>NC_140073.1:90602367-91287063 GCF_964194135.1 Talpa europaea
TTTAAATGGCCTTTAGCTGTCAATATCTAAGCTCTTCAGGATCACATTTGATAATAAGCAACATTTGTTTCATCTACAGCTGTGGAAAAGTAGCCATTTTGTAACAACCTAACAGGAAACCAATGCTTTATTTTAGCAAATAGGTATCATCTTTCTCTAAACCAATTCTCTACAGTTATCACAATTTTTTTTTCTATTTTTTCTGAAAATTTTAATAAATCATCAAAAAATAAATGCCTTTCATTAACCATTCTTCCTTGTAAATTCAAAGTTATTTTACTACCCTCGATTTTTATTCACTGTATTGATTCTCTCCAAGAATCAGGGATGAGGATTCATTTGAAGAAACCTGTCCATTGGGTATGATTCATAGATAAACTTTAAAATGTTCTTCACGATCACCTATCCTTTCTTCGCCTGACCAAAGTTTTATCAGTTCTTGTTGTGAGAAGGATGTACTACCATCTGTGATTTTAATGAAACATGATCCTAAGTCATAAGAAGCAGCTAACCCTCACCACAGCAGCTGGGCTCTGTCTCCAAAGAGAGTTATAGGAAAATCGTTGCATGCATAGCATTGCTTTGCAAAAATCTGATTAGATACAGTGTGGTAACCAAAAAATGTGAACAAGCACAGCTTCAAAAAGTGACGTTTTTGAAATCACTGTTCCATATACTTTTTAGATTTCATTAGTAGAAACTCATTGTTTCTTTAACTTCCACAAAAGTAGTAATAAATTATTTCTCATTATTTACCTGTAAGTAAAATTATGGGGAAAAAGTTAAAGGAAGTATGAAAATTAAAACCAAGATTATTCCTCCACTTTGCCACTAAAGAGGAGGCACAGTATTATGGTCCCACATACACAGAACAGGCCAGAAACAGGTGGAACAATGCACTCATTGTAAGAATATAAAGTAAAGGAGCAGAGGAAAACTGAGACTTGTAAGGCAGAAAAAGAAAAGTAATATGTCTGATACAATTTTAAGGAACCAAATTTTCCCACAATATTCTCTGAAACAAAACCCAAAGAGCCATATCATTTTAGAAAGTCAAGCGACCAAAAATATGTCAAATACAAGAATAACAACATGAGGAACCTACTGGGCCTAGGAAACTGTTGCTATCTGAGAATGAAGGCCCCATGTTGCCTGATCTTCCCATTTGTTCATATACTAGAAATCTTATGCAAAATTTGCTAACTTTTAAAATGATATGTAGTCCAAATGAAACACCTGTTCACATTACATTTAAACCTTAAGACACCTCTTTGCAGCTCTCTCATTTATCAAAATGAGGATACTGAGAATTAAAAAGTTTACATACAAAGTCCAGTAACTGGGCAAAACTAGGTCTGGAATCCAGGTCTCTGTGTCCAGCCCATACTTTCAATATAACTGACTTACCCTAAGGGCCTAAGTTCAAAGCCTGTGGGAAAGAAAAGTGGAAAAAAATACAGCTGGATAAGGATCATTCCATTCTCCCATATTTGCTACCCAATTTGCAAATGAGCTGCTGAAGAAAAGAACCTAAGTTTTGCCAATAGGCATGCACTCTTCAAAGAGAAGCAAGCTGCTTACAGATGTGTAGCCACAGATCCTTTGAGAGATGCACAGAGATTCACAGAACACTTCTCAGATTAGAATCTGACTCAAGGAGTGCAAACCATCTTCTTCTAGGATTATGACACTTTCTCAAAATGACAAGCGTGTTGACATAAGGCAATAAACACAACTGACCAGTATTTTCTAAGAAGTTTTACTCGTTAATGCCTTGAAATAACAAACACTATTTTAAAATCTTTAAAAATAACACGTACTGCAGTATTTACTTGTTCCTGTTGAGAACTGAGAACAAAAATAGCCACTCATGAAGACTTGCATAAGAATAATGTGCTATATTTTTCAATAAAATCATGACCAATTTTCTAAGGACAGGGCCAAAATCCACAAAACTTTCACAAAACATGATCATGCAAACCTAGGGAGATATTTCACTCCTGAAGAGAAAAAAACTGTCATGTTCTATGTAGGAATGTTATGGGGCATCGTGACTTGCATCTTGTAGGGGTGTGGAGGGCATTATGTATATATAATAGGTTTGCAATAACATTGGGTCCTGATATTTAACAAGTTTACTTTAAAGAAACTTTTAGCCATGGGATCTAAGATGAGCATTTTAACAACTAAAACACAAATATTATATATAGTAATCAAACATTTTAAATGTTTATCAGCAACTAATTTTTTTAAATCTATCTCACTTAGGACTATATAATAAACAAGGGATGATGTTTGGAATAATTTCCTCACAGAAAGGTTGACTTAATTTCTTATGGAATATTACTATTTCGTTGGTCAGCTTTCTGCCACTGTATAGTCTCAGAAGACTCTCAGAATATGAAATAAATTATACTTACCACAGATCATACAACTAATTGTCCTCTTATGTTATCAAAAGGAATCAAATTAGAACAGCAGCACTTTGTAAATAGCTAATCATGTGATCAGACATTAAGCTAGGAGGTCATTCTGTAAGGACATATGAGCTTTAAAAAGACCTCGGAAGACAGGAAACTGAACCAATAACTAAATACTACCATGATCTCATGCTTCATTTTGGGAAACAGAGTAGTGGCAATAAAGAGAATTTTAGGACTATTTTAGATACAAGTATGCAAGGATGGTGAGCTTGCTGTCTGCAAAGGAGCTAACTGCTCCCTTATAAACATCAGAACCAACTTCAAAAGGATCTGGGCCAATATAACATCATCTCAAAAAATAACAGCTATTATTATAGATCTTACTGCAAATGGCATTTTGAATCATACTATCCATGCCAAATTAAGTTTCCAAAAGGTAAATCATTAAATTTCATAATTCAAGTGGCAGATTCTTGACCAAACATTCTCATAGACAACAGAAATTTGCCCGTTCTTTTACATACCTGTACTCTCTCAAACTAGCTATAGTTCTTTATGAACATAAAAATGTATTACATTTGTCATCTCTCAGCTTTATTCATCTTTATATATTTTTTCTGTCTAATGATGCTCTTCACATAGCAGATGCTTAATACTTGTTGATTGATAGGCCTCAAATTCCCCTTCCCTTCATCCATTCAGTTAATCAATAATATTCATTCAGATAATGCAAATAAAAACACCAGTTAATGAAATGTGTGTTATTTGCATCATATGCTTTCTTTGATACATTACTCAATCAAAGATTTCTTTTTTAACCAAGTTTTCTGCTTTCCCTGAAGTATATTCTCTCCCTTGATAATCTTAGATCTAGTGTTTCAATGAAGGAAAAATAAAATATTGATTTCTAATATTGTTCGTAACAGATATACAGTCCTTAAATCTCGTCCTACATGTAATAACATATGAGTTCCATCTTCTCATGGAGAACTTACCAAAGATTCCAATACCAACCCCTTGTGTCATGAAACTTAATCCCCCAATGTCTGGCCAAGTTTAAATTGGAGCACATCCACTGTGTTTTCATAATCCAACAAGATGCAAGCAGGAGTTATGAGACCATTTATTTCATCCTTCCCAGTTAATGGGGGTCCCATCCCCCTTCCCGTTTGCCCGGAGAAATGCTATTTGGCATGGTCCTTAAGCCACTGCTGCTTTTGGATTTTCATTTAACAGCTTGAGCTGATAGTGTCAAATTCCAGCTGTGTTAGGGCAGAGACTGCAGCCACTCTCTGAGAATCACACCTTCACTGGCTGCCTATCTTGTATAGATCCACACCAATTTTCTAAGCAACATAGGGCAACAAGGAGAGACCAGTGTTGGAAGGCCTGATTTTCAGTCCTAATTGTCACTATTTTCAGTCAAATAGAGTAAACCTTTAGATTTATTTCTTCATAAGCAAAATTCAGTATTTGAATAAAAATGTTTTCTAAGGTAACTTTCAGAGTTAAAAAATCCAATCTCAGAATCATAGTTTTCTCTTCTATTAAATGGGGATATTGCAAAGATTAAACTAGATAATAGACATTTTAGATAAGGGAAACTTTATCTCTAGGCCAAATGTGCCTGCCGCTTTGTAGATACCCAGTAAATAGCTATTGAGCAAATCAGTGGATACTTTGAGTGGGAGCATGAAAGTGATTCCTCCATAGTGTTAGCTACACTGGTGCTAACCCAGGAAATGATCCAACGGTTCTGCCTGTCTGTTGAGCAGTACCAGCCGCAACAGCTGTCCCATGCTTTATATCTTCCCTATTTATCTCTGGTGCAATGTAATGTCATGCCAGTTTTGTAAAGGTCACATGTTTTTTGCACGAAATCTCTTAACTTCCTAGGCAGTGGTGTTAGGATTGTAGGTTTAGTCTGGAACTCCCCATTTCCAGAATTGTGCACCTACTTTTCCAATAATGCTGCCAACTGCTGGGAGCAACTTTGGCAACTGAGGATCAAAGACCCTTGTTTTCAGACAGCTGTCCAGCAAAGTTTGCCAGATTGTACCATCTCCCATCATCTTCCTGGCATGACGTACATGTTGATCAAAAGTTATGGATTATTTGAGGCAGATCCAATTTCAAATTGTCCTATTGTCAGAACATGTGAGATCATGTGAGTCAATTTTCTTTCAAGATCTATATCTTCTCTCTTCTCTGTTCTATAGTTCTTATTTAAGAAAGTTAGGATATCATTTCCCAAAACATTTTCCCCAGTCATTGTTGCAGCTCTGAATAAAAAAGTCTTATGAGGTAATAATTTGATGAAAACAATGCTTACACAATGACTGATCTCATGTTAAATGTTCTACTATGTCCTGTAGAGAAGAAACTTACTTGTTTGGTTTGCAATCTCTTCACCAGGAAATATTTTCTTTTCCAGTTAACAATTATAAAAATCCTTGGATGAAGGAATACTTGGATATATGCTCACAAGTCTATTTTAACTTGGGACAAAGAAAGACATGCAACATGTATTTTTAAAATGAAAGCCCTCAAATTATTACTGACAAAAACATTTTAACCTTAAATTTTACCTGTGAATAAACTTCATCACGAGGAGGCAACTATTGTTTTGATAGATACTGGCATTAAACTGGCAAAAGGCAAGGTCCAAGTGAGGCATGTTTTCCTCACAAGGGAACAATCTATAATCTCAGTTATTACCACCATGAGGACATGCACTTGATTGCTTCAAACAGTAAACATCCACCGGGTAAAGAGGTTCTTCCAGGAGACACTCAGATAGAAGATAATTTTCTCTCTGCTGAGAAAACTCCTCACAGATTCATCTTTGATGTATAGAAAGTTCTGTGGTCAGGCTGTTTTAAAGAATGTATTCATTTCAAGGAAGGTGCATATACTAGCACATCTCCACTTTTACAGATTTATACAACAGCGATTAAAAAAAAAAGTTTGACTCAAAGACAAATATAATTGACAAAGGTGGAAGGAGAAATGAGAAAGTACCTGTACTCAGGAATGATGTCTGAACAGGATTGATTCCTTTTGGGGTGTGCTGGTCCTACAAGGTACACACAGAGTCTCAACACTCTGGAGAGATGTTTGCCACATTTTGAATGCAACTATAGGTAGTTGGCTTGCTTTTTATTTGACAAGGACACTATGGGGTGTTCTATGGAGAGTTAGAGAAGCTTTCCAGACACCTGGGAATTTATAACTGATGGTGATAGAATTGCAGACCAGGATCCAAATCTCTCCCAAAAGATGCTTAATCTTCCCAGCAGTTCAAGTCAAGAGAGAAGGGAAAGAAGAGAGGCCAGAGGTGGACAAAACTGTAGTCAATATTCTGTCCTGTTGTGTGGAAACTCCCTGCGTAAACTTGGTAATTGGCTGCAGGTAAGACTAATCGGAGCTAGAGATGGAAATTGCCAGTAAGTGACAACAGCTTACAGAACACTGTTGATCACGGTGACAGTGAATAACAAGAAAAATAAGAAGACTTTCGCAAATCTCAAGGATGCTTTTGTAGAACTGGATTATTCTTTGTAGAAAATTTATTGTAACTGGTATCCCAAAGATCAATTTCATAATGCCTCAACATGAAAACATCTTTGTTTTACAGAGCCCTTTGTTGTAATTCTCTAGTGCCAACTGTATCCTCCCATCAGATAGCCACTAATAATACCAGCCAATGTTTATTGTGCTCTCATTACATGCCATGTAATGAGCTAAGCATATAAGCACAGTAGTTTAGTTACTATTCACCACAATCCAATGTGGTGAGTAAAGCTATTCTCCTTTTATAGAGATAAGAGTGATGCTTCTTCATCCAAAGTTATTCTGCTCAGAAGCAAAGGTAGTGAGCAAAGCTAAGTTGGCCCCTGACTACCAGAGACTCTGCTTTCAATCACAGTGTCAGGCTGCCTGCATAGATAACGTCTAATCATCAACCACACTATGTCCAGGTATGTATCCATGTTCTGGGTGAAGACCTGGCAGACCCTAGCATCTTTCACTCTGTGATGGGGAGGTGAAGCTTCCTGACTCTCCTCATCCCTCTGCTTTCCTAAGGCAGAATAACATTCATACTGTGGATTAAACATCTTCACAATTTATCCATCCAAGTGATCCAACTTTCACTTTTTCTTGGATTTGTAAGTAAGACCTTTACATAGAATCACTGGAAGAGTATGTCTGAGAAACAGTAGTTCATCCATGGTGGTTCCAGAGGTCACCTGCCTGACCTGTGCCTAGCTAGTTTCACTGATGGCCAGCTCTGGTGCTCCCAGCTCCAGGGTTTCCTCTGTTCCGAATGGGTATCTGACAATGTTCACAGGTTGTATTTATCTGGTTGAGAAGGGAATTCCTTGTCTGTAGACATAGACCGTATGTCTCAATCCTAGAACATAAGGAATAATAAATTCCTCTCTTCAGTTACCATTGGTCAAATAATAGCACCAATTCTCAAGAACGAATTGTGAGTTTCATTCCAAACAGGTAAAACACCATTTCATCAGTTCTGCTTAGTACAGCAATTTCCAGGTCTCCGAGGATAGGCCATAGTAACAGAGCTTTGCTGATCTGGTTTCCACAAAAAAAAAAAAAAAAAATCTATTAAAAGAAAATCTTGTAGAACAGATGTGTTGACAAATCCCTGTCCACAAAGCAGCAAGCTATTTAACAAAAATGTTGGTTCAGTATTTGTTCTGTTATAAGTGTGTGTGTGTTTGCTGAGTCTCAGAGGAGGGAGGGGGTTGGCTGGGAGAAAAGGGGAAGAAGCATTAGCAGAGCCAGGTGAGGATGAATGAAATAACCATGGGATAGAGTACGAAGAAGTCAGGGAGGGAGAGAAAGAGAAGACAAGGTAGAACAATCAAAGCAGAAGTTTCAGAGACAACTGCCAAAAAGCAGAAACCAGGAATCCAAGACATTCACCATTGCAGGCAATGCTTATTCCAACAGTTCTTCCCCCAAAGCACCCATTTTGAATCATCTTCCAGCTGACAACATCTCCTCTCCCAATACACTTCTCTCAGTAAAGGAACCCACTAGATTCTCAATCCTAAAACTTGTCAGTTTCCTTTGATTCCTCTCACTCACCAGTTGTCAGGCACCAAGTTCTGGTAACATCCCTTAATTTTAGTTGAAACCTGTCCCCATTCCCTCCATTACTGACATTACCTGTCATACCTCCAATCACTACCCACACCTCCAACCCTCTCCTTACCCAGAAACCCAGAAGTTTTCCAAAATGCAAAACTTATGACCTAAGTGTATCAATATATACTCTGTATCCAATATATACCTACTCTGTCCCCTCTTCCTACTCCCAAACACAACATGATGGGCAACTTCTTTACATGCCTCCGCTACAGCACCCCAAATAAACTTCAAACTCTAAGAACGGCAGAAAACACCCTCTGAGATTATACCTACATTTTCAGCTTCATCTTTCTCCTGTCTCTTTTTCCTTCTCCCCCTCCCCCATACCCAAGTCTCTACTCTCAATTCCTGAGTATTTTCCATTTCTAAGTTTTACACATACAGAATTCTCTACGAGGAATGGTTCTTCACCCTCACCAGCTCTTCCTAGCAGATACAGAGTTAGGGCACCTCTTCTGAACTCCCACAATCCTTTTAACTTGTCTTTCTCAGAGGCCTTGTCAATATCACTCCATCTGTTAATCTCCAAAAGGTTTTAATATACTCTGAAATAAAAAACTGTATGAGGATACCCTCAACACAAGCCTAATGCTCACCCCACAATAGTTACATATAATTGCTTTTTGATTGAAAAAATAATATGAAAGAATCCATATCCCCATCAAAACTTGCAGTGTTGAGACGCTATTATTTGCATAGTGCACACCAAAGCAAGGGAGGGAAAGTAAACTTTCCGTACCCTGCAGCACTAGATTTTTACTTTAGCATAATTTGAAATTAACAAAACCATCTAAATAACTCATCTGGTTGATTAAAATGGAATTTCTACCTGCAAATATGAGTAGGGGTTTAAAATAACTTTGTATACTATTTGAATTGTTCTCTCTGATGGAATCCTATCTGCAATTTAATCACAGCGTTTATTGATGTTTCCATAAATGTATCTGTATTGAAGCACAGTTTATTTTCCGGACCACAGAGCTCTAATTTCAACCACCCCAGAGAATACCCATCATTCTCATCCAATTCCTTGACTTCATAGGAGGTCTCCCTGTCTCCTCAATGGGAAAAATAAGCCATTTCCCATCATTTAAGCTCACAGTTGCTGCTGTAGTGCAAGTCCTTTGCACAAGAGCAAACAATTCATTAGACACTCAACAATACTATCTTTACTAAGTTCTAGGAGGAAAAGGACCTAGATAAAGATAGTGCCATTGTGGAACCTCCATTTTTAGATGCAAAGAGTCAGCAAATTGAAAGAAACTGCCCCTAGCACTCTACATTCTTCCCTGTCTATACACCTTTTTTCCACTATATTGTTTTCTCCTTCCCATTTGACTTTCCTGTCCTTTCTATTTACTCAGTTTTTAAATTTCTGAGGGTTCCCTCACTGTTACCCTTGGCCCTAGGCCTGACATGGACAAGCCAATAACACAAAGCTTCCAGGTAATACCACATTTCTCTTGCTCTTCCTCAAATTCTACAGCCCTGCATTCCACAGGGAATGCCAGCATCCCTGCCCCACTAATGGAACGCCAGTGGTGAGGGCTTCTGCAACTGATTTAACTTCTCTGAGTTGCAATTGCTATGCATGGAAGTCACATCTACATGATCATTTACAGAGTCAAGTTGCTATATCAGATGAGATAATGAATATAAAAATATGTTAACATCATAAAGTGTTACACAAATCTCATCATCATCATGTTTATGATCATTTTTTAAGTAAAAAGATGAAAAATAAACATATGACTGTCTCATGGACCAAAATAGCTTATTTGATCTTGAGTTATAACTCCACTAAATTTACAGGCTCAAAGTTAACATTAGCTTTTAAGAATGTATTATGGTGAGTAGATGGGAATCCTACAGGAGAGAGTAAAAGTTGGGGGAAGAGTAAATTCAGTGACAAAAAGGCAGGAATTTCCACAATTCCTTTGGGAAACATTACTGCATTGAGTATAAGGACTACAGTAATACTGACATTAGTAATAACAGGTAACATTTATTAAATAATTTACTATGTGCCAGGTACTCTTTAAGTGCATTACATGTATCAACTCTCTACTACCCCCACAACTTTATGAGAGAGGAAATGCTATTACCCTCATTTTACAGAGAGGGAAACTGAGGCACACAGTTTCTATACTCAGCATTTTGTGTCTGGAGCTGTCCTTCTTGCCCAGAGTGCTTGCTCCATTGCCTTTCAACAGAGAATTACATTTAGGCACACAGGGTACAGAGCCAGGCTGCCTAAGGTTGAAGCCACTGTAGGGCTTCCAACAACCCCCATATCAATGAGATTATAAATACCCCATACATGGTAAGCACACAGGAGATGTTTGCTAGCAACACACTCCCTCAATTTGCTTCCTTTGTTTCTCAAACAATGATTTGACTCTGTTGATTGTCCCAAAGCAAAATAGTTTTGAAGGCAGTATATTTAAAATACAATGCCAAGTGGAAACCCACGCAGACATATAGTGAACCAGCTGAAATGGGATCATTAAACATGTTATGCCCCCTCCCTTCCAGGCTGGATAGTGGGATGGGCAGCAAGAAACCAGAAGCATTCATTTTGTCATTTATTCAGTACTAAGATGGCCCTCTGTGAATTGAATTAATTGAATTTTTTGGTCCCAAATCAATCCATACAGAGTAAAGCAGACACAGCCTAAGGTCTGTCTCTCTAAACAGATAAGGTGAAATAGAGAGCAAGGCAATTTTAGATAATTTTAATGTAGTTAGTCCAGTTGAATAATTTAAGCCAAAAATCCCTGTTTAGCCTTAATGAAAGTTTCTTAAAATGAAATAATTTAGGTTATTGTCCCAGATTTCCATTTTGCTTTGCTTGTATCCACAAAACTTAAACTTGCAATTAAGAAATACATTTTAAAAAAAAAGAAATGCATTTTTTTTAAAAATACCAGGAATATAGCTATCTGTTCAGGTAGTAGGAAATCTCTTCTGCAGTCTATACTTTACCTGATCAGGACCAGACTTAGTTCTTTCATGAGTCCTGTATGAGTACTTCTCCTTTTGCCCCTCATATATAGAAAATATATGATCAAATATTTCATAGTAGGGTGTGAGATACTCTGTATATTACCCCTTCCTGATTATTTGCAATTTAGAAAAGAACCACTATACAAAGAAACAGTTTAACAGAAAGCAATGAATCATTATTGGTGACATTTCAAATATCCACAGTAGGCCTATATCTCTGTGTAGGAAAACTTCCCAGCTTCCTGTAAAATCCACAGGCATCTATTTACACTATATAAATCAAAACACTTCAAACTTTTTGACATTTTAAAAATCAGAAATAATGCATTATGATATTATAAAAGCAAAGCAATATGAACTTTCATTACTGGAAAATAACAGGCAATGCAATTATCTATTCATATACCCAAAATCTATGAAATAAAGACCACTTTTTTCACTAAAATATAGATTTTTTTCTATGTTTTACTATAATTTACAAGCTAACCCTACATTCTTGTCAAATGTTATAAACTATGTATTTTAAAAATCACTGAAAGCAATTCTGACCATGATATCTGGCACCAAGCATGCACATTTTTTAATATAAGAAAGTGTAAACAAGCATTTTTTTGCACAAGAAAGGTATTCATTACATCACACATTTTTTTTTCAGAGGAAGTTAAAGCTACATGTGCTGTAGCTGTGTGTCTGCATGCACATAACACATATACATGTGACCCCAGGATGAAAACCTCCTTGTAAGTTTTAGAGACATGACAGAATGTCTTATGCTTTCACCAGCTTTTCCTAACAACTACTCAACACCACCATGATATTTGTAAAAATCGTTTATATGCATTTTTATATAGTAATATCTTCAATGCAGCATTCAGAACAATTGTATTGTGTGTGGATGTGACTGTTCTGGCATCATTAAAACTATTCTGCTTAATAGAAAAATCACATTGTATATGTATTATTGGACATAGCACAATACTATATAGTATTTCACCCTACCTTCTATGTGTAAGAATAACATTTTAATTGTGGTAAAATACATCTAACATAATTTTTACCATGGTAACCATTTTTAGTGTATAGTTCTGTAGTACTAAGAATATTTGCATTGCTGTGCCACAGATCTCCAGAACTTCTCATCTTGTAAAGCTGAAATTCTATACCCATGAAACAACAATTTCCCCTTTTGCCCTCCCCTCAGCCTCTGGCAACTACCATTCTACTTTTTATTTCTTTGAATCTGACACTCAAGATACTGAATATAAGTAGAATCAAACATTATTTTCAAATTTTTTTAGACATCCTTGTTTATTTTTTCACAATATATGATGTCTCCCTTCAGGAGTGGTCACCATAGTTTTATCACCACCAAAGCAGCCCCTGTCCTCCACCACCTTCCACCTCTTTCTCTTTCTGTCCTGTTCTCCTCTCCACATAAATGTCTCAGGTCTGTGTTCTGCTTTCAAGGGTGAGTTTGTCTTTGTCTGATTTTTTGTTTGGTTTCTCTAGATTCCACATATAAGCAAAACCATGTAGTATTTCTTTCTTCTGGCTCACTTTGCTTAGAATAATCCCTTATAGTTCCATCCATGTTGCCACAAATAGCATCAGTTTGTCTTTTTTCATAGCTGGATAGTATTCCATAGTATATATATATATATATATATATATATATATATATATATATATATCTCACATCTTCTCAACCCATCTGCAGGGATATTTAGATTATTTCCATGTATTGGATATTGTAAATAGTACTGCTATAAACATAGGAGCACACGTTTCCTTTTGAACTAGTATCTTTATGTTCTTTGGATAAGCACCTAGGAGTGGAATTTCTGGGTTATACGGTAAATCCATTTTTAGTCTTATGAGGAAACACTACACTTTTTTCCATTGGGGTTGGACCAGTCACATTCCCACCAATAGTGTAATAAGTTTCCCTTTTCTCTATTCTCATAGGTGTGAGGTGGTGTCTCATCGTGGTTTTGATTTGTATTTCCATGATGATGTGTCTGTTGGCCACCTGCATGTGTTCTTTGGAAAAATGCCTATTTAGCTTTTCTGCACATTTTTTGATTGGGTTGCTTGTTTTCTTTTTGTTGAATTGTATAAATGCTTTGTAGATCTTCAATATCAGTCCTTATAAGATGTGCAGTGTGGAAACATTTTCACTCATTCAGTAGGGCAGTCTCTTTGCTTTGGTCACTGCCTCTTCTGCTGTACAGAAGATTTTAATCTGATAGAGCACCAGTTGTTTATTTTCTCCTTTATTTTCCTTGTCACTGGAGATGAGTCCACACATATGTTTATGACTTGTGGGGTTTATGTCTATATATTTTATGGTTTCAGATCTTACATCTAAGTCTTTTATCCAGTTTCAGTTGATGTACATGTATGGTGTGAGATAATACCCTAGTTTCATTCTTTTGCATGCTCAAGTCCAGTTTCTTTTTTTTAAGATATATTTATTTATGCATACAAGAGCTGGGGTGCAGGCCAGAGGTGTGGGTTGGAGGCTGAGATGATTCACCAGAGACAGAACAAGGAACAGAACAGGCAGATTGACTGAAATACACTGCTGAGCAGAGCAGCGGGCGTGACAGGAGAGGTCTCCCTGGTGGCGCAGGGGTTAAGACATAACCTATGAAGCTGTCCACAGCTGGCCTGCCAGGGAGGTGACCCACATGGCATAGCAGACCTCTCCTGAAGTCCAATTTCCCAGCACCAATTACTGAAGAGGATTTCCTGTTCCAATGTATATACTTTGCTCCTTTGTTATATTCTAGTTGTCCATAAATATGTGGTGGCTCTCAATTCAATTCCAGTGTCTGTGTGTCTGTTTTTATTTCAGTGCCATTCTGTGTTTTTCTTTTTCGTTTTTTTAAAGATTGATTTAAAAAAAAAATATATATATATATACACGAGAGCTGGGGCACAGGCCAGAGGTGCAGGAGGGTGAGAGGATTCACGAGAGACAGAGCAGGGAGCAGAACAGGCAGATGACCGAAATACACTCCTGAGGGGAGGAGCGGGCATGACAGGAGACGTCCGCCATGCCATGTGGGAATCTCCCTGGCTGGCCGGGAATTGAACCCACACTGCAGAGGCTGCAGACAGCTTCACAGCACTGCATTCAATCCTCTGAGCCACTGGGGAGGCCCAGTACCAATCTGTTTTAATTATTAATAACTTTACAATATACTCTGATGTCCAGAAGTTTGATACCTCCATTTTCCCCCTTTTCAATCAGGAGAGTTTTGGCTATTTGTTGTTGATATTTTTGTTTTATTTTTTTGTTATTCCATTCCATACAAATTCCAATAATATTTGTTTTACTGTGCCAAAGAATGTCATTGGGAGTTACATACGGATTTTACAGGGATTGCACTGAATCTATAAATTGCTTTATGGGATGGCCATTTTGACAATGTCGATTCTTCCAACACATAAGCAGAGTGTATATTTCCATTTTTTCTGTGTCTTCTATTACTTTTAACAGTTTTTTGCAATTTAAAGGTTTTATTCACAGGTATTTATTACGTTTATTCACAGGTATTTATTTTGGTGAGATTGTAAATGGGATGGTTTTCTTAATTTTTTGTTCTTCTAGCTCATTATTTGTATATAGAAGACAACTGATGCTTGCGTCTTGATTTTGTATCCTGCCATTTTGCTAAATTGGTTTATTATTTCAATTAGTTTTTCCATGTAGTCTTTGGGGTTCTCTATGTACCTTGTATCATCAGCAAATAATGACAGCTTTACTTCTTCTTTCCCAATTTGGATTCTTTTTATGCTTTTTCTTGCCTAATTGTTCTAGCTAAGACTTCTAATACTGTTTTAAATAGTAGTGATGAGAATGGACATCCTTGTCTCTTACCAGATTTTAGTGAATAGGTTTTCAATTTTTCATCATTGAGAATATTAGTTATGGGTTTGACATATATGGCTTTTGATATGTTAAGATACAGTCCCCATTTATCCCCAGTTTTTCAAGGGTTTTCATCATAAATGGATGCTGAATCTTATCAAGTGATTTCTTGGCATCTACCGATGTTATCATATAGGCTCGTTTCTTTCCTTTTTGTTGATTTGGTGTATTACATTGATTTATTTTTCAGAGGTTGAACCATTCTTATGTTGCTGATATAAATCCCAACTGATCATGGTATGTAATCTTCTTAATGCATTGTTGGATTTATTTTGCTAAGATTTTATTGAAGATTTTTGTGTCTGTGTTCATTAGGGAGATTGATCTGTAGTTTTCTTCATGTTGTCTTTCTTTGTTTTTTGTATGAGTATAATATTGCCTCATAAAATGTGTTGGGAAGAATTTCAACTTTCTTGAATTTTTTGAAGAAGTCTAAGCAGGATAGGCATTAGTTGTCTTTGAAGATTTGATAGAACTCAACCATGAAGCCATCTTGTCCTACACTTTTGTATTTTAGGAGAGTTTTGATTATTGTTTCAGTTTCCTTGCTTGTAATTGGTTTGTTCAGGTTTTTTATTTCTTCCCTATTCAGTCTTGGATGATTGTATAATTCTAATAATCTGTCCATTTGTTGAATTTTTACACATAAATGTTTATAGGATTCTCTATCTTCTGAATTTCTGCAATATCTTTTTCAACTTTTCTGCTTTCATTTTTGATGCTATTTATTTGAGTTTTCTCCCTCTCCTTTTTAGTAAGTTTAGTTAACATTTTGTCTATTTTGCTTATTTTTTTAAATGATATTTTGGACTATCTCTTGATTTCTATGTCATTTGTTTCTGCTCTAACATATTATTCCCTTCCTTTTCCTGGCCTTTGGATTTTTTTGTTCTTATTTTTCTAGTCTCTTGAGTAACAAGTTTGTTCATTTGAGCTCTTTCCAGTTTGTTTATGTGTGCATGTATTGCTATATTCATCCCTTCTTAGAACTTCTTTTGCTGTGTCCCATATATTCTGAAAGGTTGGTGCTTATTATCATTTGCCTCGAGCTATTTTTTTTACTTCTTTGATTTCCTCATTAACCCAGTGTTCAGTCAGTAGTATATTATTTACTCTCCACATATTAAAGTATTTCCTTGTTTTATTTTGTAGTTGATTTGTAGTTCAGTAATTTCATGGTCAGAGAAGATACTTGGTATAATTTCTATCTTCATGAATTTGTTGATGTTTGTCCTGTGACCCAGTATGTGGTCAATCCTGGAGAATAACCCATGTGCTCTTGAGAAAAATGTTTACTTGGCTTTTGGGGGTTATGGTTCCCTGTAAATGTCTACTTGACCCATATACTATCACGTTTCATTTAGGGCAACTGAGTCATTATTTGTTTTCTGTCTCATTGATCTATTTGATCTTGGTTAGAGTAGGGTATTAATGTCTTGAACCACATATGTATTTTACCCAATGTCTGTTTCCAAATTTGATAGTAGTTGTCCATTGTGTTTTGGTGAGCCTTCATTTGGTGAGTATATATTGGTTAGTGTTATGTCTTCCTGTTGTATTGTTCCCTTGATCATTATATAGTGTCCATCCCTGTCTCTTGTTACTTTTTCAAGCTGTAAGTCTCTTTCTTCTAATATAAGTATAGCTGCTCCTGCAGTCCTCTCAGTGTGAATCTCCCTAAGATTTTCTTTGTCTGAGAAGCAGCTTATCTTTCTATCCTACAGGAAGTAGAGTGTTGCAGTACAGAGTACTCTTAGTTGGCTTTTTTTCTTACAGTATTTTTAACATATAATTCCATTTTCTTCTTGCCCATAGAGTTTCTTTATAAAGAACCAATATTAGGCTAATTGGTGTTCCATTATAAGTTATCTGTTTATTCTACCTCCTCAGTATCATTGTTTGTTTTTGTTTGTTTTTTTTTTTTTTTTTTTTTTTTGTCTTGGACCCTTAGGAGATTTACTATTATATGTCTTGTTGAAGTTTCCTTTCCTCCAAGTCACTAGGTGTTCTTTTTGCCTCTTGTATTTTTGTATTCATTTCCTTCTTTGTGTTTGGGAAGTTCTCCTCCACTATTTCCTAAACAGATTCTTAATTTCCTTCTCTCTCTCTTCTCCTGGTATTCCTATGATCCTTATATTTCCTTTCTTCATGGTTTCAGACAATTCTTGAAGTGTTTCTTCAATCTTTTTCCTGTCTCTCTTTTTCCTTTTTTATCTTTTGTCTTACTTCTTTTCCATCTTTGAGATCACTAATTCATTCTTCCACTTGATTTATTCTTCTTCTATAGCTCTCTTCTGAATTTTTTGCTTCTTGCTGCAATTCCATTATTGTTTAAAATTTCAGTTTCAATCATCTATTTATTGATTGTGTTTCTCATAGTTTTTATTTCCTTTTGTGAGTTTTTCTTTGTGCTATTCCCATTCTTCAGCTTTCTGAATCATGGCCATCTTGAATTCTATACCTGATTGGTAATGAAGCTCTTCCAGGGCTTTGTGGTTTGTTTCTGTTTTTTTGTTTTCACTCTGTGGTGTGTTGTTCCCCTGAGGGCTTGTTTGGTCATTTGTATTTCTCCCCATTGTTTACTTTGGGTTTGTCTGCTGTAGTTGGGGCTTTGTTGTGTATGAGTCCTTCATGCCCTCTGTGCTCAGTGTTTACTTGATGGTTAGCATAGCTACTGGGGGCTTGTAGGATCTAAGGTGTTGCCAAAGCCTCTCCCAAATCATTTCCAGGCCTTCTCCTGGTGTCTAGGAGGGCTGGAAAGGCACTGGGCCAAAAAAAAAAAAAAAAAAACCTGAGTAGCTGGGAACTCACCTTGCCCAGAGCAGAAACTCAGGGTCTGTTTCTGGTGACCAGGAGGGCAGAGAGTTGCTCAAGATCCCTAGGAGGCACTGGTGTCTAAGCAATGAGAGGCACATCCTGGGTGATATTGGTTGTCTGAGGTGAAAAGCTAGGCCCTGTAAGGCCCAGATGGGGTTTGTGTTAGTTCACAATGTGCTGGTAAGTACTGAATATACAGCATTTTTGTGACTGGCTTATTATTGTATTTACCATAACATACTCAAGGTTTATCTATGTTGTAGAATGTTGTAAGATTTCCTTCCATTTTAAGACTGAGTAATACTCAATTGTATGTATATCCCACATTTTGCTTACCTACTCATCTGGGTTGCTGCTATGTTTTAGCTATTATTAATCACGCTGCTGTGAATGCAGGCATACAAATATCTCTTTGAGAAATATATACCCAATTCCTTTGGGTATATATTTAGAAATGGAATTGCTAGATCACATGATAATTCTATTTTTAATTTTTTGAAGAACCACCATACTGGTTTTCACACTTGTTGCATCATTTTACCTACATCCTCACCAACAATGCAGGCAGGTTCCAATTTTCCAACATCCTCACCCATTCTTTTTATTTTTCAGGTTATTTTTTAGTAGTAACCATATTGATGAGTGTAAGGAAAGTGCTAAAGATTATTCATTGATTGAACCCAGTGTTGTGTATTGATCCAGCCAGTGAAAGCCTGTCACCTCCTACTTACACACCACACTATCAACAAGAACACTTCAGCCACCCTCAACAGCATCCTTAGCATCTGAGCTAAAAGAACAAGTACCACCCTAACCTGGCATGGCCGCCACCTACAGGGCCAGTGCCATCCTGCACAGTCAGAAGCCTTTGATGGTGAAGAGGAAAAGGATCTGCCTCACCAAGAGTTCCTGAATACACCCCAAGCCCTAGTAATAAAGGTGTCAGTCAACTCCAAAAAAACCAAAAAAAAAAAATTGTTATAGATATTGTAATTGATGTTAGTATAAGAAAACTTAAGTTACCCACCACAAGGACCTAAACTTCTTGTTGGGAAAAAACCACCAGCTCCCATTTAACATCTACAGTGAAACTAGAATGTGTTGGAAGTGATTTTTCTGTTCCAGGTGAGAACACACATTGTACCTCCACACAAGGATAAACCTGCAAGAGGTGAAAGGGGGAAATAGGAATAGCTTTATTAGTTTTAAGAACATTCTATAACCACTCAGGCTTTGATCAATTAGATGGCATGGCTCCTCCACTTCTAATCCCCCCCAAAAATTGGTCAAGAATATAAGTCTCTATGTTTCATTTTCCTCATCTTTAAAATGGGAATAATAATGGTATCTAACTGAAATTCATATCATGCATGGAACAAAATAAGCACCCAATAAAAGCTGATATTAATAGAATTTATGTTGTTAATAGCTTCATACTACAGATGTTAAAATGTTCTGAGGTGTGAGATTAACTGGGTCACAATGGTTACTTTAACCTGTGGGGGAGTTGAAGATAGCACTCAACTTCCTATCTCACAAATTCCTTAGAAGGAATGGTCCTGGCTCTTCTCATCACAAATTTGAAAAAATTCTTAATATTTCAAAAAGAAAACAGTAATTTTCCATACTTTGAAATGTATATCTCAGTAATATACCAAAAAAAAATACACAGTATATTCTTAAAACCAAAGATTGTGGAAGGAAGAAAAGGAGAGAGAGAGAATATCATTGGGACTTTTAATAGATAAATGGCATGATCTATTTTCTTAAAAGGTCTTTCTGAATTCTGTGTGGAAAATAAACTGTAAGGAGCAAGATTGGAAACTGGAGGATATGGCTGTCATCTAGGTGAATGATAATGTCAGTGGGACTGGGTTTGTATAGTAGAAGCTGCAGCAATAGAAGTCATAGTAGTAGTGTAATGATCAGAATTGGTACATTTTAGGATGTACTCTTAAGGTAGAGTTTATGGGCCTAATGGTGGATTGGCTATTGAAAGTTAGAAAGAAATCAAAGATGGTGTACATTTTGGCTTGCTCAACTAGTAGAAAGACAGTTTTCTTTGCTGAAATTGGAAGGATTTAGATAGTACAGGGCTAATCAAGAGATGTGTTTAGACTTGTAATTTGAGGTGCCTATTAGACTTCTAGGTAAGAATGTTGGCAGGTGGGTAGACAAATCTGAGGAAGGTACTGGAGTTGGAATATAAGTTTGAAAGTCATCAGTTCTTAACCAGAAAATCAAGGTAACAAATAGAATGTCTTGCTGTAGAATGAGCATTGGGGCATTCTACCATTTAATGGTCTATAAAATAGGAAGATCCAGCACAGGAGACTGAGAAGAAGTAGCCATATAGCAGGAGGAAAAACATGAGGGTGATAAATCAAGAAGTATAGAGTTTGCATAAGAAAACAAATGAGTAAAGATTAGGAAAATACAGTTCATGGAAGATGAAATACAAATGGTTCTTAGAAAATAAAAGATATTCAATCTCCCTCATAATAAGAAAGAAAAGTTATAAACCTCTTTGGAATAGCATTGGTCACCTTTCAGATGAGTGAAGATCAAAAGTTTACAACACACTACATTGGTAAGGTGGTAAAAATCGAACATCTCATATAATATAGGTGGGAGTAAAACTGGTAAATTTTCTTCTGAGAGCAAATTGAATTATCAAGGTTTTGAGTGTAAATATGTCCTTCAACCAAACAACTCTGCTTCTAAAAATTCATCCTATAGTATATTCAGGTATATACAAAATGATAAATGTATACAGATGTACATTTCAGGATTATATTTAATTACAAAAAGGTCAGAAAAAGCTTGCATATATTTCATCTGGGAACTGATTAAATAAATTATGCCTTGTCATGAAAATAAAATACTATTCGACTATTGATAGGGCAGCTCTATAAATACCATATAGAAGACTTCTGAAGATACAGGATTAAGTGAAACAAATTAGAATTTAGATTAGTTCTTTAGTATGTTACTTACCTCTATTACATAAGAATATTAAAGAATAAAGATACCCGTATCTTTATATATGCCTAGAACATCTCCATAAAGATAGCCAATAACCTAGTTACAGGGTTGCCTCTGGGCATTAGAATTTTGCAGGCTGAAAGAGTGACTTACTCTGTTTATGCTACTTCATAATTTTTGAATTTTATACCTTGTACATTTATTATCTATTCAAAACATATTCAAAAAAAATTTGAGGAAGGAGTGTTGCTGAGAAAGCAAGATGAGTTCCTTGATGACCTTTAGAAGGGTGAGTCCACTGGAGTGGTAGAGGTGAAAACCTCATGAGACATTCAAGAGAGTTAGAAGTCATGCTAGGAAATATAGAGCTCCATACCGGAAAAATCACTGGACTTATTTCCATAGATGCAGTCATTTCTTCCATTTCTACCTGGACAAGTCATTTATTTTTGTGAAATTCCTAAGTTACTTCATGTGTAGGGTAGAGAAAGTCCTATTTGCCCTGCCTATAGAGAATATTCTTATTGGGTTCAAATGACAGAATGTCTTTTAATTGATAAGCTATAAAATATTATTAGAGATATACAAAGAACTCACATGACTCAAGAGAAGCAAAGTAAACAATCCAGTCAAGAAATGGGCAGAAGAACTATAAAGACGTTTCTCCAAAGAGGAAATGCAAATGACCCACAGGCATATGAAAAAATGTTCAACATCCCTTATAATCAGGGAAATGCAAATCAAGACCACAATGAGATACCACCTTACACCAGTGAGAATGGCACATATCAAAAACACAAGCAACAACAAATGTTGGCAAGGGCATGGTGAAAAAGGAGCTCTCCTACATTGCTGGTGGGAGTGCAAACTGGTTCAACCACTATGGAAAGCTGTCTGGAGGTTCCTCAGTCTACTAAAAATGAAGTTACCATATAACCCAGTAAATCCACTCTTAGGGATCTACCCAAAGGACACAAAAACTTTAATTAAAAAAAATACCTGCACCCCTATGTTTATTGCAGCAATATTTATAATAGGTAAAACCTGTAAACAACCCAAATGCCCCAAAATACATGATTCGATCAAGAAGATATGGTATATATACACAATGGAATACTATTCAGCAATCAAAAAAGATAAACATGCCATTTGCAGCAACATGGATGGAGCTAGAAGGAATTATGCTCAGTGAAATAAGCCAGAAGGAAAAAGAAAAATATCGGAGGGTTTCACTTATAGCAGGAATATAGGGGAACTAAATAAGACATGGGGGGGGGATAGTAACAATATAAAACACAACAAAACAAAAACAAACAGATAATCGTAAATCAGAGATGCTGCAGGGGAGGAGGAGGGGAGGGATAAGAGGGAGGGAGAGAGGAGCACAGGGGGCTGTGGTGATGGTGCACGGGTGCATTGGTGAAGGAAATGCTATGGGGATTATACCTGGGGTGGGGTGGGGTAGAAAAATCAAATATTGTTTAAAAATGAAC
The DNA here is from genome assembly GCF_964194135.1 of Talpa europaea. Taxonomy (NCBI): domain Eukaryota; kingdom Metazoa; phylum Chordata; class Mammalia; order Eulipotyphla; family Talpidae; genus Talpa; species Talpa europaea. The sequence goes on from NC_140073.1 coordinate 90,624,207, forward strand.
AATCATGTAAAAAAATATATAAAATAAATAATTAATTAAAAATTTTTAAAAAGCTTATAAGACATATTATTGATACTTTGCAACATCCTTACACTGCAGGAAAAAATCCTAAAAGAAGTATTTTGTAGAGTTTGAGATTTAATTTTGCCCAGTTTGCCCTACTGGTTCCTTTTTATAAGGGCAAAATGTATTATCTCTAAGTGTGTTTCTATAATGCTGCTTTCTCAAATTTCTCTTTTTTCCAAGTGAAAATGTATTTTTGTATTTAGGACTTAAGTCTCATTAATTTTAAAGTCATACTCAAAATAAAGCTTTTTAAAATCCTATTAACTTCTTCTAATAAAAATATACATAATTTAGAAAAGGAAAATATTATAATAGTCATTTCTCATGAATAACCACTATTAATTAGGACTTTTTCAAATCTTTCCAGATATATCTCTACTACAATCAGTATCCTTATATACATTTACTTGGGTTTTAAACAAAATAATTGGACCCCCTTCTGACACTTCCGAATTTGAAACTGAAACATTAGTCATAATGGTCCCCAAAATACTTTACCCATCCACATTTGACTTACAGAAGGAAACTGAGAGGTTGTTTTTATGTTATGAAGGAATAAATATCATTAAAAATTATTAAAAAACAACCTTTTATTTTAGCTCCTTCCTAAATGTTTAGGTTACTGTGTTGAATAGAAGTTTGTAGAGCTAATTTTACCCTACCAGATAACTCTTATCTCAAAGGAATGGGTGGGGGGAGCATAATGGATGGATGCCTTGCAGAATAAGAAATTCAAAACTCTCTCTGCTACTAACCCCTTTGACCAAGATAATTAGGAATCACCTAAATTAGCCCTGAACATTCAGTAGTGAAAAACATATTACCACTTGAAACAGAAATTTTAAGACATAATAAATATTCTTTTTAATCAAACTAATCTTTGTGTAGGCAGATCCATCTCTAGAGTAGATTCAAGAATATAATTTGCACATTAACCATGTAATACACCTTTTTCTACAAATAGTTGCAGAAACATAGTATGTACTGCAGGCATAAAGACATTTTGGTTTTCCTTCTCACCTTTTTCATTGTACTTCATCCAGATAACACCAATACTTGCAGCAACACCAAATTAATGGGATAGTAGTGAAATTATCCATAAGAAAGTATTTTTCTTTTATTGGTTATATTAGTCATCTCAGCATGACATAACATAACACCATAGACTGGATGGTTTAAAGCATGGAAATTTATTCTTTCATGTTCTAGAGGTTGAAAAGTCATAGAAAAAGGTGCCAACATTATCGGTTTTTAATGATGGCTCTCTTCCTGGTTTGTGTCTCACACAATGGAGAGAGCCAGTGAGGCTTCTAATGTCCCTTCTCATTAGGACACTAGTCCCATCATAAAGGTCTAACCTCATAAGTTCACACATCCTAATTATTCCTGGAAAGGCCCCATCAACAAACCCAGTCACATTAGAATTTAGGCTTCAATATATCAATTTGGGGCAACATAAACATTCAGTCCATAACACTGGTTCTTTCTGAGGTAATTTTACAATGAAAAGAATTATAAAAAAGTGAAAAGTACCCTGGATTAAAAGTCAAGAGACTTGAGTTGACTTGTATGTCTGAATATCTCTCAGACACACTTGATAAAATGAGACAGGTATAATAGAGACTCACCATAACAGCTAATATCCCATTTATTCAAAGAAAAAGGAATGCTCTAGCACTGAATTTTTCCAATACCAGCTAAAATTAATTTCTATCCTGCTGTGAAAATGATTGAATTATAACTTTACTTTCCATTTCAAAAAGTATTCTTTTCTAAACAAAAATTCAGTTTGTTGCTAGAAATAAATTTCAGTACCTATAGGAGAGCTAGTTCAAATGCTGTGAAACAATGTATATTGTACATCACATGACTGATGAAGAATTATCAGAGAGACATTGGGGAACAATCCACCAGAGAAAAAGTTTAAATGATTTTAAATTTCTTATTAATTTCCTTCCATTTTCTCACCTTCATTTCTGAATTTACTCCTTCTTACTGTGATAATGTTATTAGGACCAGACAATACAATTAGCAATCTTTCCACCTTCATAGTGATCATAATTGCCCAAGACTCATTTGTAAGGGGACTATTAAGGTTACATGACTGTCTGTCATAAGACACTTTCAGATAGTATGAAATTTAGATAGCAAGTATTTAGGAATTTTGTTATTCTTAGATTTTAGAAATCTTATAAACTATAAGAATAATAACATAAACTCCAAAATTGCTCAATATATGTTCAGGGTTTAATAGTGCTATGTAATCAAGCAATGCTTAATTTATTTTAAGTTTTGGGGTAGGCATATTTGATGCAGGAAACCATAAGAATAATTTCTGCTCAACAGAGGATTATTGAATCCAATCAGTAGCTCTTCAGTTATATCAAAAATGCTTAAAAATGCATATAATTATTTCCAGCCCCTTAATATAGGACAAATCAAACAACTCAGAGAAACCAAGTTGCCTCAATTCTTGCAAAGAACAACCCCCCTCCAGGGACCAAAATGGGGGCAAGAATTAGGGGAGGTATAAAAGAATTCCCCATACATTATACCAATGCAATAATGAATTTGATGCAAATTGTATTAGATGCCATTACCTAAATAAATGGTTTATGAAAGCCACTTAAAGACTTTTTCATGCAACTGTGAATATAGTAACCAAATATTCCTCTTCCAATAATAATCCTGATTCCTGCAGAATCCTGATTCTGAGGCAATGCAAGTCATTCTGAGATAGGCAGACATAAGACATGCAGAGTATAGGACCCACAAAAGGAGTTGTGCAATGGTCAAGTACTAGGTCAGGGATATTTCTTTAAACCACACTGAAGATTTTGCCAGTTCCCTCATGTAAGAAAATGAATGTCACTGTCAGAATAATGTTCAATACTCATTGTAATTTGCTAGATATATATATATATATATATATATATAAGTAGAACTGGATTTAATATATCAATACTAATTTCATTTTATGAGTTCACTTATTCTTATTTCCCCACAATTCCTTCAAACCTTATTAATGAATACTCTCCGAATAGCTGATCCCCAAGACGCCAACTAATAATTGCTATCAAGATTCTTTTGCCCAAAATGAGTGAAGTAGATATTATTCCTAGCAGAGGGTACCTGAAAAAGTGTTAGTACTGAGTGTCCACATTATAGTGGCCAGAACACTTTTTTGATATTTCTAGTCTATGCAGTTCATCTGTGAATTTATTTATATATATATATTTAAAGATTTATTTATTTATACAAACACTGGGTATAGTCAGAAGTTGGGAGGGTGAGAGAATTTACCAGAGCCAGAGCGGGGAACAGAATAGGCAGAGTGACAAAATACACTGCTGTGGGGAGCAACGGGCATGGCAGGAAAGGTCTGCGCACCATGTGGGACCCTTAACGGTGGCCAGGGGTTGAACCAGTGCTGCAGAGGCTGCGGGCAGCTTCACAGCCCAGTGCTCAAACATTGCGCCACCTGGGGAGGCCCTGTGAATTTATATTTAATAGTTGCAAATCTTAAAGTTTTTTCCAATATATTTACTGAAAAAAAATCTGTATACAAGTGGATCTGCTCAATAAAACCGTGTTGTCATTAAGGAGCAACTGTACATGCATTCACAAATTTAGCAAATACCTATACATAAGTACCTATTCATAAGACACTATACTAAATAGAATATAAAGAGAATAGACATGTACAGTCCTTGGCCTCAAACTTAATACAATCTTTAAGGGGGGCACATAATAATAGCAATGAAATACTAATTTCAAATATATATTGGGTTCACATTATGTGCCAGGGACTGCATCAAGAGTTTTATAGCACATATATGATCTCACTTAATCCTCATACGGTAGGTATTATAATTTTTATTTACAGATGAGGAAGCCAGATTAGATAAGAGGTTCATGATTACAAAAATAGTATGTAAGACTTACTTTCTGATTCCAAGGAACATTATCTCATTTCTGGGATATCACACTACGCTACCCACATATACACAAATCACTTTGATAGGGCAAACACCAGAAAAGCAGACCAAAATTGCTACAGGTCTTTACAGCAGTCATTTCCAATCAGAAGGAACTGGAAATTCTTGGTGAAAATTATCTTTGAGTTGGCCCATGAGTCATGGCATGGATTCTAATAGAAGATGAGTGACTATGGGAAGTTGGATCATTCCAGAAGGTAGGAGGCAGATGGGCAATTGCATAAGGGTAGGAGAGTATACATTTTATAAAGGAGGAATGATTAATAATCTACTTTGGTAGTAGCCTAAAAATAACATAGTGGAATGGTGGGGGAGAGTTGAAATCAGGTTAGAATCACATGGCAACATGGTCATGAATGCTAGCTTAAGGTGTTTAAGACAAATTTATACATACCACTGACCTACTGAGGTTTGAGGAAGAAATGCATAATCATGCAGTACTTCAGTGTGATTAAACAAGGAAACCTAATTAAATAACTAGGTGATAATACATGGCAATTGTGAGCAAATATTATCTCAATATGAGGAAATACTCTTCTTGTAATATAAGGAGAGAACTGGTAGTCTCTTTCAGAAGTGACTAGTTAAATAACTGATCATATCTTGACCAGAATCATCAACAGTCTAGACTAGGCCAAGGTTTACAAGCTCAGTTTCATCAGTTTAATACCCAGCGATTTGATCAAACTGGTAGAAATGATAAAGTAGTAGTAAGGAAAATAAAATTATAATTTATAAATAATTCATAATGATGGAGCTGCTATTTTATTATATGTCAGGCACTGACTCCTAAGATCTTTATAACAATAATCAGGTGATCTGCTGCACTCAGGTTCACTGCAGAGGCGGTTGCATGGCCCTGTGGACTATTTAAGTCAAGCTAAGAGGTCAGAGAATCCATCACTTTTTAAAGGGGTAAGATAACTAGTGACATCAGACATAGTCTCACCCTTATCCATGAGCAGTCATAGATAAACACTGAAAAATACTCACCAAATTTTCTTTCCCAAACTCCATAAGGACCATTTGTCACTAACATGTCTCCATTTGCAAGATTACAGTTTCTTTTACATTAGTTACATTTTAATGGCACCAGCACTTCAGTCTCTTCAGCAAACTCTCTCTTCTCCAAATCAGAGTGTAGGATGGGTTATTTCTAGGAAAATCTCCTCCAAATAAACTGATTCCACCCACTCTGTATTCATTCTGGTGTCTTGTTCCTGCATTTTGAAGCATTTCCGGAATCTGCAGCTCACTAACTATGATGCCTGAACTTTTTCAATGTAAAGGGGGAAAGGATTGTTAAACAAAAAGCAAGAGAAACATTTTGCAACTATTATCAACTTTAACTAGCAAAGGAGACCTAGTGACCTATATTCTCACTCACAAAACACCTACTATAAGCAAGCTCTATGCATTAGGCTCCTTTGCAACTCCTCTGCAGTGAACCTAACCTCAGCAGATCACCTGGTTGTTATTTTAAACATCTTAGGGGACAGTGCCTGATATAATATGAGCTCCACAAAGATGAGCCATTATGCATTCCATTAGGCCAGATTATCTGACCAGGCAGTGGGCACATTAGCTTGAACCAAATTATTATATGTAATTCTTTAATGCTAGAACTTGTTTTATAATAACCCTTACATATGAATAGCCAATACAGTGAATTGTACTTTCTAGAGAATAAAAATCTGTTGATGAGAGGAAATAAAATCAAATAGGAACAATTCATTGATTTTAAAGTATGAGTTAAAATATCTCAAAGAATGAGGATAAAGAAGCTCATAAAAATAAATAAAATAAAATTCCATTTAAAGTAAAAAAAAAGAATGCGGATAATGGCTAGATTTGCAGAATCCAGGGTATTACAAAGATTTAATAATCTCTTCTTTTTCATGTAAATAGATGAGCATATTTAATAATAATACCTGATTATTTAATTCAACAACTCAGCCATTATCAGGTATCCTCTCAACTAAAAGAAAAATCAAATGATTTCTCCTTCTCCCTCCACTTGCTTTGCCCACAATTCCTCTGATCCAGTGAATGATGTGATGGGTTAAGTGATGTCCCTTTAACCCTAAATATATCCAAGCCCAAATAGCTGGTACTGTGGACATTATCTTATTTGGTAAAGGGTAATTTGCAGATATAACTAAGTTAAGAATCTTCCTATGAGGGCCTCCCTGGTGGCACAAGGGGTTAAGACGCAACCTATGAAGCTATCCGTGCCACTGCAGCATGAGTTCAATCCCAGGCCAGGGAACTCCCCACCCGGCTCATCAGACCTATCCTGTCTCACCCGCTGCTCCCCTCAGCAGTGTATTTCAGTCAGTCTGCCTGTTCTGTTCCCCACTCTGTCTCTGGTGAATCCTCTCTCCCCCCATACCTCTGGCCTGTACCCCAGTTCTTGTATGCATAAATAAATAAATCTTTAAAAAAAAAAAAAAAAGAATCTTCCTATGTGATCATTTTGGATTACTCCCTAAGGGCCCTTAAATTCAATGACAAGTGGTCCAAAGACACAGAGACCCAGGAAGCAGTGTGACCATAGAGGCAGATATGGAGTAATGCAGCCAAAGAATGCCAACAACCACCAAAACTGGAGGACACAAAGAATTAATCCTTCCTGAGAGCCTTCAGAGTGAGAACAATTCGCCAATACCTTGATTTTGAACTTAAAATCTGCAGAATTGCAAAAGAATACATTTCTGCCATTTTAGCCCTCAAGTGTGTGGTAATTTTTTTACAACAGCCATCAAAATTTAACATATAAAGAATTGGGTGGCAATTCTCTCCACCCAGTTGCCAAAGCCCATTGAATTGTACTCCATGTGCATGTCTCTCACAACCCAGGCAACAGCGTCACTTTCAAAATACATCCAAAATCTTACCACATCTCACCACTGTCACTGCTCCCACTATTTGAAGCCAGCAAGCCCAATTAGCCCAATTAGCCCTTAAAGAATCTCTTCCATACCTTCCATAACACCCTACTATCCATTGTAACACACAAGACAAACGAAATTTCTGAAAACTTGTCATTTCATGTCAAAATACTGCAAGTCTCCTCATTTCACCCAGGATAAGAGCAAAACCCCCACAGTGGTCAGTGAAGCCCACAGTCACCTCCTGACCTCATTGCGCCTCTGGGATCTCTGCTCCAGCCACTGCCTCCGAGTTTCTTGCTGCCTCCTCCTCCAGCCGGGTCCCACCGCAAGGCCTTGGTGTGGCAGTTCCCTCCGTTTGGAAAGTTGCTTCCTCCAGTACTGACATCTCTCGCACGTTGAAAATTTCTCTTACGCCACTTTGCTTTTGCAACAAAAGACGAAAAGCAAAACTAGCGTTGAGCATCTGAGCAGCGCAGCGCTTTAAGGCAGCGCAGCAGGGACTTTGCCAGATGAGCTTCCGAGGGGCCCGCGGAGCTCCCGCCCGGGACCTGCTTTACACAGGCTTGAGTAGGGTAAATGAAAAAGTATCCGGCTTTTCTGCCCTCCCGCCATTAGGACTGATGATGGATCTGTGGTCCTGAATGCATGCCTGATGGCGGGCACCTGGAGTAGGGTGTGGGCATGCATAAGTGGGTACACCTGTGCTAAGGCTGGGCTTATAGGGGCGGCGTCATGGGGATGCCAGGAGGGCAGACAGCAGAAGAGCAGAAAGAGCTAGAGCAAAAGAGAGAGAGAAAGAGACTCAGAGACCACCAGAGAATGCCAGGGAGCCCAGAAAGAGTGAAGGCTTGCTGCGGGCTGGGAGGCCTGCCAGCCTCCCGGCCCCCCGGCACCCCTGTCTGCTGTGTACCCAGTAAAATCCCAATAGAAAGTCTGAAAAGCCACTGAGGGCTCCAGGACTCCTCCTTTACTCCGTCTGCTCGGGTCATAGAGATCCTGCCCTGTGCCCATTCCTGCCCCTACACTGTGTATGTATCACATCATTCCTGCTTTTCCTGTATGTTATCATTTTAGGATTTATGTGTCATTTGGTACGATTTGGTAGGTTGTTTTGGGAGCTTGGGAATATTCAAATTTGTTTTCAAGTTGCTCCATCGTTTTATGCCATTTCAGCTTAACGCACGTTTCGTAGGAATCCTGTCCTTTTGGATCGCAGGGGAAACCTTTATCTGCAAGCTTTACTCTATCATCCCCTTTACATCTTGCTCAAAAGTCACCTTCTTAGAGGTGAGTAAAAACATATTGAATAAATAATTCAGTGAATGGATTTCAAATCAATATCTTTTATAACTATCAGGCACATTTATGTAATTATTCTATTTTCCTGATTATTGTTCTTTTTTAAGCATATGACCTTGAATCTTAATGTCCTATATGTATTTTCTCAACCTACACAGACTTATAGTCCTTTATAATGTCTTGTGCATTAAATCCATGATTACTTAAAGACCTTGAAAGTTTGGGGAACACACAATGATGTCCAATATTTTCTGAAGTACAAGTATTTTGTACCTTGCCAAGTAATTAATTAATTTTAATTTTTGACATAAGTGAAGTAGGTTTTCTTTATAATCAGGATTACAAATGTATGTATCCTCATTTTTTCCAAAGTTACAAACTACTGTCAGGCACTAATGGGGATTGGTTAATGAATAATGTAAGATAGTGGTTAGAATAATACAGAAAGTTAGCTTCAAAATGAACAAACCTATCAAAGAAAAAGCTATTTCACCAATATGGTCAGGATAGTAGCAGGTACATTATCCCTACAGGGAGCAAATTTGATTGTCAAGCTGATGAAGAGTAATTACAATTGTCAGGGAGAGAAGTGATGAGATTGTGGGAAACTGAGCATTCCAAAATTCTCACAAAAGTGTTGACTTCATGTTATAGTCCCAAAACTCATTTTAATGCTGTAAGATCCAACTCAGTTTTCCAGAAGTCATCGTTGCCAGTTTTCATCTTGCCAATTGTGAAATGTTCCAATGTGATTTTTGTGTTTGTTTGTTTTATTTGTTTGAGAATTCATTATCACATTGTCAGATTTCTAGGTCATCGCTTGGAGAGGCAATTTTAGTAGTGTTTTAAATCACCCATGTGATAAACCTTTTCTTTGGAAAGATCTCTGTCTCAATCTTCCAAAATAATTTTATAATCTCTCTTGGGTTGAGAGTTTATAGATTTGAGGCCATGTAGTTATTCCTTGGCTAACATAGTAATTTTTCCCAAGCTAAGAACTTTCCCAAACCATGTTGTAAACAAAATTGTGACACTTTACAAAGTGTCAATTTCAACAGCTCAAATAGATTTTCAAAATTTTCAAGTAGATCAAATATTTCTACAGGTTAGGCACTATGGGTTCCCTCCCTATTTTGCTAGGTACATGGTTTGTCATGTTCATAACAAGTACACTGCTTCCTTTGAAGTCAGTATTCTTAAAGTCTACAGAGCTAAGATAAGTTCTTCAGAGACAGATCTGGTATAATTTGTAAAACAGCCCACGGCATTACCAGTTCACACTGTAATTTTACCAGATCTTATAAACTAAGCAGGCTTGGTTTATAACTAAGCAGCTAGTCATTAGAGAGATGGGCAGCCTCAAGGGTAAAGCCGATTGCTGTAGAAACTATGATTAAAATTATTATTGAATATCTATCCTGTGCCAAAAGTACATCCAACTCATTGGGGTCATTCAGAGTCATATCATGACAAGGATTCTGTGCTTCACAAGGTACGCATGAATGCCTTGGCAATTTTAACCCAGGAAATGCAGAAATGGAAAGCACTGGCCACAGAAGGTAATCAAGCAACATCGTCCTGCCTTTTCTGATTCTGAACCACTTATAGAGGCCAGCATCCTCTATCATCCCCTTAAGTAGTCAGTCAACCAAAGGAAGACCCAGTTAAAATTTGACTATATTTGGCCTTTTTTTTTTTAATTTTTACATAGAAGAACTGGCGTGCAGGCTGAGGTGCAGGGGGTAGAAGGATTCACCAGAGACAAAGTGGAGAGCAGAACAGGTGGATTTACTGAAACACAGTGCTAAGGGGAGCAATGGGTGAGATGGGAGAGGTCTGTTGTGCCATATATAGGTTAGCTCCTTGGCCAGGTTCCAACTTAGGCTGTAGAGGTGATAGCACCGAGACTTAACCCCTAGGCCACCAGGGAGGCCCATAGACCTTGCCTATCAGGGAGGCCCATATTTGACTAATTTTATCTCCAAAACACTTCTCAATCTGTCTCCTTTTTATTCATGTCAAATACCACTGCCTTAGTTTTGTCCTACATACTACTGACCTGGACTAGCACAACTTCAAAACTGTTCTAATTCCTATCTATGCATCTCCCATACCCTAAGCCGATTATTCTTATATACATCCTCTACATTATAGTCAGAGTTACCTACCTAAGACACATACATGATCCTTTCACCACAAGTTTTGAATGGTTCTAAATCCATTCATTGATGCATTCATGTCATTCACTCAATAATAGTAAACAAAACAGACACATCTTTGTCTTCTTGAAGTTTACAATCTTGTGAACAAGACAAGCAATAAGTCCATAATCTTACAGTGCTTCATAGATCAGAGAAAAGAGAGAAGGAGAGATGGAAGTAGGGAAGGGGGGATATTTTAGAAAGAGTAGTTATGAGGACCCTTTCTCAGCAGAGGGGATATGTCAAGGAGGTTGACCATGAAAGAGACGGGCTGGAAGGAAGAATGTTCCAGGATAAGGGATTAGTGAATGCAGAGCCCAGAGCCAGAGAGATGCGGGTATATCCCAGGAAATAGGAGTACAGTCTGTAGGAAGATGTGAGGAACAGGGCAGAGGCCCATACAAGTAAGACCTTGCCTATCAGACCTTGGTAAGAGCATAGATTTTATTCTGGATATAAAGAAGCACTGGAGATGCAGGACTCACAGGGGAATATCATTATCTGATATGCATATTAGAGAAGACATTCTTACTTCTAATAAGAGGGAAGATTCAGAGGTGCAGAAATGGGAGGATACTGAGTCCTACTATATGTGTGGATCTCTTCTTGTGATCTATGGTAGTTTGGCAAGGTTGGTGATGGCAGAGTTGAGATATCTGGTCAGATGGTCTGCAGAATGATTAAAGGTGGATCTGAGAGATAGAAGGAAGGCAAGACCTCTGCATTGCTTATAGAATAAGCATTCAATTACTCCCCATTTTGGTACCTGCTTCCCTCTTCACCCCCATCTCCCACTATTTCATGTTTGAAACATTTCTTTACAATAAATTCTGAATTCTGAAGTTTCGCTACCCATGTCTCCACAGCATTTCACATCTCTATGACATTTCTCAGGCTGAATTTCTTTTCCCACCTGAGCAAAGTTTTCTCAGTTTTCAAGGTTCCACTCAGGGTCATCTCCCTGGGAAATCTTTCTATAATCCCAGGTTAGGCTAAGTCCCCTTCCTGTACTCAGCAGCCAGGAATCTTAGCATTAATCACATTATATTGAAACTCTGGTTTTTGTCTGTCTTCCCAATAGGTTGTTACCTCCACAAAAGTTGGGATCTTGCATTATATATCCTGGGCCCCACTGCATGCTCACACACAGTATAAGCTCAATAAATGCTTGTTGATAGAAACTGAATGTCCCAGGAACCCTAGTAAGCCTGATCTAGTGAGCCTGATCAAAGACTAAAGGGAAAGATACCATTGAAGACAAAGAGAGAGTGAAGTTTTCCTGGATCAGTAAGTCACATTGTGTAGAAGGGTGTGCTAGCCATGAGAATCATGTGCTCAGGACCTGTGGTCAGAGTAGACCAGCACCCAAATGTCTCTGGAGGTGATAAAGATAGGGATCAAGGAGTAATGCTTTGGTTGTGGGAGTGAAGGGAGAGAGAACACAGTTACCTACTCTCTTTTGCACATGGCTTCTAGTAAAATGAAATAACTAGGCACTAGCCACCTGTTACCTCTACCTATGTACTCAACACCAGCCCATGCTATTATTCATGGTCATCAAGTCTGATAGAGAATATCAAAAGAATCTGTCTGCAAGTTGCAGGTACAGAACAGTGTTCAGGGGATCTGTAATCACATTACATAAAGTGGGGTTTATATAAAGTTGACAGAATGTGCTGATGTGAGCCATTTACAGTTCAATTGTAACAGAGCAGTCTGGCAAGCAGCAAGCTTTATCTGGGAGATGATGTACTTTGGATGCTGCCATCAAGTCAGATTTAGAATAACAATCTGAAAGGAACACAATCCCCCTTTTTAAAATCTTGTCTTCTCTTCCTTGAATCCAAGGAAGTAAAAGAAACTAGAAGAGTCTGCATAATCTCACCAGACTTTTCATTACTTTTTATAGAAATACAACTCTTCTAAAGAATTTTTGTCAAAGGAAAAATATTCATTATGCACAACTTGATTTAATACTTCAGACAACAAACTTTTTAAAAAAAAGTTTCCTTGACCTTAAAAAAAAATTGCCAAATGAATTAATCAAATCTTTGAAAATATTTTAGCATGGCTTTACTTGGCTCTGTAAAACACACCGGTGAAAATTTGGTAAAGGATTGAATTATGGAAGAGACACAAACTATCAGTTCATATATGTTTATATGTATATGGAAATTTTGAGAATTCTTCTTAAACACTGGACTACAGAGTTGCCTGATTTTATCTTCAGATGCATACTCAGATACGTGTTTCAATATTTTTCTGTTTGGTCTTTCTGTTTTTCCTGTTGCTATAGTGAACTTTTTTTTTTATTTCTATAGTTAAATATTTTCATATTGTCCATTAGGCTATCTGAAGGAGAGAGGAGACTGTGAGAGTAAAGGGCTTTCCCCACCATAGGCATGTGATACTAATCACTCTTGGGTTTTTTCTTGTAATTCTATGATTTAATTTTTTTCATTGAATCTTTGATCCATTTGGATTTTATGTTGATATAATGATTGAACTCCTTTTTTACTGAATGACTAATCAGGTTTCTTAACATTATTCACTAAATAATTCATCTTTTTAACATTGTCACTTTGTCATAAATTTTATTTCACTACTAGCTTCCAGACTCATTGGTGTATATCATCCTTCTTTTTATTCCTGCTAGCAGAACAACATTGCTTTACCTACTAACACCTTGATACTTTCTAGGGAAATTTACCCCCTCATCAGTTTTCTTTTTCAGAATTTTATTGGTTGTTACACATATTGCCTATTATAGTTTCCAGAATATTTTTGGCTCGAGTCATGATCCAATATTATCACTGGGATCATTTAGTAAAGTTCCCTCCTAAGTTCCTTGGAGTTTTGATTAGGGTTGCCATTCACACACTGATTGACTTCAAGATTGTTGATATCTTTCTTTACATCAGGGAGTGTTTCTAACCAAGAAAAGGTGTCTTTCCAATTCTTGTCTTCTTTTAGCACATTTTATCACTTTTTTCATGGGCCATGCATATTTCATGTTCAGCGTACCCTAGGTATTTTGGATGTTTACGACTTAGAAATTATAATTTGTCTAATTCCTACACATCAAGATTCAAGCTAGATCTTAGCCTCCAACTTTTAGTCAGCACATCCTGTTAATGTGCCACCTAATTTTAATTTCTATCTTATCCTGAAATAAATGTGTCCTTACTAAGGTTCTTTAGTCATAGCCTTTGGAACTTTATCATTTGTAGCTGCCTGAACATTCTCAATATTTTGATAGACTTTCACATCATGAATTCAGCCTTGCCAAAGTGGAATTTACTCAAAAAAAAAAAAAAAACCCACTTCTTCCAGTCTCACTTGCAACTACAGTGCAAGCATCAGACCTAGGTTGTGCCAAACAAATGCTCCTATGTGAGATTCCAGTAGTAAAACATGACAGGTAGTGATGTGATCCAGTGACCAAATATGAATAAGTAGGTCTCAAAGATGGTAGAGGAGGCATCTCTTTCTTGGGGAGATGTCTGGCACGTGACTCCAAGCACACTCAGGGGAGGAGAAGAGCAGTGGTCTCTTGGTAATAACAATCATGAGGAATGGTGGAGTGTAACTCCAGGTTCTTTTGTTCCAGATTGTGATGCATTCAAACCTGATAATGACCCTTGAAGAAATTCTGTGAGCTACCTGAGATACTGAGATAAGTTTTTCTCTTTAAAGCCATAGAGGATTCTATAGGTTGCAGCTAGACTCTGACCAATTTATTAATTAAAGATGGAAATTCATGTAATTTGCACTAAGAAAAATGAACTACAAGAAAAATAGATGTTTGTGCCTGTGCTTATCTTTCTATTCCCAAAGCATTCCTTTAATTATGACCTTTACCTTGCCTCGGACTAGTAAACACAGTTTCTGTTTGAATTCCTCAAGTGCTGCTAAACTTGGTTCCCTGGTATGAAAAGCAAACATACTTTCATAGCACAGAACTTTGACCCCCTCAATTGTGTAATTAACCATGTGTTATGAAAAAATGTGTGAACTTACAAATTTTTTAATCCTTGTTAATATTGGCCATTAGTATGTTTAGAAGAGATTTAAATATAGGTATGCTTGAATACACAAAGTGTTCCTAAACTACTATTAATCCACAATGAAGCAATAAATATATTAATGCTAAACTAGTCAATACACATTGGTCTTAACTAGATGATTCACCACCAATAACTGCACATTTACTGGGTTTCCAAGACCATACTAATAAACTAAAAAAGATACCTCCCTGGTGGTGCAAAGGGTTGAGTTGCAGCACCGTGAAGCTATCCGCAACCACTGCAGCATGAGTTCGATTCCTGGTCAGGGAGCTGACCCACGTGGCACAGCAGACCTCTCCTGTCTTACCCGCTGCTCCCCTCATCAGTATATTTCAGTAGATCTGCCTGTTCTGCTTCCCTTTCTGTGTCTGGTGAATCCTCTCACCCCCCTTCCTGTACCTCTGGCCTGCACCCCAGCTTTTGTATGCATAAATAAATAAATCATTTTTTTAAAAAGCTAAAAAAAGAACAAGCTCTCAGAATTCAATGGGGTGAAAATGTATTGATTTTGCTATTGACTTTTCATACAAATATATCAACTGAAGCTAAAAAAAAAAAATACTCTCTTGAGGATTGCCAGATATAAAATATGACCACCTGATGCTAAAGATGTATTTCAGTCCCTTCTTTTTCTAATTTATTTCTCTCATATATATGAATTATCCTCTTCTCTTTTCAGGTCTTCTTTCCACTTCCTCAACTAGATAGCAAAATATCTTTTCTGTTCTTCCTTAGTCAAATTTCAAAAATACCAAGCACTCCTATTTGCCTCCACCAAGATACACCCTATTCATTCCTAGAAATACATCTCATTCCATGTTTAAAGTATCTCTTATTCAGCAGAAAAGCTATTTACAGAACTAATTCCAAGAATGTTCACACCCATTTCAGGTGCCATTTTATTTCTCTAGTTTCAGAACAGACAGCCTATAGTCTCCATAAGAGCTCTGTGTCTCTAGAGTTCAGTTCCTGGTACGTATAGGGTGCAGAAGCAATATTTACTAAATGATGCTGTGGTGTTCAGTTATCACTGATCAGTGTCTTATATAAATACAAAAGTGCATTATAACTAAATTTCACATTTTCAAAGTTTTTGAGATGGTCTATGTTGAAACAGGAAAATATTCTGAATAAGTAGATCTTTTTTCCTTCTGAAATTAATTTTTATGATTTACTTTAAGACAAAAAAAAAGGATCAGATGGAAATTTATATTCATTTCACTATTACCATAACTGAATACTTTTCTGAAAACTTAATGACTGCTTATGTAAGCAAATACAAACCCTAGTACTAGCTTATTCAAGTGAAGGAGTCAGTAGGGACCATCTTAAGGAAGGATTGAACTGAAACATTTAGCCAATGAGACTCAATAGGATAATGTCAACTCTTTCATAAATGGGAGTTGGTATTTCTAGACTCCATATTACAATACAATTTTGTGGATAAATCTCTGTCAAGTTCAAAGTCTGACTTTTTTCCCTGACCTGATTAATACACTATGCTGTTGATTTTTTTTGTTTTTTAAGATTTATTTTTATTTATTTATGCATATAAGAACTGGGATATAGGTCAAAGATGCAGGGGGTGAGAGGATTCACCAGAGACAGAGTGGGGAGCAAAACAGGCAGATCTATTGAAATACATTGCTGAGGGGAGCGCAGATGAGACAGGAGAGGTCTGCTGTGCCATATAGGTCAGCTCCCTGGCCAGGAGTAGAATTCATGCCTCGGTGGCTGGGGATGCTTGATAGCACTGTCACTTTAACCCCTGCACCACCAGGGATGACCAACTGTGCTGTTTAGACATAGACATTTCCTGTGAGGACATGGCTAAAATGAGTTCTTAAACAATAGTTCTTTTAGCTCTAGATTTATCCAATTGCCCTTCTGAAAGATAAGCCCTAGCTCAGGTAGCTACCACAAATTTTCTCCTTTGTGCTGTAATTCATTTTTCTCCTATTGACCTTTCCTTTTCAATAATAATTGCAATGAAAATTAATAGCAATTGGGAAATTAAGAAGTTTACCCAAGAAATTGAGGATGTGAGAAAAACTTAAAATTTGAAGGGTAGCAGCCTAACTACTTTCTTGAAGTCATTTATTTATTGCCTTAGATTATTCATATTGCTTAGAATTATTGGCTTCCATATAAATACAATTAAGAAACATTTTCTTTTCATATAAAAACAGATGGGTACTTGTTTTCTAATAAAGCAAAAATGATGACAGAATGAAAAAGGGAAAGAATGGAAGCTCTCCAAAACCTACAAAATTATAATTACTCTTCCCCTTGAAGAATAATAAGACTCTCTTTTGCCCCTTCAAACCCTAGGAATTTATCTCCCCAGTTTCAACCTCTTTTAACAGGAATCTTATGCTTTAATGACTGTATATCATGTTGAAAAGAGAAGGTAAAACTGTAAATAAGCATTTTAATACAATTAGTTTTCTCTCAAAGGTTTTTCAGACCCACTCTGAAGAAAATCAAGTCCATGTGAATTGAAAATAAAAAATTAGTGACAGTTACTAATAGCACATGGCCACTTATCATAAACTCCACATTGTTGCCTTGCATTTGAATGATGCATTTCTTTGCTATTTCCAATTTGTGTCAACCCTAGTGATCTCTTATGTGCCACACAGCAGATTAAGGCCACTGACTTTCTTAGAGAAACATGTAGAAAAAAAAAAGAAGACAAAACAAACAAGAAGCCAATATCAATCAGTTACTGGAAGAAAAAGGGTCAGTCTGTTAACAATTATGTAATAGTCACTGTGCATAGAGTACTAGGAGAGATTCTGTATGGGGGAAAAAGAAAGCAGACAAGAATAACCATACCTCTTGAAGAACTCCAAATTTAACATGGACAAATTAATCTAACAGATTGAACCAATACAAAAATAATGACATGCAAAAATATAGGGACTAAACGTATGACCAGCTTGAGTATTCCATGCAAGGCCAATATCAAAGATGAGTATGATTTGTATTTTTAATTTGGTAATAGAGTATACCTCACTCCCTTTTTGGGTCTTTATTGTTTTGCTACATTTATGGGATAGGCCACAGGACAAGAAAGCGTGGTCATACAGATGCAATACATATGAACCAATCTCTATCATACAGAGACAGAGTGTCTGAACTATTCAAATTTCACTCCAGGTGTGTGAATTCCAAAGGTTTATGGAAACTTTATTTTTATGTATTTATCTTTTATTTATTTATTTATTTATTTTTTTATAGAGGCATGCTTTATTTATTTGCTGGTTTGTTTGTTTGTTTTTTGTTTATACATGCACTGGGTACAGTCAGAAGCGCGGGAGGGTGAGAGAATTCACCAGAGCCAGAGCGGGGAGCAGAGCAGGCAGAAGGACCAAAGGACACTGCTGAGGGGAGCAGCGGGCGGCAGGAGAGGTCTGCGCGCCATGTGGGACCCTCCTCCGGTGGCCGGGGAGCAGCCGGGGAATCGAACCGGCGCAGCAGAGGCCGCCGCGGGCAGCTTCGCAACCCAGTGCTCAACCGCTGCGCCACCGGGGAGGCCCTGTATTTATCTTTTATAAATTTATTTTTCAAGTTGAGGTAACATTAGGATCCCCCTGTTAAGTATCACCATTGCATTGTACCCACCACCGAATCATCCATGGTCCATCACCATATAAGGAAATATTTAGTCGCAAAACAATACTCCAGAAAACTATTAACTTAAATCTTCATTAGAAGTAAATGTCCCCTAACTAGTTTAATAAAAACAACTAAAATCGATTAATATTTTTTATCTGATTTCTTAAGGCATTTTAAAAAGAAACAATTCTCCATTTGTGAATCTGGGCCAAGTGAGCAGAAGATGATATGAAAAATGAAATATGCCTTTGGCTACTGCATGCGGCATCAGAGAGAGTTTGGTGTTACTTCTGTTTCTCCTGCTAGGGGGCTGTCCAAACAGAGGGCAATTTTCAAAAAACAGTAGGAAATGAACATAGAACAGCAACCTGGCAAACCTCACCAAGCATGCCAAACAACTAGTTCTTAGCTTTCCCTCCCTTCTTTTCCTACACTTGTTGGCAACAAGTGCCACCAAAACACAAGATCACACGCATTAAACTTTTTCAAGCTAAAGTTGCATTCTCAAAAACAGTGAATTTCTAGTGGGAGCAGGGCAAGAGGTATGCCTATTCTTTTGCAGATACATGGTTACTGCTGTGGATGCCAGTGTTTTTGTTGATTTCGTTTTTTTTAAGTGCTCAAAAAAAAAAAAATGCCATCCATCTGTCCTTAATCTGGAAATGACTCTATGGTTTAGAAGCTTTTGTTTAAAGCACACAGGATTGCTATACATTGACTTGACTGCGTAGATGTGAAACTCAGGCCTTCAATTAGACACCCAAGTGAGAAAATTATAAGAGTAACAGAATTATGTTTTTTTAATAACCATTTATTGTCATCCAGTGTATTTAACTTAATATCTTATGTCTTCCTTGACATCTAGTTAAAATGTTAGTCTCATCTAACTGAAATTGATGAAATCCAAAATGTATAATTAATGACCTCCTTTGCAGAAGAGTAGAAAATTAACTTTATTTCTTTCAGAAAAAGGTGTTATTCTCATGAATAACCAAATTTCTCTAAGTTGTTGGAAGTAGTTTAGCTTAATAGACTTATAAAAAAAGATCACAGAATTTTTATTCTTCCTTTTGCAAAAGAAATAAAAGCTGCATGCACTGTAACACTAATGCTCAAAATTAGAATTTTTTGCTGGCTACTTCCACTCTCAGCCCCCACACTCATCGCTTGCCATGCCCCTTCTTTACCCTTTTGTTATTTCTGTGCTTATCTCTCTCCCCCACAAGACAGTAAGCACTTTGGAAAGCAGGAAACATCTTATTTTTATAAGCCTCAACACTCCACTTTCCCAGTCCTACAATGTGTACATAGTAGGTGCTAAATAAATGTTTCCCTGGAAATATTTTTAGATTCAAATATAAATTAACAGATCACTTGTTTAAATAAATAATAATTAGTAAATATGCAAGAGATTATATTTCTGTATACAAAGGTGAGAAATTATTGACATCAATGTCAACAAGTCTGATGACATCAAGACGTCCATGTGGGCAAGGGCACGTAAGCAATTCCTTGTCCACAGAACCAGAACCTTCCCCCAACCTGGCCTGGAGCTGCTATTTGATTAAATTATTTACCAGTCCTCCTTACCCCCAAGGTTACTCTTGATATCAAAGATATGTCATTTGCTCCAAGGTTAAAAGTGGCTAGAGAAAACTTAGTTGTGAGGAGAGTTTTGTTGCAAGGACATAGAGCATCCCAAAGAAAGCCCTCTGGACCTCTCTAGCCCTCTTATCTGTGGGGAAGTCTAGTGCTGCCCTGGGTAGAAAATGGACATGTGCTGTAAAAAGATGGCCCCATAGACTAGATCTGGTTGGAGAAGGGAAGATATCCCAGCTGCTAAAATTTTGTATAGAACAACAGTAGTATTAAGTGCCATGAACCTATAACGTGTTTGTCTAAATCATTTGAGAATCAACTGTGTTTCTGTCATCAGCAGATCTAGTAAACAGTATAGGCAGTTAGAGTGTTTGGTTTCTCATTACCTTCTCCAACTCCACCCTATTTGGCATTGGGAATTCTCAATAGCTACAACAGGAATCCTATGCATTCAACCTCCCAGCTCCAAGAGTAACAGCAGCTAGAAGAATGAAAAGGGCTAACTTGAGGCTGTGGTGAAAGGAGACTCAAAAGTCCTCATCCTGGGCCTGCTAGCCATAGTACCTAACCCAAGGACTCACAGAGAAATAGAGTTGCAATGATATTCCTAGGCAGGAAGTCTGTGATGATGCCCCATACAGAAATCCTCCAGCAGACAAGGAACTATTAGTGGACTTGACCAGTTTGGACTTCTTGTTTTCTCAGTTCCTAAGAACATCAGCATGAAAATGGGAGATTATAGAATCTAGATTCATGCCCTGCTAGAAACAGTTTTTAGTTTGGTCTGTCTGTTTGTTAATCAATGAAGCATGCATTAACTCTGGGAGAAAATGAAAGTTATTAATGGCAGAGATGATGGTGATTGAGGCAACGTTTTGATGACAACAGGAAAAGTTCCACAGGAGTTATCAGAAAAGGAGATGCATATATGGTTCTAGCAGTGACACCTCTGACTGAGACAATGAAAGGAAAGTCAAAATACTCAAATGGTTGTACTAATGCATTACCTTCAGCACATAATGGCAGGTAGTGGAGAGGATCCTGAGAGACTGAGAGAACCAAGTAACATATAAGGTAGAGTTTGGTAAAGGAAAAACTTTGAGGATTCTATGTGCAAAAACCTGTAGTGTGCAAAAACTTGTAGTGTGCAAAAACTGTGGCCATGAAGACAAAATTCATAATTGGATTGGGTGATTCAAGCTAGTGTTCAGGAAGAAGCTGACTGTGTGAGTCTGGGACTCCTCTGGATACTTTGTGCTTAGGCAGAAGGGAAGATTTAATATCTTTACCAACATTTCTCATATAGTCATGGAATTATCACTAAGCAAAGACATTGTTCTAAGCACTGACGATAAACAGTAGTGGACAAAAACAAAATACTGCCCTCATTGAGCTTTCTTTTTTTTTGGCGGGAGGAAATGGGTCAATAAGTAAAATATATATGAGATGAGAGTGGTCATAAGCTCTACAAAGAAAGTATATTAGGGAGGGGAGTTAAGGAATGTTGCTAGAGGAAAAGTTACAATTATAAATAAGTTGTCCAGAGAGGGTCTCACTGAGAAGATAATGTTTAATGAGGGACATCTTCAAATAACTTTTTAAATATAAACATTTGCTATCTTTAAATAAATATTGAAGACCATCTAGAAGGCTTAAAGGGGATATCACACAGAGATAAGATGTTTCCTGAGAAGCATATGTGGAAATGGAGATTTGTTGCCCAGCAACTACCAGCTGGTCCAGTTTTAAAGCATTCATAAAGAACCTGGGATTTTTCTGGGGTCACTAACTTCTTAAGGAAAATGGTGACCTCTGACCTCTGAGGACAACCAGAACCTGTTCTTACAGCCATGGAGAGCCACAAGCTGCTCTCTGCCTGACAGCTTTTCTATGGGATGCCTTATAATATTAAACCTCCAACCTGGAAGAGGAAGGGATGGATTGAATATACTTTCCTTTTGCCACTCTCACCCTTTAATTTCACAAGAATAATTTCTCATACTGTATAGACTTAAACAAATTTCTTCCCTAAGGGGTTAGTGAAATTACAGAGGAGAATAAAAACAGAATGATAACAAATATCAAAATTCCAGCCACTCGGACTTTCTCCTTGAGTGACAAAGGCACCACACATCACAAGAATTAAGCCTTCATAAAGAAAGGTTCTTGTGGAACCCTTTCCCAAGCAACTATCTTGATTTTCTGTCACACATTTTCTCTTTCTCTTTCTCTCTCTCTCTCTCTCTCTCTCTCTCTCTCTCTCTCTCTCTCAACCTTATTTCAAGACTACACCTCCAAACTGATGTCTACCAATGATAGAAAAGAAGGCAAAACATTATAATCGAAACATTTCTAGTTTTTATTGACTCCCAAATGTTACCTGTCTGGGGAGGGAGGCTTAATTCTTCTTTAATAGGTCTCCTGAACCTTTACCTACTTTTCATTTCTTAATATTTTTTATTAGCTGGTAGAATCACCTCTTTATCAGCACTTCACCCTATAACCAACCATCTTGTTTTTCAAAGTTCAGGTGGTTCATCCTTCCCCAAATCAACTATATCTGAAGATTAACTCTAAGCACAAAAGCAGCACAGAGACCCAACCAAATAGAGAAAATGGTTTGAAATAAAATAATTAATCCAAATTTTCCTCAGTAGTTAGAAAACACAGTTTGAAATTCATCTCTGAAATTTCCTCTTTGACTGGATGAATAAATAAAGTTAACTGCATAATAGAAGTTGAATGATTATTGGATACTCAAAATGAAGATTGAATGATTATAGGGAAATAGGCTGTTGTAAAGAAAAACCAGTTCAATCACTGGATTCTGTCTCAGATGAGTGAAGTGACTGGTGTGGTCTCTCAGATTTGTCAAGGTTCATTTCAATGTTTACTAGAGGAAAAATTGAATATTTTTCTAATATCTAATTTGAGGAATCATGTTTGAGAGCTCAGAGTACTCATGTATTTAGCTCAGTCTGATTTGATGAGCACTGTCCCTTTTTCTCTTAACAGATTATTTTCCTGTAGGTTTTTCTTGATAAGGTTGCATTTTCATTGAACTAATATTCTCTTTATGCAAATGAATGTTATTTACATATATAAAACCGGTTAAGAAATCAAAGTGACATCCAATTGATATTTACAGGCAATTTCATCTGCTTATTTTTCAGTTTCATAAAATTTAAATTTAGCATTTTCTAACTTGGATTCCATTAGATTGGTACACTTAAGAGTTAAGCTGATTTTCTTTCATTAAAGTTTAGTTTCTGTGGTTTAATCAGTGAACATATAATTGCTTAAAGTATTCATTTTATAAGATTTTTCAATAAATTATCAAGGATGTTTAAATCTAAAGACTGGTGCTATTTCTGTACTTGTGGTCATAGATACACAGCACAATTTTTGCAGCTAGTCAGCTTGCTCTACTTTAATCTAATAAACCAGCTGGAAAATGGTTCTGTTTTCTCTCTGCTGGATTTCTTTTTTTTTCCTATATGAATATTGCTCTTTGATACCTTATTCTGTCTCAAAGTCCTGGGGCTTTTATTTTGTATCACTCCTAGATTCATCAGGCAATAGTTAACATTAATTAAAAGTCTACTATGTGCTAAGCACATAATAATCAATTAATTAAGTTAATCATTATATCCCTAAAAGTAACGTACTATCCTTACAAAGAGGAAAGTAATACACAAAGACATCACACTTGGGACATAATAGCCACCTTCCAGGTCTGTTATGTCTCATCAAGTGCAAGAGTATATATGTCAAGCTATACAAGTATCTATATGACATCTGCCATGTTTTTATTAAATTTGATATGTAGCAAGATGACTAACACACTCTGCACTGTAAGCTTTTAAGTAAATTTGCTTCCATTGTAGTTTCTGTGTATGATCCTCTGTTACAGCAAGTGGCTCACCATGTTACAATTATTTATTTAGCTAATGACCTAGACCAAAGTGCTTAATAGTTACTAAATACAATAGCATAGCAAGATTCTTACCCAGGCAGTTCTTATATAGATCTCTGGTTCTTAATAAGTACAATACACTTTTAGATAAGCAATACAGAATTGGTAATCCATTAAGTCAACATATATTCTACTTTATTATACTATTGTGGTACACTAAGTGATATCTCTGTTATCACACTGATTTAAGAATATTATCCATAGTCAGATCTAGATGACAATGTCATGGTGTAATTATAGAAGGAAAATATAAATTGGAATAAGTGTACCCACCTAGTAACAAGTGTATGTCTTTAACAGGCATGCACATAAAAACTAGGAGCCTATACTAAAAGTTGGCTAGGACAAGAGCACAAGCCATATAACCTGGAGAAATAGGAAAATGAACTATCTAAGTCTTAATATGAAAGAAGAATAAGGGAGTAACTTGTTCACGATCTTCATCTTGGTGATGCTTTTTAAGTCAATAAAGAAAGTATAGTAATTCTATAAAATTTTTAAAGAAATAATCATTTTTCTAATCTGCTTCCACCTTATTTTTTTTTTTGAAACACAAATCTGATGCTCCTGTGTCAAAATCTTTCTGTCTCACTATCCACAAGATTTATCATGCTCTGGCCTTGTCTATTGCAGCTTTCTTTCCTTCCTTCACCTTGCAGAGACCACTTAATATGGCGGAGAGGACTTGGGTTTTTTTTTTTTTAAGATTTATTTATTTATGCATAGAAGAACTGGGGTACAGGTCATAGGTGCAGTGGGTGAGAGGATTCACCAGAGACAGAGTGGGGAACAGAATGGGCAGATCTACTGAAATACACTGCTGAGGGGAGAAGCAGACGAAACAAGAGAGGTCTGCTGCACCATGTGGGTCAGCTCCCTGGCCAGCCGGGGATCAATCTCATGTTGCAGTGGCTGCAGATGGTTTCACAGTGCTGCAACATAACCCCTTGCGCCACCAGGAGGGCCCAAAACTTGGGTTTTAAACCCAGAAAAATACAATTTTAAATTACTCCATTACTATCTTACTCCATTACTACAGGATGATTCGGGGGGGTTACCATACCTCTCTGATCTTTATATTCCTTCCTATAGCTTGGGGAAATTATATGTATTTTTGAGGTAATGTTATTTGGATATAGATAGCGTAATACCCAGTATGCTATATGCATTTCAGGAATCAAATTATCTTTAATCCCATTAATTTTTTGCATTTTCTACAATAGTGCTTGACAATACTTCCACATTCCTTGCTTTCTTTTGACCCCATTTTCCTCATGTTCAAAATGTACATAGGACTAAATACAGGTTTCTCCCACTATCTGAAATAAGAACTTTCCTATAGAATTTTTGTAAGTCAACATGGAGTAAAGTGAAGAAGCAGTTACTATTACTTTACATGGAAAAGTTTTTGAGCAATCTTAGACCCAAAACACAGCGATCAAATAACATCAAAAAACACATAAAACCTAAGGTAACACTAACATATGGTAAAGGGAGAAATGAGACGATACATAGAGGCCGCATGAAACATTTCCTAAAGAAGGATCTTGGTGTCACCATTCTTGTTGCCTGGGATGTGTGCTGCCTCCAGAATGGTTCATTGCAAAGCAAACATTGATTGCTATTTCTACTTTTTGCCTTTTGTAATAAAAGGAAAAAGTCCTCTTTAGATTTCTTTTGATTAGTGAAAAAATGTACTAATGGAAATAGATACTTCTCTCATTCATATATCAAGGTTAGAACTTTCAAAATGCTGGGTATACATATGTCTAGTACAGTCTTTTTGAGGAATAAGAAAAACAATGAAAGCAAAGTACGTAATAATCACTCGATAACATTAGATTTATGCTTGTCACTGCTTCTGTTGTTATCCATGCATTCCTTGAAGACTAGCACTGTCTTAGACATCTTTTAATTACCAGTGTCTTACATCGTTCCTGCTTATGCAGGATGTGCACCACAAAATTTCAAAATATGAACAAAGGAGATTTACCTTTCTTCTCTTGAGGCAGAATTTTCTTGCAACCCACCAACACTGATCTTAATAGTCGTTCCAAATCTAAGATTCTTAGTCCCACTAAAGATTTCGGAATCCTACTTTGTTAGTTAAGGTAAATCACTACAGTTGCTATAGAAGAAAACCCCCAAACCTCAATAGTTCAACACAAAGATTTTATTTCTTACTCACGGTAGTCTGTTCAATTATTAAGTATGTATAACAGGGATAAAATACAAAAATTTGTTACATTCTTATGGACTAGGATCAGTGTTTTATATTTATTTGTGTGACTTCCTTAATTACTACTAGCCCTCTTTGTCCATAATAATTGGCTCAGTGCTTTATCTTCCATAAAAATTGAGAAAATATATTTCTTAGTTGAACTACAAAACAAACTCAGGCTATTATCCAAATGTTTTGGTTGGGAAAAAGCTTTTATAAAAGAAAAGTTGCATATAAAAACCTATATATGCTAGTATTATCTAAATGAGTTAGCCTTACAAGAAAATTGCTTAAATCATATCCTCATTGAAAAAAAAAAAGTTTTTGTACTGATTGCTAGCACCTCTACATTTAATACAAATTCTCAACTGGCTTAGTATGTGCATGACCAGAAATTATTAGAATTCTTTTATATACAAGAGTTTGAATCTTCCTGAATTCAACATAGAGAGTATGTTAGTATATAATGGTTATTGAATATTTTCTATTTATAGTTCCTGGACTAAGTACTTTGTGTGTATTGACTCATTTAATCTTCTCAACAAACCTCTTGAGAGAAGTTCTATTATTATTCCCTTTGACAGAGTGAAGAACTGAGAACAAAGGAATAAACAGAGCTTATTTATTTATTTGTTTAATTGAAGTATCATTAGTTTACATACTTGTTAGTGTTTTGAAAGTTTAGGATCCTCACCGACTCCCACCCCTCCTGCCACCCAGGTATAGTCGCCATAATGTACCCACCACTAAAACACCCACAGTCCAGCACCATAGTCTACTGTGATCTCTCTCCCCACCCTGTTCTCATCCCTCCTCTTTGTCTTCTTCCTCCAGCTCTGGATGCCTCTTTTCTATGGTCAGCTTTCAAGGTTTGGTTTAAAAGTTTGTCTTTGTGCCTTTGCTTGATTTCTCTATATTCCATATGTAAGTGACACCATCTGGTTTTTATATCTTTCCTCACTTATTTCAGACACAGAGAAGTTTAGAAACTTGCCTGAGGATTCACAGCTGGGGAGTGAAGGAGCCAGAATATAACTTCAGTAAATCTAATGCAGAGTCCATGCTCTTTACCACCTCTTCAGCTATCTCTGTATCAGAGCATAGATTGAAGAAAAATAACATTTTTAGATTCCCACTGATGTCTTAGTCTTCACAAAGTAGAAAGGAGTATACAGAAAACCACAGGGGCAAATTGTTGTTATAAATAATAGACTCAATTGTCTTTGATTTTTTTAAACTTTGATAAAACTAAAGCTTTAGCATACCCTACACTGACATTACTTGGGTTATGAATTATCTTGGGAAATGCTTTCTTAGATGTGAATAAGGGATTTTATTTGATGTGGCAGAATAATGCAATCTTGTTTTAAGGGTAACATTTGAGCTGAACTCAAGATTTGCTTTTTAAAAAACAATCTGTAATCTTCAGTTACCAATGGCTGATTTCCAGGTTCTATTTTGAAAGTGATAATTAGGCTTGGAAATTTTTTGCTAACTTTGTTATGTAAATCACACCTTTGTTGGGGGGGAGGTGGACAAAATAACACAATAGCAAAAGAAAACCATTTTACCCTGAATGATTTTTTTTCCTATTCAATAGAATGAGATATGTGCTAGGCATTTTGCCATACTCAGTGATTCCTACAGCATTGAAAACTTTAGTCCCCAGTTTAAAAAGGAATGGTTTTTGTTTTTATTTATTTCAACCTCAAATAATAATCTTGAGTTCCTCAGATCTGAGGTCCCCACCTCTTGACTAGTTGGAGGCTCATTATAGAATCTTGAACCACCAGAATCTTAAATACTTTTCTCTTTTTTATCATGTTTCCCCTCCATTTTCAAGAGCTTTTCTCTAGAAAGCATACAAATTAATCTCTTGTTCTCGTTTTTTACTCCTTTTCCCACACTTTAAAAAAATGTTGAAACTGACTAAGTTACATAACTCCGAAGACTTTTCTTAGTTGAGGAAATCACCAAATAAAACTTTGTAACCTGTATTGCCTAGCCAATTGGAGATTGATAACTTCTCCAGGCAAGTTTATCAGTTGGTTTGTTGCCACACTACTTCACACAGTGGGAGGCAAAACGAAAATGTTTCTACCAAATAGCATTGAGGACCCTATTCTGGCTCCTCAAGAAGCAGTGTCTGGTTTTGATGGGAAAGTCCAATTCCAATGATAGACTCAAGACATCTGCAGAACTAAATATATCTCTAAATACAGCACAGCTTGAAAAACAAATCAGCTCTGGTTTCAAAACACCATGTCGTTAACCCTTTTCAAGCTACAGAATTCCTTGAAATGATTATCCTCATAGTTAAAGAGGAAAAAAAAAGTCACAGAAAATCATTTTGTATTCAAATATTTACTTGTTTCTCAAAATATGACCTTTCTGAGGTGGCTATATTCTACCTTTAATTACTTACTTTGTAGCACCCAATGCCTTACTGATTGCTGAAGCCAAGAACAAAAGCAAAATGGATATAATTCTCCTATTCATATGTCGAGGTCAGAGTAGAGAGGCTGACTCATCAGAGTTCTTAACAAGTCACAGTCCTTTCTACCATCAGTTTGTTCATTTGTTATGATGAGCTATTCAATTGCTGTTTTTCTTTCTTCGGTCAGGGCAGAAACATAAGGTCTAGGCCAGAGAGAGTAGAGTCCTTAATGGCTCTTTTCTCTTATTTCTCCACTTGACCGGATAGCCAGTTGGCTTACATAGTCAGTTGGACACAAATGCCTTTGTCATCTCGCCTCCTCATGCCTTCCTGCTTTAATCACTTGTCAGTATGCTTTTGTCTCTTGTCTGTTGAGAGGGTAAGTTTCCTGAGTGCATATGTGCTCTTTGTTTCTAGATATGACATTTAGCATGGTGTAGTTTAAGTTTAATGCATATTTTAACAATTTACCAATGTTAAGAAAGTCACTCTTCCTTTTGTTCATGTTCTTCCCAATGATGAAGATCCTACAAGAATAAGGAGACTTTTCTTTTACAAACTATAGATCCCAGTAATCTAATTTTTTGTACAACATGCTGACTCAAAATAGCTTTCCTGATTTCATAATGATACTCCCTTTTCCATCCCATGGCAGTATTATCTGGTGTACATATTTAATGCCTTATTCTTTCTCATCCTCACCTTGCCTATCACTGGTTTCCAAACATATTGCATATCATAAGTGCTTCGGAAAACCCTGTCCAGAAGATTCTGATTTAGTTGTCACTGTAATACACCAGAAATTGTTTTGTTTTTAAAATTCCTATAATATTTTTCTTCCTCTTGCCCCCAAAAGGATACTGTTTGCATTGTACAATGTGAAATAGATTAAGAGGGCCATAAAACCTATAAGGGTATGATCTAGGAGTGCATTTTTTTTAGTTACCTAGTGATTTTCAAATTGACAGTAACTAAAAACCTTTATTAGCAACCTCTAATAGTAGTGGGAGATGTTAAAATGGAAATGGTAATGTAGAGAAGACCTGTGTGGCTGAAATATACAGGCAGACTGAAATAGAGGTTGGGATAAATGAATATATACTGTTAAATATTAAGTTAAGGAATGTGGATTTATTTTGTAAATAATGAAATGCCATCATGGATTCTTAGAAAAGAAATGTCATGGTCTAGCCAAAATTTTTAGAATATAATTCTGAAGGCATTATAAGGATGGAATTGATGGGAAAGAGACTAGAGTCAAGTAAAACCATTAATGAATCAATGATAAGATGGGGCAGTTCTAATTAATGACGGAGGGGAAAGAAGAAATAGTTGTATGAGGCAGAGAAGAATAACTATCAGAAGTTAGAGTGGAAGGGGAGGGTCAAATGGTGCAACAGACTCTCAAGTCTCAAGCTGGATTACAGGAAACTTGTGATCCCATTAGCTGAAAAGTGAAGCCCTGATTTGAAGGGGAAGGTAATGATGATGGTGGTACATTTCTTGCTTGAAAAATCAGATTCCATTTGATTTGGGGTAGATATTCCAGTAGCCCTTGGAGATTTAGGTCTGGAGTTCAGGAGAGAAGTCAAATTTGCAGAGGTACTACTTAAAACAGGACAGAAGACTCATTTTCAGGAAAATCAGATCTAGAGAGAATGGCTTAACAAATAACAGTGTATTTATTACTTATATCACAGTTCAGTGAGGTTTGATGGGATTTGGAGGGAGCAAATAGTTAAAGGTAGGTGAGGAGCTTGATTGCTCCATATATCCACACAGGAACCCTAGTTTTTTCACTCTTCAACTGTAGTGTCAAGACCACCTTGCCATTAGCCAACAAGATGATCAGGAAAGAGGGATTGTGGAGAATGTATAATATATTTTAGAGGTCAGGTTCAGAAAAGACATATACAGGTTTCTCCTGCTATCCAAATGTAAAGCATTACTGTGAAACCGTTCATAAGCAAAAATGAAGTAAAGCAAAGACACAATTGCCATTAATTGATATTGAAAAAAAAATTGTCCATTCCCAGACACCAGAAATAACCTACTAAGTCATACCAAATAATACATAGCCTAAAATAACAATAACCTACAGTAAAAACAAGAATTTGATATATATACTGCCTGTATAAAGCAGTTCCTCAGAAAAAAGCTTGGTGGTACCACTCTTGCTACATAGGGTGTGCACTGCCTCTAGAATGGCTGTGGTAAAAGAGACACTGAATGCTATTTTAGATTTTTTGCTTTTTTTTAATAAAAGCAAACATTCAGATTTCTTTTGCTAAAAGTAAACAACATCCTGTGATTTCTTTTGGCTAACAAAAACAAGTAATACTGTAGGTCCTTCATAAAACACAATGGCTTACATAAATTTTTAAAAAGTGAAGGATACCTGTATATATTGCTTCTACCCACATTCCACTGTTCAAAGCACAATTATGTGGCTTCACCAGCCACTGGAGATGCTGGGGAAATAATGCTGCTTGTCAGTTAGGGATGGGGGAGATGAGGGAAAACAGACTTGGTGACCACATGAAAAATGTCTCTGCCATAGTTTGCCCGTATAGTCACCATATATCTATTTCACCTCTGCTCTCATAATAGAAGAAAATCACCACCTTCCCATGAGAGTCATTCCCAACCCCATTCAACCACTACATCCAGTCCAAAGACCAGGATCTCTGAGAAAGGATCCAACCCTCCATCAAGTCGCAATGGGATTTCTCAAGTTCTTGTAAGCTATGAACCAAATTTATCTGCTCTTTGACACTAAATTCATCGTGAAATGAGCAGAGAATTACCACCTATTATATGCCAATGAGAATAGGAAACAGATCTAAAATCCTGCTGGGCAGACACTATTTAGACCTCTTATCCTGGAGGGGGCGGGGGGGGGGTGTAAAAGAAGATTTGCTTGTACAGGCCCTGGTTCCACCCTTGGGGATAACTCCTTTTACCACTTTATCCATAGCCACTGTCTCTAACCGCTAGGAGTCTCTGCCATGTTCAAAATCTTTGGTCACATCTGACATGGGTAACTGAGAGGACTCCCTGCTTACTGTTTGCACAGATATTATGAGCTGCTTCATGTTAAAAAAAAATTGGGGGTTCAAAAGCTGTATTACTGCTTCAACAGTCAAGCTATTTTGTTTTTAATCCAAGCTTGCAGTTTGCAGTTTCTTTCGTTATACAGCTCCTTTGAAAGCATAGAATCTTTCATTTGTCTACTCATTTCATTAGCTAAGAAAACATTTCAAAATTCTTTTCTAGACAAAGTTCTCAAATACGCTTTATTTCCTTTGTTTCTTCACTCTGTACTTTGCAGTCTCAATTTCATGCAGTAACCTCAATGCCATCAAGTTTTGTTGGAAATCCACATCCTTAATCTGACATTCGCCAAATGCTTGGATAATTTTTTATAATTTTTTTTTCAATCTTGTTTTCTACTAATTGGAGCTTAGAAATTGATGTATTTGTCAACCCTTCAAGGTCCCAAATTTCTAGACTCTCTTCCATTCATTTCTACTTGCTAAGTGATCAGTTCTTTTCTGACCTTATCTATTTTTTAAAATATTTTTTAATTAGCCAGCAATAGTCAATGCACGTCAACAGTTCAGTTCTTTGCAACCATTTCCTCTTAGAGATATTTGTTCAATAATAATGTCATCTGCCTCTGAAAATATGAGATGACAGTTTTACTAAACCATTTGCCACTATTTAACATGGACTGCCATTTTTCAGTTCCTTTGCTATCTTCCCCCTCCCCACTACTAAGTCAGTGTCATATGTTTTAGTTTTTTTATATACCACTCCAATATTGATACCAACTTCTGTATTAGTCATGATATCCCAATGCTAAAACAACACCCAAATCTCAGAGAATTAAATAATAAAATTTCTAGCTCATGTCATTGTCATTGCATATTAGGGACAAGAAAGTGCATCTAGACTCCTCTAACTTTAAAAACATGACTTCTGATATGGGTACAATTGTGTTTCCCCCAAAATCATGAAAGAATTAATTTTTAGTCACTACAGAATATAATCGTATTTGGAGATTGGGCCCTAACTTGTGTAATTCAGTTAAAATGAGGTCATTAGGTCAGTGGATACTTAGGTCATTGCCTAAATGCAATTAAGACTGATGTCCTTTTTAAAAAAAAAAAAGATTTATTTATTTATTTGTTTGTTTGTTTGTTTATTTATTTATTTATTTATACAAGAACCAGGGTACAGGCCAGATTTGTGGGAGCATGAGAGGATTCACCAGAGACAGAGCAGGGAACAGAACAGGCAGACTGATGAAATACACTGCTGAGGGGAGCAGCGGGCAAGACAGAAGAGGTCTGCTGCACCATGTGGGACCCTTGTCATCTGGGATGGAGCCGGCACTGCAGAGGCTGCAGACAACTTCATAGCGCTGTGCTCAACCACCTGCACCACCAGGGGAGGGCCAAGACTGATGTCCTTTTAAGAGGGAATTAATTTATACACAGAAAAAAAGACAAAGTAAAGACACAGGGGATAGAAAAGCAATGGAGACAGGATGGGAAGATTTTTTCCTTTACAATTCTCAGAGCAAACCCACACTGGGGCTTCTAGCTCTGATCTGGGACTTCCAGCCTCCAGAACTGTGGGAAAATAAAAGCACCCAGTCTATGGTACTTTGATATGGCCATCCTAGCAAACAAATACAGCTGTCTAGTCACCAGGTGTTATCCAGCCAACAAAGAAGGAAAGAGAGAATCTAGAGAATCTTAGAGGAGATTTTAGGGTCAATTCCTGAAGATTTTAGGGACTATGTCCACTCCAGTAACATTAGCTAAAACTCAGTGTGTGGTCACACCTTACTGCAGAAAACATAAGAAAATGTCATTTAGCTATTTGCCAGGGATGAAAAAGAAATGGGTTTGGTAAGCCCATGAAAGCATCGCTGCTATAGTGGCCTAGCTCAAGTTGGGTAGTCTGAATTTGAGGTGGGACTGACTCCACCTAAATTAAGAATTAATGTAGTTTCAATGGAGAACTGGGAAAGAAGCAAAGGATAGAGATTCTACCCTCATTTATATATTACTCTGCTGTTTATAAAATAATTTTCTGTTATTACTTGATTTAGTTGGTCCTCAAAGTAGTCCATTCAAGTATCCACTAAACAAATATTTGTTGAGTTCACTAAGCACACTAAACACAAAAGAGACTCTTCCTTAAGAATTTTCTAGCCCATTATTTATATGAGTGGATAGGTAGGGACATAGCTGTAGGGATATTATTATCCTTATTTTATATGTAAGTAAATAGAGTAACAGAGAGATTGACTTACATAAGTCATACAGTTAGTAACTAATAGTCAGTACCTCAAAAAAATATTTATGTCTACATTGCCTGGAAGGCATATAATAAATACTAGTTATCTCACTCCACCCTTTGTTTTTATATCCAGTGTATTTTTCACAGATTACAGAGAGTAATCAAGTGTATTAAAGATGTAGTTAAAGGTGCATTACAAGAAGCATGAATAATTTAAATGTCTCTAACTGTGCATACATCCACTATAGAATGCAATACTCCTCAACCATATGTGCATAATGGCTGTGACACACTGGCCCTTCCCACCCAAGCTGTCCAAATGAAAGATTTTGCTGTGCTCAACATTCATTCCAAATGCTATGGAAAACCCCATTTTCTTATGTTTGCTCATACATACCTTGCCTTTGGGAATATCAGCTCCTTTCTTCTCTGCTTAGCTATTGAGATCCCACATTCCTCAAATCTCTTCCGTGACCTGCTTCTTACTTGCCCTGTGTATTTCAGCCTCCCTCATGCCTCCACTAGCTGAACTCAGTATTTACAATATTATTTTGGCACTCCATCTTCAGACTTAACTTATATAACTTTTTAATACTCAAAAATGTATAATAAAGTATATTTTTATGTTTTTAAACTTCTGGGGCTTTAGAAATTCATTTTGTGGTGAGAATAAATTTGCATGAATCGCCTGCTCATTTATATCTTACAAAGTCATAAGTTGGCAGATCTTTTTCAGTGTCTAGATATGGCCTTCCTTGGTCAAAAAAAATGTGTAATACATAACCTTTCAAATGTGTAGACCTTAAAATCTTTTTTCTGCACTTTTTGCCTTCTTTTAAAAAATGAACCTCACAGCATCTTCCTCCCACTGTCAGGGTGGCAGGGGTTTCTGTGGCCTTATAGATCTGCTAAGGATTCCTGTGGCCACATGCAATCTGTTTTCTTCACCTCTTCCCAACAAAATGCACCTGTCCTCTCTCCCACTCCCGGGTGTCCAAACTTAACTAGATGAACAAACTTAGAGTCACATGCTGAACACAGCAGCAGTCTCATGGTTGCAATTTTATGACATCCAGGATTATTTGTGCAAATCATAGTCAGTGTGGCAACATTGAAAGTAAAGAGGCAGAATATGAAGGACAATTGATGTCCTTCAAAGGTTGAAACCATATTTACATTAGCAAATCTCTATGATCCAGTGAAATATCATTCATGAAAGGAGAAAATATTGATTTGAGTAGTAAAACATCAAGCATACAATCCTAGAGAATTTTATTGTTGAAGTCTTGCATCCCCTATTGTGGTCTTCTACATTTATTGAATCATTATAAAGTATGATTATGTTGAAGATGACTAGCTATTTAATGTATAAAGATCATTCTTGTAATAACAAAAGCACTGTTTTCTCCCATGCAAGTATTAGCCAGGCCTGATTCCAACTTGGCCTCCAAAATCAGATGCATACAGGGTGGTGTGACTGCAGATTAAAAACTATTTTCTGACCTAGGAGACAATACAGGCAATTTATAGGAGACAATACAGGCAATGCTTCACAGGACAACTTTGTGTTTAACAGTAAGTTAGCCTCATAGGGAAAAAAAATGAATAGATTTAAACATAAAAGTACCTCCTTCGCTGCAAGTCTGCATTTTGACAAGGTGACATACATAGTGGTCCATGCCCTCCACAAGCAGTCAAGGTAGCCTCTGATTCCTTTTGAGAGAGCTGGGATAGGCGGGTTTTATTTGTACATTATGAACCTCAGATACCTGGAGACCATGCTTTGTTGATTCTCTTGGCACATTTTGCACAGTATCTTGTGCATATTTGACATTCAAATGTTCTTCTATACTTATTATCAGAAACGCTTTCGTCTTTGTTATTAAAACTCAAGAACAGAAAAGGAAACTTCACCTACACTTAAATATTTCCATACCATTTAAGGCCCAAAAGCTAAAAAGTGTGCCCCAACTTCATCATAAAATATTTTTTTATTCCAGTGATGGGAAGCCCAATCCTTCAAATACGTCATAGTGAAATGGAACAAAGTACCTGGAGATTCAAGGAAAACAATCATGAAACTGGCCATCTATGTAAGTACAATGAGGTAAATGTCTTCCTAATTTCAATAATTCCTTATTCCTGAAAATAAATTAAATTAATCATTTACTCCTCCTTTAACTACAAATCTGGATATAAATGCATTTAAATAGAGGATTTTGGTTGAACATCATAATCACCAACTTTCATTGTGAATTAATCAATTCAAAGAAAGAAGAAAAAGACAAAAACTAGCAGGATTCTCTCTGTGTGTGTGTCTCTCTCCATAGCAAAATTGACTATAAATATGTAGTGAATTAGACTTCACAAAATTTTATATCATTTTTAAAGAAAATAGTTTAAGGACTTTTATGATAAAACATTAAGATGAAAATAGGGTTCACCTGTTTATTTATTTATTTATTTATTTATTTATTTATTTATTTATTTATTTATTTATTAATGGACCATGTCTCCTGACTTACATATATTTCAAAGCACATCAAAAGATAAACCGTTAGGGCCTCCCCGGTGGCGCAGCAGTTGAGCGCTGGGTTGCAAAGCTGCCCGCGGCCTCTGCGGCGCCGGTTCGATCCCAGGCTGCTCCCAGGCCACCGGAGGAGGATCCCACATGGTGCGCAGACCTCCCCTGCCACCCACTGCTCCCCTCAGCAGTGTACTTCGGTCCTTCTGCCTGCTCTTCTCCCCACTCTGGCTCTGGTGAATTCTCTCACCCTCCCGCGCTTCTGACTGTACCCAGTGCATGTATAAACAAAACAAACAAATATAATAAATAAATAAAAACATGCCTCTATTAAAAAAAAAACTAAAAAAAAAAAAAGATAAACCGTTAATTATAGAACTAAGGTGGCATATTGATAACCTGCAAAGTTTCTTAACTCTCTTTTCCTCTATTACACAAGAATGGATAAAACTACATTTGGGGTGTTTATTCTTTTTGCTTTCCATTTTAACAGCTTTAACACCAACTGCAGGTTTATGAGCCCTAAAATGAGACTGACAAATGGAATCCCATAGTCTGCTTTTAAAAAAAAATCTGCTTAATAGCCTTTCCATTGTCAAAATTCTTTTCATCATCTTTGCTGTTACAAAAAAGGCACTTAAATCTTATTATAAATAACAAAAATAAAAAACTAGTTTCAATGATCCTTTTTCAATTCATTGCAATAGAATTTCTCTTGAAGAACAATGACAATGCTTTTGCACAGTTTTCGTCAACACTTTCCTGTGTCCTATATCTAACTTCTCTAGCTTCAGCATGTTAAAAAGAATACAAAACTGCACAGATGTGCATCTTTTTGCCCTTTTGAGAGGAATAATGAGGTCCTAGGGTCTACAGTCCAATGGGTGATTAGTCAACCTTGCCTCCCTTGTATTCTTCCCTCTGCCTTGGAATGCCCACCCACAAATGAAGGTGATAAAAACAGGTAGAGGTCACCTGTCACAGGTCTACCTGGCCCTAATCACAGTTGAGTCAGCAAGATCTGCTTCTACCCCCATACATTTGTATGAGGGCAGGAGATAGGAGGAATTGCAAAGAGACTTTTCTAATCCTGGCTATTTGAACAATTAAAGATACTTACTGCCTGAAAGTTTCCCTACCTACAGCAGCTCAGTGTGCATTGCTGTAGATCTCTGTGCAAAATGAAAACATTAAGTTCAAAAGAAT
Source organism: Talpa europaea (assembly GCF_964194135.1). Classification (NCBI taxonomy): domain Eukaryota; kingdom Metazoa; phylum Chordata; class Mammalia; order Eulipotyphla; family Talpidae; genus Talpa; species Talpa europaea. The sequence continues at coordinate 90,661,629 of NC_140073.1, forward strand.
GGCTTTTCCAACACAAATGGGCAACCCACTTTCTTACAAAGAAAATAAATTCTCTTATTTAAAAACTGTTGTAAGCGCTCAGAACCAAAATACTCCTCTAAGCAATATCATGTCGTAGAAAGTAAAAGAAACAAAGGGTGTTTTAATAACTAGGTTTCATTGTGTTAAATAAATGCAGCATGAAGTTTACATATTTATGTGGGCATAATGATGTAATTCAATCTCAGAAAACTCATACCTTTAGATGACGATATTGGGATATATGCATTCCTGAGCACTGAGATTAACAATGTGTTCTTATAAAATTATACACATCGTTGATAAAGAAAAACTACTGTCACCTTAAAAAAAAAAAAAGGCCAGCCATTCATATGAAGTATTTTTGATCAATTCTGTTAGTTTAAAAGAAGGCCCTGGTAATTTAAGAGGGTTAAAAAAGTTTTCTTCAAGCACTCCTGACTTATATTGACTCTTGCTTTACTTCTTTTTTCATTTTACCCAAAATTTCCTCTATTTTTTTGTTCTATTGTGTGTAAGCCACCACAAATCCTTTTTAAACAATAAAAGAAAACATACCCAATCACATCTCCTTCCCCAGTCCAAGAAACAAATGGATTGACTCAGTTCTACCTTGTTCAGAGAAACAGCATCCAAAGTTCACCTCCCAGCTACCTTGTGAAAATTACCCAGCCCTCAGCAGCTGTAGTCTTAGTTCTACATTGACAGATAAGAGTTAGGAGGAGTGAGTATGTGTGTATGAAGAACATTAACAGTCACCATAGCTTGAGGTACATACAGAACCAGGTATTGCATGTTTGAGTTGCTGCAGTGGAGGTTTCTCAAAATATTAAAAGTAGATCTACCATATGATCCAGCAATTCCACTCCTAGTTATTACCTGAAGAATGCAAAAACACTATTTTGAAGAGATATATGAACAGGAGTAGTATACACTCCTGTGTTCATTGCAGCACTATATACAATAGTCAAGTTATGGAAATAACCTAGGTGTCCAAAGACAGATGAATAGATTAAGAAGATGTAGCATATAACAGCAGTGGAATAATACTTAGATAGGAAAAAAATGATGAACTCTTACCATTTGTGACATGGATGGAACTGGAAAGAAAAATACTAAATAAGTCAAAAGGAGAAAAACAAGTATTTTATGGTTTCATTTATATGTGGAATATAGAGAAACAAAACAAAGAAACAGACAAAACCAAACCAATAACAAACTCCTACAATCTGACTGTAAAACTGAGGCTACCAAATGGGGAGGGGAGGGACAGAGAAGAAAGAAGAAGGGGCACAGTGGACTCTGGTGACTGAGGCTGCCTTGGCGGGGGGTGTGATGTGGTAGCTATATTTCTAAATCATACACACTGTTGTAAAACAATGTTGCCTTAATTTTAAAAATTATTAAAAAGTAAAAAAGGAAAAATCTTATTTAATTCTTCCCCTTCTTTCAGGCAACTTCAACTGAATTGCCTCATTTATATCCTCTCCCCAATACTATTAAGCCCTTAGTGACAGGATTATGGCCCCAACATTCTTTGGTCTCATCCAGCACTATACACATAGTAATTAATATGAGTACTTACTCTGGGGCAGGGACTGTTGTACACACTTAATGTTTATTATATAGTATTTGATTATTTCAAGAATACTATGATGTAGCTATTAATATCCACCATATAAGCTATGGCACAGAGATATTCAATAATTTGCAAAAGTACAAATCCACATTAATGAGAAGCACAGCCAAAATTCTAAGCCTGTATGTGTACTCCTGACCTTTAAGCAACACTTCTTCCAACTAAGCACACCACAGATGCTTAATCAAATTTTGATATGAGAAGACGTGATTTCAGAAAGCATAGTCATGAAAATGTAGAAAGCAGCTAAAAAGCCAATTGTTCAGTAATAAGGGTTGTGTCCTTGATAATTCAGAAACTCTGCCTGTATCTTATGTTCAACCACTGAATAATAGCATTTCTTGGGCCAGATGATGTTGATATTGCCCTGAACTAAAGGATAGCAGTAAGCTTCTATTGGTCTTTCTGTCCTCAAATGCCTCCACTTCCAAACCATATTCTACCCTTTCCAAATTGATGATGATGATATTAAGGGTTCTGATATACAGTAGATCAGAAAAAATTAGTAAAATCATTTGTCTTTAGACAATCATTTGTCTTCTTTATTTGTCTCAAAATTAAAGCTCACTGATACGGGAACTGTATATTATTCATTTTTATTTCCGCTATATTGCCTTCACACAGTAGATGCTTAATATATGTGGAATTAGTTAAATTAGGGCTTGGAAGGTTTGCTGCTCTTTGGGGCAGAATAGGATAATCCAGATTGATAAAATATTCTGGAAAGAGGCAGGAGTAGACACATGCAAAAGTATGCATGCATAAACAACTTTCCTTTGATTCTATACTCTTATGAATGTGTTTCTATAAATAATAGAAAAACTATTGCCTCAAACCTAAATGGCTCAAACCAAGAAAGAGTTTTCTTTTTCTTACATAATAAGATCAAGAGTAGCAGTTGCCAGATTAGTTTGCCTGTTCAAGTACATGATGAGGTCTAGACTCTTTCTATCCTTTTGCTTCACCATAATCAATGTATTAGCTTTCCTTTGCTACAATATTCATCTTGAATTGAAGGATGACTCTGGACGTCACTTCCATGCAGGGGCAGAAATGGAAGATGGGGCAACGGTAGCCATCAGGAAAGCAATACTTTACCAGAAGCTCCTATCCCTACCCTAGGTATGCCTTTACTTTCACGTCATTGAGCAACATCTTGTCACATGTCCACTCATCTACATGGAAAGCTGGGAAAGAAAATTAGCTTTCTACAACTTCTTTGTGAAAGGAGATAAGAGGAAAGGGTGTTGGAAATTGCTGTGGGTAAGCCAGCCAACAGTACCAGCCAAAGATTCTTGCCTTCCCATCTTCTTTGTATCTGTGAGAGCATCATTTCCAGTAAATTCATATACATGTGCTGTTTGCACCATGTCTTACCAGCCAATGAATATGGAACTCAAGTGTGTTCAGAGAGATACTGACAACTCCAGTATTTACACATTAAAAGGAGTCAGCCATAGGCTTCGACTCTGTCATCTCTCACCACATGCATTACTGTAATTTTGGGTAGGATAATTCATTCTGCAGGACTGACTCCTCTTGCAGGATATTTATCATCATCCCTGTTCCCTGATCCCTAATTTTAATAATACAGAATGTCTCCTTTTATTTCCAAATGGCCCAGTGGAGAACTCCTAATTGAGAGCCATTGAGCTAAAAAGGAATAGAGTCCTTAGGTGAAATGCCATAAACCAACAGCTAGGAGCTGGGTAAGAAAGTGAGTTGGGAAAGAGTGTAAAAAGGAAAGTTTGATGGGCCAATGAGACCTTCTCAGAACCCCTGAAAAGTTAATGCCATCTGAAAAAGAAAAACCTAAATCACTTTTCTTCACTGCTTGCCATTAGCTCTTAAGAAAGATCATCTGGAGTCCTTATCTGACCAACATCACTGCATTCCACAATCCATCAAAGACCACAAATGGAAAGAGAACAGGGTCAGTGAAGTGGGTTTGCCACTCAGTTTACAGAATGGGCAAAGAAGGAGACATTTACACACACACACACACACACACACACACACACACACACACACACTTGCTCCTGCAAGCTTTTTCCAAAAGGTTTTTGCTGTATCATTTACATACCATATATTTACCCATTTAAAGTCTACAACTATAGTTTTCAAGGTGGATTTTACTTGTGTCCAGAGAACAAAATGTTGGACTGTGTGCTCTCTAAGGGCATTTGCATCTCAGAACTTACCAATTTGTTTAACTTACCCATGTACTCTTTTATGAGGGGGCAAAGGATGATGGAGAGGAGGTTGCTTGACTATACAGTAAGAGCTGTGGACAAAGACTATTTACTGTGGCAATAATTTTGTCCCAAACATGAGAAATGTGCAGTCACTGAGCAATAATCATAACAGTTTTAAATAGCAGTGCCCTCCAAAAAAGCTCAAGCTAATGTTTTCTTACACAAGTATTTATTTTCATATCTGCATTAAACAGGTAGAGGTTAAGTATGATTACTTTCACTTTAGCAATAATAAGTCAAAGACATTAGTTTGGGGTGACTTAGTCATAGTCTCACCATTTATCACTGGTTAACTAAACTGAGATTTCCAGTGAGAATGCTCTGCTTTTATCTCTTAGGAGAATAAACTTTAATGACAGTTTTCTACAAAGTTGAAAAGCAAAAATTACAATAAAATACAATTCCTTTGTAAAATATGCTTGATGTGTTCTTTCAAACTTGATCTTTTGTTACTGACAATGAAGATTTAGCACTTATGTAGCACTTTTAATCCACAAAGCACTTTTCAAATGCTAACTAATTAAACATCACAAGAACCCTGGGAATGAGAAAGTTATTATATTAGCCTTATATGCTTCCTGTAACATGTATATTAAATACTTTATTTTGAGTTCATCAAAATATTAGTGACACAGATGAAGAAAATTTCATTTTAACTAATTAATTGCATTTTTTACATAATGCAATAGAAAATGTTATTGAAAGTATTGATTAGATATTTTAATTTAAGTAGAATAAAAGAGGGCTTGAGACTCTTAATGTATATTTGGTGTGACATATTGTAATTTATGGCATAATAAAGTAATATTAATGGAATAGTTTTATTATTTTTTTAAAAGATTTATTTTATTTGTGCATACGAGAACTGGGGTACAGGCCAGAGATGTGGAGGGTGAGAGAATTCACCAGAGACAGAGTGGGGAGCAGAATAGGCAGATTGCTGAGGGGTGCAGCTGGCGATTCAGGAGAGGTCTGCTGTGCCATGTGGGTTGTTCCTTGGCTGGCCTTGGGATCAAACTCATGCTGCAGTGGCTGCATATAGCTTCATAGGTTGCATCTTAACCCCTTGTGCCACCAGGGAGGGCCCTAGAGTCTCAGACTTTTGATAGGAATTATAGTTAATTTATTTTTAACATGATTTTTGGTATGGTCAGATTTGAATCTATCATTCTGATATTTATTTTTTAATTCTCTCACATTTTTTTAATTCCATTTCATCTTTTTCTAACTTACTTTGATTCAAACAATTTTTTTTTCTGTGAGATTAATTCTTCATGTGGCTTTAGATATATTTGTTTCAATACCTTTTATTGTGGTATTTAAATCTGTATCTTTAATTGTTCAATATCTACTTAATTGAACTACATCCCATAAAATATAGGAAATTTACAGCAATATAGGTCTATTTAACCACCTTAATGTTATTATTGTAATATATATTAAACCAAAATACATTTAAGCCAAATAAAACTTTATAATACAAAATATTTAAGCAATCATATCGGTTCAATAAATTAAGACAAGTCTACAAAAAACAGTATTATGTGTGTATCTGTTGTTATTGCTATAAATGTGTAATGGGATAGTTTTAAATCAGCTCTTGAGAGAGAGTAAAAAAAAATCATCAAAACTGCTAACATTTTTCAGGTTTCCTCTATGTCAGGCATAATACCAAGTGTTTTACATTTATCAGCTCATTTAAAGCTGGCAATAGCTTGATACTGAATTAGACAATTATCCCCATTTCACAGATGAGGAATCAGAAAAGAGAAGTGAAATAATTTGAGCAAGTTTAGATAGCTAGGTAGGGAACTTAGCCAGACAACTTAATAACAGGGTCCATGCTCTTAAACTCTATAGTCTACTATTATATTCACAACAGGGAGGGAATTTTTAAAAAGAAGATTTTAAATTAAAGGCCAATGGTCAGTTATTAGGATTAAATCTGCCCATGCCACTTAGATCTTAAGCACTCTTAATTGTGAATACAAAAAATGAACTAAAGTTCTGGTACCATATAATATTTGGAGAAATTAATGATAATTTTTTTTATATTTTTCAAGATGGATTTCAATGCTTGATAATTATTTTAAATGCACATATATTAAAAATATTCAGACACTAACACAGTTAAATTTTTGAATTTTTAATTTGTCAATTTGTCTGTTAATAACTTCTAAAACAACTGTTAAACTTAACACTGAGTGGGGAAAAAATGCCATATGTAAAAATTTTTCTTTAGATATGTAAAGTACCTAAGAGTGTATGTGTGTGTGTGTATGGGATTTTGTGTGTGTGTGTTATATAAGTTAAGATGAAGTGAAATGAAGCATTTATATTGGGAAGAAACTAAATCTAACTAGCTTTGGTCAACATATATTGCTTCAAATATCATGGTAAATTCAGTGACTATTTGATAAGTCATCTTCATGCACAGTGTCTATTGACTTCTGCTTTGAATCTTTGGCAAAGAAAAAGAAAAAAATTTAGTTTGTCTACCATCTTACCTATAACTGACTATACTTGTGAAAGTATCTTGACAGAAAAGGAAATATTCATTTACCATGATTTAATGTACCAAAACACATGACTTTACATTTAGATTGAGCCAAAGTATAGCATCATTCTGCAATAATTTGTTTCATTTACTATGGACTGGATTTATGCTTTAGTGCAAATAATGACCTTGAGTATCTCCATCATTAAAATGCAGAAAAATGCACTGTTGGTGGGAGTGCAAACTGGTCCAACCACTATGGAGAGCTGTGTGGAGATTTCTGGACCTACTAAACATAGAGCTTCCATATGATCCAGCAATTCCACTCCTAGGTATTTACCCAAAGGACACAGAAACATCAATTCCAAAGAGCACCTGCACCCCTATGTTTATAGCAGCACCATTTACAATAGCTAAGCTTTGGAAACAACCCAAATGCCCAAAAATAGATGACTGGATCAAGAAGATGTGGTACATATATACCATGGAATATTACTCAGCATTCAAAAAAGATAAACACATGCAATTTGCAGCAACATGGATGGCGCTGGAAGGGATCATGCTCAGCGAAATAAGCCAAAAAGAAAAAGAAAAATACCGGATGGTCTCACTCATAGCAGGAATCTAGAGAACTTAAATAAGGGACCAGGAAAATGAATATAAGAAAGTGAAAATCAAAATCAACAGAAAACTATGAACCAGAGACAGTTTTTGGGGGGTGGGGGGCGGAAGGGGAAGGATTGGGGTCAGAATGGGGCGTTTGCAATTGTATGGGGGAATATAAAAATAAAATTTATTATTTAAAAAAAAAGAATTTTCTCTTCTGAAAGCTAATTAATGATATCCCTAATTAATGATATTCAAAAAAAAATAAAATAAAATGCAGAAAAAACCTAAATGTTTAGTGTAAATGTCATCTCTGTCACCAGTTATATAACAGAGGCTCTATTTTAAAAGCTTTTTTAAAATCAGCTTTAAAAAAGATATAGGATCCCCACCCCCTTGTTGAACCAACACAAAGTAAATCCCCAAGGTCATTTTCCACTCTTGTCTTTCTTCTCTCACCACAACACCCTATTCCCTACAATCTCATTGCCACCCTCATTCCCTATCCCCTCGAAGGGTAAGAAGTCAACCATGTGTGGTGAGACAGTAGAAAATAACTCAAAATACCTCAGCTATGATATCACTCATTAGGAAGACATATGTATTTTACCTTTTTATATTTTTTTGCCTCCTGTTAACAATTCCATCACGTCATCTATACTCCTGAAAGTGTAAACACTCTCTTATGATAGTCAAAAACAACAAAATTAATCATGGAGCTTACAAATCAACTATGTCAATGATATTTCAAAATTCTTATTAAATTAATATCAGCTTTATTAGCCTTCCATTTTGAATAACTCACTTCCTTTGTTTTGTCAGATAGAAAACTATTTTAAAGGAATATGTCAAGATAGCAACAATACAATTTAGTAATGATTAGAGAGTGCAGAGAATGTCACTAAGATATTTTACACTTACCTTCAAGAGTGGAAAGTTTTTCTCTCACTTTCTTTTATTTCTAAGCTACAACTTTAGAAATGAAAAACCTTGTACCTAATATATCTGCTATGTAGGGTCAGTGGAGATAATGCCACTCAAAGGATCTTATAAATCTTAAACAAAACTCTCTAATTCAAGATATGGAGCCTAATCATCAAACAAATCTTCTCATTTAAGAGTCAATCATTTTGATAAAAGCACCAAATTTGGTGATGTTAAAAGAAGGTTACAATAAAAAAAAGAAATATGTGACAAAACAGCAGGGCACACTATATTCTAACTTGTCTCACTGGAGGATTAATGTGCTGTAATATTTGATCACAATCTAGTTGTTAAGTGAAATGATTGTGTGAGAAATGAGCATAACTTCAGTCTTACAAGAACCATGTAGATAGTGAGGAAGTGCTCTGTGCCTGAGAAGGACATCCTATATGAATAGTGCCATGGTAGGAAGGAGTATCTTTAGTTTGTTAGTTTTTATTATGAAAATAGTACTTTCCTATGTGTATAAACATAGTTGAGATTATACTGTATGGATAATTGTGTGTGTGTTATATATATATGTGGGGGCAAATATGTATGTATATGGAAATTTTTGCCTTATTTTTTCATCTGGTATCTAGCATTACATCTACATTATATTTTCTTAAGAAGGTGTAACTGGCCTCCCTGCTGGCCTAGGGTTTAAGTCTCAGTGCTATCACCACCACAGCCTAGGTTCCATCCCTGGCCAGGAAGCTAACCCACTTACGGCACATCAGACCTCTTCTGTCTCACCCACTGTTCCCCTTAGCAATGTATTTGAGTAAGTCTGCTTGTGCTCTCCACTCTGACTCTGGTGAGTCCTCTCATCCACCCCACCTCCCTCCCACCCCCGCACCGCTGGCCTAGATCCAGTTCTTCTATGCAAAAATGAAAAGAAATTTTTAAAAGTTAAGGAATCCTTATTCTACTACACACCTCCAATCAAAAGGAAGGAAAAAGAATAGTGAAAAATTAGGTAGTTAGCTGAATGTGCCGTAGTGTTAGAGCAAGACTTTCATTTGAAAAACAAGCAGAGAAAACTTTATCAACATTATTGATAACTTGGGTCTTTCATGGGACATATAAATAAGGACATGGCATGTAGGTACAATATCCTTTATATTGCAGGTGATACAAACTCAACTCAAACTGCCCTAAACAGTGCTTAAGAAGCTAAAATCCATAGGCAGTTCTGCCTTTGAGTAAGATTGAATTTAGCAACGTACCAATGAGCCAGATTGCCTCTATCTCCCACACTTTACGTTCCTTGCTGTTGATTTTATCCACCAAATCTATATATGTTTTGTCCCTGGTAACCCCATCTACAGCAACTGCAAATCTTATAGTCTCATACCTGTCAAGAAAAGAAAACTCCAATGACTGTATTTTTTGGTATAGGGTCTCCTTGATCCAGGTTGGACCATGTCCCTAACTCTGAGCCAATCATGAGGACCACAGTTATGAAATATTTATAAGCCACTCAAGCCCAGTCCAGTGCTGAGACTAAGGTCAATCCCACCTACCAAACCACTGGCTAAGAATAGCAGAAGATGGACTGGGAAATGAATAGTGCAGAGTGAATAAAATAAAATAGAAAAATTGTTCACTATACCAAATGATTATTATTCCATTGTGGTTGACACAGATAAAACCTTCCTTAGTCCATAGTCTTGACAAAATAGAATGAGAAATGTGAAAATAAGTAGATGATTTATAAGTGAACAGCAAAGATAACTAAAAGGATCTGGATTCCTTAGCCCAAAGAAGGAAAATCCAAAATCTGATCCAACAGAATCCATAAAATAGTCATTTAAAAATATGATCTACATTATATTCCTTTTCATGAAGAATAAAGTGCTGGTCTCCTAGCGTGTCCCCTAAAAGAATATTTCTTGCTGTGAGGCTTCCAGTCCTATCACAAAGCCAAGTTGAGATGATCTGCAATATTACTATGGCTTACAGTGGCAAAATTAGCTTGGTCTCTTGTATAAGCACCCTGTCATTCACAAGAATGACAGTCATAACAAGGATTAAATTCTATTGACCACTTCTATGTACCAGACAGTGTGCTAAGAGCTCTGTATGCATGCTTTCATTTAAGTTTCATAACTCCATTGGATGGCAACTATTATTACCCTCAATATAAAATTGAATTGTTTCTTCTCTGAGGTCACAGCTCCAAAGTGGTGCAGAATTATTTCTACCTGTCCAAATGAGAAGCAACACAATCACCCTATGCTGTGCCAGTCGCAAGTCTCTGAGTGAGGGTTTTTTTTTTTTATTTCTACTTTTTTTTTTTTTTTTGTGGGACCCTCGCCAGTGGCTGGGGATCAAACTGGCACTGCAGAGGCTGCCAACAGCCTCGCAACCCAGCGCTCAACTGCTGCGCCACCAGGGGAGGCCCATTATTTCTACTTTTCTTTAGGACATAATAATGCACTCTTTGAGGACATCTATTAAGTTTCTCACTCTTGAAATGCCCATTACAGCCATACCAAGACTATGACCAAACTTGGTACACATAAACTGCTAGTGTACAGATTAATGTAGCCAAAAATAGCCTACTGTATCAGTAATTTTTTTACAAACTACCCAAGTACTCAAGTCAGAGAAACATAAGAACTGATTCCTTGTCCTGTAACTATGAGTCAGCTAAAGAATGTGCTTCAGACTAGGCCAGAACTGTTCTGCATCACCAGTCTTATTCAGAGGCCCAAGCTGAAGAAGCAATGGCTACCTGAGGTAGAAACCTTGGTAGAAACAGAAGAACAAGAGAACAAATGCTAGTACAAAGTTCATGTTAAATCTGCTCAGATTTTTAACATGCCATTGACCAAGGAAATTCACATGTTCAACTTCAATATCAAGTAATCAGAAAAATATACTCCCTTGGAAGTGTTTTGGAGTGAAGGAACTAAATATTGTCTGAGCAATAATTTGCTATACCACAACTCCTCAAACAAACCATGAGGAGATAAGATTAACATACCTTTTTATTCTTTGATTTAGAAAAGAATTTGGGGTAAGGACAATGTGGCAATTTTTGAACTATTTATAAATGTTGGGACTGCAATAATGAACATCAATCTGGTAGCAAGAGAAATGTAATTTTTGTGAATATGGATAGAAATCCCATCAGTAAATATCCTCCTCCCAAATTTGATAACTGAAGAAATAAAGGCATCAAGAGATCAAATAACTTGGTCAAAATCACACAGATAACAAGTAGCAAAGGCAGAATGTAAAGACCTAATGTCTTCAACCTCATCAATGATGTTTCTCACTAATAAACTTTCAACTGACTTCACAAATGAATGAATAAGAAAAAAAAATCAGGTCACTCATCAGTTAGGGTTTGATCAGGCAAGCAGAACCAACATGAGTGACAAAAATCAAGAAATCCATATTTACAGGGATTTGCCCTTATCGGAACATGGTTTTCCAATACTGCTAGGTCTGGTGTTGAGCCTGACTATCATCAGTTAGGAAAGAAGATGGACATGTAGTTGGGGCAACCAAGGGCAAACCAGAACCTGTGAGAAAAAAATGAAAGGTCACCTAGTACTCATGGCCTCCAGTCCCCATCATTTGGGCAATTTGCAGGAGAAGCCAGCATCCTTTACCACAGAGCTGTGCATGCCTCTGTCCCAGGATTCTCAGAAACTGAAGTTGGATGGGAGCTGGAGGGGTTGTGGGCCCAGCAACTATCACTTGCCAACAGTAAATACACAACAACATGCACAGACTCCAATGGTGCCTGGCCTGCAGCATACCTCAAAGCCTAGAAATGCATGCTTTTCACTGCCAATCCTGCACACATTTCTCTCATGAAACCATATAACCAAATAATCTGAAACCTTCTGGGAAGAGAATTTGAGAAAAGTTAGATAGAAAAAAGTCACCACACTGTGTTAGCATTGTTACTGTGAATTAGCTACACGTTGTATTTAAAACAGGACTGTATAAAGCAAAACGATTTGCCAGAACATTCAAGTGCTCTAAGAGTGGAAAATAATGAGAAGTCGGAGAGTTCTTGTCCAAAAGCTTATTCCCATGCTACTTTTCACTTTAACATTTTGGAGCTACCCCCTGTGTAAGGGTGATGACAGATCATGAATATGTTTTGTTTATTTAGCCCTGACATTTTATACTTAAAGAGCTATAACATTTAGTTTTTCTCAGCATAATGTTGCTCTGGTGTATACTATTTTGGTTGCAAGAACTCACACCAGCTCAAGCAAAAATGAAGGAACTTATTTACTCATATACCTGAAAATATAAGGATGGCTCTCACTACAGGCAAGGTTACATTCAGGGATGGAAATTATATCACTAAGGTTTACTTCACAATCTCTCAAATATACTAATCTCTTTGTGTGTGAGGTTCATGTTTTCCTACTTCAAATGAACTCTTTTCATGTGTCAGCAAACATAAGTGCCAGTGTTTATAAGCATGCCTCTTTTGGGTGTGTATTTTTTTTTAATGAGGTAACATTGGTTTACAACACTGTAGATGATGTGGAGGTACAGGTTGATACCTCTTCAGAGGTGTGTTATCATACCATACCAACCACCAAGGCACCCATGATCTTTTGCTGTAGGCCATTTACATCTTGAGATGCAAAAAGTGAAGAAGCCCTTTCTCACCCATGGTGTACAGAGCACTCTCTCTCTCTCGCTCTCTCTCTCATTGAAGGACTCCAAATCACCTTGGACCAAAGCAACAGAATCGAAAAGCCAGAAATAAATCCATTTACATACCAATACCTAATCTTTCATAAAGCACCCATGAACATAAAAATGGGTGAAATACTGTCTCTTGAATAAATGGTGTTGGGAGTATTGGAAAACCACACGTAAATGAATAAAGTTGGATTACTCACTAATACCATACACAAAAATAAACTCCAAATGGATCAAAGATTTATATATAAGATGTGCAAAAATAAAATACATTGAGGGCCTCCCTGGTGGCGCAGGGAGTTGAGTGCCGCTCTGTGAAGCTGTCCACAGCCTCTGCAGCATGGGTTGGAGCCCTGCTGGCTGGGGAGAAACCCACATGGCGCAGCAGACCTCTCCTGTCTCAGCTGTTGCTCCCCTCAGTAGTGTATTTCTTCAGTCTACCTGTTCTGTTCCCGGCTCTGTCTCTGGTGAATCCTCTCACCCTCCCGCACATCTGGCCTGTATCCTGGTTCTTGTATAAATAAATAAATCTTTAAAAATAAATAAATAAATATAAAATACATCGAAAATATTTGGTGATATATTCCATGATATCAACATAAAGATATTTTTGGTGAATCAACGCCTGTGGGAAAGGAATTATAAACCAAAATAAGCAATTGCTGTTACCTCAAATTAAAAAGCTTCTTTACAGCAAAAGAAAACAGGAAACAATTAGACACCCTACTGAATGGGAGGAAATATTCATACAATATATAAATGATAAGGGATTACTATCCAAGATATATAGAAACTCATATAATTTATCAAAAAAACCCAAATAACCTAATTAATAAATGGGCAGCAGATATAAACAGGCAAGTCACCAAAGAAGATATCCAAAAGGCCAAAAGACATAACAAATATTCATCATCACTCCTAATATGGGCAATGAAAATTAAAATGAGACACCATGTCACATCCATGAGAATGGCACACCTGATAATAAGATTAAGACCCCCCAAAGTAAGTGTTACTCAAGGATGTAGTTATAAAGATGAGTTGCTTCCTCTAATTACAAGAGAATGCAGAGAAAAAGGAGACCTATTAAACTATTGGTGGCAATGTGAACAGGTGCAACCATTATGGAAACAGGCTGGATTTACCATAAAAAACTAAAAATGAATATACTGTATGGCCCAGCAATCCCACTCCTCGGCATAGATCCACATAATATGAAACCTTCAACAACAACAACAACAACAAAAAGCCCTATGTTCCACAATGTTCATAGCAGCGATATTTACAATAGTTAGGGTGTGGAAGTAGCCTGAGTGTCCATGGATGAATGATTAGATTAAGAAGATATGGTTTATACACACCATGGAGTATTTTATAACCACAACAAAATATGAAGTGCAGCTATTTCAACAAAAATGAAAGGAATTTGAGAGAACTATATGAATCAAAATAAGTCAAAACAATAAAAATAAATACAGGATATCTACATAGCAGAAATTCAATAATATGAAACCCTTTAAAAAAAAAACATGTGGATATTAATCAACACCCCAAGGGCTCTGAAGTTAGGAAGGTGAGGAGAGAAAGGGAGAAGGAGACACAAGCAATGGTGATGGGGGAAATTTCCCTTAAGTAAAAATTGCCAGCAGATAAACTTTTAACTTTGAGGAAAATAAATCTAATGTCCAGCAGATTTCCTGTAATAGTTTACCTTTACTTGGGGTATTTTATTTGTTACATGCATAACAAATATTCATGCATGTGGTTATTACCCACTGGTCATCCATAGATCATATTTTTTTTTTTTTTTACTGATAAAGGAATATAAATGCCTTGGTCTACTGTTTTTTATTTAAATAAATTTTATTTTTATATTCCCCATACAATTGCAACCCCCTTATTTTGACCCCAAGCCCTCCCCTCCCGCCCCCTACCCCCCATAGAGTGTCTCTGGTTCATAGTTTTTTTGTTGCTTTTGATTTTCACTTTCTTATAGTTTTTCATTTTCCTGGTCCCTTATTTAAGTTTTCTAGATTCCTGCTATGAGTGAGACCATCCGGTATTTTTCTTTTTCTTTCTGGCTTATTTCGCTGAGCATGATCCCTTCCAGTGCCATCCATGTTGCTGCAAATTGCATGTGTTTATCTTTTTTGAATGCTGAGTAATATTCCATGGTATATATGTACCACATCTTCTTGATCCAGTCATCTATTTTTGGGCATTTGGGTTGTTTCCAAAGCTTAGCTATTGTAAATGGTGCTGCTATAAACATAGGGGTGCAGGTGCTCTTTGGAATTGATGTTTCTGTGTCCTTTGGGTAAATACCTAGGAGTGGAATTGCTGGATCATATGGAAGCTCTATGTTTAGTAGGTCCAGAAATCTCCACACAGCTCTCCATAGTGGTTGGACCAGTTTGCACTCCCACCAACAGTGCAGAAGGGTTCATATTTTTTAATACCAAAAAGAAAAAAATCTGTATCATGGAAAGGCTTCCTAATAATGAAGAATGATCTCTCATTGTAATAGTTTTTACTTTCAGGTAAAGTGGTAAAATCTAACTTTTATAGCATGACTTAAAATGATTATTTTTCCTTAATGGCTTTATTTCCAGACAGAATGTATATCCATAAGTAATAACACTGAAATTGTCTAAAGGATTTATCATCCCCTCAATTCTTCACTATGTGTTGAGAGCCTATCGTCATGCATTGGGTTAAGCGCTAAGAATACCAGATCCTGACTAAAGAAGTTCACAGTGTAGTACAGAAATGTTCAAGAAATACAGACTATGCTATAAACCAGACATAATGTCCAGCTATCTATGACAGCACAAACATACACTTAATTTTACCTGTGGGTATCAGAGAAGGCTTCTTCAATATAGGTCTTGGTAGAGAGAAAAATGGTAATTTCCAAATTAGAACCCCTAGAAAACAATAATCCAGGACAAAAAAAAAAAAAAACAAAAATAACAAAAAACACCCTCTATTGTAGGGCTTTGTGGATTAACTGGCCAAACAGGGATCAGTGGGAAGGAATGTCCAAGAAGCCAATAGGTGGTAAAACAGTCAAAATAGTGCATGAATAAAATGCCACGCCATAGCATTTGGAAAGATAATTCAGGAAACAGGAAAAGGTTGTGTGACAGGAGAGAGAGAATGATTGCTCTGAGGCCTTATGGAGGTTATAGAGAAGTCTATTGAAGCCTAAACTAAAGCTAGAAGTATACAGAGAATGCAAAATTCAAATGGAAATTGTTAGGAATGGATTGAATAAAGGAGATAAAGAAGAGGAAGAAATCAAAATACCTCTCATCTATCCAATTTGGGAGACTAGTTGGATTGAGAAACCATTAAAAATATGATGAGAAAAATAGAAGAAACAGACATTGGGAGGGCCTCCCTGGTGGCACAGCGGTTAGCGCTGGGCTGCAAAGCTGCCCACAGCCTCTGCATCGCTGGTTCGATCCCTGGCCGCTGGGCAAGAGTCCCACATGGCGCACAGACCTCTCCTGCTGCGCCCGCTGCTCCCCTCAGCAGTGTACTTTGTCACTCTGCCTGTTCTGCTCCCTGCTCTGGCTCTGGTGAATTCTCTCACCCTCCAGCACTTCTGACTGTACCCAGTGCTTGTATAAATAAATAAATAAATCTTAAAAAAAAATTCCATAAATGTGAAGAAAATTAAATGAAATAACACACTTAACAAAAAAAACAGACATTGGGGATGGACAGGGCAGGGGCGGGTTAGGAGAAGAGAGGAGCTAGGCTTGTTTATGTTCTAATTACATTAAACTTTGTGTCTTAGAATAATAGCCACGTAAAATAATCTGTCTTACCTATATTATGCTTTGGCATGTTTTGATCAATACCCCAGCTTAAATGTATCCATCATGTCAAAAAAGCATGTTATTAACTAACAATATGGACTAAAAACATGTTTCTATATTCCCAATACTAAATGAGGAGTACAGTAATTTGAATAGCAGTAATCTCATTTTATGTTTAGTATTCTCTCTTCATGAGTACATTACAGGGATATAAAACAATAGTGCATCATTAAAATAAGTAAATGTTTTAAAAATGAGTATATGGCAGATGTTTTGTGACTACACAATATTTTGACTTCCACCTTCATGTGACTGCACAATATTTTGAGACAAAAAAAGTTTTCTTACCTCAACTTAGTGGTTTCTATACTAAAGTCAAGCACTGATATAGTTCATATTTTCTAGCCTTCACTGTTCATGTGGCCATATATTCATATGCAAGAGTGTAAAAATTTTTAACTTTTTCAAATGATATGTTTTGGATGATGAATTGGCAAAACTCAAGGACTACATAGTCTACAAATCAGAAATGAACTATTCCCTGGAAACAATAATAACTACTAGTTGCTGAATACATGTAGCATTTTAAATGATGTTCTAAGAAACTTGCTTACTACTGTATTATAAAACTTTCACAGTGATCTTAGGAAAGATAATGAAACATATCACAAGAAAGGCAGCTGAGTTTTTTTCACATCAGATGTCAGGGTGGAGGGATTTGGGTGTCTAGTCTTATTTCACACTGAGTCTTTTTCATTTACTTTTCTTAATGCATTCAAAAGTTGTTAAAGTTTCTTATATAAAAATATGATTGATTGTTACAGTGACAGTAATTGCATTTTAGCAAAAGTAACCATTATAGTAATTTTCTTCAAGGAAGAGAAATCTAACTAACTAAAGTAGCTAGTTACTTCCTCACACATTAACTTTGAAATTTTTTAACATAAAAGTACTTGATAAGGGAAGTACAGATTAAAGAACATAAAATGGTTTGCAATATTTATAAAACTACTTCCATTAGGTGAATCATAATTTTATGTAGCTATTAATCACAAATTATGTAAAACAAAATATAGGAAAAAAAACTAAAATTTCTGTATCAGTGAGTCACTTAAACTCAATCCTCAATAATTAAAGCCTTTTAAAAATGACACTTAGATATTTCTTATTTTCATTTCTAAACTACAGAAGGTAATGTCTTCTTTGAAACCAAGTTGATTTATCATAGCATGCCCTTAGAGGATAGAATCAAATGAATGTATAATGACTGGGAAAAAAAAAACAATTACACATGTACATAGACAGGGTAATACTGCATATAGTAACAACTTGTACATGTTAAATCACAAATGAAGCAGCATTAGCATTTAATTTCATGTGTTTCACTGCACACCTGAATACTAATTAGCAACTAAAATAGAAAATGTGTGGTACTGCATATATTGATAAAATCTCAGTTCTGTATTCTTCAGACACCAATGATTTAACATGAATTGCATACTGGAAAAGCTACTTTATCATTTTTACAGTTTCCTTTTGAAAGTTCTTTTTCCATATTATCAAAAGCATTATACTAATTTCAAAATCAAGCAAATGGAACTTGAAATGTTGGGTAAATCTGG
The DNA here is from genome assembly GCF_964194135.1 of Talpa europaea. NCBI lineage: Eukaryota > Metazoa > Chordata > Mammalia > Eulipotyphla > Talpidae > Talpa > Talpa europaea. Next base: position 90,679,742 of record NC_140073.1, read on the forward strand.
AATTGCATTTTCTAATATTTATTGTTATCAATGTATAGATAGTAACTACCGTGAGGAGTATAAAGTAGAAGCTTCAAATGCAGTATGCAAAGAGATGAACAGCAATTTCAGATGACCTAATTCAATTGAGTCAGCTCAAATATTTCATTTTTAGGGGGCTACAGAGAACACTGTTACATTGTTTCTGCCCCTTTCTTAGCCCTATTTTTGAAAGGGTCCCCAGAACTGCAGGGGAAAAAAAGATTTATTTTGAAAACTGAGACAGAGAATGGCTTGAAACTTCATAATTTTCCCCTGACTGCTTGTATTCATTTCTTTCTATCGCCAATCCTATGCTAATTTCTGTATTTAAATTGTCCCTTGCATTATCATTTATTTTTGAAGTTAATTCTTATTCTTATAGAAGAGCATTTTATTCACAAAGCCATATTTCTTTGAGTTAATACTTTATTTTTGGGCTGTTCACCTTAGATCACAGATTTTCTCCCATTTGTTTGTATCATTATTTTGCCCATCTGTTGTGTCTACAGTACAAGTTCGTTCTTACTTTGCATCGCAAAGAATGCATTGGGGGTAATTGCAGATGTGTTTGTGTGTGTCTATTTGCATAGGAGCTTGTGTCTATTTGCTTTTAAGTTGTGTTCTAAAATAGGGATTTAATCTCAAATTGGTGATAGTCATTTTAAACAAAGTCCTATTTCCTTGAAGCCTCACTGGGGTCTCATTATTACCAGAACACAAAGATAAAAGTTAATTACAAAATAATTTACACCATTCAACATCAAAATAAAATGTTTCAAAAAGGACATGGTAAATATCTGCTAAGAAAGTCACAGGACTGTATCAGTTAAAATGTTTCTCGTTACAAACAACAGAAAACCCAAGCAAAACTTGAATAAGCAATAAAGAAAATTTATTTGCTAGTGTAAGTAATAATCCAGTGGATGGGAGAGACTGAGGTGCAAATGATCAGAGTTCCAGACGATTTGTCTGCACTTGTCTCAGTTCTTCCCTTCTTTGGTTGTTGGCTCTGCCCTTAGGCTAGCTTCTTTCCAGTTTGCAGATTTTTAGCTAGCATCAACCAGGGTCCAGTTCTTTATCATTCACATCTCGTAGCAGAGGATGTGTTCTTCCCCAGCCAATGAATACAAGTCCTGAGCTTCATTCTGATTGGCCCAATTTAGGTTGCTCTTAAATCACCCATCTGTAGTGACAAGAAGGAATGATCTATTGGTGTAGGTCAAACAAGGCATATTCCTGGCACATGCTGTTAGAACTTCATAGGTTTTTAATATATTGAAATGCTTCTCTAACTTCATAAATTGCCAATGCTCGGAGGTCCCTCAAGTGTTCCTCATTGCATCAGCAACCCAGTATTGAATTCCTCACTTTTCTTCGTGCAGCAATAAAAAGTTAACATTGATAGTACAAGCATCCATTCTGACCCCGCTCCACCAAAGCAATGGGCATCTCTTCTCTTTCGATGGATCATGTACTGCTCATTAAAAGTTCTGGATATTTTCCAACCTTCATTTGAGGGTGGTATCAATCCCTCTATATTCATTTCCCAAGGATGTCATAACAAAGTACCACAAACTGGGTAGCTTAACACAACAGAAATTTATGCTGACATGATTCTGGAGGCACAAGTCCAAAACCAAGAATTTAACTGAGCTATATTCTCTCCGAAAGCTCTAGAGAAGAATCCTTGCCTCTTGTAGCTTCTGCTGGTTGCTGGCAGCTTTTGGTGTTCCTTGGCTTGTGACAACATAACTTCAATCGCTGCCTCTGTCTTCACATGTCAGTCTATATGTCTCTATCTAAATTTCCTTTTTCTTACAAGGACATTATTCACCGAACATGGGTTCACCTTAATGCAGCATGGCCTCTTATTAACTTGATTATATCTGCAAAGATCCTATAAGATCACATTCACAGATTCTGGGTGGAAATGTATTTGGGGGAACACTATTCAACCTAATATACACCCTAGGGGGATGGCTGCTATGCAATGGGCAAATGGGGTAGTGATATTGAGAAGGTTACTACAGTGTCCACTATAAATACTGGGCATTTACACTCTTCATTTACCTGCTGATAGTTAACAGCTTTATAGTTGAATGGCATTTCAGATTTATTTGTTTATTCTGAGCTGGATCACATAATGCCTGTTTTCATGTTTAACTCTAAGACCTAAGTTCATGGACTACAAGAAGTAATTTGGGGGAGGGAGTTTGGAAAGTGTCCCTTTAAATCCACATGCCAGTCCAAGCATTATCAATAGAGTGAATAAGTAATATAACTTACCTTGGTAAATACTATTGTTTTTCAAATGTATGCAGCTGTTAGATTCCATAAAAATTTATTTAAAATCTTCCTTCATTAAGAATGCCTTTTGGTCATTATGTATGTTCCTATAAACAGATAATAAAATACAATTGCTATTTTATTTTAATGTACTGACCTCTATTAGAGGGATCATGAGTAATGTGGGATATAAGTCTTGCTGCTGTCATGAAGAACAAAGAAAAAAGTAGCTTAAACAAATAGACATTGGTATCTTTCTCATGTAAGAGTTGGAGCAAAAGTCATTCAGGGTTCATATGGTAGCTCCATTGCCTTGAGGACTTAAACACTTTCCACTTCATTCTTCTATCATCCTCAAGATGTGGTTTTCATTCACTGCTTTTGCAGCTCTCACCACTGTGAGCACTGTTTTTGCTCATATACCATTGCTTGGGTCCTAAAATATATAATCAAACATATCTTCAAGAATAACTGGGAATTGTAGACTTTATCCTGGCAGCCATGGGCTCAGCTAAATGTTGAAAATTCTATTACTAAAGAAAGGAGACAGTGATATTAGGGGACATTGAGCAGTCCTTGACAGAAGTTGCCTGCACTTAAGAGAAAGTAATAAATATTTGCAAATTATTTGGATATTTCTAGTTATTATGAAATTTATTCTAAGATAATGTTCAAGATAACTTTACATATACTTAATATATTAATTTTGTGTTTGCTTTCTTTTCACTCTACCTCATACTGCTAACTCTACTTACATAGTCACCTAAATATACTCACTAGATAACTATAGTGAAAAGGTTTTAGAGGCATAGGAGAATAGTTGAAAATATTGAGGCCAACAGGAAACTGTGAAAAGGAAACAATATGGGGAGTGAACAGAATGAGGCATTTAACTCCCTACTTCTGATGACAAGATAACCAATTACCATTAATAGGGGGGAAAGTGAAGCCAGAATATCAATACTTAAGATTTATAAACTATTTGCACAGTGCAACAGTCAAGTGAGATTTTGTCTAGCTTAAAACCTAATATCTTGCTTAAAAGCAGTTTTTCTCAAATGGGGAGAGGCATGTCAAGGTCTTTATAAATGTTGAACCAAAAAATTGGACAGAACGTTGCAGAAGCAAATAAAACAATGCCAAATCTTTTTAAAAAATGGGAAAATGTGAATAATTTTTGTTTTGAAGTGTAAACATTGGAGGACTAGGAGCATACCGTTCAACTTATTAAGTTCTTACTGGTGCTGAAATTTTCACATTTCTGACTTTTTATAGAAACTTATTATTAAATTTTATTGATATTTTTAGTGTGTCCCTTAGATCCACTCTCCATACTTTTCCAGCTTCTCTATGTCTTCTCTATGTATGGACTGTATCACCAGGTTTTCTTGTTTGTTTGCTGGTTCCCACCAATGAGAGGCTCCAACAGGATACCAGACAATGGAGGAGTTGGTAAGGTTGGGTGTTTATTCGCATCTCCCCCAGTGCCAGACTGTTGGCAGGCAGTGCTTGTATTCCTCTACTGGAGGCTCAGTTCCTGTCATCTGGTCTTCTCCTACAGCTATAGCCCCAGCTGCCTTCCCTGCTACATGGGGCTAAAGAAAATCTAGCCAAACCTCTCTTATTGATTTAACATTGCCAATGCCTTCATAAATTGTTCCTTCATTAAATTCTCCTCAACTGTTCCAGTTAAGTGAGTCATTTGTTTCCAGAATCCTGAGAGATAAAATATGGAAGAAATGACTCATTCACCAAAAAACTAGTCCTACTAATCTAATGGTAAATAAGTCATTCTCAATTTTGAAATTCTCTCCTTTCCACAAATCCATGTTTTCATCCTCCAAAACTTGGATCAAACCTTGTATCTTTACTAAAATATTTCTAAATCAGCTCTTCCTATAAACACTGGTCATCATATCCCAGTCCTAGCCATTACCACACTTTTGATCTTTTGATCTATTTATAAGCCATTTCTAAAATTACCATTGCTTGCTCTAGACTTTTTTTTAGGGAATTTAATGTATCCATTGTGAAGATGATTTTTCTTGGTCTACTTTCTCTACAAATTTCCTAAATATCTCTAGAGTTCTATGTTTCTAAAGCAATAGGTATGCAATATTTGTTATTTCTAGGAGAAATAACAAGGTTTGAATTGTTAGACTAGGTGAATATAGATACATTTTCTCCAAATGTATTCCCCAAACTATATTTTCACCACAAAGAACATATTCACAAATCAGCTCATTCTTCTTCACTCCCAGTACTTTTTAATGCTAGAGAGGCCTAGGACTTAGCATATTGTCTACATATACTGTTCGATGGTAGTTTTCATCCAGTCTCATTAATTTATAAATGTAATCAAAATTTCCAAGTCTAATAGGCATTTTTTTTTAAAGATTTATTTATTCATGTATACAAGAGCTGAGGTACAGGCCAGAGGTGTGTGTGGGGGGGGAGCAGTGAGAGAATTCACCAGAGACAGAGTGGAGAACAGAACAGGCAGACTGATGAAATATAACGCTGAGGACAGCAGCAGGCGGGTCAGGAGAGGTCTGCTGTGCCATGTGGGCATCTCCCTGGCCAGGGATTGAACTCATGCTGTGGAGGCTGCGGATAGCTTCATAGGTTGCATCTTAACCCCTTGAGCCACAAGGGAGGCCCCTAATAGTCATTTTAATCTCAAATATAACATATTCTGATGTCTTTATTCACTGCTACTCCAAATATGTTAATATTCTGGTTTTCTCAGTGATCAACAAATCCAGTTTCTTAGAACAAAAATTGACATTTTAAATATAAAAATTTTACTCATCTTTTTGTTTTCATATCCTACAAAAATACTCTAAGGAGTCACCTCTATATGCAAAATATATGCAGATTCAACAACTTTTCACCACCTCCCCAGTTACCTCCCACTCTGGTTCTGACCATTGCAGTTCACTACCAGAATCCCTTCACTGACCTCCCCTTGCCTCTGTCCTGGTCTTTTTTTTTTTTTTTTTTTTTTTTTTTGTGGGACCCTCACCAGTGGCTAGGGAACATACCGGCAGTGCAGAGGCTGCGGGCAGCCTCGCAGCCCAGCGCTCAACCGCTGCACCACCAGGGGAGGCCCTCTGTCCTGGTCTTTTTAATACTCCTTTCTCAAAAGAAAAGCCAGGGTGATTCCTTTTAAATCTTAATCAGATCATGTCATTCCTTTGTTCAAATCCCTCCACTGATTTCACTTTCACTCAGTGTCTTTACATATGGCCTACAAGGTCCCATGTGATATCCCTGCTGTTATTAGTCTGGCCACATCTCCATTCCAGACACACTGGTCTCCTTGGCTCGAGATAATATACCTGCCATCCCCTCACCCTGAAATACCCACATAGTTAACTCCCTGACCACCTTCAAATTTTTGCTCTAGTGTTAACGACTCAGGATGCAACCCTCTTCCCGAGAGTAGTTATCAGCATATTTCATGTTTACTTTGCTTATTGTCTGTCTTCCCATAAGAATGCAAAATCTTGTATATATTTATGTTGTGTCGACAACACCGCGCTCACAAATGGGAGCTGTGGAGCAAGCTATAGGATGCAGGATGCTGTCAAAGAGTGAGATCCTGGTCTTTTTATTGATAGACTAATTATACATCATCAGTTGTGAGGGGAAGGAGGACAAAAAGAAAAGGGAGGGGTGAAACTAGAAAATGTGCTCTGTCATCTATAGCATTAGGGGTTGTGTGTGAGTCTGCCCTCCAGGCACTTCTCATCTGCTGGATGACTTGGTATTATAATTGAGATCAAGCTGTAGCTCCCCAGCCATGGTTTCAATCTTACTAACAAGGTTTTCCACTGATCACCTTCTGGGGTCCTCACTCCACCCCCCAACCCAGGCATCCGGGTCATACCTCATGAAGCATACCCTTCCCAAGGTCATCAAGCTTTCTGCTCTTGATTGATTTGAAAGGCACCTTGGAAGGTTTAGCTATGACTGATTGACCAGGCAGTTCTGACCTTGTATAGGAATGCAGAACTGCAGGTAACAAAATGGTGACCTAACAGGCCTCTTAGGAGTAGCAGACCCACATATTTACTTTTCGTTGAAGAGTCAGTTTTATTCACTGCATACCCCTAGTTCTTAAACCTATGCTTGATACAGACAGCATACAATACCGTTTATGAAAGAATAAAAGTAAATTTTTAAATTTTTTGAAATATATATCCGTTCACAAAAGAAAATAGGCATGTAGAAGATCTCAAGTATAAGAGAAACTCATAAGTACAGTGCTAGCCATTTGTTGGACTCTGGATCATACTTTACAAGTATAATCTCAGTGAATTTTCATAGGTGATCCATCTTATTATAAGCAATTGACAGAAGTGATGTTATATAATTAAAGAAGTAAAAAAGTCAGTACATATGGAAATAAGGATTTGGAACTTATCAGAGTCCATTTTCTCTCTAATCTGACTCAAACATACTTCTAAATTTAGGGAAAATCAGCAAACATCACAAACAAATTGTAACTGTGTGGTGACAGATATTAGCTAGACTTATCATACTCATTTTAACCATATATGCAAATATCAATCTAATAATATCGTACACTGGAAACTAATATAAGGTCAATTATATATCAATTTTTAAAAACAGTAAAAAAAAATAAAAAAACAGCATCAATAAAAAAGATGAAATCAATAACAACAACAAAAAAGAAAGATGAAATCAAACCTTTGTTTTAAAAAGAGCAGCTAGGGCCTCCCCGGTGGCGCAGCAGTTGAGCGCTGGGTTGTGAAGCTGCCCGCAGCCTCTGCAGCACCGGTTCCATCCCTGGCCGCCTGGTAAGGGTCCCACATGGCACGCAGACCTCTCCTGCCGCCCGCTGCTCCCCTCAGCAGTGTACTTTTTCAGTCTGCCTGCTCTGCTCTTCGCTCTGAATCTGGTGAATTCTCTCACCCTCCCGTGCTTCTGACTGTACCCAGTGCTTGTATAAATAAATAAATAAATAAAAATAAAAAGAGCAGCTAAATCCTGGGGAGGATTCTAAGGGTACAAAGATTACAGATCCGTGGAGATTTCTGGACCTACTAAACATAGAGCTTCCATATGATCCAGCAATTCCACTCCTAGGTATTTACCCAAAGGACTCAGAAACATCAATTCCAAAGAGCACCTGCACCCCTATGTTTATAGCAGCACCATTTACAATAGCTAAGCTTTGGAAACAACCCAAATGCCCAAAAATAGATGACTGGATCAAGAAGATGTCGTACATATACACCATGGAATATTACTCAGCATTCAAAAAAGATAAACACATGCAATTTGCAGCAACATGGATGGCACTGGAAGGGATCATGCTCAGTGAAATAAGCCAGAAAGAAAAAGAAAAATACCGGATGGTCTCACTCATAGCAGGAGTCTAGAAAACTTAAATAAGGGACCAAGAAAATGAAAAACTATAAGAAAGTGAAAATCAAAAGCAACAAAAAACTATGAACCAGAGACACTCTGTGGGGGGTAGGGAAAGGAGGGCTTGGGTTCAAAATAAGGGGGTTGTAATTGTATGGGGAATATAAAAATAAAATCTAAATAAATAAATAAAAAGAAAGAAACAAAGATTACAGATCCTAGCTTTTAGAAGAAAAAACACTGAGTAGGCCAGACAAAAGAGTGAGCAGAGATTGGAAAGGCAGACTTGCACACTCAAGCAGGGATTATGGTTAAACTGCTCTGAAAACTTGCTCTTCTCTTCTCTTCTGTACCATTACTTCAGAGTCATGGCCAAAAAGAAATTCAATACATTTACAATTTCTAGCCAAAGCAAGAACCATTCAAGTCATTTCAAGTACCTTCCCACATTCATAGGAAGGTTATATCTTTTCCTCTTTCCAAAAGAGCTGAGACAGAACCACAATGTTCAATCCACGTCTATATGAAGGAATGATGAAGTTCAGGTTGTGTGAGGACACTACAAAAGTCAACAAACTAGCAAAGCAGCTAGTTTCACAGGAAGAAATGTGTGGTGTGGTGGGAGAAATTAATAACACAACTGTCCCGGTGGTAATTCTTCCTTGTAAGGTGGTGGTTACCATGCTAAAACTGTATAAAGACAGCAAAAAGATCCTGAAATATAAAGCCAAATCTTGCCAAGTCAAAAGAAAAAGCACAAATACAAGAAAAAAAAAAAAAAACAACTGAGAAGATACAGGAATAAGTAATCTTATATGTAACCTTTACATAATACTGCTGAAATGAAAAAAATTAATCTCCTCAACCCTATCCCTATTCTCTCCCAGAATTTGTCCCATACACTAGCTGTACTAAAGGGTGAGAAATTGCTTCAAGTTCATAATATTGATTTGCTATCAATTTGCACTGAAGACTAAAATAACCAAAGACTTCCAGGAATAAAACTGGGGACTTCTTTATTAGAGAGTTCACTTGGTCGATTATAGAATAGTAGAGAGAAACTTCCTTTGTCATTTTGTTGGCATATAAAGAAATATGGACTTCCTCGGAATTTTCTTTCTCTGAAAGATTAAGTACATTTGACAACTTCTATGTTTAAAAAATAATGCAAAAAAGAAAAAGAGGATAAAAGTCATACCCTACCCTAGATATATGGATATATTCTTGGGGACTATTTGCAAGTAGGTATCTGAAATTTTAAAATTACATCAATAAAAGAAGAGGTTATATGAATGTCTCTTTAATATTGAAGCTTCAGGTATGTTAGCAAATCAGAAGGCCTACAAAGCAAGACAAGGACCTTTGTAACATTCTCAGTGGTCTCTACCAGATAAGTAGATTTTAAAGTAACACTAATGTAAGTAATCACACTTAGAGTGTGAAAAGTATTCCAATTGCCAGCATCTCCAATATACACAGTAACTTAGGATGTCAATTCCTCATGTTATTTTTTATTTCTAGCATTTTCTTTATTTTCTTTTTTAGCTGTTTTGGTTTTTATTTTTAATTTTTTTTTATTTTTTACGTATTTTTTTTTCTTTTCTCCTTACATTATTTGATCTGAAGTGTCACTGGTTTTATTCCAGGAGTAATGGCTCAAGGAAACTACAATTTACATTTAATTTCTTTAACATATTAAAAGCATTTTATATCTTGGATTTCTTTAGAAAATTCTGTAGATTAGAGATAAAATATTGAGATTCAATGGCACCAGAAACAAAGCATTAAAGATGAATTTACTATACCAAATCAGGATTTTAGTACCAACAGGTATACAATCTATGTATCACAATCTTTGGTTTCTCTATTGTATATTTTTTCAATTCATTGACATACTGCCCAATATGTATATTGATATATTTTTCTAACAGAAATGTGATAAAACTTGTGGTGTACCTTAAACGAGAAGATACTGTAACACACGAAATTTCATGTTATAATGGCTAGCTCAATGTTGAGGCTCGGGTGACAGCTGTGGCTCTCCAGAAACTAGTACTTAAAGGTACTAAAATCCTAGGAAGCACTTAAAGAGAACTTACAGTTGTCTCTATCTAATCTAAGGTTGAGTACTATTTGTAAGGGAAAGAAAATGGCAAAATTCAGCAACCAGTCTGTATCTCCTAGCATAAGACAGTTGGACAACACCTTTAAAAGACAAATAGTTCTGAAAAGTCAAACATTCGTTTCTCCATTTGCTTGGGAAAATTACATTCTCTCATCAAGTCCAGTATGTATTATTTTTAAAAATTACATGCCCATCACTAAATGGCTGAGTTCACCTACATATCTGAGCTAACATAACCAACAAAGAAAGCAGGCTTGGCCACAAACTCAATGAAAGTCAAATAAAAGGCCAAACTAAACAGATGAGACTCCATGCCCTGGGGATCAACAAAGGAGATCATTGTTAGGTAAGGAGGGTTTAGTAACTTCAGCAAGAAGGATTTGCTGTGCCCATCACAAATATTAAGCAGCTCACTTAAGCTACTTAAACATAAATCCTACTGCACAACTAACTGATGGGTAGTTGGTTGCATAAAACTGGTTCTTTTCTTTATCTTATTATATCATTAAACTCCACTGACCCTGATGTGCATATCCAGAATTTATTTTTTAAATTTTTGGTAATAACAGTGCTAATAATAACAAATAGATAACTTTGCATTTGTTATTTTTTTAAACAGTGCTATATAAATGTAAGACATCATGGAAATTATGATGACTGAGACTAAGAGAATAATGAAGTACATGTTTTAATATAATCCTTACTCCAATGTGTCTCCTAAAATGATGCTATAGCTTTTGGGCACTGGACATTACTTGGTCTGATATAAAGTACCAAAGAACCCATACATGACCATATTTGCCTTGCGAAATATGTCAGAAGGAATTTTCATTCGCTTACTCTCCAAAAGCACAATTTTTCCCCATCTGCAGCTGTATTAGCATTCATCCTGCCCAGCTTATAATTGTATACCTGGAAAACTCGAGCAACTCAACTGAAAAATTATCTTCAAAGTAATGGTGTACAAAATTAATACACAAAAGAAAAACAAATAGCATGAATATACAGTGGACGGAAACACCCACTTAATCTGAAAAAATATAAAATGCACAGAATTAAACTTAATAAGAAATACTAAAATACTACTAGAGGACAAACAAGAAATATGAGAAAAACGAGACATACTTAGTAAAGTTAGCATCAAAAGGACATCGATTCTTCCTGAGTTCCTTTATAATTTCAACATGAGTTCAATAAAAAAGTGTTAATACTGGGTTGTTTTTTTTTTTCAAACTGATCATAAAGGTTTTTTTTTGCAAACTGATCATAAAGTTTATATGGCAAAATAATTAACCAGAAATAGACAGGAAAATGTCAGAGGGAGGGAAGAGGAGGAAAGAAAGGGTAGTTAGCACTATCAGATATCAAAACATAAAAATCCAAACATAAAAACATTATGGTACTGGTTAATCATTAAACAAACTGACCACAGTATAGAAAATCCAAAATAATTCCAAATGCATTACAACAATTCAATACATTAAAAAAAAATAGCATTTAAAAATCAGTGGAGAAAATATAAGCACTTCAATAAGTGGTGATAGATGATCTGCAGGAAAAGGTATTCTATATTTACCTGACAGATACCACACTCTCGTACAACCAGGATAAATTTCAACTGAATCCACGTTTTATATACAAAATCTTGAGACCTGAACATACTAGAAGAAAGCAAAGAAGTTCCTGTTTAACATTGCAATAGAGGTCTTTATATTAATGATTTAAAATCCAGAATTCATAAAACCGAAGAAAATAATAAATTTAACAACCTGAAAATCTATAAAGTCAAAAGATAAATGACAAAACTGAGAAACTAATATCAAAGGCAGATACTAAGCTCCCTAATATTTGAAGAGCTACCAGAAACCAATAAAAGACCAATGACGTAATAGAAAAATAGGCAGAAAAATATACATTCAAGTTACAGAAAAATCTAGGTGGCTTGGGCCTCCCCAGTGGTGCAGAGGTTGAGCGCTGGGTTGTGAAACTGCCGGCAGCCTCTGCAGTGCCAGTTCGATCCCTGGCTGCTCCCCGGCCACTGGAGGAGGGTCCCGCAGGGCGCGCAGACCTCTCCGGCCACCCACTGCTCCCCTCAGCAGTGTTCTTCAGTCCTTCTGCCTGCTCTGCTCCCTGCTCTGGCTCCGGTGAATTCTCTCACCCTCCCGTGCTTCTGACTGTACCAGCGCTTGTATAAATAAATAATAAATCTTAAAAAAAAAAAATCTAGGTGGCTCATAAATATAAGCAGAAGAAAAACCAAATTTTACTAAGAGAAATACATGTTAATATCAAACTGATAATTCATTTTTAAGATTGGCAATGACCTAAGAGCTTGATAATACTTTTTATTGTTTGTAAGAAAATGGACCTTCTCATAATTTAGGAGAGTTGAAGTTGGCGCAACTCTGATGGAAGGAAATCTTGCAAGGTTTATCGAAACTATACATACCCATTGACTCACTATTGTACTTCTGGAATTTATCCTTCAGATAAACTTGTCCATTGTAATATTATACATGCCAGTATTGCTTGGAGTGAAAGTGGGAAACAACTCCCATGTCCATCAATAGGAGACTGGTTAAAAAGTTATTGAACATTTACAGAGTGAAGCATTTCACAGTGATTTAAAAAAAAAAAATGCTGAAGATCATTAGTATTGATGTATTGTTTAACACCAAAAAAAAAGTAATGTGTGAAACAGTTTTTATGTGCTACTTTTTTGCAAAAAGAGGAGGAATAAAACTTTGTATTTGTAGTTTCTGAGAGATGCATAGCTCTGCAAGAATATACGAGAAAATAATAAGTAATTATGGCTAAATGTGTATGTGTGAGCTGTGTAAGTTGGAAAGGGTAAGAGCAAAACTAGCACTGCTTGCCTTTGGACATTTTTTAAAACTTGAACTATGTGAATATATGATATTTTAGGGCAGGGGAGGAGGAAGTCTGCTTGCATAAGAGGAAGAGCTGCTCCTTTACAGCCCTAGTCACAAACAACCCATTTGTTATCAGGGAGCATGAGAGTCAATTAAAACTACCTACTAAAAAGTACACCATTAAACTTACACTTTGTAAAAAGAAATAAGTAAAAACATTTTTTCTACTTTCTGTGGCTGCTTTACCCAAGAGAAAGGGAACTAGTCCAGATTGTAGTGTGTCCTCCTTTAATCTTTTAATCTTTCTTTTAAACATAAAAGAATAACCATTCAGTATTTTCCTTGCCTTAGTTTTTTAGGACGGCTATAACAAAATACCCCAGATTGGATAGCTTATAAACAGCACAAATTTATTTCTTACAGTTCTGGAGGCTAGAAGTCTGAGATCAGAGTGCCAACATGGTCCAGTGAAGTCCTTCTTCCAAGCCACAGACTTCTAGTTGCATCTTTACAGGATAGAAGGGGTAGGGCTACTGGTAGACCTCTTTTATAAGGTACTAATTCCATTCATGTGGACTCTACCCTCTACCCTTAAGCACTTCCCATAGGCCCACCTCCCTGACACCATTATCTTTGAGGGTTACAATTTCAACATAAGAATTGGGGAGGCACATACTCCCACCATAGAATTCCTCATTATATAATTCATACTTTTAAAATCTAACTTTGTAAAACTGGGCTTTTCTCTACTTCTATGAATTTGGTCATTAATCTTGGAAACTCCTCCAGTTTGTCCACAGAATTTTAAAGTTTTCTCATCCAGATGGAGACATTGTTTTAATACAACTCTGTCAAATGAGTAGCATAGTGGGAACATTACAAACTGAATTCAAGAGAGTTTTTTCTATACTTAAACCTCACCTTTATATGTTTCACCCATGATCCTGCCCTCTTTGCAGACAAAGATTTTACCAACTTTCAGATTCATCTCTCTCTCTGACCTGGAGTATTAGCAAGTCACTTAATCCAGCACCCTATAAGTGTAACAATATGCACCAAATTCTTTTATTTAGGCCATCAATGAAGAAACCCATCCTTGTAGCAGAGTCCACTAATTATTATTCAATTCACCTCATGTAGAAAAACAGCAAAGACTTCAGTGGTAACCCAGAAGTGGTATAAACCAGATGGTAATACGTTAGTTCTTTGAAAGCTTCTTTCTTCTTGCAGATGCCGCAGTTGTTAATACTTCTTCATAAATAGATATCCCCAGATCCTACCTGCCTAGATTGAAACTGATTCAATACTTTGTCCAGAGGTTTCACTGAAGAATACAATGTAGGGTAACTATGACAACACTAGCGTAATGAAAGAAAAGTAAACTCCAATAATCTAAAATTCCCTTGAGCCATTGTTTCAAAGGAGAATTTATAACATACTTTGTGTTGCAACTTGCCTTATGTTGTAAAGATAGCAAGAAAGAGATACTCCTGGAATTTAAAGAACTGTGTTAGTTGGTTTGTTTTTCTCCCCCCACTACATTTTCCCCCCTCCCACTGTGTTTTAGTTTGATTTCAGAACTGGATTTAGAATAAAGAGCACATGGGGAAGAGTAAAACTGTGACTCCAAAGTTATATAGATGTGTAAATGACAAATTAATTAAAAAATATTTAAGAGCATATTTGGTCCTAGGGGATAATAATTCTTGGGAAAGCAATATTAATACAAAATGGCAGCCTAAAATATTGCTTTTAAAAATAATATAAGCAGGCAATGATAATTGTAGAAGTTTGGTAATGGTTATTTTGATGTTCAATTTAATACTCTTCTACTTTGTATATTTTGAACATTTTCTATAACAAAAATTAAAATAAGTAAACTTCAAAGTATCTTCTTACTCTCTTTTTGCTGTGGTGCATCTCATCAGGTACACCCTAAGTTATACTTGGCCTTGTCCCGCAATTTGATCTATATCCAGGGACAGAGATTAGAGAATAATTGAGGAAATTTTACTATTATTTTACTCTGTTATTAATATGAGAGGGCCTCCCCGGTGACACAGCGGTTGAGCTCTGGGCTACGAAGCTGCCCATAGCCTCTGCAGCGCTGGTTCGATCCCCGACCGCCAGCAAGGGTGGCGCGCAGACCTCTCCTGCCACCTGCTGCTCCCCTCAGTCTGCCTGTTCTATTCCCTGCTCTGGCTCTGGTGGATTCTCTCACCCTCCCGTGTTTCTGACTGTACCCAGAGCTTGTATAAATAAATAAAATCTTTAAAAAACAATAATAATATGAGAAAAGTAGAGAGATAATAGCAAAGTGATGGTCATTCCTGAATGTTGAAATCTGCCTGTTACTCGGTAGGTTGTTGATATTGTTTATATAGATTTAGGGGGAGAGGGACATGTGGAATTACAAAGGGTGCTATTAGGAAATACATTTTTAAGAAACGCAGGTGGAGATGATAAAGAATACAAGAATACAAGATGGGAAACTACAAACCCAGGAAGGGCTGAGAAGTCAAGTTTGAGTGCAAGGTGTCTCTGCATATTATCACTTACCAGAATAAAGGAAAGAAGACTGAGCATGGGATTTTTTTTTTTTTTAAAGATTTATTTATTTATACAAGCACTGGGTACAGTCAGAAGCACGGGAGGGTGAGAGAATTCACCAGAGCCAGAGCAGGGAGCAGAACAGGCAGACAGTCGGAGGACACTGCTGAGGGGAGCAGTGGGCGCGGCAGGAGTGGTCTGCGCGCCTTGTGGGATCCTCGCCAGGGGCCGGGGATCGGACTGGTGCTGCAGAGGCTGCAGGCAGCTTCTCAGCCCAGCCCTCAACCGCTGCGCCACCGGGGAGGCCCTGAGCATGGGATTTCTCTGGGTTCAATCCCAATGGCCCGAACAGGACAGGCTGACCACTAAGCTCATATAAGGACTTCAGTTTTTAATGCAAAACTGATCCAGGCAGAGAAAACGATCTTGTACCTTCCAGGAACGGTCTCCTAAAAAAGGTATACCTACCTCAACATGACAATGGAAATAGAAAAAACTAGGAAGAAAGGCTTTGGATTCAATGAAAGGCAGAAATGAAAAAAGTGAGAGAGCTTAGAAGAGATGGTTTACCATAGGCTGTACTGAGCTAATGAAGCAATATACACCTGTAATTCACTAATCCCAGCTATACTTTTTTTTTTGCCTGAAATTTACCAAGAGGATAGTAATATTAGTTTTGGGATAGAAAAGATTGTATGTACTGTATTTTGATGGATTTAATTTAAAAAATGGTGTGTTCCAGAGAGGGAAAGGGTGCCAGGTTGTAGAGAGATATTTGGAGGAGAAACCTTCCCTGCGTGAATCTTTAATTGAGAAGCTAAGTATTTTGTGAAAGATAAGAGGCAGAGAAAATTCAACTAAAGTTGCTTTCTCCTTGGGATCTGAGAGTGATGTTTCATCAGCCATTTAGAATTTAATTGCAAAAACATAAATAAATTTCCCAAGCCCTTTATTCTTTTTATAAACACTTTCTCACGTATGTGCTATTCTTCATTTGCCTGAAAAGCAAATTAAGGCTTTCTAGTAGCTATCCACAAAAATATATCACAACTTTGTAAGGTCTGCTTTATTTATTATTCTTGTTTGTTATTTCAAAATTTGTATCAGGAATTTCATTAAGAAAGCCAAAGAGGCAAAGTTAGCTGGCATGCCTATTTCGTAAGAAAATAAATTGAATTCAAAGCCATCATCACAAATTCAATGACATTTAATGGGGACAAATGTTGGTTAAATCACCTAAATTTAAAAAACAGATGTTAGGGGTTTATATAAACATGGAAAAAATAATTATTGATTAATCATGACAGACCATAAACTACAAAACAACAAAAACTTACATTGATCACTGGCCAGGTCTTAGAATCTTGCTTGATGGATAAAGCATAGGATCTTTTCTGATAGGAAATTCAATCAATGTGTGAATGTCTAGCAAATGACAGAAGGAAAGCCTAAATGAAGTATCATTTATTCAAGAAAAATAACTGAATTTTGATATAAAACAGTACGTTTGTGCTCCTTTAACTTGTATTTCCATTACCCTTTCCCTAGATCCATGGTGGCCTTGAAAATCAGCATCCTCATGCTTTCGTAGCTATAATATCCACCCTAGCAGACACACTGAAGGAGCAAAATGGATTTAGAGCTGCCCCCCCAAATTCTCAGTCAGCTGTCACTATTGGGCCTATATATCAACACCCCAGAAAATTCCTATTCACAAGATTTGTCTTTATTTTACCTGTCCCAGTGTTTGTTCAATGAAGAGAGCTTCATTCCCACATTATTGTCCAAAACATTCAATGGCAATTGTTTAACATTAAGCCCATCTAAAACACAGATACCATCTGACATAAACAAGAGGCTTGCCAAAAAACTTTAAAGTAAAATCTGAAATATGAGATGTTCTTAGTGGGTTTGAAAAGCCCCAACATATTCCTGGGGTTCAAGAAGATGGCATGTACGTGCAGGGCTTTGTACATAACCCAGAAAGACCAGGGAAGGCCCTATTCTCTCTCGTTTAAGCACAACCTGCACAAACAGGAACTGAAAACCAAAGTAGACATAAAATGCTAAAATAAAGGCATATCTGAACACAAACAAACACATGCGGAACCTCGTGACAAAATTTTGGAAACTTATTGTTTCAAGGAATTTAAGGAACTCTTCCTATAACTGTTAGGTGATCAATAACCTAACTGAAGAGCGACCTCATTTTTATTATATGACAAAAATTAAAAATTTCACAGAACTAACCCAGGAACATTGCTAAACAATATATAACGGCAACAACTATAAACCCTTCATGGGAGACTCTTTCTGGTTTCTGAAGTGATGATATATATAGTGATGTCACTATACATATATATATGTATATATATATATGTCCTTTTTTATATAACAAAAATTGTAAGACTTGGGGCCTCCCCGGTGGCACAGCGGTTGAGTGCTGGGCTGCGAAGCTGCCCGCAGCCTCTGCAGCGCTGGTTCGATCCCCGGCCACCAGGCGAGGGTCCCACATGGCGCGCAGACCTCTCCTGCCACCCGCTGCTCCCCTCAGCAGTGTACTTCGTCACCCTGCCTGTTCTACTCTCCGCTCTGGCTCTGGTGAATTCTTTCACCCTCCCGTGCCTCTGACTGTACCCAGTGCTTGTATAAATAAATAAATAAATCTTTAAAAAAAAATTAAAAAAAAATTGTAAGACTTGCTAGGACCGGAAAAGTATAGCCCCTACACAGGAAGAAATAGAAGTTAAAAAGAATCTGACCCTGAGTGATTCAGATGTTGAACTTAGGAGGCAAAGAATTTAAATTAGAGATTCTCAAGTCTGTGTAACAAATTTTTTTAAATAAAAATGAATAGGGATGGCACAAAACCATGAATAATAGGAGTCAAAGACGAAGAGAGACAGAAAAAGTATGTGATGAAACAATAAACAATCGCCTTCCAGATTGGCTGAAAATCAATAATCTATAGACTCAGAAAGCTCAACAACCCAAAGTATGGTGAACATAAAGAGAATCGTCATTAAATTGTCAAAAGACAAAGATTAAAAACCTACATTTATAGCAATTTTCTTCCCCTTTATAAATTAAAGGAGCTATACATAAGTTATGAACTGGTTTGATGGGCTTTAATACATAAAAATATAGTTGTATGACAATAATAGCACAAAAAATGGGGAGGGAAAAGGAACTATAGTGGGCCTGTAATAAAACCCATTTTATAGACTGTGATCTATTAATAAATCCATCTTTTAATTTGTTTTAGTCCTCAATTTTTGGTTCTAGCAGTTTTCTTTGTCCTGTTTTTTACATACTGAGTAATATTTAAATTGGATGTCAACCATCATGTGTGAAAAACTGCAGACCCAACATGAAATTATCTTTTTCCAGAACAGATTTAATGTGTTCCAGTCATATAAAATATGGACTGACCTCATTAGTTCAGTCAGTGCTCAATTTCAGATTTAGTTAACTTCTTCAGTCCCCCGTTGGTTCTAACTATTAAAGACTGGTTTTTAATTTTTAAGGAGAATCCTTCTTGGGTTGTCCTCTGAAAACCTGAGGTATTTATTTACTTGGACTCGAGAGCCTCAATGGTATCTAAACTTTCATCTAAATAAATAAATGAACTTTCACCTCTATCTTCCAAGACAGCAAAAATCTTTGCTTAGCTTTTTAACCTCCTGGCTATTCCTTTACATTTAGTTTTTCTGCATTTCACCCTGCACAGTTTAGGAGTCAGGACATCCTTTAAAGGTTATGGAACAGAAGTTTGGGCTAGCTCTTCTATGCTATTCTCAATTCATGGATCTTAGGTTCTCAAGTCCTAAGCATTTAGGTAGTCTCAAAATCCAGTATCTGTCATCCTAAACAAGTGAGACTGGCACGAAGCCAGGCTGACACTTTCTTTTTAGCCTCTATTGTTTGTGTCATGAATACCTGACTACAAATACATAAGTGAAAAGTTGAGGTTGAATGTGGGACTCAATTTATTACAGTTTTCTCCTCATTAGGAGGGATCTTAGTTCCTTTAGTACTGGTTTCCATAGTTCTTCTCTAGTGACTTCAGTTGTTGCACATATTATTTTTAAATGGTTTATCTCAAGCATTGAGTTAATGTAATAAAAACTATTCTATAATAGCCAAAAGTAGAAGTTGAATAATTTAATTTGCAATTTTCCACTTTCAATATAGTCTTCTCATATGTGGTTTTAAAACTGCAGTTTAAATTGAGTCTGAAAAATTATGTATCTTGGTAGACTTGAAATAAAAAAATGAGGCAGGAAAGTATTGATGCAAATATTAAATAAAATTTGTACAACTTCTAGTTCTCTGTGATTCGCCTAAATAACAAAGGGGTTGACCAGGAAAAAGACTAATCAATGCAAAGTAATAATCAAAATCAACAAGCAACTATAAACCAGAGATACACTAAGGGGGGGGGGATTAAGAAGGGGGGGAGAGAGGAAGAACTAGAGTCAAAATAAGGGGGGTGGGGGCGGTGCAATTGTATAGGGAATATAACCAAAATGAAAATGCATACATTGTACAAAGATGAAAAATGATGTGAGAATTATATAAAATAAAATATTAAAACACACACACAAAACCCAAAGGGGCAGATGGGACTGGATTGTGGTATTATATAGGTGTTTGCCTCAAACTGAAAATTCACCATTCTGTATATTCCAGGTTTAATGTCAAATCAAAAATCAAAATCAAAACAACCTTTTGGTTTTATGAGTATAAAATTCAGTGTAGTAACAGATACTTTGTTACAGATACTTTGTATTACTTATTGAATTTATAATATATATTGCCTCTTTTGATCAAAAAGGTAACTGACAGTTTTGTGGGTAATTTTTTTTGAAGTGAAAAAAGTAGGTCTCTTTACTATGTTGCATAGGTCTTCTGGATGGGACATGCTCCATTTAGAACTGTTTCCTGCTTGGAGGGACAATTAATATGCTTACTACTTGAGAAACAGCATGGCTCATTGGACTAAGCTTTGAATCAGTAGTTTGGAGTTATAATCCTACTTCTGCTGCTGATTCAATTTGTGCCCCTGGGCAAGCCATTTAACCTTTGTATTTGTTCACCTGAAAAATTGGATAAAATTATCCGTTATTTGCAGCAGTAGCTAGTAATAACTGATTTTTGAATTTAAGGAAATGTACGCAATATATTTTGACCAGTTAAAATTACTGCAAGTATTCCTACAATTCAGTTTCCCCTAAAGCCTCAGTACTGTTTTGATTAAAATTCTTCAGATCTAAGTTAAAATGAAGCACAATAAAGTGCAGTTAAGTGTTTTGTTTAATTTGCATGCTTAAACAGGTGGGAAAATCCAGTGTAGTTAAGCCTAAGAAAACAAATTTTTTTTTTTAAATAGAGAGGAAAATAACTCTCTTTCCCCCACAGATTTTGTTGAAGATAGTAAAGAGTAATATATATCTTATACATGTATTTTTCTTTATTGTCAAAGTATAAATCACATTTGTGTGATTTGTGTCAAAGTGTAAATCACACTTGCCCCTACTCTTTTCCTTATTTTTCATTAGAAATGGAGTTTTAAATAATTATTCCTGAATTTTGTAATTCTATCTCCTCACAGATTTTTAACAAATGTTCTCACTATATCATAAAAGGGAGGAAATATGTGATACCATTTCCTGGTACTTTATCTTACTTTGCTCGATATATGCTTCTGAAAAAATGAAGTTTGAATTTAAAATATACTTGTATGTAAGAAGCCTTTAAAAGAATGTCTTTAAATATTTGTTATTTAAATTTGAGTTTATTTTAAAATAGATGACAATAAATTTACTCTCTTTAACATGTGTCTCTTTATAAATACTAGTACATTTATAATTTCTCTGAGATTCAGGTCTTTCCCTTACCTATAAAATGGTAAATGTATTACCAGCGCTATCTCAAAAAGTTGCCATGAAAATCAAGTATGAACATATATGAAAACATTTTGAAAGCCACTTATCTTTTTACAGATAACATAAGGAATGGCATCATCTAACAGCTTCTAAGTTATATATCCCTGTATCCTTGAAGTCTTAATGTTTTTACTGACTAGCCTAATCTTTGCCACCATTTTAGATGGCTGCAACAAAATGACCTATTTAGCTTCCTGAATGGTTTGACATCCAGTTTTTTGACTCTTTTCATTGCCAGTGATATTTCCTATCATTTCAATGGTAAATCCTTGGTCACTGTCATTACCAGGCAGAATTCTGAGGAGGAAAAGAGGTTCCAGACCATGCAAGATCTTACAGGCCAAAGAAAGTTCCTTGGATTTTATTCAAAGTAAAGCATTAAGCTACTGGAGAGAGTTTTAAGTAAGGGAATTATGTGGTATAGGGTATGTTTTAAAGGTTTACTCACTATCATATGGAGAACAGGTTGTAAGAGATTAACAAAGAAAGTAAGAAACTAGCTAAAGGGTGTTAACAGTAAGTCAGGCAAGAGGTTATCATACTGTAAATTAATGGAAAGTAGAGAAATTCAAGATGTAATTGGCAATATAAGTGACAGAATTTGTTTATGAGTTGGATGGCCCTTTTTTTTTCTTAAGCAAATGTGAGGAAGTAGTTCACTGAGATGGGAAAGATTTAGAGGGAGAGATATATGACAGGGAGGAGTGGAGAGATGAATAGTGAATATTAATTTGAGAGATACCTATGAGATATTCAAATGGGAGATATAAAATAAGCAATTGGATGTAGGTGACTATAGTTTGGGGGAACTTAATACTACAAATACAAGTGTAAGTGCCTGTATAAAATGCTATTTAATACCATAGAAATGAATGAAAATATCTGAATGTGGAGTAGACAGAAGAAATTTGGGGAATAGATTAAAAGTTAGGAAAACTGATGAAAAAGTAGCAGCTAGAAAGAGGAGATAAAAACCAAGATAGAACTATGTCATACATTAGAATGTTTTACAAAAGAATGATAGGAACAATATTGAATCTAGTAAATTGAAGAACCAAATAACAAGGGTGATTAAATGTGATATCCTGGAGAGAATCAATGTCCTTGAGAGTAGCTTTAGCAAAAAAAGCAAATTTAAATGTTTGGAGAGGAAAGAAAAATAAAAATGCTAAATAAAAACCTGGAAGCAATATAAAGATTCTTTAAAGATATGTGACTATAAAAATCAAATGGGGCAGTGGCTAAAGGTGAATGCAGGATCAAAAGTATTTTATTTTGCTTCTGCTTTCAGTTCAGAGGTTATACAATATAAACTATCTGTAAATATGTATAAATATTATTTGTAAAATAATTCTACAACTATCAGAAACTGAAGTTATAAAACTAAGCCTCTGTGATCATGAAAAAAACAAAACCCAAATCAAGCCTATTCTCCTTAGTTTCCCACGCATTTATTGTATTTTGAAAGAGGTGATGGAGAGTGTGGGGGGTGGGGGATCAAATGTTACCCTTGGGGTGTTACAGAAAAACCAATTACTTCTTGAGATTTATATTACTAACTGGGTTAGTGTAACCTTTTAATCAAAATATTAGATACATTATTTCCATCAGAGCTAGTTTCTTTCAATTCTTCTCACTTTCTTGTCCTATTCCCCCTTAATGTTTTATCCCTCAGCTCTTCCCACATCCTTATTTGTCTTAAAAAACAAAACAAAACAAAACAAAAAAACAAATCAACTCATTGGCACAGTGCAATGCTATGCCTAGACCTAAGCAGAAAGGGAGGAATTACGGTACCAAAAGGTAGGCTTATAATAGGGAGTTTTCTTCATACCTCGAGGATGCAGGGAGAGGGGGGTATTCAGGGAAGATATACTGATTACATGTCTCTTTTGACTTACCAAGTTTGTTCTGCATGTATTAAAACTGAGAGCATTGGTAGATAAGAAAATCATTACTTGTGCCACTTCAGGAATGCCCTTGTTATTTCAACATAGGAGTAGACTTTTATAGTAGCTAGAAAGTAGCAGACATACTTTTAAGTCCTTCATCTAAGGGAACTCAATGCTCCTCATACCCTGAAGGGATTCAGTCATCTTAAGAGATTTGGCATTTCTTGTTTATATGAGACTGCTGATATATCCAGACAGGTGAATACCTTAAAGTGAATTTTCTCACAACACATGGCATACTACCCGATCTCAAAGGCAAGTTGGATTCCAGCACAGTTGAATTCCAGCTCTGCTTGAGAGTTGAAGATTTAAACCTAGTCCGTACCCTTTTGAGTCTTACCAGTTTCTGGGAACAGCCTGTGACACTTGTTTACCTGTATCCTCATCTAGCCACACACACTTGAATCTTTAGATTAAGCAGGCTTCTCAAGGGAATAATTTGTATTTCAACTGAACTTATCATCAGGACACTAAACTTGAAACTCTAGCATTGGGGTGGCTGCAGGGCCATATGTCAGGTTTGCGGACTGAGTGATATTCGTTCAAGTTGTTTAACACATGTCTATTGCTCTGGTAGACCAGAATTCCTTTCATGCTTCATGTTTCTTTCCTCTCCTTTCTCACTTTCTCCCTAAATCCAGATTGTACAGTTTGCACTGAGTTAGGGAGGTGTTGGATTTGTAGAGAGGAAAAAGTGATTCTTGGAAATAAAAAGGAAAGAAGGGCAGTAGGCTTAGCTGCAGTTATGCCCATCTTCTTTTTAAGCATTGTGATTCCAGGGAATTAGTCACATAACTTTCGTGTCTCACTAGGTTGAATTATTTTTGTGCATTGAAAAAAAAAATGCACAGGGTGAGGAGAAACACAGATTTGTGCACAAAATGGATAACTACTGTTACTGGATATTAATAACACCTGTGGCGTTACTTGAACTTTAATTGAAAAGAATATTGTATTGAAGATTTTTGTCACTTCTTTTATACTATGGAAAAATAATATTCATCTTCTTTCACATTCTTATAATGGCAAATTTGCGTGGTAAGATAAAGAATGTCTTTTCAAGTTTCAGTATGATTACCGGTTATTCCAGTTATTCCACTTGCTGTGGTTTCACAATTCAAAAAATATTGAAGTGATGCAGAGGTAAGACAACAGTGGGGCCTGATCCAGGGTATAACCGACAGCAAATTACTGAATGAACTGAATTGCTGAAGTGTCAGTGGCAACTTAGTTCAACAGAGAATGGGAGGTTTGTATTTATTCCTCTGACCAGCTCATGAAATCCCGAGAATGAAATAATACGAGATCATTCAGACATCTTGAAGACCAACTTGGGACTTTTCTAAACTGCTGCACAGCTTCAGTCAGATTCTAAGCACCACGACTTGAGAACTGGAAATCTTGGAGAGAGTTTAAAGAGCCACAATGATTACTAATAACCTTGACAAGTTGTAGAAATGGGCAGATAATTACAGGATGAACTTAATAGACAGAAATACAGAGTAATTTAGAGGAAGAGAAAAATAAAACACTATAAATACAAGGGAGAAGGCTTGGCTTTGTGTGGGAAACGTGGGAATCAGTAAGCTACAAGAAAAACTTGAATTACATACAGTATAGTTGCTTTCTTTTTAATTAATAAAAACAAGAATGCGTAGAATAAGAATATTGTGCTTATGAACACGGCAAGCCCCTAGTCACTTATACAATTAATTTATTAAGCACCTATATATGCTAGACACCGAGTGCTTGGATAAAATGGGGAAGACAGGGAAGATTCCTACCTTCACGGAGCTCGCAGACCTGTGGCAAACGAAAAAACCTAGTAGTAACTTTAGCCTTTATTTTGTATTCCGCAGCCCACTTCGAGCACAGCAAATACTGCGAGCTCCTGTGAAACAGGTAGGTGCCTATATTAACATTTTGGATCCCACTACGTGCCTGGCATCGCGCATTGTGCAGCCATCCACTCGGATGAAGAGCTTAAACACAGGGTCTACAAGCACTAAAATCTGCAGAAGCAGATGCTTGTCTGACCATCACACCTCTCCACGGAAACCCACAGGTTTCTCTTCACCGCGTAATAAATATTTTCGAACCTATTCCTGCAGAACAGCCCTTAGCACCACGCTTTGTGTGTGAAGGGAAGGTGGGGACGGACTCAGAGTGCGGGTCGTGCCAGCCGCGCGGCTCCTGCCCGGTGGCCGGCCTCCCCTCGTGGGCTGCTTTTTCTTTCCCTTTCTCTCTCGCCGAAAGACCACACGCGCAGGCAAAAGCCTCACGGGCGGGATGCAGCGCGGGCGCAGGGGCCGGACACCGGCTCGCGCGCTCCGAGCCGGCCGGGGCAGCCCCGCTCCCGCCTCCCCCCGGCGCCTCCGAGCGGACGCGGCGTCCCCCCTGAGGAAAACCGGGGCGCCGCAGACGCCCCTCGGAGGAGCGAGCCAGTGGCCACCCCCCGCCGCCCTGGGGCCCTGTCCCTTCGGGGCTCCCCCCGACCGGGGCGCGACCGAGAAGGCGGGCGCCCCGGGCCCCGGCCGCAGCCCCCGCCGCCCACTCGCGCCCACAGCCCAGCAGGCCCAGCAGGCCGGACGCCGAGGCCTCGCGGTATCGCGCCTCAGTCCGCCCCGCCCCCTCGCCCGGCGGCCGGCCCCGCCTTCGCGCTCACCCCTCCCCGCGCCCGCCTCGCTTCCCCGACAATCTCCTCGCGCTCCCGGCCCGGCACGCGCGCTGCGCCCGTCCGCCGCCGCCGCCGCCGCTGCCGCCGCCGCCGCCGCCGCCGCCGCCGCCGCCGCGGCGGAGCTCCCTCGGCGGAGCCCGGCTCCCAGCCTCGGACCGGAACCGGAAGCGCGGGGGGCGGGGCCGCGAGCCCAGGGGACCGAAAACGCGGCCGAGCCCGGAGCCCGGAGCCGGAGCCGGAGCCAGAGCCTGGACCAGAACTTGGCCGCCGCCTGCGCCGCCGCCGCCGCCGCCGCCCGCCGCTCCGTCCCCGCGCCGCGGCTGCCTCGGCCGCCTCCGCCGCCAGCGCGGCCGCCAGTGGTCCGCGGACTTTGGGTGTCCGGGTTGAAGGTCGGTCCGGACGTCGGACCCAGCTCGGCTCCCGGACGGTCCGGGCGGCAGCGGACGCCGCGCGCCGCCGCCTCGTCGCCTCCGCCGGGCGTTTTGTGGCGAGAGACCCGAGAGGCGAGCGGGGCTGACAGTGCCGCTGACAGTGATTTGAGCCGCTTTTGTTGTTGTTGGCTTCCCGTGCCTTGGTTCTGTGTGTTGTGCTTGTGTGTGGCGGTTTTTCCCCCGTGGTGGATTTTTTTTTTTTATTGTTGTGCTTTTTTTTTTTTTAAGCCCTGTGAACGTTTTTTTTTTTTTTAAACCCCCGTCAACGTTTTTTTTTTTAACACCCCGTCAACGTTTTTTTTTAACACCCCGTCAACGTTTTTTTTTTTTTAACACCCCGTCAACGTTTTTTTTTTTTTTTTTTTTTTTGGTCGGGGCTTCCGAATATGTTTTATGACGGTTGATTTTACACCAGGAGGTTTGTCTCCGAGGAAGACCCAGGGCACTGGATATCTAGCGAGAACTTCCTCCGGATTCCCCGGCGCCTCGGGAAAATGGGAGCCGCCGCGAAGTTGGCGTTCGCCGTCTTTCTTATCTCTTGTTCTTCAGGTAGGTGCTCGGGGCGCCGGCGCGGGGTGGCCGTGGGGTCGGCGGGGCCCGGGGGCTGCCTCCTGAGCTGCGCCCCGCGGCTGCCGCCTCCCAGGTTTCGGCGTGATCTGCACTCCCGTGCATTTTTCTCGTTTGGAGTTAGGGTGGCCCACTGATGAGTGATTGCTCTGTTGTGGAAGTGAGAAAGTCATGGTTTGTGGCCAGCACCCTGGATGACAGCGCCGGTTGGGTTGCAATTAAGCCGCAAATACCACAAGTGACAATTTATGCAAAGGTTGGACCTGAAAGGCTTATTCTACAATGTCATTTGGTTACCTCCTAAATAAGGGTTTTGTGTGTATATATGCATATTTTTTTTGGGGGGGGTGGGTCGTCTTTTTAATTAGTGCTTCTCTCGTGACTGGAGATCAAGTCAGAGATCAGCCTAGTTGCTACTTAATTTTGACCGTGAGAAACAATGCATCACATCAGCAATTGCGGCTGCATCTCCCCTCACGTTTTCTTCAACTTCAGTGTCCAGCAGTGTTAAAAATAGTTGTAGTTGTTGTCAGAGTATTAACTATAACCCAGTGCAGGAGATGTATGCTGCTGTGTGTTGGTAATGTGCTGGCTTTCAACCACCATTTATGTGCTCTTTTTTGGCATAGATTTTGCTTACCTACGGAATACTTATTTTAAACGTTTTGTATTGAAGCATTGTTTTCGGTTTAGAACAGCCCGCTTGATTTTGTGCAGACTGTCAGATATGCTACAGTCATAAAACAGGTTTTGACCCAAGGTTGGAAGCAGAATCTGATCCCTTTTTATTATTTGAGAATTTGATTTTTGTGAGAATGTTCTATGGTTGCAACCAGTGGTTGGAAAACTCTGTAGTCTTTTGTGTTTGAAATTCTGTAAATTAAAACAGCATCTGGCTCAAAGGTATGCGTATGTATGTAACAAATTTAGGTATATGAAACAATTTAAAAGTCACAATGGCTCTATTTATCATAAAATTCGGTAATCAGTTACTAGGCTGTGAGATAGACGAATGGGGGGGATGGGAAGGGGGGCAAATTGACAGGTTTTATGGCCATGCCTTTATCTCTTTTGCCACAGGGAAATTAGAGGGTGGTAGTCTTTTCTTTGTGTACCTCTGTGGGGTGTGTGTGTGTATGCGTGTGTGTGTGTGTGTGCACACGCGCGCGTGTGTCCCCGTGTGTATGTCCCTCCGTCCTCCCATCTCCCCTTTTTAATAGAATCTTTTGTAATGTATAGGATTTTGCTGAATGGTACATTTCCTTGTGGTTAATAAATGGATAAAGTCTAGTCTTATGTCTGTAGTGGTATTGATCAGTTCCGGGTGGGCTGAATGTGTTGTGAAATGGCGATCATTGCCAGAGATTAACCAAAAGAATCATGTCTGTTTAAATGGAAGAAGGAACATGCTTAAGGCAGGCTGACAGTTCTTTTTGTGCAAGGTTTGGGGAGGAAGATAAAACAATGGAGTCTCTGAAATGAATGAAGACCTTAATACCATTAAATCTCTTGCTTTTGTGACATGTCTTAGCCATTTAGTTTTTATTTTTCCTGTAGTACTCTTTCTCCTCTGCCCCTATATGTTCTGGTGGTGGCTCCTCTTGTTCAAATCCCTTTTTGAGACCTGCCCTGGAGGAGGAGGGGCATCATGGCCACTGACCAAGGAATTGTGTACATTACTTCTGCCCCCGACGACACCCCCTAACCCACCTGAGTCACCCTAATTGGTGGAAGAGGTTATTCTTGAGCAGTCTCAGGGTATTACTTCTGGAAAAGCAGGCTACAGATCTTACAGCTTCCTCTGCTGGAGCATTAGTTTCTTGTAGGATTATTTTCACTGGCCAGGAGGTTAATAATTAAAATTGTGAACTAGTTATTTTGTTGCCATAGAGCATATAGATATTCCTGCTTACACTAAACTAATAGCACAGAATTACATAGTTTTTAAAAATAACATTCATAGTTGGATTCAAGTTGAAGATATTGAAATAATCTTTAAGACTTTAATCCATATTTATACATAAGGATTTTTAGTACTTAAAATGTCTGTTTTTTTAAAGGGCTTTTCTTAGAAATTAAATGCACTCTTAAACAAGATAATTATGTGTTTTTTTAAAATTGATTTTTCTATGTAATATGTAACCTGTGTGGCTGTTTTATAAAAATTAAAATATTTCTCTAGTTGTCTTTTTATTTTTCTTTATATATGTGCTTTTTTTTTTAAATCAAGTGGGAAGAAGAATAGTAAAGAGCATTTAATTACAGGTGTTTAGGATGAATGCTTACAGTTTTTTGTGGACTCTGATTTTTCAGTTTGCATGGGACGATATGTTCTGAAGACTGATTTTGTAGGCTATTGCTGAAGGAAATAGCCAAGAGTGTAATTTCCTCCTCTTATCCAGGGGAAACATTGTTGAGTTTTGCCTTCATCCTGAAGTGCCTTCAGGCTCCTTTTGATTTTGAATTTTTCAGTCCTCTTATCCTTCAGCTTCTGTTTCAAAACACAAATCTATTTCTACTGGGGTTTTTTTTTTTGTTTGCTTGTTTTGTTTTTAAAACGTTGTGATCTCTTTCTCCACAATTCTTTCTTCACAATTTCCTAAAATGTGAGAATGAATTTAGTTGCTCAAGTATTTAGGTTTATCCTACCTAATGATGGAGCTGTTGTGGTATTTGATTTGCATTGAGTAAAATTGAATTTCCTTTGGATTCTGACTGCTCCTTTAGAGCTGGAGCTGTCTGGTCCATATATTTCATGAAATAAAAAATAAAGTGATAATCATATTTTCTTCAATTCAGCTAGGAAGCACTGTGTGAGCAGCATGTGCATTTCTGTGAGTTTGTGGTTGGAGGGGGAGTTGGCAGTACACTGAATCTTCTGGGACTCTTCTGAACTTTGGCTATAAGTGAGAGATATTAAATGCTTTGTTTCCTAAAAGAGAGTGTTCTAAATGCATTCTGTGATCAAATTCAAATATACCAAAATCAGAGTGAAAACCTACCCATTTTCCCCAATTAATTTTGATTTTTTTTTCTCTATTTATAATAAGCTAGTAGTTCTCAAACTTAGATGACTTTTGCTTCCTGATCCCCCTTCACATATGTACCCCCTCCCCATTCATACTCAATCCCTACACTTGGAAACATTTTTGGTTGTCACAGCTCTGGGGGAGGAAGGTGTGGGCTACTAGCATCTAATAGGTAGAGGGCAGGGATACTGCTAATCATTGTATAATTCACAAAATAGCCTTACACCACAAAATTATTTGACTCCACATATAGTGGAGTCAACAATAGTGTTTAGGCTGAGAAGTACTATTCTAAAACCTTAATTTTTTAAAGCATTAATGTGTCAGTAAAAGAACTCTCTCCTCTACCCTGTCATTCATCTGATTTTTACAAGTGTGTGGTATTGATGATCTCCAGGTCATTGTATTGAGAGTTTTCCATTTTTTCCACTATCTTTTAAAATGAGAGTGGTGAAATTTGGCAGATGCATAAAGGATATATACATTATTTCATCCTATTAGGCTTTAATAAAAATATTTTGCTGACTTTTATGTATAAACTCTCTTCAGTCACTTGTGATGGCATTTTCATAAAGACTGCATATTCAGGCATAAGATGAATGATTGGTCAAGGTATCAAGTTTAATTATATTTGCTTATGATCCAGTAATATCTCTGCTTAATAATCATCATTAAGGATATTTCCTTTGATCATTATTGAAATCACTGAGTGGTATGGCAGCACAGGGTGGGGGTGTGTGTGTGTGTGTGTGTTTAACATGGTGCTGAAAATTTCGTTCATATGGAAGAAATAATTTCCTTATTGCATGTTCTCTGAATGATTTCAGGGTGTAATATCAGTGTTAAAAAAAAGATATTTCTTTTGTATAACTAACTTTAAAGAAATTTTTAAAGTGACTTTTTAGATTGCATCATTTTCTTGAGAATCATTAGCTGGGTTTTAGTTAGCATAGGAGTCATTTAGGCAATACTAAGTAATATTCTATGATCTATCATGGACCCTTGTCCTTTTAAGGTTAAAATTTGACCATAATTAACAAGTGCTTACCTTGTTTTGAACTCTGATTTTAAAGAAATAACCTAGTCAGCCAGAATAAGAATTACAGTGAAACTCTTAAAATGAGCAGCACTACACTATTGAGAGGAAAAATTCTCCTGTCACTCCTTCAGAAAAGTATGCAAATAAGACTCATACTGTCTCACTCACTTCCCCACACATTTCTCAGATACTATTGACATTATCACCTTTTTGGGTCCACCAGATTCAGTTTCATGAGAAATAAAGCATAATTAAATCAAACGAGATTTTAATCTCTAAATGGCCCCTTTAGATTAGAAAACTATTTTTTTCTTTTGAAAGTACTTATTTCATATCTTCAGTGTCTCATAAATCTCTGATGTAAATCTGTCTTTTCATGCTCACTTTTGTTGCCACATGTCACGGTGCCTCTCAGATATTAGTTAGGTAACATTGACAGCCTTTGATATTGGGGTCTCATTCACCTTTTATTCTCTGTTTTATCACTTGTGATTTTTATTCCCTTTCATTATGATTCTCTTTCCACTTTCCTCCATTCTTTGCCTTCCTTTTCCCACTCTGTCCCTTCTCTACTTTCCTATAATTGTAGCTGCTTGCTTTTGGAACCCACTCATTGCTTAGCCTGAAGGGCGGCTCAGGAGGGCTCACCTATGGTTTAAATGAAACAGATTGAATTTAGAGTGCTTGAGAATTGACCAGGTAGTATTTCCCACTGTTCTTTTTCATTTGTTGTTTTCTGCAATACCACACACATTCCTGGGGATAGTGTTACTCTCTTGGAATCAAATGGTGTGAACTTTAGATTATCTTATTCATATATATATATATATATATGTATGGCCTCATTATTATATGTTCATGGTCTCTGTTTAAGCCAAAATTTGACAAGACTATAGGTTTTATTTATTGCCACGGCTGGGACCACATTAGACTTCCTCTGTGGTAGATTTAATTCTGTTAAGTTTTAATAGTCATGTCTAGACAGAACATTGATTTCAAATTGACTATTGAATATGAAAGTTCCAGGAATAGTGTATAGAGGAAGGAGGAGAAACCAGAAGGTAAGAAAACTACTGTAGAAAGCAATTGACTTTCTGTCATCTCTCCAACTAAATTTGTTAGTCACTTTCATATACTCTGTGTATCTAGTGTTCAAGTTTTGTTTCGTAAAGGGACCTAGTGCTCAAGTTTTATTTCATAAAGAGATCTATAGGGAATATGTTGTTGTCTGTGAGGCTGGATTTCTCAAACTGTCACAACAGTGGGATTAAGGGGGAAAAAATCAGGAGATTCTTGTGGATACTGGACAAGAGTAGTTTGTGATGGTCAGTTGACAAGACTTGAGTTCTGGTGCCAACACTGCCATTTCCCTTACCTGAGTTATTATAATGCCTTTCTAACTATGACTAAATATTCCTCTTCCATTCCATCCATATAATTGCCAGATTGGCCTCATTAAAAAATAAGTTTGAATATGTCATTCCTGCTTAAAGCCTTTCATTGACGTTGAGTCACCTGTAGCATAAAATCTAGTCTTAGAATGGCATATAATGTCTTTTTCATTTGGTTTCTATTTTCTTTAACCTCTTGGTGTAGTGGCTGGGAATATAAGTTCTGGAGTTATTGATGGAATGCCTTAGTTTACATGCTGCTTCACAACTTAACCTTGGGTAAATTACTTCAACATTTGTGCTGCAGTTGTTGTCTGCAAAATGGGGATCCTAATAGTGTATAACTTAGAGAGTGGTTTGAAGATTAAATGTCATCTAAAACTGTTAGGTACTCTGCTGTTGCTCCTCCTCAGCATGAGTCCTATATTCCAGCTATGTAAAATTGACTTGCAGTTTCCTGGATGTGTCTTCCTTTATTATTGTCAGTGTAGTACCTTTGTACTTGTTTTTTTTTTTTTTTCTTCTTTCCCTTCCTCCTTTTCCTGGCTAACTTTTTTATGATTGAGATGTATTACCATTTTAGATGTTAGGAACATTTTTTTTTTCTGCCACTAACCAAAATTGAATAAGTTGCCATCCGTTCTTATAACAAACACCTTATAAATGACCTTGATTTCAGTAATTATTGTAAATATCTACTTGCTTTCCGTGCGTAGTAGACACTTCTTTGCATAAGTCTTCTCTGTAACCTTGTAACAGGGTGGTCCCCAGGAAAGGGGGAGGTTCCAGGTTCCCTGCCCAACCCTTTCCTGGGAACTACCCTGTTACAGCCCCAGATCCAGACCTAGAATCTGATACAAAGTTGGTGCTCAGCAAATGTTTATTGAATGAAAGAGGTGGATTTTTTTTTTTTTTCATTTTTTGGGACTGAGTTTTCATTTTATGTGTGAAAATGAGAAGGTTGGTTTAGATGATTTCTGAATTGTTTTCCTACTTTGAAAGTTTTATGATTCTTTAATTTTAAGGTTAGAGTTTACTAATGATATTTTATTAAGAAAATGTGATTTTTTGCTGTTTGCGGGTTTGTTTTTTTTTTTTTTTTTTTGGTATCCTTAAGTTCTTTCCTTCTTTTTAACTGCTGTGTCTCTGATCCTTAGATTAAATCTTTTAATTTACTTTGAATTGTACAGATTTAGAAGGCATCTTAGAGATCAGTGGTTTTCAAGTTCAGTGGTTTTCAGCTTTTTTAATCATAACCCACAATAGAAAATGTATACTGTATTATGACTCAGTTTCCATATACATAAATTTGTATGTATCAGAAATAGCAGTTTCATGAAGTAACTCTTACTGTATAGGTCACATTTAGTTTTATGTTCTATTTCATTAAAACCTGAAGTAGATTATGACCCATTAATTAGTTCAATGACTGAACTAGTGTTGGAAAGCAACTAGAGTGGAGGAATTTTGACTAAATCTGAGGAAGAGATTTATGTGGTGAAAAGTTGTGTAAAAGTGCGTGAAGAAGAATAATCATCTCAGTTGAAGGAGTTAAATCCAGATGAAAAGTAATTACAACTAAATTGTAAACTTCTAAAACAATGCTGATGTACTTCAACAGTCTCTATTTGCTCCACCCCAATACTCTTAGAAAAGGAAAAGTGTGTAAGTAACTATATGCACTGAAAAAGATATGCACTGATAATTATGCTCATTATTTAATCTACAATACAGTGTGTGACACACACACATATTACTAAAACAAAATTAAATCATAATTTTGAAGAGTTCAAATCTCTTCATTTAGGAAGACTTTACTGGAGGAAGTAGATGTTAAAACTAGAAACAAATATCTTGGCATGAGTTTGAGAAGGATATGTGTCTAAATATGAAAGAAAAGGCACAAAGTAGAATCAGGAACACATAGAGTATTTGAGAGTAAACTTGACCAGTGTTGGAAAGCGAGTGGAGTGGAGGAATTTTGACTAAATCTGAGGAAGAGATTTATGTGGTGAAAAGTTGTTTAAAAGTGCTTGAAGAAGAACAGTCAACTCAGTTGAAGGAGTTAAATCCAAATGAAAAGTAATTAAAACTGAAAGGAGGTTTAAGAGTGGGTGATACCGATCCTGATGAATGTCCCAAATACATATATGTGGAATATAGGACAGAGAAGCAGCTTGAAGAGAAGGGTAGGATGGTAACATTACTAAATGGGTAACGAAATAAGTCAGAGGAAAACAGGAAGCACATTCTTAACTAAAGATATTCTGCAAACAGACATAGATTTAGATTATAAGAATGAGTGAAAATATAGACATAGACTTGAAAAAATAAATACATAAGGAACATGAGAGCATGTAATATTCCTTTACCAGGGCAGACACTATATGATGAATCTGTCTCCATTGTAATGTTAAATGAAAGAATTCTAAGTACTAGTAGCGCAGTATGTTGATTGTGGTTAAGTAATGGTCAATTCCAGTAATTAATCATACTGGTCATCCAGATTATATTCGTTGAAATCTGTGTAAAGTACAGTTAATTCTGTTGGCCTGTAGAAGTAAATTTAGAACCCTTTCTGAACTTGGTATATGATATTCATGCCTGAATCATAAACCTTTTCAATTCATTCAACTAGATTAAAACACTTTTTCCTTTGGTTAACTGTTTTCTTAGTAGCTATAGTCACATTGGTAATCAGTTTATTCTTCTAATGTTCCTGAAAAAGATAAATGTAAAACAATAAGATTATTAGAAGAACACATGTGGGAAGATATTGCCTCTTAGAAGATTTAAAAGTTGAACTGTTTTTACATGGTGTGATAGAAATAAGCCTTTCTATATATATAAAGCTTAGAGAGAGTATTTGTCCTAGTTGTACTTACTAACCGCAATTTATGTTTTACATAGATGAGATCTTTATTAGGAAAAATCTGTTGGGTCTTCACATCTTTATGATTATACATGATAAATCAATCTTGATCTGAGATGTTAGTTTAAGAGGAAGGGACTTGGTCAAATTAAGAGATCTTGGCAATTTTCTGAAACTGAGATTAATTTTTTTAATTTGTAAAAAAGATGTATTAGATGACTTAAAATAGTAGGTTCATAGTAGACCTTATATACATACGTTAGTTTTTAACCTACCTTCAAGTCTTATTTTTAAAAATGTAGTATCTAAAACATTTTAAAACACTGATTTTGTTTGGGGGGTGTTATTTTTTAACTTGCTGGTAAATTCTCTATTAATATGAAATAAATTTCTGACTTAAATAATTCAGCCAAGGGAAACACCAATAGAGTGCCAAATAGATATCAGGATATATTTAGAAAATTCAGATAACATGGTTCCTTTACAAGGAATTATGTAAGGTACAGCATGTATTACAAGGAAACACTGGTGTAAATCTTCCCTATTTTTGCTTGGGATTTGAAATATTTTTCTTAGGCAATTTCACTTAAATATTAAGTGTTTTGAAATTTTTCATGTAAAAGTGAAGTCTTGAAAGATTCTCAGTCTGTTTTTGGCACCAGCTGTAAGCCTAGAAAACATGATCATTTGAGTTTTGAAATCAGTATGGTATAATATTCTGAACTAAATTGTAAGTCTTTAAAATTCTTGCTTTCCTACTGATTCTTTTTTGACCTTTGGAACCACTGTTTTTTTTTTCATCTCTGAAGTAAGGAAGATTAAATAATCATTCATTTAATAAATAAATATTGAAGTACTTGCTCTAGGTACTGTGCTAAGTGCCTGGACTGCATCCAGGAGCAAGTCAGACATGATTGTAGCCCCATAGAACTTATATTCATAAAGTAGTCAAGTGAATAAAATAATTTGAGATTGTCATATGTACTTTTGACAGAAAGACAAACATACGAACAAATAAACAGACTAGGTCCCAGGGAGGATAATTCTTTTTTAAAGCCTCACATCACATAACACAATCACCAATTACTTAATTTTTTTTACCTACCTATTTATTATCTGTCCTTTCCTTTCCACTGCTGAAGTGTCAGTTCTCTGAGAGAGGGTATCTCACTTCTTACCACAGTACCCCCAGGGCATTGCACAGCTTCTGGCAGAATAGAACCTCAATAAATGTTTGGGTACCTGAAGGAATGAATGTAGGGTGGGACTGGAGAGACAGAAGGGAACAAGATCAAGCAGAGCTTTTGTTCTGACATGGAAAGGAGTTAGAATAAAATCTGAAGGATAGTAGGAAGCAGAGTTTTTTGGCAGTCATTTGGGAAACATTGCAGGTGTATAGGAATTTAGAGAGGAGAACAGTTATATTTTCCCCTTATTACTACTTTTAAAAACGAGTAGACTTATTGTGCACTTGGAACTTTGAATACAGTATCTCAAAAACAACAACAAAACCCTTACAATAAAACACAGATCAGAGATTATTATTGAATTTTGTGGCAAATTCCTAGCTTAGATTTTGTACATGTGCCAATTTACAGACTTACTAAACATTTCTACTTCTCTGAAATTTTGACATTACTTCTTTTCAAATGTCTGTTTTTTTAACATAACTTATTTATTGTTTTAAACTTGTAATATACTATATTATTGCTGTGATTGAAGCAGAAGTAGAAATACAGCATAATTTGTATCTTAATTCTTAGAAATTTGATATCTTTACAAAGGCTATCAAGATCTTACAGTACAGGCTGAAAGGATAAATAGTTAATACTATGGGCTATTATTTTTACTCAGGGCTCTGGCCTTTAATTCTAAGTCAGCTTGAATAATTTTATCAGAAAGTTTTCAAGCCTCTATTGTTGGTATGCAGGGGAGGTGGTACTTGGCACTGAGAAATCAACTATATTGGCAGAAATTCAGCAGCAACATCTTTGATTAGGAAAAACTGCATTATTACAGAGATAACACCAGAAGAGATGTTAAACTTGACTGAATTGAAAATACATTAATGAGTGACTCTTTATTTGGTTTCTTTCATTTTGGAAGCAGGTAAATTAGTAAATTGGTAAATTAGTCTATAAAAAAAGTATAGTTTCACCTTATAGACATTATACGCTATTTTATTATTACTATATATAAAGGACCAGAAAAAGGACTGGTTGTCAGGTTTTGATACTTGGTAGTAGAGTTTCATACTGCAGATTAGTGAATAGAATTTGCTAATTATTTTTCTTAAACTAAGTTTTGAAATTACTTGCATAAGTACACTTTAAAGTGGAATGGGGAGAAATTGAAAACTTAAAGTTAAAAGAGAATGACACTCAGTTTTTTAGGGGTGGTTATAGTGCCCTTAAATGTCTGTTAAGCCAGTGTAGTCTAATTGATTTTTTAAGGTTATTGTTTCTTTGTTTTTCTTTTTGGTTGATCTGTCCATTGATGAAAGTGAGGTGTTGAAGTCCCTTACTTCTATTGTGTTGCTGCCATTGTCTGTTTCTAGATTGCATAATGGTTGTCTTACATATTTTGATGCTCCCTTGTTTGGTGCATATATACTGATGAGCGTCATGTCTTCCTGATATATTGATGCCGTTATCATTATGTAGTGGTCATCCTGTTTCACTGCCTTTTTTATCCCATGTAAGTGTGGCTGTCCCTGTCTTTTTTGGTGTTGCCATTTGCTTGTAGGCTTGTTGTTCAAGCATTTGCTTTGAGCCTGTACATTTCTTTGTTGCTCAGATGGGTCTCCTGGATGCAGCAGATGGTTGGGTTATGTTTTCTCATCTAACTAGCCACTCTGTGCCTTTTTATTGATCAGTTCAGTACATTTAAATGCATGGTGATTATTGATACATAAGTACACATTCTTCTCAAGTGCGCATGAAGAAATCCCAAGAAGGCCACATTTTGGGTCACAAAACAAGTGTCAATAAATTCACTAAGATTGAAATCATATCAAGTATCTTCTGATCCAGTGGCATAAAACTTGAGATCAACCACGGAAAAAAAGTAGGAGCAACTTCTTTAAAATGTGGAGACTGAACAACACACTACTGAAAGAATATTGGGTTAGCAAGGAAATCAAAGGAGACATTAAAAAAGACCTTCAGACAAATGAAAATAAAGATCTGAACTACCAGCACCTATGAGATGCAGCAAAAGCAGTACTAAGAGGGAAGTGTAGAGCAACACAGGCCCATGTTAAGAAGGAAGAAAGATCTTAAATAAGTAATCTAACCTCATGCCATAATGAACTACAAAAAGAGCAGACAAAACTAAAACCCAGTAGAAGGAACTATTAAAAATTAGTACAAAAATAAATGAAATAGAAATAAAAGACAGAACAAAAGTTCAGTGAATCCAAAGGAGATTCTTTGAGAAAATAAACAAAATAGACCTCTAGGTAAGCTCACCCCCCAAAAAGAGAGATTTAAAAAAATCTAATAAATAGAATCAGAAATGAAAAAGAAGTTACAGCAGACATCTCAATAATATAGAGGAACATAGGAGACTACTATACATATTTATGCCGATAAGTTGGATAACTAGAAGAAATGGACAGCTTTCTTAGAAGTATACTACCTTCCAAGACTGAATCAGGAAGAAATAGAAAACTTAAACAGCCAGCCACAAGCAGGGAAATTGGAGTGGTAATCGGAAGTCTCCCAAAACTTAGAACCGGACAAGTTTCACTAATGAGTTCTACCAAACCTTCAAAGACAAACTAATACCTCTCTCTTTCAAACTCTGAAAAATTGAGTAAGAAGAAGTACTTCGGAACATATTTTACAAGGCCAACATTTCTCTGCTAACAAAAGCAAAGGCACGATAAAAAAAGAAAACTACAGACCAATGTTCCTGATGAACATGGATGCAAAAATTCTCAAGAAAATCTTAGCAACTTGAATTCAACAACACAGCAAAAGGATCATACATAATGACCAATTGGGATTTATTCCAGGGATGCGAGGGTGTTACAACATCAATCATTGTAATTTACCAAATCAGCAAAAGTAAAGATAAAAATCATCTGATCCTGTTAGTAGATTAAGAGAAAACATCTAATAAGATTCCATATCCATTTATGATAAAAACTCTCAAAGAAATGGGGGCAGAAGGAGTATACCTCAACATAATAAGGGCCAGCTGATATCAATCTAAATGATGAGAAACGGGAAACTAAGATCAGGTACACTTTACTGATATTCAACATCGATTTGGAAATCTTAGCTAGAGCAGTTAAGAGAGAAAAAAATATAGGAATCCAAACTAGGAAGAAGTAAACTACCACTATTTGCGTGACATGACAATACACATAGAAAACCCTGAACACACTACTAAAACAGTATTAGAAAAATAAATCTGTTCAATAAAGTGACAGACTACAATGTTGATATACAAAAATAAGTTGTGTTCTATATACAAACAAAGAAGGGAAAGAAAAAGCTGAAAAAAATATTATCCCATCAGAACCAGTTAAGCACTTGGGAATAAACTTAGCAAGGAAGGCAAAGGACCTGTACAATAAAAACTAAGACAATATTAAAAGAAAGTAGCAGAAGACTCAAAAGAAAAGGAAACCTATTCCCTGATCATGATTTGGAAGAATTAACATTATTAATATGACCTTCTTAGCTAAAGCAATATACAGAGTCGTGGAATTCCTTGTACAAGGGATTAAGACGCAACCTATGAAGCAATCAGCCACTGTAGCACGAGTTCGATCCCCAGCCAGGGAGCTACCCACATGGAGCAGCAGACCTCTCCTGCCTCGCCCGCTGCTCCCCTCAGCAGTATATTTTAATCAATCTGCCTGTTCTGTTCCCCCCTCTGACTCTGGTGAATCCTCTCACACACACCCCCATCCAAACCTGTGGCCTGTACCCCAGTTCTTGTATGCATAAATAAATAAATAAATAAATAAATAAATAAATAAATAAATAAATAAAAAAAAAGAAATAGAGCAAACATTACTGGACTATATAATGGAACTACAAAAGACCCTGACTAGCCGAAAGAATGGAGGTATGACATTTGTAGACTGTACTACACTATATTGTTTATACTGTAAAACTGTAGTCAGAACAATATGGTATTGTGATAAAAATAGGCACATAGAACCAGTGGAATAAAATTGAGAGTCCAGAAATAAGTTCACATTTTGTGGGTAATCTGTGGTGAAGGAGCTAAGGGTATAAAATGAAGAAGAGGAGTCTGTTCAACAAATGGTGCTGGGAAAACTGGATAGCTCTGTGCAAGAGAATGAAACTAGCCCACTGGCTCACACCACATACAAAATGAACTCAAAATGAATTAAAGACTTCGGTGTAAGTCACGTAACCATAAAATAGATAAAAGAAAACAGGCAAAACTCTCCACAGTATTGGGTGCTGGATTCCAATGGCAAGGGAAGTAAATGCTAAAATAAGCAGTGGTACTACATCAAATTAAAAAGCTTTTGCACAGTGATAGAAACCGTAGTTAAAATGAAAAGACACCCTGCTGTATAGGAGCAAATATTTATACATTATATATCTGACAGTGTATCCATCCAAGATCCAGAAAAAACTCATACATCTTACCAAAAAGAAAACAAATAACCCAATGAAGAAATGGACACAAGACTTAAATAGACACTTCTTGAAAGAAGATATACCTATGGCTAACAAGCACATGAAAAAATGCTCATTATTACCTATCAACAAAGAAATGCAAGTCAGAACCACAATGAGATACCACCTCATACCTGTTAGATGGCCCATATCAAAAAGTCTAAAAACTACAAATGTTGGTGAGGATGTGAAGAATTAGGAACCCTCATACACTGTTGGTGGGAATGTACTCTGGTCTAGCCATTGTGGAATACAGTATTTATTCAGCATATTAAAAACAGATCTGTCAAATGGTCTAGCAATCCCACTACTATGTATCTACCCAAAGAATACAAAACAGAGCAACAAGAACAATTAATTTGTAGAGATACACTCATTCCTACATT
Source organism: Talpa europaea (assembly GCF_964194135.1). Classification (NCBI taxonomy): domain Eukaryota; kingdom Metazoa; phylum Chordata; class Mammalia; order Eulipotyphla; family Talpidae; genus Talpa; species Talpa europaea. Next base: position 90,720,955 of record NC_140073.1, read on the forward strand.
CACTGCTACCTTGTTTACTATAGCCAAGCTATAGAAATGACTAAGTACCCAACAGTAAATGCGTGGATTAGGAAGATGTGATATATACGCATGATAGACTACTGCACAACAATAGAAAAAAAAAATAACCTCTTGCTATTTGCAGCAACGTGGATGGAACTGGAGGGGATTATGCTAAGCAAAATAAGTCAGGAGGGGAAAGACAAATACCAGATGATTTTACTCATGTGGAATATAGAGAAATAAAACTAAGGAGCAGACAAAACTAAACCAAAATAAACCCTTGAAATCTAACTTTAGAATTGAGGCTACCAGAAGGTGAGGGTTGTGGGTGGGTGCAAAGTGTGAATTGGGCTTTTTGGACTATTGTGAAAGATTATGGGTTCCTTTATGGTAGATGTGGTGTGGCAGCATACATCTGAAGAAGTGTGAAACTATCCCCCTGAATCACATACAGTTTTGTATACCAGTGTTACCTCAGTAAAAAATTATAGAAGAACATGATAAATAATAAGTAAAGGGCAGTTGCAAGATAATTTATAGAAAAGATTGAATACTGACGATCCTTTTATTTTATATAAATATTATATGCCAGATCTAGCCAAATAATGTATTTTTATTCTCTCCTTTACTTAGTTTTTGGAAATACATAGACCTGATTTTTGTGTTGAATTAGGAAATTAATTGCTGATTACAATGTTTGTTGGAAGTGTAAATAGATTGACTATTACATGAGAGGGCTTGAAATAATGGAAGTAATTAATGGGAGACTTTAAGTGCTGAGAGAACCTAATATACTGTCAGATATTATTTTCTACAGTAACTGCTTATATGAAAATGATTTTTATGAAAACTTACTTCGATGATCCTCATTTATGAAGGATGGGGTAAAATTAAAAAGTTAGGACCAGAGAAGAAAGTTGTTAGTGTTACATTTATTTTCCTTTTGGATCAGTGACATATGGCTTTTATCTCTCATCCAGAGATCTTATTCTAGGATAGTCTGTGAATAGCCCCACATCGTGTAATTCTTAGTCAAGGAACATAATATTTAGCAGCCCAGTTGAGCAGTATTTTTATAATTGATATTAGTCTTTTCTTTTTTTCCAATGATGTGGGAAGAAGTCAGCTCACTGAACCAGATGACAGAATGTGGATAAGCCTAGTACAGACTATAGAATTTTTGCCATTGGACCAACATGGCTGGCCAGTAATAGAAATAAAAGATAATCTTGTTGGCACATATATAGCTATTTGTTGGCAAGAATGGTTTTCTCCAAACCAAACAAAAAAATTACTAGTAAGAACATTCATCACTTCAAATTCAGTGGAAGTAATTAATTATGTAGTTCTTGGAATGCTGTAGAAGAAAGCAAACATTCTGTAGGCAGCAAACTTAGGAGTTAGTCCTTTCTTTACCATAGTGTGATATACCATGTGAATTTGGTTAAAATTTCATATCTTAGTTTCTTCTTATGTAGAATGGAGTTTATAATACCTGCTCAAGATTACAGTGAGGATTAAAGGCTACATACAGAAACATAAGTACTTTCACATATACATACATACATACATGAAACTTTCAGCTTTGAAATTCTATTCCAAATATTTGTAATTAATGCAGTGATATTTTTTTCCTGAGGTGAGAGGAATAGGAAAGGTTCAAGAGAACAGTAACAACACTTCAAATTCAGAATGTGTAATTCTTTATCAGTAGGCATTTATCTTTAAACTGTGTTTGAATTAAGGGGTTAGGTCCGTAAACAACTGAATAGAATATTTGAGGATTGTTTATTTCTTAACAGTGAACACGAAGGCAGTATTGACACTTGGTATAGTATCAAGATTTTAAAGAGCTTTCTGTATGAGATTAGGGAGGAAAACATGGAAAGAGAAGGGGTATGTGGAAGGTAGAGAGGGGAGAAAGAAAGGGACTTAGAAAATATAAGAATGAATCACACAAGGTAAGCTTAGTATAGTTTGGTGAAACCAAACCAATCAAAACGTTGATTGTGTGTATGTGTATCTGTATAAAAGCTATAGAATTTATAGTATCTGTGATACCATATGTAGATACACGTATATACATGCAGGGTCACAATGCAACATGTATTTATTACTGTGATTTTGGTCAGAAAATTTGAAAGTGTCGGCCTCCCTGGTGGCGCAGGCGGTTGAGTACTGCACTGTGAAGCTGTCCGCAGCCTCTGCAGTGTGGGTCCGATCCCGGCCCGCCTGCGATAATCCCACATGACACGGCAGACATCTCCTGTCTCGCCCGCTGCTCCCTTCAGCAGTGTGTTTCTTCAGTCTGCCTGTTCTGTTCCCCCACTCTGTCTCTGGTGAATCCTCTCACCCTCCTGTACATCTGGCCTGTACCCCCGTTCTTTTATAAATAATCTTTAAAAAAAAAAAGTTGGGAAAAAAAAAAAGAAAATTTGAAAGAGTGTGTTTCAAGGGTTTGAGATATTGATCCTGAGATCTTTTTGCCTTCTTATTGTATGTGAAGACCAAAGGAAAAAAAAATATAAAGGAAGACTTTTTGTTTTTGCTTTCAAAATTGTTTTATATAGTTTTTAAAGTTTTCTTTTACATATTTTACATCATTTTTCATTTTTGCACAATGTATGCATTTTCATCTTGGTTATAGTCCCCATACAATTCCCACCACCCTTGTTTTGATCCTACCCCATTCTCCTTCCCTGTAGTGTGTCCCTGGTTTATAGTTGCTTGTTGATTTTGATTTTTACTTTATTATAATTAGTCTTTTTCCTAGTCCCTTATTTAGGTTTTCTAAATTCCTGCTATGAGTGAGACCATCTGGTATTTTTCTTTTTCTTTCTGGCTTATTTTGCTGAGCACGATCCCTTCCAGCTCCATCCATGTCGCTGCAAATTGCATGAGTTTATCTTTTTTGATTGCTGAGTAATATTCCATTGTGTATATGTACCACATCTTCTTGATCCAGTCATTTATTTTTGGGCATTTGGGTTGTTTCCATAGCTTACCTATTGTAAATTGTGCTGCTATAAACATAGGGGTGTAGGTAAATAACCCAGTCAAAAAATGGGCAGAAGAGCTAACAAGAAATTTCTCCAAAGAGGAAATGCAAATGGCCAACAGGCATATGAAAAAATGTTCAACATCACTTGTAATCAGGGAAATGCAAATCAAAACTACCATGAGATGCCATCTTACACTAGTGAGAATGACACATATTAAAAAACTAGCAACAGCAGGTGTTGGTGAGGATGTGGAGAAAAAGGAACTCTCTTGCACTGCTGGTGAGTAAGTGCTGGTGGGAGTGCAAACCGGTCCAACCACTATGGAGAGCTGTGTGGAGCTTCCTCAATCTGCTAAAGATGCAGCTTCCATATCATCCAGCAATTCCACTCCTAGGTATTAACCCAAAGGACACAGAAACATTAATTCTAAAGGAAGGCTTTTAACTGCTTGCTAGAGTGTATTTCTGAAACTGGCTGCCTTATATGAAGTAGTTATCTGTTTTACAGGTGAGAAAACACATAATAAGCCTTATAACTGAGATTCAAAGAGATGCTTACTTTATTCTAGTATATTCACTTTGTCCATCTTACTGTGTTGTTTTTCCTATAGGAAAAGAAGCCATTTATGACTTCCATTGTTTCAAAGGACAAAAAAAATGCCTCATTGGTGGCACTTCACCAGATTATTTGAGACAAGGCATTGACTTAACTATTAAGAAAGGGCTGCTGGAAGAAAATAGTTGTATATGAAGAATGACATGAGGTGTAGGAAAGGAGAGCCCATATCATTTTGCCTTTTTTTTTTCTTTTTTCTATCTGTATTGTGATCTGTGTTCCTTCATACTTTACCACCATTATGGGCTCTTAACTCAAACCAGAAACAATAAGGACTCAGCTTGAGGTATAGTAAGGAAGAGTAATATAATCTTGTCTTTAAGTGAAAGGAGAATGAGAAAGGGAAACCAAGTACATGGGCCACTTCACCACCTAGATAGAATGACTATTCCCCTGTGGTCATTTAAAAATGGGTGTAGATAAAATAGGGCTACCATTACTTTTAACAGAAGTCTTAAATTTGGAGACTTGTAATTTTGGTGTTCTAATTGAAAATTGTTTTTTTTTAGTTACTAAGGAAAAACCTTTCTTAAACAACAGTTAGTCATATTAATTTACTTAAGTACTATTTTAAGTACTTAAAAAACAATACATGTCTAAGATATCTGTTTTTCTTTCTTATGTATTGCGTTATTAGCAAATGTGGTGAAAGCTGATTTATGCTGATTCTAATCTCTGACTTTGAAATAGTCTTGGGAAGAAAAAGATTAATAGGAAAGCTGTTGTTCTTAACTAGAAAAAGTGATAAAAACATAATAGATACCTGGTTAATTGAATGGAAAGATGACAGATCCTTATAACGTGTTCGTCTTTCTCAGGTTGTGTTGGGATTCTTGCTTTTGCAATGGAAATAACTAATTCATAAGTATTGGTTTCAACTAGCACTATCGAAAGACTTGGACTTACTATCTTTCAGCCCTATCACTTAGCCCTATCACCATGGTGCGGCTTACCTTATTCTATATTATTATAATTGCTTGAGTTCTTCCAGATTCTTTCAGTGTCTTGTTAGCTTTGGTGTAGGTTGATAGCACTAGAGCTAGAGTGCCTGGTGTTTTATCTTTGTTCTATTGTTTTCTGGCTCTATATCCTAGGGCAAGTTACTTTATCTATCTGTTCTACTGTTTCCTCATCTGGAAAATGAAATTATAAAGGTACCTTGTGCAATTTGTACAGTTGTATAAGAACTAGTTGTGGGGCCTCCCCTGGTGGCACAGTGGTTGAGCGCTGGGCTGCAAAGCTGCCCACAGCCTCTGCAGCATGCCAGTTTGATCCCCGGTCGCCAGGTGAGGGTCCCACATGGCACGACAGACCTCTCCTGCCACGCCCACTGCTCTCCTCAGCAGTGTATTTTGTCAGTCTGCCTGTTCTGTTCCCTGCTCTGGCTCTGATGAATTCTCTCACCCTCCCGCGCTTCTGACTGTACCCAGTGTTTGTATAGATAAATAAATCTTAAAAAAAAAAAAAAGATAATGGTTATGCAGTTATGATATAGAATGTGATTTTTGTGACAGATGATGCTCCCAACCTTATCAGGGAAATGCAAATTACAACAGTAAGATGCAACTATACACCTATTAGAATGCCCAAAGTGTGGAATACTTACAATTCCAAATGGTGGCAAGGATGTACACAGTGGAAATTCATTGCTAGTGGGCATGGAAAATGGCATAGCTACCTTTGAAGACGGTTAGGTGGCTTCTTACAAAACTAAGCATCCTTTTAGCATACCATTCAGCAGTCACACTCCTTGGTTTTTAGTATATGTGTTGCTGAAGCAAGCACTATATTCCCTGATTTTCATCCAAAGGAATTGAAAAGTTTGGTCCACACAAACCCCTGCACATGGATCTTTAATCATAATTGCCAAAATTTAGAAGCAACCAAGAAGTCTTTCAGTAGATGAATGATTGAAAAAAATGTTACAGTGCATCCAGACAATGGGTTATTATTCAACACTAAAAACAATTGAACTATCGTATCATGAAAAGGCATGTAGGAATCTTAAGTGTGAATTGGTAAATGGAAGATATCTATTTAAAAGGACTACATACTGTATGATACATGCTATATGATGCCTGAGAAGAGCAAAACTGGGGTAAAACATGGTTGTTAGGGGTAGGGATGTGTTGAATAGGCAGTACAGAGAGGACATTGAGGATAGTAAAAATACTCTGAAGTGTTATAATGATGGATACATCTCATTATAGATTTGTCCAAGTCCACAGGATGTGCCACACGGAGAGTGAACCCTAACACAATATGGACTTGGGGTAACTATGTGTGAAGTCAATTCTTTATGATGTGTGAATTTAAGTGAGTGATAATCGTAATGGCGGAATCTATGCATGTGTGGGGTCAGAAGGTATATGGAAAATCTGTCTTCCTTTCAATTTTGTTTTGCACTTAAAACTACTCAAACTAAAGTTTCTAAGTTTCTAGTTAGTTACTGATGCTGCTTGCTGTCTTTGCCGAGCATTGTGTTTAACTTTCAACGCTTTACTGAATGTGAATGACTCTAAAACTTGAGGGCATTCCATTATATTTAGTGAGAAACTACTTGTGCAGATCACCATGCTGGTTTGTTTAGGATACAGTAATCTTTTATTATGTTTATATTTATGTATACTCTTATTGAACTGATTTAATTCTAGAACATCAGTTGGTTTTTAGGGAAGAATACTGACATTTTATAATTATGTAATTAAGTGATATTTAATATAAATATTTTGTATTATTATTTATATTGTTTATATAAAGTAATATAGAGGTTTGGGGACATCTTTTCAGAAAATTATCAAAATAGATATCAGTAGTTGTATTCCCAAATTCTTCCTTCCAAAATGAGATAATGAGAGTGGGTGTGATAGGAGAATAACTGAAATTTTTGAAAGTGTATCGTGTTTTATTTTCTCAGAAATTGAATATCAACTTTTCTGTGAAGATGCTTTATAGTTTTCTAAGTGACTTCGTGTGTGTTCCTGTTTGATCCTATTTGAAATAGGCTTCATGTTTTGTTTTAACTCAGACCCTGAGATAATTTGTCTTAAGTCACTAATCAGTGATTTAACTTAAACTAAACTTAAACCCTCATTTTAAGTTCAGTGTTCTTTTGTAAAGGTAAAGAGTACTTAACAGCTTTTCTCTCATTCTCCTCTGTCATCTCCCACCATGAGTGGGGGAATTTTCAGTACTTGCAGTCATTGGTAGAGTTGGTTGCTTTGGAGGTAATCTTGTACCATACTTTGAGACATCCATTCTGGGAGAAAGGGATGGGGAAGGAAAAAGCTGAACATAGCATATAGCAATAGGAAGTACAAAATGAGGTGTAGTTATTTTGCCCTTGCTTGGATAGCTTGATGGCAACCATAAATCCACATACGTTAATGGTTGCTGAAAGAAATTTATTGGTAAATTCTGTCTTGGATTGCTACTGAAGTGCTTTTCTTTTACTTTTGATGGAGAATGGTTAAATTGTTTTCCTAATAGGAGAGTGCTGTTACAAACACTTAAGAATTTTACATTATATTGGAACTGGCAAGTTAAGTCACAGCTCAAACACTATGTAAAATTAATATTAATTTTTATTAATTACATTGAATAATATAGTATAATAGTAATACATTAGTGTTTATATTGTTAATAATATTATAAATGATTATCATTTGGTAAAATTCTTTACTAACCCCCACTTGCTGCATGCTCTGGGCTAAGTGCTCTTAAGTTTTAGTGATAATGTGTATGACTCACCCTGTAAGATAAATATTCTCTCCATTTGATGGATGAAAAAACTGAAATTCAGTGACTTGCCTAAGCAGAGCTCAGGGTGTATAACCTAGTTCTGCAGGGCTTAATTCTTTCTATTAAGTCAAATATTCTTAAATGTATATTAAAATAGGAGTTTAACAATTTCAGGCCAGTGTGACTTTCCTTTGACCTGTTCTGCCAAGTTCCATTCCCTCTGTCCATTCCCTGATAGTAGCAGCTGTTGTCAGTACCACTTGAAACCTATGATGTAGTAAAAAATGCTGAGTTACCAAATTAAGGTGTTGATAGTCTACCCTGGTTCCATATAGTAGAGCTTTCTCCACCTCTTAAATAAAGCTAATTTTTTGTTCATGGCTGTTTAAAGACTGAGAAACAGAAGTAGTTCTTTTTTGTTATAGAATCAGAACTAGGTCAGAACTCATTTGCTCCGATCACCACTTGAGTAATTAGTGAATCCAATGATTAAAGTAAATGCATATTTTAAAAAAGATTATATCTTGATTCAGAGAAGTTGAATTAATTGAAATTTGCTCTTGTAGAAGAAAACAAATTTTGACTCATATTTGGAAAACGATAGCAGTTATTAATGGCTCACTTGGTGCCTGTTACCTGTGCTGGATGGGTGAGGGAGAATATGCTGGATAATATGAATGGCATTTGGATTTGTGGTCCCTTGCGCACATTCCTATTAAGACAGATTGATAAAAAGATATGACACATAATATGTCTTCTAAGCCAAGAATTTCTGTTTTCTGTACTGTGACTTTTATATTGTAGATTAGCTTGCAAAAAACTGAAAGATGATAAAATAAATAGGGAGATCCTTATTTCTATGTTTCTTAGACTATGAAGTATGACCGAAAGCTACTAAATGAGTACTGGGAATATGACAATGAACAAATTACAGTCTTTACCCTAGAGGACCCTAGTTGGAGGAGAATGGTTTAGTAAACTAGCAATTACACAGCACATTATATCTATATTAGAGTGCTTTGGAACTATTGAAAAAGGCCTAATTCAGTTTAGAGGGTGTCAGGTACTGTTTTCCTTCAAATGATGCTTGAGGTGATCTTTTGAGATGTTAAGGGGTTCACCAGATGAATAAAGTTACAAGGAATATTTTATATTGACTTTATCAAGTTTTGTGAATATGTTTCCTGGTGGTGGGATAGCCCATTGGAGTCTCTAAGTGACATCCTGCCTCCGGGCAGAGAATGTGAGTCCTTTTCCAGTGCAGCCACTATCATGGCCAGCAAAATGGCATCAAGCGTTAAATCCAGAAGAAGAGAGGTGACTGTTAAGAGAGTTAATAACAAAACCTATATTATTACAACTCAATCAAAAGCAGTGAGTTTATGGGAATGATATAGAATAAGGCTCTGAAAATGGTGTGACAATGATGTGTCCTTCTCTCTAATACCTGTTTTTTTGTTTTTGTTTTTGTTTTTGTTTTTGTTTTGTGGTAGTTGTTAAGATAAAGTAAAACAGTGCTTCTCAGGCTTTATTATGCATATAAATCGCTCAGAGATAATATTAAAATGCAAAACTTGATCAGTTTGTCTGGAGTGAGACCTCGGTTTTGACATTCCTAATAAACTCCCAGTGATGGCATGTTGTCAGTTCTTGTATTTTTGAATAGAAGGGATTAAAAGAGTCAAGAATGGCCAAATGGAGAGGAAATTTATATGGGAACACAAATTATGACATGCTGGAGTAACTGGAATTAATTCAGGAGACTTAGATTAGTGAGGATTATGAGGCATAAAGCCTCTGGGGGATGGGTCTGCAGAGGTGGTTAGGTATCAGATCATGAGGTGGCTTGATTTACTAAGGGGTGTTCCCTTCATGCTGAAGGTTGGAGAGGGAAAGGTCCATTTAAGAGTCCAGCAAGGGATGGTAAAAGTAGAACTAGCCTACACATCTGTTAGTTCATGCAGAAGTGACATTTTGAACCAAAGTACCTCATCACATTTGAGCTTCAGCATAAAGAGATGTTTATGTTTTTCATCAGATTGAGTAAAAGTACTTGTTTACTTTGATAGAGTTGTTGAATATTTGATAATACAGATCTGAACTGGAGGGCATTTAGCCAATAGATGAATAGGCATGAAATCAGCTAAGCAGAAAATAGAATAAAAAGAGAAAACTCTGGGAAACACTATCATTTTTAGGGTAGGGAGAGGCTGAGCAATAGATGGTAGAGACTGAGATATGGCTAGAAAAGTAGGAGTCTAGTGTCACTGCAAGAAATCTCAATAGAGGGGTGGAGTGTTCAGTAGGGCAAGAGAGATAAATTAAGACAGGGTCTAAAAAGTCATTGCTAGATTGTTGATTGTGAGATTATTTGTAACTTTAGCAAGAGGCATTTCAGTGGAATGGTGGATAAGAACCATGTTATAGATGATGAGAGAAAATGTAGATGAAGAAATGGGTTCAGCTGTACTTGATTACTTAAAAAACATTAACTGAGAAGTGATGAAAAGAGTTGGGAAGAAAGCTAAAATCAACTTGCTATGTGCATGAGAACTTGGTTCAGGAGGGAGCTTATAGAAAAGGGATGATTAAAACAAATCTTTTGGAGTCAGAAATTTGGGTGCCATCTTCAGTGCTTACTTGTTAGTGTTCTACCAAATCCACGAATTTACTAAACCTGTAAATTTTACCTTCTGAGTATATACCTTGAATGTATTTTTTGTTTGTCCTTTCCTAACAGTGTGAATTAATTCTACCCCTTACCATCCCTTACCTGTACTTTCGTTCCCCAAATCCCCAACAAACCAAGGTAAACAAACACACACCAAGGAAAAAGAAAATCTGTCTTCCACACTCTGTTAGAATCCATGGAGATTACAGAAACTAAGAGAGGTATAATGAATGTGCTTATGTAACTGACCCTCAACTGTTCAAAACCCCCCTGCACAGGATGAAGGTCATCCAGTGTTCATATAGTACTACCTCCCCCAAAAGTTTCTTTTCAACTTTATTTCCTGCCATTTGCTGCTTCCAACATTGACTCTATAACACTAAAAAAGTTTTTAAACTCTCTCCTTCCCCCATACATTTGCTTTTTGCCCCCAAATTCCATTTATTTTGTACCTCCTACAATTCCTGTGCCACCCCTTTCCTAGCAAGTGGTTCAGTGTTCCTTCCTGTGTTCCCAGAGTATGTTATTCATCCATTCCCCATTTTCATTCCTGAATTGAACTTTTCTCTCCTCGAATTAGATCTGTAAGGGGTTTGTCTAATTCATCATTTAATTCTTGGTTCCTAGCTTGGTGCTGGTGGAGTTGGTGCTCTGTTGCTATTAATGATTGAATGTCAAAAGGATTACATTTAGTAGTACTGGCATTTGACTGGGCCTGGGCAGAATGTAGGATTTTACTGAGGTTCCCGGTGGGGAAGATTTTTTTTCTATCCAAAGTTGCTAACATATGCAAGAGCATTGAGGTAGTAAATATGCTAAAACTTATATACTGTTGAACACCCCTTTAGAAGAAAAGAGTCAGAAAAAAATTTAAGAGATAAGATTAGAAAAATAAATTGGGTGCAGATAAAACAGAGCTTTGGATGCTATGTTTTAGGATTTTTTTTTTTAAAGATTTATTTATTTATTTATACAAGCACTGGGTACAGTCAGAAGCGCAGGAGGGTGAGAGAATTCACCAGAGCCAGAGCAGGGAGCAGAACAGGCAGACCGACAAAATACACTGCTGAGGGGAGCAGTGGGCGCAGCAGGAAAGGTCTGCGTGCCATGTGGGACCCTCGCTGCAGAGGCTGCGGGCAGCTTCGCAACCCAGCCCTCAACTGCTGCGCCACTGGGGAGACCCTATGCTTTAGGATTTTTTTCTTTTTTCCCCTGTAACAACCCTTGAGGATTGTTAAACGAGGAAACAACACCAACTCTTTGAATTTTGAGTAAAGAATCTGTATTATCTTGATGTTACGATGCAAGTTTTAGTAATTTGTTTTGTTTTTTAGTTCCTTTCGCAGAGATGATAAGCTACTGCCCTTTTTGGATATATCAGTACTTTCTGTCATTGTCTTTCAATATCTTTAGGTAGAATCCTTGATGACTTCTAGAATTTGGTTTTTCCTCAGACACAATCAATTGGTAAAGGTAGTTTGCTTGTAGAGACCTTTCTTAAGTTGTTCCTTTTGGGCTTAGTAAGTTGCTTCCTCTAATACTTGGTGAAATCCTGAGTCAGGAAGTTTTCCCTTATTCAGATTTTTCCAAGTTATTTGTAAAAATGTTAAAGTTGATTTTGCATCATTCATAAGGAAATCTATTCCTTGTGATTCATTAGATATGGTTATAAAGTGATGATTGGTACTCCTCTGCAGTGACCAGAGTTCATATGTAGGTAGGTGTCTCTTGCTTTGTTGTAGGTCTTAGTTCTTATACTTGTAGTATTTATGGTGTTAAAATTTTGTTAGGAGAACATTTTTTCCTCCCTTTTGGTCAATTTTGAATAAATGCCAATGAATTAATGTTATTAAATCAATTGTTAGATAAACTTTCTCCTACACTTACCTTCTGCTAATTACTTTTTTTTGAATTTTAATACCTAAATTCTAAGTTTCTGAAGAGTTATCAAAAAATTATTTCTTCTGCTTTTAAGTCAGGGTTTTATTTAAATTTAAAAAATCGTATCTTATTCCTCATGAGAAAATTTGGAGAATATCTAGCCTGTAATTTATACATATGTGATGTACTTAATTGTGAATAATTTTTCACATCTTATATATAAATATTTTATGGAAAAAAGTAAAAAGCTGTGATATCTGATGCAGGTAAATCATACAAACAAGCGTAGAACAACTGATTGTAAGCCTTTTACTGTCTTTTTGTGTTAGTGAAATTGAACAAATATATCTTGACAAACTCATTTTATAAATATTCTGAGGACTTAATCCCCAACTTCCCCTATTTAACCATCTGTTAAGATTTCATTTGAAAAGGCAAACTTTCCTCCTGCTTTTTGTGATCATCTTAAATTGCTGCTCACATTGCCATCTTCTTCAAGTTGACATTTTGTTAATTCTTTTGCCCATTCTCTTGTTAATTCCTCCCACTTACATCCTTGTGACTTGATTTTGTTTGTTTGTTGGTCTTTGACATGAATAGGAGAAAAACAGTTTGTCCAGTGCATTACTGCATTAGGGACTTGCATGGATGGAGGATTGCTTGCTAATGCAAGTTGTTTTTACATAGCATGGCAAACACAAGCCCATATAGTAGTTCCCCCATTATCTACAGTTTCACTTTCTGCAATCAGTTACCTGTAGTCCACCACAGTATGAAAATATTAGGTACAATAAGTTATTTTGCGAGTCAAGAGATGGGGGCTGGGATGTGGAGCATGAGAAGGACCGAAGGAAACCATATTCACATGACTTTCATTACAGCATATTGCTGTAATTGTTCTGTTTTTCCTTTACATTGTTCATCTCTTACTGTGCTTAGTTTATAAATTAAATTTTACCTTAGGTATGTATATATTGGAGAAAACATAGGATTTGTTAGTTTGGTGCTATCCTCAGTTTCAGGCATCCAGCATCTGGGGATCTTGGAACTTATCCCTTGTGCATAAGGGGAGACCAGTGTACTTTCCATTTCCACCTCTGAATTAGCATTCAAAACATGAGCCCATAGTTTGATATGTTTATATTCTACCAGAGTGAAATTTTAACACTGGATAGTTAACTCTTAAATAGGTCCCACCAATCAGAGTTATAGTTCCCCCATACAGTGGATATACTATGTAAAGCCCAATTAAAAGTAAAATATGTCTTGAAATTAAAAAAAAAAAGTCTCAATAGAAATTTGGGTTCTGTGGATATTCAACATATTGAATAATTGGTTTAAAATATTGATAGCTTACATTGTGTTCTACTTTATATTTTCAGAGTATTTCTCAATAGAAATCTTTCTCTTTTGTATCTTTTTAAGTCTGAAATGGACAGACTGCCAATCTTTTGTTTCGGTTTATCACTTCCACTTCTGAAAATTCAGGGAAGTTGTCATTAATGCACCACTTGACTCACACAATTAAATAGCTATTGGTGTGATGACTTCTTTTGACTAAAATGCTTACTAGATAACCATGGTAGGAGTCTGAGTCACCCACCAACTGTTCTCTAGGTCTTCTGGTTGAGTAGAATTTATGGCAGATGCTGTGAAATCCATCCTTTCTGAAAGTTATAATGATTTTTCTTAACATATCTTCTAACCCCCAGAACCTTATATATGTCATATATATTTGACAATTGATAATTGAAGTTATAGTAATCCATGGTCTCTAGAATTTTTCTTTTCCTTTCTTAGAAGTAGCTATTCTCTTACTTTCTTGTGGCACCTTTTGAGGACACAGGAAAGTAAACAATAATAAAAGTTCCAGAGAATAATTTCCAAGTATAAGAGAGGGCTATTTTTAGAGTAGTCAGTGTGGTTTATGTGCCTTTGAATAGTTCATTTGTCTGCCACCTCACTTGTAGCTCTTACTTTGGAGACATTCATTACCAGATAGGGTGCCTTGAAATGCACATATGTATTTGTAACAAAATATTGTCAAAGAAATTTAATGGGATGAACTAATTGATACAGCATTGAAGAGATGATTGAACAGAAAGAACTGCCATGTTTTAAGAAGGTCTCAAGTGGCTTGTGTTATAATGTCATTAGGCCTGACTCTGGATGGTGGAGTGTTTAGCAAGCAGTACTACAACAGAAATATAAGCCACAAAATATAATTTACATAGTCTAATAACCACATTAAAAAAGTTTAAAAATAGGTGAAATTAATTTTAATAATTTTTTTTAGCCCAGTATTAAAAATATTTCAACATGCAATCAATATGAAATTTTTTGTCTTTTTTTGGGGGGGTACCAAATCTTTGAATTGGTATATATTTTAAATTGATGGCACATCTTAATTTAGGTTACTCACATTTCTAGTGCTTAGAACTACACATGTAGTGACCACTGCTGTATTAAACAGTTTAGAACTGAAATATTTGGTGAAATTATGGTGACACCAGGAAATTGGGGAAGGCATAAGAGGCATAAATGTCTTTGAGATCGAGAAATGCAGGGAATTCTCTATGAAATGATATGTCATTTTAGGAGAGTCAGACTAAGAAACTGGCATGGAAGCTATTTGGAAGATAAAAACGGCAGATTTGAAAGAAGATGGAAATAGAAAATGACAGGACTTGACCATCATCAGTATTCTGTAACAACAACAAAGTAATTGATTATCATTTTAGGGAAAACATTTCCCAACCAAAGGCTTTTTAGCATAGGATGTTACTACATGCTTTGGAAGAGAGTAGTAGTTACTCACGATGACACCCAAGAGAAACCATGGAGATCAGCAGATAAAATTGATTGCAGAGAAATAATGTGGGTAGCAGGAAGGCAGGGGAGGATGATTTACACTAATATCTACACTAATATAAAGAAGAGCCTGAGATAGATGATTGATTTTTTATGAAATAAGAACCAGACAAAATTCTTAGTGACTTAAGAGAAATGGGAGATTATGCAGAGTACTGTATCAAAATTTATTGCTTAGGCTATGCATAAGGGAACCTAGTGCAGGGAGGTTAAGAATCCAAACTTTTTAACTGATCCAGTTCTGGCTTTACAGGTTTGTATTCCTTGGCAAGTTATAATCACCCAAACCTCAGTTTCTTCACCCATAAAATGGGTAGAAAAATTATCTTTATTCATAGAGTTATGTGGATTAAATAAGATTATGCATGTTGTGACCCATGACCTGTATGCCACATCTTTTTGTCACTTTCTTAGGTTGAAATATTCAGAGGGAGAAAAAAGAGCTATTACAGTGTTTTCCTAGACACATGCTCATAGCACATCTTTTAAGCTATTATCCCTTAAAACACTTTTTCACAGTTCTGCTTGTTTAACAGTTGAAAATCTCTTCATCCATAATTCTTATTACATGAAGAAATACTAAATACTGTTTTGTGAATGATATGTATAGTGAAAATTAGAACAGAAATCTGTAATTGAGTCCCAGCATTGCCACATGACTTAATCATTTGGTTAGAAGTAGGGTTGGCTTATTATTGAACATCTAATTTATGGTAGTTAGAGTGTTTCATGCTAAAAACATCCATTTTTATGTCTAATTTCTCCACATAATTTAAATGCAGAGCCCCAGGCAAGTATCACATTTTTAGAGATTTTGATTTAGTAAATCTAAGTTGGGGGTCAAATATAAGCATTTTGGTGACTTTGGTGGAGTTTGTACAGAGTCCACACTTTGAGAAATGTTGGTCTGAGTTTCTTGTTTCTTCCAGAAGCATAAATTGTAGGTATGAGATACATAGCATACATTCGGAGTGATATGCTTCCAGCTTGAAAATGACCTAAGGATGTTGCACATTGGAACTTGAAGTGTGTTTGTGTGTGTGTTTTCCATAGGGACTTAAGATGATATTAGTGTAGATGTCAAATGAAGGGACAATCCTACCACCTGCTGATTAAAGCTATTTAGTATCCCAGGAAACATTTTTATATAAAAGAGAATCATAGAGTTTGGCTGACTGTAGAAGGAGTCTATACAACCTTCCTCCTTAAATGGGTTTCGGGGATTCAGTCAGTTACCGTCATTAGTGAAAACTGTTAAGATTATGTGGCAAAAGAAACAGGGAAGCAGAAGATAGAATAGATGGGTGGTGTCTGGTGCTTCTGTTATGAACAACTATTAAGCATATTGAGCTTTATTGTGTGGCTAGTACTATGTTCCTGCAGTCATATTCTGTAGCACTAGCATTCACCTCTTTCCCCCCCCCCAAAGATTTATTTATTTATTTATACAAGCACTGGGTACAGTCAGAAGCATGGGAGGGTGAGAGAATTCACCAGAGCCAGAGCCGGGAACAGAACAGGCACACTGACGAAATACACTGCTGAGGGGAGCAGTGGGCACAGCAGGAGAGGTCTATGCACCATGTGGGACCCTCACCGGAGGCCAGGGATCAAACTGGCGCTGCAGAGGCTGCGGCCAGCTTTGCAATCCAGCACTCAACTGCTGCGCCACTGGGGAGACCCTAGCATTCACCTCTTAAAAGGATTAAATACCTTCATTCCTATGAACAGTCCAGTTTGGGTTCCTTTTTTCCTGTTTCTCATCTAAATACTCTGCTCATTAACTGATATTTATGGTTTTTTTGTTAATGTCTCTCACTTTTTTTGTCTTTCTCCCTGACCTCTTCATTTTCCTTTTTACTGTATGATATCATTATAAAATGATTGAAATGGTTTATAAAAGGAAATTTAAATTCCTAAGTACCAAAATAAATTTAAAAAATTAAAATTCTGTGTGATGAAACCCATTTTCTTTACTCATATCAATGCTGCTGTCTTTCCTCAAGGTGTATACCTCCAAACCTATCCTCAGTTGTTAGTTTTTTGCCCTAAGTGCTTATTTATATTTGAAACTGCTAATATTAAAGAGAGAGATTGGGTTGTGTCGCACCCAAGACTCAATTACCATCAGCATTGTCATTGTAGTTCTCTTCCTCAGATTATGAGATTTGTACTATTTATAGATATGTAAGTTCCTGTTGGACTCAAATTTATATTCTTGTTGTTCCATGTTCTTAATTTATTTTTAAAAATCAGAGTTGCTCTTCACAGAAAGTTAGGGTAGATGGCATAAGTGCTAGATGGGAAGAGTGTGTGTGAATTCCTCTAGGAATTGGTCCTCAGACTCAGTGGAAGGCCAGGGATTAGAATTGCTGACCCCCCAAGTCGTCAGCCAGCTGCTTAATTGAGAACAACTTGGATGATGCAGTTGTTCTCTTGTCCTTTCAGCTGCTTTTGTCTCCATCCTTTTTGTTATCCTTTTGCTCTTGCCCTGCTCCATCTCTTCAGGGCATAAATACATCATTGAGTATGAAAAAAGGGTATCTATATAATGGCATTGTTACTAAAGTCTGTCTGTCTCCAGACTTCGTATTAAATCTGTTTTGATTAAATCTGTTTCTATTAAATCTGTCTTGATCCCAGGTTTCTTTACCGATGGTAGATTTGAACCTGAACATTGACTAGCTGTGGCTTTAGTTTCTGGCACTGGAAAGTAGCCCTTTACTTAGAGGAAAATGTCTTATATTTGAACTTTTTGGAACTCATTTTGGTATCTTTCAGTGGCTTATTAGTAAGAATATTTTGCCTCATATTTAAATGTTTTACAAAGACAGGACTAGAAACAGCTCAATAATTGTTACGATTCTTGGATCTTTGTTTTTTAGCAGAATGATGGATATAAACATTTCTGGGTGGGAGGATATTGCAGAAATGGTGGAATGGCCTTCAGCGTGTGCTAACAGAATTCTTTTTCAAGAAATTTAATTTATCACATAATAAACAAGGATATATAAATTTGTTAATCACTCTTCTATCATTGAATTTAAAGGTAGATAGTTTAACTCACTTTTAAGTTCTACTTTTCCAGGATTGTCTCTCATACTCCTAAACATGAAATTTCCTTTTACTATTAAATGAAGAGGAGTTTTCTGGTTTTATTAATGAGATACAGGTGGTAGGATATTAGAAAATAGTTTAATCATTTACATAGACAGTGAAACTTACCAATTATTGGTTATTGTTGAAGTAAACATGGTTTATTTTTGGTGTAAACATGGCATTTCAAGTGGTAGTTATATTAGCGAAGGTGATAAAATTTGTGCACTAAATGTGAGTAATATGCTTTATAGATGTTTATATGAAAGCTTTCTGAAGTAGTTTAGTCTAGACTATGTTCTCCTTTAACTTTGATCCTTGATTAAAACTGTTACATTCATCAAGCTGCATTTTTTGTTCTTTGAAAACTGTTTCTTTACCACTGACTGATTACATGGAGAACCATGAATACTTACAGTATAAGCTGTTGCCTGTGGTATCTATATTTTGCTTTGTTAAATTGTAGAGGGGAAAATCTATTGAGATATATTAGAGTAATTCTTTTGTTATAGTTAATATAGAACAAAATTCTTAGATATGGAGCAGTATTAGAATGTTGAAGAAAAGTTTCTTCTATCAGTTTAGAGTATAAAGATTAACGTTAGATTTGGAGGAAATGTTTAAAAATTGTTGATGTGAAAGATTCAGATTAAATATGCTTTATGATGTTAAAAAAAAGATTGTTAATTTGATTTTATTATTCTTGCTGCTGCTCTTTTATAGGATCCAGACAAGCCAATATCTACCTGTGTAAAAGACATTGTATTCTCTAGCATGTCACCAACATAGACTTTAATGTGTCCTGCCAGGGGTGGAAGGAGTAGAAGGATGAAATTTCCTTATACTAAAAAACTTTGGGCTCTGACTTTTTCCAGTTCTTTGTTTAATGGAATTCTCTCCTTCATAATGTTGAAGAAGCCTACTTAAATTGGCTAAAATTGTAAAAACAAAAAAAAAACCCAACCTGATCTTTTCTTAGAACCATTCTCCCTTCCCCCCTTTTAATTATTTAAAGGGCATTTTGAAGTTGAGGTCTGGAAATTTATCAAAATTTCTTGGACTGGCCTAGAAAAGTAATCTTAAATGTGGTTCCAGGTGCTGTTGAGAAGTTTGGTGTTTTGTGTGTTTTTTCCCCCTTGTTCTTAATAATCTCTTAATATTATGTATTCAGTAAGGTGAAGTTCTTTGGTAGTGGGTAATTATATGAATGCCAACAGGTGTGCCAATTTAAAAAATATATACATATATATATGTATGTGTATTCAAGTATATATATAAATATAATTATATTATTTTTGAGGTAATATTGGTTTATACTTATGATTTGGGGGTATAGGTTAACCTCTCTTCAGATGTATGTTACCATACTCACATACCACCAAAGCACCAACAATCCTTTTCCACAGTCCATTTGATCCCTCCCCCATTTCTCTCCTCCCACCTGGTAGCCTCATTTTTGTTGTCAGAATTCTAGGGTGTGTTTTGGCTTGGATTTTCCTGTTCCTTTGTTTTGTATGTATTCCATATAAGAGTAAAATCATTTGGTATTTATTTTTCTCCTTTTGACTTACTTTGCTTAGCATAATTCTCTCCAGTTCCATCCATATTATGGCAAATGGCAAGATTTCACCTTTTTTATACTTGAGTAGTATTCTATTGTGTATGTATACTGCATCTTATTAAATCTACTTATCTGTTATTGGGTACTTCAGTGGTTTCCACACTTTGGCTATTATAAATAGTGTTGAAGTACACACCTGTATACACACAGGAATGCATATATTCCTTTGAGTTAGTGTTTCATGAAAGTTCTTCAGATAGATAGCTGGGAATGGAATTGCTGGATCTTATGGTAGATCATTTTGTAAACATTTTGGGAAACCTCAATACTGTTTTCCATAGAGACTGGACCAGTCTACATTCCCACCAACAGTGTATATGGGTGCCTTTTTCTCTACACCCTTGTTAACCCTTGTTGTTTCTGGCCTCTTTGATACAGGTCATTCTCACAAATGTGGGGTGTTATTTCATTGTGGTTTTGATTTACTTTTCCCTGATAAGTGATGTTGAGCATATTTTGTCCAACTAGATATTAAGTCATTCAAGAGTCTGAGAAAGATTACATGTAAAGATTAAAGCTCTCTGAATCTAATGCCTTCATACTGAATTTTATCTGCCCTTTTGTCAGTTTATCTGCATCTATAATTTTTTTAAAAAAATTTCTTTCTTTTGGATCTTTGGAAGAAAATATTATGATGGAGTCTTTTTGTTTTCAGTAGTTTAGCAATTGAGGAAGGTTAGTTTCAATCTTAAATTGGCAAGCCCTGTGTAGAGAATCTTCAGTATTTCAATAAGAGTTTAAGAAATGAGGTGCACCGAAAGTTGCTAACATAGAAACGCACCTTTTTGCATTAAACTAGACCCACATTTAAGTGATTAAGAAATAAAGCAAACTGCAAAAAAAAATTATTTGGTAATTAGTTTATTAACTTATTCATCCCCCCCATTTATTTATTTTAAAATGAGGTAACATTGGGGTATCCCATCAGGTATTATCACCATAGTGCCTCCACCACCAACTCCTCCATGCCCCACTACTGCATACTGCAGACCATTATGCTTCCCATCCCATCCCCCCCCACCCTGTTCTCTCCCCTCTTCCAACCCCTTCTCTCTTGGTGTCTCAGTTCTGTAGTCAGCTTCCAAGGGTTTGTTTTTTAGTTTGTCTTTGCTGACTATTAGTTTTATTACTTTATATTTCACATATAAGTGGCACCATCTGGTATTTATCTCTCTCCTTCTGACTTATTCCGCTGAACATTATCCTTTCAAGCTCCATCCATGTTGCTGCAAATGGCATGAGTTTATCCTTCTTGATTGCTGAGTAGTATTCCAATATGCATATATACCATATCTTGTTGATCTACTCATCTGTTCCTTAGGTAAGGCATTTTTTAAAGGAGGTTGCTTGTTTCTTTTACAAAAGAAAATTGCACCATTACAAATTTGGTACTGTCTTTAGGACTCAAAGATTTTATGTTGAGGCTTCCTAAGAAAGAGGTTTAAGAAATTAAGAAAATTGTTCTTCAAACCTTGGTCTATATATAAGCAGATACGTCCTTATTTTGAAACTATATGGAGCAATGAGTCAGTTATGAGCTAATACTATTGAAATGCATTTTAGGAGATTTTCTTTGGAATTTGTTAGGAATTAACTTTAGGAGTCCTTAAAATTAGTGGTTAAATGTTGACTTCTAAGTCCTTTCACTCTTCTTATGCTATACCTGTGAGTACATACTGTATCTAGTGTCCCCGTAAATATTTTATCTCTAGTTTATTCTGAATTTGTTGTGTTTTTAACTTTACATTACTTGAGCTGGATGGATGGAATTAACAGGCAAGGCAAAAAATTTCTGGGAAGAATGCCAGAAACTGTTTGTGTTTTCCTTTAAACGTAATTGTTTAGTGGTAGGAAGGAAGGTGACTTGTTTCTTTAAAAAAAAAAAAAAATCAGATTGACAGGGTCTAAAATGCTGCATTGCCATTTGGAAATTTTATTTGAATATTTATTCTCCTTTTTCATATTTCTAACTAGTCTATCAGAAGTCTTTTGGGACATTTTGAACTTTTCTTGTTTTGATGCTGCCCGTGGCAGCCAAGTAGGGAAGGTGGTTTGTCTTCTATGATATGTATCAATATAGAAAAGAAAAGCTATCAGAAGGCCTGTGATGGGACTAGAGTCATATAAAAACAAATGATTAAAATGAATTTTGAATTTTAAAAGAAATTACATAATACGCTAAAGTAATCAACAGAATTTTAATTTTCTTTTCAATTTTCATATATTTTTTATTGAAGTAACGTTGGCTTATACAGTATATAGGGTACAGGTGCACATCATTATAAATCAACATCTGTTTATATTATATTAAGTTAACCACTAAAAGTCTCATATTATTTTTCACAATACAATTGAGCCTTTTTACTCATTCTTCTTACCTCCTTCCCCCTTCCTCTGGTAGTCACTAATTTGGTCTCATAGTCTAAAAGTTTATTTTCATTTTATTTAGTTTATTCATTTGTTTCTTTATGTACTACACATGAGTGAAATTATCTGTTAAACAATTACAGAGTTTGCTTTTCTAATGTAGGGAATCTTAGCTATAAATAAAAGAAAGACTGTTGGTGACTCAATAAGGCTAGTCTAGTGAATCTAGACCTTTGTTATTTAATGGCAGTGAGTTAGTTTGCATTCTTTTTCTTTAATAGGAGTGTATTGCTATTTAAAGCTACTTTAATAAATATTGCTAATTTCTTTCAATTGCTGGTTTTAAAATGCCAGATGTTACTTTGATTAAAATGTTTGTGGTGAATTATTTTTTAAGTTCTCACTCTTGATATCTAGTGGCTTTTTTAAGGGTGATAGTTTACATTGCTTTTTAATAGCAGCCTAAAGTGGTCACTTTTACTTGTTTTACTATCGTATTTGATGATTTACAAGAAAGAAGGTGTGTTTCAGCTTCCCAGTAAATAAAGCAGTAAACAAACCTTAATGTAGGCAGTGTTTTTCCAATGTAATTCAGACTTATAGGTTGGTTTTAGTAAGACTTACAAATTTGGTACTCTTTAGGTCGGTCTGTTCCCCCCCCCATCCCCCCACCCCACCTCTCTTTCTGTCTCTCTCTGTCTCTCTCTCTCTCTCTCACACACACACACACACACACAGTCTCTCTCTGTGTGTGTGTTTTAGGAACTTTTTTTTAACTTGATTTTGTGAATTTACCTTTCTTTCCTAAATTTATCTCTAATCGTGGATTTTGTACACATTATAAGATAGCTCATTAATTCTGTCCTACAGAAAATGAACATTTAGCATTTGAAATCTCTTTTACATAGTTTAAATAATAATTGTATATAATTGTACTTGTTTTGATAAAATTCATATTTTGAATGAGTGCTCAAGAACTGCTTATAACTATTACAGTCTTTGAGACCTGGGCATTTATAGATATCCCACACATTTTGTGACTGTAGGCAAACATACATTTTTGTTGTATCTTATGTTGGAAGATACCTGATTTATCCTGGACAGTATTATCTTTTATGACAGTAGGACTAAATATCAGTAAGAAGGTTAGCAATAAAAAGAAACAAAGGATATAAAAATGAGGAAACAATAGTAAAAAGATAAGCATTTTCAATAACCCCAATCACTTTTATAAATAAAATTAATTTTATCATATACTTATACTCAAGAGACCAAATGGATAGCATGGACTTATTGTCTGTATTCTAATTTGTCCATCCTTTTGAACCCTGTGGCTATCTGTTGAGTTTGAATAGTGTAGACTCTTGGTTGTTACTGGGTAGGTGGTGGGGCTTATTGAGTTTCATTCCAAAAACAGTTTACTCATTGCTTTCAGATTATTCTTTAAAATAATCACTTATCTTCTTTGTCTTAGCTTTTGATATCTTGCAAATCTACCTCAATAATACCTAATAGTAAAGAATGTGGAATACTCAAATTAGCTGACAATCTTGCCCACCATTCTGATTATCCAACAACCCTATTTATTTAGCCATGATCTTCTCTCTCTCTCTCCTTAATAGTCCTGCCTTAAAACCTTTTTCTTTTCCATATGAATTGATTGCTTTAGTGCACATTTATTGAGTTCCTGTACTGTGCCAGACACTGGTGATACCGAGATGAGAACAGGGCTTCTTCTAAGAAGCTAATAATCCAGTGGAGCTCCTAGGTTATCATCTCTGAATTCTCTCTGCATTTATTTATAGACCTCATCTTGGTGTTTTAATTTACAGTGCAAGTATATTATCAATTCTTTCATCTGTTATATGTTCAGTATTTCCTCTAATAGATTATTCCTCAGAAAAATTGCCATTTCTCATATTTGTCCTTAACAAAATTTTCCATATTTTAGCACTATCATTTATTTTATTTTGACTGTATTTGAAGAACACAGACAAACTTGTTATTATTACAGTCAGTGCTAATTTTGAATGTTTATGGAGATTTCCTGAAGGAATAGGTAGAAGGTGATAAACATTTTAAACAAAAAAAGAAACCATTCTTGCAGAATTGGGGTTTAATATCATGATTTGTTTACGTTATTTATGAAGGTTGTAAAAAGAACTTAAAAAATGACTTTGAAAAACAATGTGTAAGTAGTTACTATGTGAAGATCACAATATATCCCAATAGAACATGAGAAAGTCAGTAACTTAGTTTACTTATATGAATGGATATTTGTGGCTTTGAAAAACATTTTCAAGACAAAATTCATGTCTTAAAAATTACTGTTTTTCAGTGGAAATACAGATATCTTTGTCTTTTGATACTTTAAGATAAGTCCAAAGAAAGTAATGAAATGACATTTGTTGCAAGATGTATGTTAACAAAATTGTTCCATAAAATTTGTGTGCTTTATGATTTTAAAACACTCATAAGACTAATGAATTAAAATAAATACACATTGGACTGTTTCATATACATATGAAGTGTTTGCGTATTTCAAGTTGGTCAAATTTTTTAAAAATTTCAATAAGAAAAATTGAATAATTCTTCATATCAAGGATTGCATGATTCTTTTTTTTTTTTTTTTGGTGGGACCCTCGCCAGCGGCCAGGGAACTAACTGGCGCTGCAGAAGCTGCAGGCAGCCTCGCAGCCCAGCGCTCAACCGCTGCGCCACCAGGGGAGGCCCAAGGATTGCATGATTCTTATTCATTTATAGTAGCTTGCTGGTTTCTGGACAGTTGGATGACCATCTAGCATACTGAGATACTGTTAAACAGTATCTGTTGAGGGCCTCCCCGGCGGTGCAGCAGGTTGAGCACAGTGCTATGAAGCTATCCACAGCCTCTGCAGCATGGGTTTGATTCCTGGCTGGCCAGGGAGAAACCCACATGGCGTAGCAGACCTCTCCTGCCTTGCCCCCTGTTCTCTTCAGCAGTGTCTTCGGGCGTCTGCCTGTCCTGCTCCCTGCTCTTTCTCTGGTGAATTCTCTCACCCTCCTGTGCCTCTGACCTGTACCCGAGTTGTTGTAAAAAATATTTTTAAAAAACAGTATCTGTTGAGCTAATAAAAATCTGTGACCATTTACTTATTTTAGGGTTTCTTGGTGCCATGAAAGATTGCACTATACCAGAATTTCCCAGTAACTAATTTATCTAAAATCATTCTTTTGATGCCTTTTTTTTTTAATTAGTCCTATAAAGTTTTCGATCGAAAGCATCATTCAGTTTGAGCTGCCTTCATAGATGATTGTTTTTGGACATGTGTTCTACCCCTAAAGTGTCAGGAAGCAATGACATTGGAAAGGGAAACAAGAATTGCTTTTCAAAGTGGGCTGCTTATTTGTGAAAGTTCCTTAGCCTGTCCTACAAGACTAAGTTGCCTCTGGGAGGCACAGGTTTAGGGAAGGCATTCAGTTTGCATGCCTGTTTATACTGTATTCTTAATGACTTGTTGATAGTTTCAGACAGCATTAAAGTATTTTTCCAGAAGTGAGCTTCAGATTGGTAAGTTGTCAAAACAGTTCTCTTCTGTTTAATGTTGGTTGCATACGTAGGACATTGTGACAGAATAAGCTGGTCACAGGACCATGGAAAACATTTATATTTTAGAAAATAGTTAATATAGGGCCTCCCTGGTGGCGCAAGGGGTTAAGCAACACGCTGTGAAGCAAGCTGCAGCCTCTGCAGCATGAGTTTGATCCCCGGCCTGCCATGGAGTAACCCATGTGGCACAGCAGACCTCTCCTGCCTTACCTGCTGCTCCCCTCAGCAGTGTATTTTGTCAGTCTGCCTGTTCTATTCCCCACTCTGTCTCTGGTGAATCTTCTCACACCCCACCTCTCTGGCCTGTACCCCAGCTCTTGTATGCATAAATAAATCTTAAGAAAATAGTTAATATAATTTATGATTATGTAAGATACTTTAATTCCATTTACTTATTTCAAGGAAGGGTGGGAAAAGCAGTAGCTGTGCCTCCCAGAGGCAACTTAGTCTTGTAGGACAGGCTAAGGAACTTTCACAAATAAGCAGCCCACTTTGAAAAGCAATTCTTGTTTCCCTTTCCAATGTTATTGCTTCCTGACACTTTAGGGGTAGAACACATGTCCAAAAACAATCATCTATGAAGGCAGCTCAAACTGAATGATGCTTTCGATCGAAAACTTTATAGGACTAATTAAAAAAAAAGGCATCAAAAGAATTATAAAAAAGGATGATTTTAGATAAATTAGTTACTGGGAAATTCTGGTATAGTGCAATCTTTCATGGCACCAAGAAACCCTAAAATAAGTAAACGGTCACAGATTTTTATTAGTTCAACAGATACTGTTTAATAGTATCTCAGTATGCTAGATGGTCATCCAACTACCCAGAAACCAGCAAGCTACTATAAATGAATAAGTATCATGCAATCCTTGATATGAAGAATTCTTTAATTTTTCTTATTGAGATTTTAAAAAAATTTGACCAACTTGAAATATGGTGGGTTTTTATTCAGTTGTTGTTAAATTGAATTTCTACATTTATCACTGATGTTAATTGCTATTTGTGTTTGGAGAGTAAGATGGATGGTCTTGAAACAAATGGCATCCTGATATATATAAGGACATATGTAGACAACAACTGATTAAAAACAATAAATATGAAATAAACAGCTTATATTGGACTGTCAGTAAAGTGTGCGTTTGGGGAAGGAGTCCTGATTAAAGGGCTTCTAGCATTTTGTAATATACTTTGAGCACACTTGAAAATTATCACATATTTGAGATTTAGCTTGGGAGGTTTTTTATAAGAGCTGGTCTTTTAGGAACTACTAGAATGATAATAGATAGTAAGAGGGGTGGCATTCAAGATATATTTGCTTGAACTAGATCCCTATTTATTGAAAAGGTTGCCCCTCCTCCTCTGAATTGCTTTTGCTCATTTGTTAAAAATTAATTGGAATATATATGTGGATCTATTTCTGCGTTCTCTCTGTTCCATTGATCTATGTGTTTGTTCTTCTGCCAATATTACAGTCATGCTTAATGCAGCTATATGGCAAGGTTTAACATCAGAAAGCGTGATTTATACACTTTGTTCTTATTTTCCAAAAATCTTTATACATTTATTCATGTTCACAAAGAAATTTGCTGAGATTTTTATATGAATTGCATTAAACCTACTCATCAGTTTATGGAGAATTGTCATTTGCTGAGTTTTCCAGTTCATGAAGTATTTAGGTTTTATTTGATTTCTTTCATTTGCATTTTATGACTTTCATCATATAGATACTATGTATGTTCTGATTGATTATATCTTAGTATTTTATTTATGTAGAAGCAGTTATAACTGGTACTACATCTTTGATTTCAGTACTTGTTCGTTGTTAAGTACAGAGAAATGCCATTGACTTTGTGTTGGTCTTGTATCCTGTAACATTACTGAACTTTTTAACATTTTTTTTGTTTGTTTGAAGAGTCCTTAGGAAGTTCTATGAGCCAGTCATGCAGTTTGCAAATAGAAACAGTTTTATATCTTCTTTTATAATCAGTATGCCCTCAATTTTCTTTTTCTTGTCCTAGTACAGTAGCTGTACTTTTTAGTACTATGTTAAAATAAGAGTGGTGAGAGCAGACCTATGTGGCTTAATTCTGAATTTAGAGGGAAGCATTCCTACTTTCACCACTGAGTATGTTAGCTGTTGTTTTTTAAATGGGTTCTCTTTGTGAGTTTGTGGATGTACCCCTCTGTTCTTGGTGTATTGATAAGGCCATATGATTTTTCTCTTTTGGTTGTTATGGTAATTAAATTGATTTATTTTATAACTATTGAACAAACCTTGCCTACCTGAAATATACACTACTTGATTGTGATATATTACTTTAAAAATATATATAGTTGAATTCTGTTTGCTTAAATTTTGTTAGGGATTTTTACATCTATGTTAATGAGAGATATTGGTCTGTATCTTATTTGTGTATGTGTTTGTGTGCTGTCTTTGTCTTGTTTGATATCAAAGTAATATAGGCCTTATAAAATTACTTGTGAATATAGTCTCTCTTATTCTGTTGCTGGAAAACATTGTGTAAAGTTTGTGTGTATAAGGTTATTGTTGGTATATTATTTTAATGCTTCACACTTTTAAAATACAAAACCTTAATTGTCCTTGGATGCAGTTTCTTTAGGTGTAATTTACCTTTACTTCATGGTGGGAATATTTTAGATTTGAATATTACTGTTGCCAGGGCTATTGTATGGTCAAATGTTACATCAAATTTCTGATGATGTAATATACCTTTTTAAAAAATGGTGGGAAAATAGAAACCAGCAGTACATTAATGCATAAGCAGTACTTTGGAAATAGAACATTCTCTAAAGTAACTCTGATAATGGATTCCGTAACTAGATTTGTTGATTCCTATACGAGGCAGGAATGTGAATTATGAAACTATGGATTTTCCATAATAATTTGGGAATTATGGTTATGAAAATTGAGTCTGATGTGGAAATAAAGTAGTGAAAGGTTTAGTAACTTGCTCAGAGTCATATTTTGTGAACTAAATTCCCAGTTTACGTCACAGTCTACTAAGCCAGTGGTACTTACTAAGGGAAGAACATTAGACTGCCAGTGAGTCTTTGCCAAAATGAAAAAAGAAAACACATTAATATATCCTCACCCCCATTAACCCCATGTGCTTTTCTGCTACCATTCCTTCAGTCTACAAAATGTACTTAAACATGAATTTGAGAAAACACACAGAAGAGTCTGATGCACATCATTATTTAGGAACAATTATAATGAACCTTGTACTCGGTTCTCTTATGTCAATAATATTATGAAAATAATATTAATTTGGAGTTACTTTGATAGAAAAAACCCATGGGTAGAAATGTAAAGTTTCAGAAAATTTCAAATTGGAAGGTACTATTAAAATAAAAATAAATTAAATAAATATGGTAACATTTAAATATGGAGAATTTTAATGATATATAATATCAAAATGTATACAAATAAGATATGATTTAAATTTAAGCTAAATATATAATGTAAAGATAATTAAAATATAGTTTAAAAATTCCAGAAAACTTTGGATAATGCAGGAAATAAGCATTGTTCATGTTAATAAATGTTATAACACTGATCAATGGAAAACTCTAAAAATGCTGTGTTCTGCTTTTATCAGTGTGATTTCAACTTTCACTCATCTGTTTACAAAGTGCAAATCATTTTTCGTAATCTGTTTGGTGGCCCTGAAATGGTGAAAAAATTAGCATATGAGTAACTTTTGCCATCCTTTGTAGAACTTTAGACTCACATGAGCTTAAGAACATAAAAATACATGACATTAATATTATTATTATAGTTATTGTTTATTTAGAAATGTGGTTTGGTAGAGGCTGATTTTAGACTCAGATGAGGAAGGGGCAGTAAGATTGTTGCAGTTTTCCCCATAAGCAATCTTTCTGTATCAATCAAATGATAATGTAGATTTAGAAAATAATCCTGAAATTGTATTTGTCTTTAAAATTGATTAAAAGCTTTTTTTTTTAAAAAAAAATAAGGTGGTCATTAATTTATCTTTTTTCTAAAACAGACAGGGCAAATAAAAGGCATTAGTTTTGTTCCCCCTCCTTTCATTCAAGACCCTTTACCTCTCACTATAGTATCTGAGTGATTGGAATTGACATCAAAGCTAAAACTCTTTTGGCTTCTGTGCTAGGGAATATATTTCAATTTTGTTTTGTTTAAGTAGTATTTTCTTATGCACCAATGATACCTTCTTTTAGATAATGAAAATAATTACTACTGTTTTTGACATCCATTACATGTTGTAAGCTGTTGGATAAGGATGTTGTTTTTAGAGTTAGTTGATCATACAACTTGTGGGTCACATTTAGCCTGCAAGCTACAAATGATTATTATATTTTAAAAGTTAGAGAAAAATGAAAAAATAATATTTTGTGACATAGAAATTACATGAAATTTAGTTTTCTTTTCCTATAAATCAAGTTTTATTGGAACATAACTATGCCCATTCATTTACTGTCCTATGAATGCTTTTGTATTACAATAGCAGAATTGAGTAGTTGCAACAGAGACCATATGGCTTGCAAAGTCCAGGATATTTACTGTCTGATATTTTACAGAAAAAGTTTGCCATCCCATTTTAAGTTAATAATGTGGGCAGTGAATGATTGCTTTTGGATTACTTAATAAGGGAGAAACTTACTTTGCTGATATTTTCAGCAGGTTTCTGAAAAGGAATAATTTAGAAAATAGCTACTATTTATATGTGGATAAATAGTAGTCACCCCGTTGCCAGTGGACTTAAAGTTCACAGTATATCAGTTCATGCTATTATTTTTTCCATAGTTGAAAGGAAGTGCATAGCGCCATTACTGCCGCAGATTATAACAGTTTCTAATTAAGGTTCTGTCCTAGTACACTGTAAAGCAGCATTTCTCAAACTTCAATAAATTATTTGGACTTAAAAATTTATGATCCCAAATAGCTTTTTTATGTGCGTTACATCTATCAGTATTTTTCATATTAGAAATTAAGACAAAATATAAAAATATTTATTTAAAATGAACAATAATATAAAAATTTATGTTTATGAACAGATTTTTAGGAAAAATATTTCCAAAGCAAAAAAAGAGAGAAAATTTTGCCAATCTGTTTAATGATTATTCAAGTAAAATACAACAGGATTTTGTATCTGTTTCTCCATTTAGTCAGTTGTGATTTGTTGTTTTGATTTGAAGAAAATGGCCATCACAGATACAGGGTTAGAAAAAGGAAGGAATATTTTTAATATTTTTTTCAGATGATTGTTGATATTTTTCTCTGATGCTGTACCAAAATTCAAGTGGTAGTTTCTTTTTTTTAATTATGTTTATTGAAGTACAAACTATATAGATATACAATTTTTAAAGATATACAATTCTGTGAGTTTTTATTAACTCAGATGTATAGTCTCCAACATAGCCAAGGTATAGAACACTTACATTATCCCAAAAAGTTTTTTCATACCTTTTGTAATAAGTCATTTTCCCTCACTTACAGCTTCTGCAACATCTGATTTGAGTTTGTCCCCTTTCCTGGATTTTCAGTAAATGTATTCATATAATACACAACCTCTTTTAATTCTCTCTTCTTTCCCTTAGCATAATGTGTTTGCTAAATTGTTGAAGGTTTCCATGCTACAGTTATCATTAGTTCATTTCCTTTCTGTTGTATATTTATTTAACTATTTTTGGGTATTAGGTTGTTTCCAGTTTTTTAAATTGTAATGTTTTATCGAGGTAACTGTTTTACAATACTAAATACGATTTACAGTATAGGTCCACAGATCTTTAATGTGTGTTACCACTACTACACCTCCCACTGAAGCACCAGTTATCTTCCACTATAGTCCATTGCCTGCCCGTTCCTGACCCCAATTTTGTTTCCACCTCCCCTCTGGTAGCCTCAATTCTCCAGTCATATTTCTAGGGTTTGCTTTGATTTAGTTTTGTCTGTTCCTTTGTTTTGTTTCCATAAATTCTATGTGAATGAAATCTCCTGGCATTTGTTTTTTCCCTTCTGACTTATTTTGCTTAGCATAATCTCTAGTTTTTTGGTGATTATATATAAAGCCATCTATGCATTCACATACAGATTTTTGCATAGATGTATGCAAAATGCTTTCATTTCTTACAAAGTGACTAGGTATGTGATTGCTGGGTAGCATGGTAGGTCTATGTTTAACAATAAGCTATAAAACTACTTTCCAAAAGTGGCTGGAGTATTTTGCATTTCCACCACTAATGTGTGAAAGTTTCAGTTGCTCCTCATATTTACCAGAACTTGAGATTGCCCCTTTTTGTTTTAGTCATTCTAATCAGTATTAGATTACCTAATTACCTTTTTCCATTCATAATGAAAAATATCTTCTGTTCATATCTCTTTGGCAAAATGTCTATAAGAATCCTTTGCATAGCTTTTAGAAATTAGATATTGTGTCTTATTGACTTGTAAGGGGTCTCCATATTCAGAATATCAAGTCCTTTTTTAATATAAAATTTGCAAGTATTTTCTCCCAGTCTGTGATATGTTTTTCCCTTAACTTTCAGAGTTTTAATTTTAATGAAGTTCAGCTTACCAGTTCATTCTTCTGTAGCTCATGTGTGTGTGTGCATGCGCGAAGAAATCTTTCATAATTTAAGGTCATAAAGATTTATTATGAATTCTTTTAGAAGTTTTATAGTTTTAGGTTTTATTTTAGGTTTTTGAGTTTAGCGTTAACTTTTGTATGTGGTATGAGATGAGTTGAACCTCTCTTACTTTGCATATGGATATCCAGTTGTGCTAGTATTAGTTACTGAAACACCTTTTTTCTCTACTGAAATGGCCTGGCATCTTTTTTGTGTATCGGTTGACCATATATGTTTCTATATTTCTGGATTCTCTGTTCTATCCCATTGAAGCATGAGTCTGTTTTTTCATTAAGGCTACAGTGTCTTGATTGCTGAAACTTTATAGTAAGTCTTAAAAACAGGTCATATGAAATCTCTTTTTTATATCCTTTTCAGAATTATTTTGGGTATTCCATTTCCCTTGCTTTTCCTCATAAGACAAGAGATAGGTTTTTAAAAGTTAGTTACAGTGTAAAATCTGAAATCATTAATGAACCTTTTATGTAACATTAAAATCTTTTGGGCTATATTGAACATTGAATGGATCTTTTTACCCATGAATACTTTTGTAGTATCACACATAATTTATTTGGAAAATATTGGTTCTCTGAATTATATAGACCTTCTAAGTACTGGCACTTGTTATTCAATATTTAAAAGTCACATTATTTAATATCACCACTGATCTCATCAGACAATGCTTCAAGTATTGGGAAGGTGTCAGGCTGGTGGTAGTGGATACAGATTTTCCAAAATTCTTATTTTGGCTTGAAAACTCAAATTTTATCATTGGCCATGCATACTATACTGTCAGTTGTTTTTCTTAAAGTAACAGATTTGCTTGGTTCATTTTTGATGACATCTGTCAGTTACCAAGTTTGGATAACCATGGTTGGTTTAGTTCACTGTTCAGTCATGCAAGGATTTTTTCTTGAGCCACCATCATACTTCAGTAGTGCTTTTGCTTAGTTCACATGTTGTCACAGAATATTATAAACAACTCTACTCATGGGTCAAGATTTAATAAAATTAATTTTACTGTCTTTTATCAAGGACATTATATGAAGTGAAAGACTTTTTCCAGAAAATTCTTGAAATATGTATATCTCTATTGTTGTCATTATTCTCATAGTACAGAGATTGATCTGGAAACCTAAACCTAATGTTTATAAAACACTAGGAAGACAGTATAATTACTGACATTTTAGGAGTATATAAAGGTACAATACTGGGATATCTCTTATTTTAAAAGCTAATAGTTCCATTGAGTTGTTGTTTTATTGTCTTATAGGTGCTATACTTGGTAGATCAGAAACTCAGGAGTGTATTTTCTATAATGCTAATTGGGAAAGAGATAGAACCAATCGAACTGGTGTTGAACCCTGTTATGGTGACAAAGATAAACGGCGACATTGTTTTGCGACGTGGAAGAATATTTCTGGTTCCATTGAAATAGTGAAACAAGGTTGTTGGCTGGATGATATCAACTGCTATGACCGGTAAGAAACATTTTATTTTTTTTGATAGTGTTGAGTAATTTTCATCATTCCCTCTCTTTAAAAGGGGAAAAGATCAAGGCATGAATTTTCACTTAAATGTTTCTTATGATGGGGTTTTAAAGACCATTATAACATGCTCTAATCACATGATACATATTTTAAAATAATAAAATAAATACAGCATTTTTGTTATATCTTTGATATTCTTTGAACAATCTACCAGGTAGTAAGAACTGTAGATTGAAAATAATTTCTTATGTTGTTAGAATTATACATTTTTTTATAAATACCAAGTTTAAAATGTAAGGATTTAAAAAATTGCTTTAAAAGAGATTATATCTGATGAAAATCTATCTTCAAGGAGAGGAAAGCTTAATAGTAGTATTGCATTTCCTTCTTTATGTATCTGGAAGAAATTGATCTTATTACATTTTCCTTCTTTTTTTTCTTGTAAAGTAGGCCCTTTGTTCTTTACCCCAAGAGACATTTTAGCTTAATGGTCAGAATTACATCAGAACTAACACAGTCCTAACAGAAAGCTACATTTTACTTAAAAGATATTGCTTAAATTGTTTTATTCTTTACTGGAAATAAAATACAATAGACATCTTATGATTGCCTGTGATCTTTCTGTAAGGAGTACTGTAGATGTTGGACTGATTACTTAAACTATTTGGGCTGCTGGATTTTTATTGTGGTTGGTGCTGTGGTTGGTAGGGGTTGTGAAGTCCTAGATAACCAGACTTTTTGGAGTATACTCATACACTCATGGAATACTAGATACCTATTCACAGTTAGGAATCTCAGTTAATTACCATGAATCTGTGATTGATTTGCCATAATAGCAGAATGTATTGAATAAACTAATGTTTATTCAAATTAACTTTACTTTTCATGAGAAATTAAAAGTTATTTAGGTATATATTTAGTATTCAAGGCATATTTCTAAATCTGTGTATTTTCCAGGGATTATTTCTCTGTTATTAATACATTTTAGCCGCATTACTTACTTACCCTCTCTACTAACAGAGGCTATCATCAGGTGACATGTACTATTATGAAAAGTATGTAGGGCTGCTATGGAAAAATGTTCAGAGGTCCCCCCCCCCCAAACAATAGAATTACCATCCATTCCACTTCTGGATAGTTATCTAAAGGAAAACACTAACTCAGAAAGAAATATTATCTACATATGAGCATTATTAACAATAGCCAAGATATGTAAACAGCCTAAGTATCCACTGATGAATGCATAAAGAAAAAATAGATATGTATATATGCACACATACATAATCAATTGTAGGTGCACATATGTGTATATATTATATGTACATAAATCGGGCGTGTGTGTATATTGTATGCACAGGACACTATACTAAATGAAATAAGACAGAGAGAGACAAATAGCATATGATTTCACTTGCATGTGGAATGTAAAACACAATACAGAAAGCAACACTGAACAAATAGTTACAGAGAACAGATAGGTGATTGCCTGAGGCAGGAGCTGGGAGTCGGGTAAGCAAGATGAGTGAAAGTGGTCAAAAGTTTCAGAGTTCCAGTTATAAAACAATAAGTCCTGCTTAAAATCTTGGGCCTCCCTGTTGGTCTAGGGATTAACTCTCAGCTCTATCACTGCTACAGCCTAGCCTGAGTTCTATGCTCGGCCAGGGAGTTAACCCACATATGAAGCAACAGACCTCTCCTGTCTTACCTGCTGCACCCCTCAGCAATGTTTCAGTAGATCTGCCTGTTCTGCTCCCCACTCTGTTTCTGGTGAATCTCCTCCACCTCTGGCCTATATCCCATTTCTTCTATGCAAAAAAAAAAAAAAAAGCAAGTAAGTCTTAGGTATATAATATACATCATGGTGACTATGGTTATTAAAACTTTATTGAATAACTGAATATTTGAAAATTGCTAAGAAAGTAGGTCTAAAAAGTTCTCTGCATGAAAAAGAATTATAAATAATTTTGTTCCATTTACCAATAGTTGTTTTTTTTTTTTTTAAGATTTCTTTATTTATACAAAACTGGGGTACAGGCCAGAGGTTCGGGAGGGTGAGAGAATTCACCAGAGACAGAGTGGGGAGCAGTACAGGCAGACTGACTGAAAACACTGCTGAGGGGAGCAGTGGGTGAGACAGAAGAGGTCTGCCGTGCCATGTGGGTATTTTCCTGGACGGCTGGGAATCAAACCCTCACTGCAAAGGCTGCAGACAGCTTCACAGCGCTTCACCCAACCCATTGCGCCACAGGGGAGGCCCCCAAAAATTTGATCACTGGTGATCTTTGCACAATGTATACACATAGTAAATCATTAGGTTGTATACCTGAAATTAATGTAATGTTCTAGCAATTATATAATCAATTTTTTTTTTTTTTAAAGAAAGATACCTAAGAAGAGCTTGGGGGGAAACTGAGTTTGGGGGAATCATCTTTATCCAAAACTTGTATTAGTTGAAATTAGGAATCCCTGTTCTTTCTATAGTGCTTCTCATCTAAAACCAGTATCACTGGATATTGGGGATTGGGTGGTTCAATGCAAATGATAATTACTACACCAGCTTTGTTTCCAGAGGTTAATGTTAATTTAAGAGTATGTGATATTTTGCTTTTATATTATGAATTTGACTCAAAAACAAATATTAAGACTACTAAGAGAAGGAAGAGTCAAGAAATGTCAAGGTGTGAGGGAAAAGACAATGCTAAAATAGTGAAATTGGATAGAGAAAAGTAGTTTTCTTGAGTTAATTAAACTAGATTTTTAATCACATTAACTTAATTGAGGCATGAGTCGAAATATTAAATGTTT
Organism: Talpa europaea; assembly: GCF_964194135.1. Taxonomy (NCBI): domain Eukaryota; kingdom Metazoa; phylum Chordata; class Mammalia; order Eulipotyphla; family Talpidae; genus Talpa; species Talpa europaea. The sequence goes on from NC_140073.1 coordinate 90,757,340, forward strand.
ACATCTCTTTATAAATTGTTAAAACAACTTTCATTTGTCCATAACTTCCTAGTTAGTACTTATTAATATTGATTTTAAGGTTTGATTTTTTTTGAAAAGATTTATTTATTTATGCATACAAGAGCTGGGGTACAGGCCAGAGGTGTGGGGTACCAGAGCCAAGAGTGGGGAATAGAACAGGCAGACTGACTGAAATACACTCTTGAGGGGAGCAGCAGGCAAGGTAGGAGAGGTCTGCTGTGCCATGTGGGTTTCTCCCTGCCCGGCCTGGGATCCAAAACGTGCTGCAGAGGCTGTGGATTCCTTCATAGTGCAGTGCTTAACCCCTTGCGCCACCAGGGAGGCCCTAAGGTTTGATTTTTGTTAAAACTACAGCCTTCTAACTTTTCTTGAGCTTTTCACTTTAAAGTTAAGTTCAACCTTATTATAACAGCCATCACAAAAATTCATTTTATTTTTGTAAGATAATGTCCTCCCTGATGTTTATTAGCAATATATAAATACTTGAATTTTTCTCCCTAATAGCATAACTGTTTCTTTGTGTTGGTTTGGATTTGTTCTAGAGGTGAATTCCTAAATTTTCCACTATTTAGGTCATATATAGAAGGCTGTTTTTTAGTTACTAAGTCCTATATATTTATTTTTAACAATTGTTCTGTACTTGCCTATTTATTGTGTTCAGGGAATCTAAATCTATTACAAAAAAATGACATTCTTAATTCCAAGCCTACTTTGAGTCTCCTGTGTTTCGATACATTCTTTCATGAGACATGAGCTTACCTCATTTTGTGTATATGTATTTATATGTATACACATGTGTATTTATATGTACATTCATATATAGTGTTATTTTTGTATTCATGAAATGGGTATTTCCTGTGAGATAAAACGCTCCTTGAATCAGTTTCTTCATTGGCTTTATGATCTTCTTTAAGATTTTCCAGTAAAGAAAAAAAAGATAAGGTTACTTTAGATTCATTTTTAAAAACCAAATTAAAGCATAGTCTCAAGGGCCAATGCGATTGTTATAAAATCAGCAGTTAATTTTGTTTTCTGATATTAAAAAGCAGGATTCCATGAACATTTTGACCTTTAAAAAGGGATCATTAGGTATTAATGAAAAATCTTGAAATTGACTATAAATAACTTACTATGAGAAAAACTTTAGAAAAACACCTATCATTGATTCAGTGTGATAATGCTGATTTTTTAATTATTCCTCCTTTGTTTGTTTATAGGACTGATTGTATAGAAAAAAAAGACAGCCCTGAAGTATATTTTTGTTGCTGTGAGGGCAATATGTGTAACGAAAGGTTTTCTTATTTTCCGGAGATGGAAGTCACACAGCGTAAGTGCACAGGGAAAATACATAGGTTTGTTCAACTAGTAGACTGAAAACAAGAATATTTGTATTGATGGAATAATTTATTCCTGCTTTCTCCTACTCTTATTTTTCTCTTAAAATTTTACGCTTTAATAAATAGTTATTGTGGACTTTTGTAGATCAAATGTGAATTATTTTTCTCCTCCCCTTTCCACAGCTACTTCGAATCCAGTTACACCTAAGCCACCCTATTACAACATCTTGCTCTATTCCCTGGTGCCACTTATGTTAATTGCTGGAATTGTCATTTGTGCATTTTGGGTGTATAGGCATCACAAGATGGCTTACCCTCCTGTACTTGTTCCAACTCAAGTAAGTTATTGTCTTATACTTTGTGTTATTTAAAATTCTGTATTTTAAAGAAATTTTACTGTGGTAAAACCCACTAGGATGTTAAAAAATCATTTTCCTTTAATTTCTGAATGCTTATTGTCATGAGAACTATAGCTAATTTTGAAAATTTGTTAATATTCTCACATAAAGGTTGAATTAGAGTAGAATGCAAGGCATTCCCATTCCTGTTCTTCTTTGTCATTGTGGTATTTTTATGTATGAGATACACCATGCTTTGTTTTTTTAGAAGTAATTGGTGTTGGAGAAGTGATATTATAATTCTTTCCCATTTATTTCTTTCCTCCATTCCTTAATTTTGGGCCTTTCTATAAGACCCTTTGCCAGAACATCTTTTTAACCTATGGGGAGAGACCTAATAACCAAGAAAGTATGGAAAAAAAAGAGTTTTTGTAAAGGTATCAGGAAGATATTCCATAAAAATGTTTTTGGGAAGAGTGGTGAAGAGTGACATTTCTCATCATGTGTTGCAGGTAGTTCCAAGCATATTAAGTGTGTACAGACTACTAAACCTAATCCCCTTGATTCTGAATACCCATACCCCAAATATCTTAAAAAATATAGGGTGAAGTATAATCAGATTAAATTAATGAAATTTCCCTCATTTGCTATCATGTAGACAGCTGCCACTGCTCCGGTGCTTTACAGGGATCTTTACTATTAGGAGTTACTATTCTACAGACTATGGAAAGGTGACAGATTTTGGTTATATTTGCTTGAGACATCTCTAAACTCTAGTTTTTACTGTGTTTCTTTTAACTTTTAAGATCAAATATTCTTGACCTTCTGGATTTCTTAGTTTAACTTTGTTTCTCTAATACCAGTAGGATTAATGGTTAAAACTTGATAGAAGAAAATGGGAAAGTCCTATAATTTAATGACCAAAACAACTTTTTCCTATTAAGCTTTATTTATAAACACTTCTTTCTCAGTATTTGTAGCAATCTGTTAGTATTAAACTCAAAGGTAAAAAGTACCTTGTTCAGTAAATTAGGTAAACATGCCATTTGGTACAGCTGGAAGATTTTAGCTTTCAGACAGTAAGTTGTGGGTTTTTTAAAGGATTTTTTTAAACTTTATTGAGGAGGAAATTGAAGAATATAATCTTATACAGTTTTGATTGGATATTCATAAACATTGGGGAATCATTAATATGTCACTGAATATTTAAAAGCTGCTTAGAGTAGATCTTAAGCATTCTCTCTAAACACAAACACACACACACATACTCAGAGAGAGAGAGAGAGAGAGAGAGAGAGAGAGAGAGAGAGAGAGAGAGAGAGCATTTACAGGTGAGCTATGTGAGCAGATATATGCTATTTTTAAAGGATCTTTAAAACATTCTAAAATAACAAATTTTAGTTTATTTTAAATGGCCATAGGATACACTTTACCTTCTGTTGGTGATAAATATTCTTTGCTTAATATCTGCGTGTAGAAAAGAGAGTATTTAATACTGTAGTGGTATCTGATTTTACCGTAGATTTTTGGTAATACGAACAAGTGGAAGATTACATTAACAACAAATTTGTTTGGTTCTTAATGGAAGTTTAAAAATAATAATGTAATCCTATAGATAACATTCATTACTATTGTTACAGTGTACAGTTGAGTATTTTTTATGGGGCAGATATCTTACATATGACACCACTTTAAAGTACTAATTCAAGGGTTTAGACTTTTCAATAGAAAAGATGAATTATTACTCATAAATTAAACCGGAATCTTTAATAAGTAGCCATCTCTGTAGTTTTAGAAATTTGAGGGCATGGTTAATGTTGTTGTACAAGTTTTTTTAGTACTTGATAGCTGTGTGGTGAATTTGCATGAGCTTTAGGAATTACTGAAGAATAAGGAATAAATTTAAAGGTTTTATGATGGAGTGACTTGGAATGAATGGTCAAACTATTTTGTAGAAAAGGGCATTGTCATCATTGTGGAACTCCATTTATGTCACCTTCACCTTGTCTCAAACAGTATAATGACATACTTTAAGCCTCATTTTTGGTGACAGGTTTATACAAACTAGTTCTGCAAGACTAGTGACCATCTTATTACACAGTCCTTATTTTTAATTCTCATTTCAAATTAAGTTAATTACATCAACTATTTCTTACCAGGGTACTGGTAAATTACACATATAAAAATATGTAGAATATATAAGAATATATTTAGGAGCATTTAAAATGCTTAATTTTTTCCCCAAGGATTTCCAAATTGTGACTGGTAGAAAAGGATCACTTGTAAATTTTTAAAAAATTACAAATTACTGAAATACAGTACTGAAAATATGGAATGGGGCCTGTGATTTTGTATTTCTAATTAATTTTCCAGGTGATTCTGGTGACCGATCAGATGTTGAAAACACTGATTTGATTTTACCTCATAGAGTTGCTTATAGTGTAACCCCCATTTTATAGATAACGAAATTGAAAATACAACAAAGCTTGCTAGGTCAGAGCTGGAATCTCGGAGACTAAACCAAGGATTCTCTGAAACTAAAACTTTTGCGTCTTTCCCTTTTGCTGTTTTCCCTTTCTTTTTCCAGAAAGATGTCTCTGATTTTTCAGATAATTCAGTGAACATCATGGCATCTCAAATCATTCTGTTGGCTAATTTGGATGTGGGATAATTTGACAACTAAAGCGAGCAATAGCATCATCACATTGTCTCACATAGGGAGACAGAAAAAAGGGGAAAGAAACAAGTCATAAATGTATAAAAAGACACACTCATGTATTTTCCATTAATTTTTTTAGCACATTTAGAATAAGTTTTATGAACATTTGACTGTGTTGTAGGTAGATTCCTCTGTTCCTTGAGTTGATAATGCTAATGCCTGCTGGTTCAAGACTTTTGAGGAACAGAAGAAGTAGAGAGGGGAGATATAATACAATTTGAATTTCTATATTAGTACACAGCTGATTTCTGTATTTCATCCCATATTCATGTCCCCACACTTGAAGTTTAACTCCAGGATCAGACCTAGACTTATATAATGGTTGTTGATTTCTGGAGCATTTGTCCTCCAAATTCTTTATATACTTTTAAACGGTGATCTAATATCTGTCTTTCCTTTTCTTAGGGACATTTTTCTTTAAAACTTTAGCTAAAGACTGATTTGTGAATTAACTGGTTTATTGAAAGACATTAGTCTCTTCATGGAGATAACTTATTGATGAGTCATTCCTACAACAACAATGATATTGATGAGCATTTGCAGAGGTTTTCGGGAGAGCATACTCAAGTTACATATATTGTGCTTATCTGTTAGTCTTAGTCTTATTTTCTTATTGGGGAAAAGAAGATCAGTCCTGTGGGTCACTCTAGAGGACTAAGAGATTATCTGTCTGTCTCTTCTTAATAAGGTAATTCTGGCAGTTAAGTGGTAGGATCCTTTTATATGTAAAACATCATTTTTTTTAGGATTTCTTCTGGTTTTGGTAGTATTTTATTTTGAAGAAGCAATATTAGGGATATTTATGCTTTAAATATGGTGTTTAGGTAAGGTTCTTAGTAGCCAATAAAAAATAAATATTTATTCTAGAACAACTCTAAAATTAGTTAAAAGCATAGAAAAAAGTATCTGATGTTTTTTTCCTTTAACTTAAGCCGTTCTCCTTTCTTTATTTCTTCTTTCTTTCTAACCTTAAACTACTATTTTTGTAACTGTCTTATGACATCACTGTGTTCCCAGTGATCTTGGTGAAAGTCTTGGAGACAACTCCTTTTCCTATTCTTGGCCCTGTCATTTGCCAGTTCCTGTTAATTTACCTTTTCTTCCTTCCTTATCCTGTTAGTTCAGGACATTGTTACACCAAGTCTGAGATTATTTCTATAATTGATAGCTGGTCTTGCTTCTACTTTTCTCCATCTGTACTTTCATTAAAATAGCATTTTCCTGTCTGTGTTACTTCTGTGCTTAAAAATATTTGAGGGTTCTCATCATCCACGGCAAAAAAATTATGAAGTTTAGATTATAACATATAATCTTCCATACTTGAGAAATGCTTGTGTACATGTGCCATTCTCCCACGATTATAAGCTACTTGAAGACAAGGAATATATTTAATCATTACTCTGTCTTACATAGTGTTGTATGTAACAATCATTCTGTAAGTCATTAATTACTATATTGGCTTTGTTGTATTTAGAGTTATATTGAGATGATAGTCCAGTATGCCCACAGTTCCTTTAATAAACATTTAGTTGCTTTGGGACTGTGCCTTAAGATAAAATATTGAGGCCCTAATTTTGAGGTAAAATAAGGTGAGGTATTCCATGCTTTTAATGCCATTATTTAATACTTTCTGTAATCACAACCTTGAAGCATCCTTTTAATTTGTATTCATTCTGTCCTGTCTCTTTTGCTTGTGTTGAAACTGTCTCTCCACGTGTCGGAATTCTCTTATAAACTGCAGTGAGTAAACTGAGCACTAACTGGTTTTTCTAGTGCCAGTGAGTCATGACTATGAGGGAATTGATGCATTGACTCTATTATTAAGAAGTCTTGTCGTTAGGGTTAATGTGCTTTCAGTAAAACTGTTTGCATCATTTTCATAATCATTTGTGGGCCTACGTTTCTTGCTTATGAGATCTGTGCTGATTAAAAAATACCAATTGATGAGGAAATGGATTTTAGGGGCTAGAAATTACCCACATTTAACCAAGTAGCTTGTTCATTCTTAAAGCTATTAATAATATTGCAATAGTAAAAATAATTTTTAAAGGTGATATCAGTCTCCTGGTTCCTACATCATGGCATTTTGTCTAGGTTTGTTACAGATAGAGAGAGGGGTTCCCAGAATCCCCATACCTGCACTTTCTAAATAGGTTGGGCCATCCACCACATCAAAACAAACCATATTCTAGTGCACTGTACAAAGAAACAATTAGTGTGCGACAAAGGATATAGGTTCCAAATCATACACTTAAAGTTACCCATCCACTCTTGGGTAAATAGCCAAACAGGGTTGGTCCAAACCAGGGCCACCGAAGCATGAAAGTCTGTCACAAGTCTAAGGCACATTTTGGTGGCGACCCATAGAAAAGGGTCAGAAACAGCCAAACAAGTCTGTCAGGAAAAGAGCAAAATCAGAATCAAGATAAAAGATGCCATTGCCATTGTTAACCTCACCATGGGTCTCTCACCCACATCTGCTTCGACCAGTCTAAGACCAAGAAGCAAGCACAGCTTGCTTCACATGTGTCTCTGCTCTCTGTGCCTCCTTCAAGTCTCCTAGCTCTCCATCCTGCTTCCTTCCTCCTCAGTCTCCTCTCCAGCTTCTTCTCTTCCTTGCTCATCTCCACCCTCCCTTGGGTAAGGCAGGGAACCTGGAACCTCCCCTTTACCTGGGGACCACTCTGTTACAGGTTTTCCTTTGATAAGGACTAAAGACTAAGAAGATGTTTGAGATACCTGAGTTGAGCATACATAATCCTGTTGACTTTAATATTAAAGCAACAATAGGTTGTCATTTCACGTTATGTTAAATTACCATCCACTGAGAAACCCATTCATTTGTGAAAATACTTTGTAGGATTTTCCTGTTGGATATGAGTCCATATATGTACCCATTAAAAATTAACAAGACACTGAAGGGGGGTAGTATAACATCATTTACCCAGGCCAGCGTAGGAAAGTGTTGCTTCCTTATTTGCAGAAAGCATAGTAGAAATTTACTAAATTTCATATGCTCATATTAAACAATACTTGCAAAATAAATATTGCATCCATAGAAATACATCTTAAAATATTGATAGATCGATAAATTGTTGAAGTTATGAACACGTTTCTCTTTTTGCTTTGTCTCACATTTCCATTTTCTTTTTAGAGATTCTCTTCTGCTTGCCTGTTGTAATAAGACAAATTATACAGAAGGAAGTGTGTCCAAGAAAGAGAATCATTTGTTCTTACTCTTTTTTCTTTGTCACTTTCTTAGAACAACCAATTTTAACAGATTGGGGTGTATCATTTGACACCTTTCTCTAACCTGGTTTGTAAATTTATAAACTATAAAATGTTATTCCACAATTTGATTTTTTGATGTAACTACATGGTGATAAGGTTCAGCTCTACATTTTTAATCTATCTCATTCTGATTAAATGATGTGTTCCTAAATAAAATTTAGCAGAACATCTATATTCTCATGAAAAACGAAATTTTGATGTTTTATTAGCTAAGTGCTTATTAGGCTTCTGCTATGAGCTGGAATCTATATTTTAAAAACTATTATTTTAGCATGTTTAAAATATGGTGATAGGAGGGGCTTCCCTGGTGGCGCAGGCGGGTGGTTGAGCGCAGCGCTGTGAAGCTGTCTGCAGCCTCTTCAATGCCAGTTCAATCCCTGCTGGCCGCTGAGCAACCCACATGGCGAGGCAGACCTCTCCTCTCTCACCCTCTGCTCCCCTCAGCATTGTATTTCGGTTATTCTGCCTGTTCTGTTCCTTGCTATGTCTCTGGTGAATCCTCTCACCCTCCTGCACATCTGGCCTGTACCCTGGTTCTTGTATAAATAAATAAAATCTTAAAAAAAAAATGGTGTTAGGATTATTTAGCATCTTTTTACTTTTTTTTTAGTATAGACCTAAGAAATGGTACTATAAATATTTTTCTTTCCATGTTACATCTTTTTAATGATTCTTTCTCTATTGGTAACCTAAATTATAACTTATGTTTTTATAAGTTAATTGTGGAAAGAAGTGTCATAAATTATCCATGGATATACAGCTTTACAAAAAATTATTTTTCATTGTGTAAGTTGTCCCACTTATAAATATACTTGAAATTGGCTGAAATTCTTTGTCCAAAAACAAAAGGGAGGGGAGAAGGGACAGCAAATATGAGCTTTATCAAAAGCTTAAAATAAGATAAAGCGGCACATTAAAATTAATCAGAGCACCTAACTTCATTTAAATTTTAAAATCTTGAGTTCAGTTTTTCCGTGGTCTGTGCAGGGCCCTGTCTGCCAGGTTAACAAATGTGAGTGCTGCATGTAGCCCACAGAATATAGTGTCTCCTTTTTCTTGTCTGGCAAAGAAGCAGTAGATAGGAAGAAATGAGTTTGTTTTTCTCCCTTTTCTTTATTTCTTTGACCTCATCATAGAATTGTTCCTTCACACGTAGCTACTTCATTGCTGTCAAATCTTTTTCATTAATTTGAGATAATAAAAATGAAATAGTCCATTTGTTATAGAAAGCTGCTTGTATGAGATAGACTGGAAAATGTTCAGGTTTATTTGTTTTTGCTTAACCACTCATCTAGTGCTTGAGTGCCTATGTTGTAGCAAAGGAACAGTCCTTGCTGGCCTTATTAGAACCCATGGTTACCATGTAGTTGAACTTAAAATAGTTGGTAGCTTGGTTGGTTGACTTTGTGCATGGAAACGAAAGATAAAGAGAGAAAGGGATTGCTTCAACAATTTTGGACAAAGGGTGGAGGAAAGGAGGAGAAATGTGTGATTCTAGTTCCATAATTGGGAGAAGAGCTGTATCTGGGGTCCTCAGCTAATGTTAAGTGCTTATTAAGTGTTAACTCTTTTTCTAACAGAGTAGTTAACAATTTCAGAATTGTACTCAAAAGGAATACTTTCTATTGAAATTATTTTGGGTATGTTTTAAGTCAATGCTTTGAAATTAATTTACTGTAATAAGATTTCATTTTAAGTACTTTGTCAAGCCGTACAATAGAGCATCTTAGACATACTAACTCATTTAATCTTTCAACACTCCATGTTAGAGGTTCTGTTTTACCTAGTCCATTTTATTGATAAGAATATTGAAGTACAGATAAATGAAGTGACTTGACCTGGAGTCAGCCTAGTTAGTGGCAAAACCTGGGAATTTATATCCAATCAGAATTATACATTGAAATAATTTTAATTCAGTTGTCTAAATAATTAGGTGGGCTACAAGGAAACTAAAGTAGGATAAAGGGATCAGTATATAAATTAATTTAAAGGTTTTACATAATCATTTTACCACATCACAATTTATTGATACATAGTATGTCTTTTCCATTTTTTTAATAACTTCACTTACAGAATATAAATGCTAAAATAAGTAAAAAAAATTTTCTGTACCCAATAATAAATCTGATGCTTCTGAGTAGCAACCAAAAGGAGAATGAGCATGCCTCCATCTCTTCCAGATTTTTGACTCCAGTATTGATGACCTTGTGGTGCTAATTATGTCTTAGGGAACTTATCGAGAATCCTTTTTTCATATACTTTGGTCTGTTTTTGCTTTCAGGAGTTAGAGGAGATAAACTATAGGAATTCAGAGTTATACATCACAAAAGAATTTTGAAGATATAATTGAATAGAATCAATGGCTGTGCATTTGACAGTATCAGTGTTATGGAACATTAATATATAATGACTTGCTGTCCTTAGCTCAAAAATATTTGTCCTTATACATATACTATATTATTTCTTTATAATACCTGCTTCTATATGCTGCCAATAGTCTTCTTTTTTCCAATTAGCATTGTAAAGTTTCTCAAAATTTAAGATAGTAACTAAGAGGAGACAAGTTCAGATTTTGTCGCTTTTCAAGTGCTCAGCGAGGGAGACATTAATTATTGTTGATAGTTCTGAGTTTTTGAGTGAGGTATCTAAAAAATAAATATATGTAGATTCTCTATAATAATGTTTATAGGAATGGTTGCATACAGTATGTAAAAATCTTGCAGTGGTTCAAGTAATAAAGAGAAAATTTGTAATACATATAATATATACCTGGCCTCCAAATATTGTTTCATTCAAATGTCTTTTCATTATAATGTTAATGAGAAAAAAATATCCCTGCTGATGTTGAGCAGAACTACATTATTTGAGGAACTGGTTTCATTATAGATCATTTTGCTTAAAGTTGCAGTTTTCCAAGAGCCTATCAGTTATTGATTGACGACTCAATGTATATATTTATAGTATATAAATAAATCAAAACTCACATTTCTAAAAAGATTTCTTTGTATCCTAGTTCTGCATATCCATCTATATACCTAAATGTATCCATTTAACTGTCTCCAAGCACTTCACATTCCTGGGTAATGATCTTCTCTCTCAAATCTAGCTTTCAAAAACTGGAATCAGTACCCAGTTGGTTGTACAAGTCAGGAACTTAAGGTGTTGTATATGTTGGTGGTTTAGTGAGCACAATTGCCTTCCAGAACCTTAGGATGTTTTCCGGTACTACTTGTCGTCTTATATGCCCGCCTTTTGTACTTCTCCGTTTCTCATGGGTGCTGAAGAAAATCTTTTCATTTTACCTGCCAGTGCTTAAGGTACCGAATTCCTTCTTGTTGCTCTTGTAGTTATGTATTCATTACTATGATTCTTTATAGTCTTTCTTCCTTATAGTGACAATCATGAGAGCATGGATAGTCAGTGCCTATTACAAAGTTCTTACTAAATAGTGAATGAATAAGGAAGTACTATTTGTTCTTTTGTGATGTTTAGCTATATATAGTTAATCCCTACCCCCTTTAAATGATAAGCAGCAACCTCTTTTACATTCAGCAACTTAGTTGCTTGACATTAATGTGCTGATCTGGTTTTTACTATAATCGCCAGTTAATAGCTCATGCTATTCAAGTTACCTTTTCCAATTGTGAATCCAGACTTTTTTGTTTGGTTACTTTTTATGTTTTGATGAATTTTTTAAGATTGTGTTTTGTCTCTTATTTTGTAACAGTTTTTACATTGAGGTCTCTTCTTGGTGTTTCTTGTGTAGCTTGGATCATGCTATAGTTTGTTCTAATGTTCATTTATTGAGAAGTATTTTGAGCAAAGGTATGCTTTCTGGAAAGATTATGTATGGATAGTACCTACTTGCAGTGTTATTACAGTGGCATCTTTATCTCTGAAAGCACTTGAATAAAAACAAAATTTGAGAGGATCCATTAGCTTTAGGAAACTATCATCTATTGTTTATTTGGCATGTGTATCTTTTAAGGGATGAATTTTACTCCTGCATCATGATAAGGTGTTTTGATAGTAGGATTAGCTCAGCCTTTAAGATGAATTAAAAATAATCCTCAATTGTTATCACAGGGAAAAAATCAAGAAGGAAGAAAAACTAGTTAAGCAACTGGTACAGAGAAATGAGTTGTCATATATATATATTTTTGTCAGTGCTATTGTTCTCTGTAGAAATAACGTAGAAAAGTTGGAAACTGGTGGAAGTAATCAGTGATTGGAGGGATCCCTAGCCTTCCTTTATACTAGTTACAATATTTTTTGTATTTTTAAATTCAGACCCTTACCAATGTGGGAGAAGACTGGGAAATGAAAGTTTTTTGTTTGCAATCAGTATCTATTCTCAGACTGAAGGTATTTATGGATACTTGTTCCCAGGGCTATTACTTGATTTCTTCACTCTTGATGTGGCTAAGGAAGTAGGTTATAACAATAGTTCTGGTCTGTCACTATGTTCTGTTTAATTTGGATGATCTTTGTATTCTTCCTCAGTCTCAATTTACACATATTCATACAGACACCAGAAACACTGTTCTGTCTGTTATGATTCTGTTGCCTTCCATGAGAGGGAAGTAAGCGAAGCAGTTAAGGATGGAGAAAACTCCTAAAGATTCTTAAGCAACTATCAGAAAGTGTGCTCAGAGAAATTTAATTCTAGCTATGTAAAAATTCACTGCCGTATTTACAGTTTTTAGTAAAGGCAATACTGCCCTCTGGTGTCTAGAAGCCACTTCCAACACATCTTCTCAAAATGCTCTTTTGCTCTTAGATTTTAGACTCTAGAACGTCTTAGAAAAATAAGTAACGATTATTTAAGAGTTGGGTTAGTTTATTTGCTTGAAGTCCATGGTTCAGGTAATTTGGGGACATACTAGAGTCATCTACTTATTACTACCCCTTATCTGATAGGTAATACCCCAGATATTTTTTTTTTTAAATATTACTTTGCTCTGTTCATAAGGCAAATGTTCCCAATCCTATTATTAAAAATATTGTACATTGGATCATTGCCAACTTTTAGCAAGCTAAATCATTATTCTCCTTTCTTTACTTTTGTAAATGATGTGTCATTTTTCATTTCATTCTGGATATAAATCGTAATTTCTTTTGCCTTGTGTTTTTTCTTCACAAGCACGCCTTTCATATAATGATAGAGGTAAGATGCATTGATGTTTGTTTTATGGTTGTGAAACTTTTTGTGGATGCATATTAAACATTTTGTTCTTAGATTTTTTTGTTGTTGTTGCTTTCTTGTGCATCCTTTATAGTTTATAAATTTATGTTTTGAAGGCTTTTTTAAAACATAAAAATATGATTGATTTGCCATAGTAATAGTTTTTGGTTTTGAAGGATTGTTAATAGTATTTATACTTAACAAAGGTGGAATGTAGAAGCAACTGTTTCAGTTGATTAGACGTCAACACCTAAAAGCTAGATTTTTTTTGTCTTAAAAATCTTGTATTGGTTAAATTTTACAGTATGTCATTAGCTTAAATGTCAGCATGTGCTTATTTTTAATAGGCTGACTTTTGGGTCAGAGCATTATCTTTTAATGTGAAAGCTGTATTTTCAGATAGTTTCTTTCATCTTTGGCATCTTTAATCTTTAGCACATGGACTAGCTGGAGAAGTATTAATTTGATCTCTTGCTGTCTGGAGGTGTAAGACTTTATTTAGATTAGAATTCATCTTTTGTGTGGAGAACTTAGAATAAGTAAAATGATCACAAACTGTTTTGCGGTTCTTCTAATAATTATTCCTGTGTTGTTATATTAATGATGTAGGGTAGTAGTGCTGCATGGGGGCACAATTTCTAGCTACTATCATTTGTCGCTTCTCAACATCATGCCTTCCAATGCCATGATTTTCACCTACAGATAGGTCAAGAAGATACATACCTGTAACGGTGTTCTAATGCATGCCTTTTTAATTGTGCAAAATAGCATGGATATTGCAAGACCACTGAAAACTTAAGAAAATTTTTCAGGAATTCTGAAGTCCTTATAATTTTTTCCCCACCCCGAAGTGGTTTTTCTGTGTAGTGGGACAAACCCATGTTTTGTGGTTACCATCAGAATGTTGCTGTCATTATGAAGCTTAAGTCTGAAGTGTTTTCCCGGTGTTCATATATTTAAAAAGCATAAATATTTTTAAAATCTTTACTCTTAGAATCAAGCATTGAGTTTTTTTGGTGGGTAAATTAGTGTAATGATGCTACCATCTCTAGGTTTTGACATTATAGGAATATACCTTAGCAGACCTTTTTCTCATCTTTTGAAAATGTCATTGTTCTTTTTAAAATTTTCACTTGTAAGTAGTTTTAACCACAGTGTGTTTATAGGCTGTTGTATGTAATGGTAATATCATTAGGAGAGTGATTTAAAATTTGTTACTGAAGTAACAGAGGCTTAGAAACTTGCTGAATAGAGCCTTGAAACTTAGGAGAACTTAGCCTCTGCATTTGGAAAATATTCAGTGATTTATTTTCTTATAGATATTATTGTGTTTCCTAAAATTTAGGTTAATATTATACTGAAACTATATTTCAAACTTTCAGCATACTCTTAATTTGAGATGTGGGTTAAATTATCTAAATCCTATTTTATAGACTGAATTATAACCATATGATTTGTATTCCTTAGAATAGAGAATGGGTAATGTGTTTGTTATTTGGAGAGAGATCTATCAATTTTTATTAGTTATTAAAAATCTAAGTGTTTCACATTTAGAGCCAACAACTTTTTACCTGGTTATTTTTCCTTTTCAGTTTTTCAGCCCTTATTTGTAGAATACTTTAGTTTTTGGCATCCCTGCTTTGAACTTTTTTACTTTATAATGTCTTTGTTAAAGAAGACAGCGTTAACAGTCACATTATAGTTAAAGTTTTTCTAATTGAATGTTTTCTGTTTAGTTGACATAATTTTTATGTAGTTATCTAATAATTCCTGGACTGTGAAGATTGAGTGGCTTTGTCTGTTGAAGAGTAGTTTTCAACTTTTTTTCCCCCCTGTTATCTCCACATTCACATAAGCAATATACTATTCCAGTCAGTAAAATCTCTTATTACAGATAGAAATGATCTGTCCAGGAATGTATAGGGATGGTGTAGCTTTGATCAAAACTCTCTAGATTCTTGTGTTCCTTCTCACTGAACGTCCTGACTTTAAGAATCATACTTCTATAACATTTGTATCTGATTTCCTTGACCTTTCACTCTATTTAACTAAACATTCTTTAGCTGTGTTAATCTTTCATGTATCAATGTGTGAAGGAAAAACAACTTTTATAGACATTTTAGAAAGAAACACCTGAGATTAAAATAGGTCACAAGAAGTTTTCTAGTTTATCTTACTGTTTTAAAATAGCAATCTCAATATAATATTGTCTAGTTTAGAAGAAGAAATTACATTTTTTTCCCTGTTTAATTCCTTGCAGTATTTTTATTGTTGAGTATCTTTAATGTAGATATCAAGTTTAAAACTTTTGAATTGTACCGGTGAATAAATAATACCTACACTAAGTCTTGAGGCATTAGATTAAAAAAAAAAAAAAAGGTGGAGGAAAGTCAGAAAGAGGTAACATGCTGTTTCCAAGTTTCTTAAGTCCCACCCAGTGTCATAATATCTGTTGTTATTGCACAGGAAGTTTAGTTCCTCATTATAGTACTCATTATACAGTCCTTCAAACATTTTTATTTCTTTTTCTCTGTAAGGTTTCCAAAGGTTTCCAATATCTCCCTTTAGTTGCAGATACAAAACTAATACAATGCTTTTTGTGAAGGTTTGCTATTCTACTTTGTATGGGGAGGGTCCCCTTGTGATTTGTAAACGCTGTCTTTGTTCCAATTTTTATATTAACTATAGTAGCATATTTTTAATTTATTTACAGTACCTGTTCATCTACTATGATGATTATTCACTTTTGGGTTATTTGTACTTCCTCTTTGCCAATCAGCCTTAGAACACTAAAAATATTTATCTCAATTTTGGGAAAGGATAAATTATTAATTGGTTGAAAAATTAGAATGGATGAGCATTTTGATTATAGCAACATCAATGTCTTTTATGAGCTTGTATTTAATATATCTACCTACAATATATTTGAGAATGGGTATTTTCTGAGGTGAATGAAAAGAGATTGAAAGTCACTGGGGAAAGTAGATTTTGCAGTTTTCTTTGAGACATATAGCCATAATGTTCTGTTTCTGGTGCTTTTCAAATCTTCATCAAGTAAGAGAGTATCAACTGATGAAACCAATGAAATACTTGTACAGTATCCTAGAAGTTACAGAAAATCTTAGTGGGAAAAGTTAGTGAGACTAGATCAGAAAGAATTTAGATTTTTTCTCATGTGATACCTATATAGTAGTTGTTCCTGAATGCTATTTTAAAAATCTCAATTCAAATTGCTTGCCTTGTGAACAATATAATTAGTAATGCTTGAGAACTGTTTTGGCTAGATTGAAGTTAATGTCAACTGTGTTTACTGTTTCTGTCAGTTGATTCCTCAGTATACTATTTCTTCTTATATTTTGAATGATACACATATTTATCATGTGCTGCTTTTTAATAATAATGTTGTTATTTATCTATAGGACCCAGGACCACCCCCACCCTCTCCATTACTAGGTTTGAAGCCACTACAATTGCTAGAAGTGAAAGCAAGGGGAAGATTTGGTTGTGTTTGGAAAGCCCAATTGCTTAATGAATATGTAGCTGTCAAAATATTTCCGATACAGGTATGGTTACTGCATTTTCCTAATCTGCCTATGTTTTTTAAAAAATACACAATTGGCTAGGTTATTGTAATTCAGAATCAGTCTGAAAACAAACTGTATGTTTCAAGGTGGTTCTCTGTGATACTGCAAAAAGCAGTTAGCTCTTTTATATGTGTTTTTTCCATCTGAGAAATGGCATTAATGGTACAAAAATCATTGCTCAGAATGGTGAAATTACAATAAATTAGCTTAAAGAAGAAGATCTGCCAATAAAAATTCTATAGAAATGCTAAGTGAAGATGAGGATGCCAATGAAAAATGGAATTCATTGATAGGTTAAAATTTTACATCTCATTGACCTTATCAGAAAAAGCAAACAGAACAGGGAAAGAATAAGTGGGCTTTGTTTCAGAATTGCTTTTTGAAGGTATATTACTGGACTGCTTTGTTTTTGTTCTACCTTGAGTGTTTACGTAATCATTTCAGACTTTTTCGGTGAATTTTCTTTTTTTTTATGATTTATTTATGCATATAAGAGCTGGGGTACAGGTCAGAGATGTGGGGGGTGAAAGATTCATCAGAGGCAGAAAGGGGAGCAGAACAGGCAGATTGACCGAAGTACACGACTCAGGGGAGCAGTGGGTGGGCGAGACAGGAGAGGTCTGCTGCACCATGTGGGTTGCTCCCTGGCCTACCAGGGATCGAACTCATGCTGCAGAAGCTGAGGACTGCTTCATAGTGTGGTGCTTAACTCCTTGCGCCACCAGGGAGGCCCTGGGTGAATTTTCAAAGACAGAAAATCAAGTCTAGTTAGTTTACTATTGTATTGTTTTTCTTTTAAAGGAGGCTTACTTCATGAAACCCAGGTCTAATGAGCCTTTGAGTTGTTGTTATGCTTTGTGGTGCAGGCTTCACCACTGCACCTAGACATTGGATTCTCTAATTCAGAGATACCCATACAGTATAATCATCCTATTTATCTTAATATATGTAGATTTGTGCCTTCCTGCTTCCTCTAAAGCCTGTTTCCTAGATTCTGTGAAGTTTATTATTTTTTTTTTTTGGTAGCACTGCAGATACTCTATGCAGTAGTTTAGTTCTCAAGGAAGAGTTTATTCTGTTGTGCTAAGATTCACAAATACAATCAGGGTGTGAAGGAGCTTAAAAATCAGAGAAAGGCATTTAAATGATATTAAGAGCAACAACAACTGTAATAACAGTAGCTGACATTTTATTGAATGATTTACTGGGTCATATAGAAATACTTTACATGGGAGTACTCACTATTAATGTGTTCATATATTACCCAGACATATAACAAGCAGTATACATTTTTTTTTTGTCGTGAAGATCAATTTTATTTTTTTAAATAATAAATTTTATTTTTATATTCCCCATACAATTTCAACCCCCCCCCCATTCTGACCCCAATCCCTCCCCTCCCGCCCCCCCTTGCCCCCCAAAAAGTGTCTCTGGTTCATAGTTTTTTGTTGCTTTTGATTTTCACTTTCTTATAGTTATTCATTTTCCTGGTCCCTTATTTAAGTTTTCTAGATTCCTGCTATGAGTGAGACCATCCGGTATTTTTCTTTTTCTTTCTGGCTTATTTCGCTGAGCATGATCCCTTCCAGCGCCATCCATGTTGCTGCAAATTGCATGTGTTTATCTTTTTTGAATGCTGAGTAATATTCCATGGTATATATGTACCAACAAGCAGTATACATTTTAATACAACAGTCCTATGAGGCAGACACTACAGCCCCTGTTTTGCTAGTAAGGAAACTGAATGATTTTGTACCTTGTCCAAGGTACTTAAAAGTTTGAAGGTTTCTAACCCTTATGTGCTATTGCCTTCCCCTTTTCATTAGCCTTTGCAAGCACAAATGAGTACTTTGCATTTTAAATAATTTCATTGCATTTTTTTACCACATTGTTATCTTGTCTTTGTAGGGTATTCTAAACATTTTGTTGAAAGTGTTTGATATAATAAAGAAAACTTTTTCATCCTTAGATGAGGTTTATTCTTTCTCAGGGAATTTCATCTCTCAGGGAGATTATTCTGGTAAGACAAGTAACTTTTCAGTTGATAAAATTACACTGTAGTACTAACTATATGTACTCTGCGCATACAGAAATGCAGCATTTCTGATCAGCTCATATGTTTACAAACTCAGAGACACAGAAAGTATGTTTGGAGGGAATGGCACAGGGCAGGCACTTGGTATGAAACTGTTGACTATTATAAGGGTTTCCTTTTACTAAAAACAAACAAACAAACAAACAAACAAACAAACAAACTACAAAACCAAACCAAAGAATCTTTTAGTACTTAGCTTTATTTTTAAATGTTCTTTTTGAACTTACCTTTTAGTAATCTCTTAGATGTGGTTTATTAGCCTGTATTCTTTGCTTTCTTACTGTTCTTTCTTTTTAAACTCTAGGACAAACAATCATGGCAAAATGAATATGAGGTCTATAGTTTGCCTGGAATGAAACATGAGAACATATTACAGTTCATTGGGGCAGAAAAACGAGGCACTAGTGTTGATGTGGATCTTTGGCTAATCACAGCATTTCATGAAAAGGTAAAACTACTTTCCATTTTAACTCAGTAAAAGTTAGGGTTGACTTACCTCATGTTGGCTACAAATTCCTTAGACATCTTATAGGAAATAAAAATCTTTCTTAAAAAGATAATTTATTTTAATGAAAGAGCAGAGCTAGCAGCTTTTTCACCTAATCCTTTACTTACAATATCATTCTTTTGTCCCTAAATTTATGTGCTGCAGTTAGCTTCTCTTACATGTATTTGTTTTAGAATAGCCAGTGCTTAGTAATTTTAATTTTCCATTTATGATCCATTTTGATAACATGAACCATTTTTTTTTTCCACTTTGAATGTTGTGGCTGAAAACTTTTTAATCAGTGTAGCTTAGCAACAAAAGTAGACTCACGAAACTTCTCTGATCTTTGGTCTATCACTAATTTATAAGGTAATTATCATCAAAGCACACATGCTTTTTCCTCAGTTTTTCTATTGAGTAGTACACATTAATGAAATAGGAAATTTTGGTAATGTCCTTGGTAATTTGTTTCTTCATTGTCAGATATAAGTGTGTCTTTTATTAGTTCTTAACCAAGAGTATGGCAGCAATCTATAGATTCTTTATGTTGGTTGTTATGTGTCTCAGTTTACTGCTACTCCTATGATAGAATGTCTCTATAGTCAGTGCATTTTAATTTTTAAAACACTTTCTAGAATATTAGATTTTGACTATTTTTTAATATTAAATTTTATTTTTATATTCCCCCATACAATTGCAAACGCCCCATTCTGACCCCAATCCTTCCCCTCCCGCCCCCCACCCCCCAAAAAGTGTCTCTGGTTCATAGTTTTTTGTTGATTTTGATTTTCACTTTCTTATATTCATTTTCCTGGTCCCTTATTTAAGTTTTCTAGATTCCTGCTGTGAGTGAGACCATCCGGTATTTTTCTTTTTCTTTTTGGCTTATTTCGCTGAGCATGATCCCTTCCAGCGCCATCCATGTTGCTGCAAATTGCATGTGTTTATCTTTTTTGAATGCTGAGTAATATTCCATGGTATATATGTACCACATCTTCTTGATCCAGTCATCTATTTTTGGGCATTTGGGCTGTTTCCAAAGCTTAGCTATTGTAAATGGTGCTGCTATAAACATAGGGGTGCAGGTGCTCTTTGGAATTGATGTTTCTGTGTCCTTTGGGTAAATACCTAGGAGTGGAGTTGCTGGATCATATGGAAGCTCTATGTTTAGTAGGTCCAGAAATCTCCACACAGCTCTCCATAGTGGTTGGACCAGTTTGCACTCCCACCAACAGTGCAGAAGAGTTCCTTTTTCTCCACACCCTCGCCAACATTTGTTGTTGCTAGTTTTTTTAATATGTGCCATTCTCACTGGTGTGAGATGGTATCTCATGGTAGTTTTGATTTGCATTTCCCTGATTACAAGTGATGTTGAGCATTTTTTCATATGGCTGTTGGCCATTTGCATTTCCTCTTCAGAGAAGTTTCTTTTAAGCTCTTCTGCCCATTTTTTGACTGGGTTATTTTCTTTGTTGTTGCTGAGTCTCATCAGCTCTTTGCAGATTTTTGTGATCAGTCCTTTATCATTAGTGTTGGGTGCAAAAATGTTCTCCCAGTTGGTGGGGTTTCTCTTTGTTTTTGTTATTGTCTCTTTTGCTGTGCAGAAGCTCTTTAATTTGATGTAGTCCCAGCTGTTTATCTTTGCCTTCACTATCACTGCTTTGGGTTATGTGTCTGTAAAGATGTCTTTGATGTGCAAATCCCGTAGTGTTTTGCCTATATTTCCTTCTATGTATTTTATGGTTTCAGGTCTTATGTCTAGTTCTTTAATCCATTTTGAGTTGATTTTTGTGTATGGTGTGAGGTAGTGGTCAAGCTTCATTCTTTTGCATGTAGCGACCCAGTTTTCCCAGCACCATTTATTGAACAAACTTTCTTTGCTCCAATGCATAGTCTTTGCTCCTTTGTCAAAGATTAGTTGACCATAAATCTGTGGGTTTGTTTCTGGATTTTCTATTCGATTCCATTGGTCTGTATATCTGTTCTTGTTCCAATACCATGCAGTTTTGATGATTATGGCTTTGTAGTATAGTTTGAAGTCTGGGAGTGTGATGCCTCCATTTCCTTCTTTTTTTTTCAGTAGAGCTTTGGCTGTTCGGGGTTTTTGGTGATTCCATATGAATTTCATCAATAATTGTTCTATTTCTTTGAAGAATGCCATTGAGATTTTGATTGGAATAGCATTGAATCTGTATATTGCTTTTGGTAGGATGGCCATTTTAATAATGTTTATTCTTCCAATCCATGAGCAGGGGATGTCTTTCCATTTCTTTGTGTCTTCTTCTATTTCTTTTAACAGTGTTTTATAGTTTTCTTTGTATAGGTCCTTTACCTCTTTTGTTAGATTTATTCCCAAATATTTGATTTTTTTTGTTTCGATAATAAAAGGGGTGTTTTTTTTTATTTCTTCTTCTTCAGATTTATTGTTTGTGTATAGGAAGGCTACTGACTTTTGCGTGTTGATTTTGTATCCTGCCACTTTACTGAATTGATTGATGAGTTGAATTAGTTTTTCTGTGGAGATTTTGGGGTTCTCTATGTATATTATCATATCATCTGCAAATACTGATAGTTTGACTTCTTCTTTTCCTATTTGGATTCCTTGGATGTCTTTCTCTTGTCTTATTGCTCTGGCTAGGACTTCCAGTATTATATTGAAAAACAGTGGTGAGAGTGGACATCCTTGTCTTGTTCCAGATCTTAATGGAATTGCTTTCAGCTTTTCACCATTGAGAATGATACTGGCTGTTGGCTTGTCATAGATGGCCTTTATGATGTTGAGGTATGTTCCTTGTATCCCATGAATTTCAAGGGCTTTTATCATGAATGGGTGTTGCACTTTGTCGAAAGCTTTCTCAGCATCTATTGATATTATCATATGGTTTTTATATTTCTTTTTGTTGATGTGTTGGATAACGTTGATTGATTTTCGGATGTTAAACCATCCTTGTGCCCCTGGAATGAATCCAACTTGGTCGTGGTGAATTATCTTATGGATACATTGTTGGATTCTGATAGCTAAAATTTTATTGAGGATTTTTGCATCAGTGTTCATTAGGGAGATTGGCCTATAGTTTTCCTTTTTTGTGTTGTCCTTATTCGGTTTTGGTATTAGTGTAATATTGGCTTCATAGAACGTGTTTGGTATTGTCCCTTCCTTCTCAATTTTTTGGAAGAGTTTGTGAAGGATAGGCACTAATTCGTCTCTGAATGTTTGGTAGAATTCATTTGTAAATCCATCAGGTCCTGGGCTTTTGTTTTTGGGGAGGTTTTTGATTACCATTTCAATTTCGCTGCTTGTAATTGGTCTGTTTAGGTGTTCTATTTCTTCTTTATCCAGCTTTGGGTGATTGTAGAGTTGTAGGAATTTGTCCATCTCCTCTAGATTGTTGAACTTGTTTCCATATAACTGTTCATAGTAGTTACTGATTATTCTTTTGATTTCTGCTGTGTCCGTTGTGATTTCTCCTCTTTCATTTATGATCCTGTGTATTTGTGCTTTCTCCCTTTTTTCCTTTGTGAGCCTGGCTAGGGGTTTGTCTATTTTATTTATTTTTTCAAAGAACCAGCTCTTGGTTTCATTGATCTTTTGGATTGTTTTTTTAGTTTCAATTTCATTTATTTCTGCTTTGGTTTTTATTATTTCTTTTCTTCTACTGGTTTTGGGTTTTTTTTGTTGTTCTTTTTCTAGATCTTTGAGCTTCGAGATTAGGTTGTTTCTTTGAGTTCTTTCTTGTTTTTGATGTGAGCTTCTATTGCTATATATTTTCCTCTTATTACTGCTTTTGCTGCATCCCATACATTTAGGATATTGGTGTCCTCCTTGTCGTTCAATTCAAAGAATTTTTTAATTTCTTCTTTGATCTCCTCGTTAGCCCAGTGGTCTTCCAGTAGTGTGGCTTTTAATCTCCATGAGGTAGGATAGTTCCTTGCCTTCTTTTTATGATTTATTTCTAGTTTGATGCCTTCGTGGTCAGAAAAGATGGTTGGTATGATTTCAATCTTGGTGTATCTGTTGATGTTTGTCTTGTGCCCCAGTATGTGATCGATCCTGGAGAATGATCCGTGTGCGCTTGAGAAAAATGTGTACTCCGTTTTTTTTGGGTTTAGTGTTCTATAGATGTCTGTTAAGCCCAAATGCTCTAGGTCCTTATTTAGAGCTTTAGTTTCTTTACTTATTTTTTGTCTTGTTGATCTATCCATTGTTGATAGTGGTGTGTTGAAGTCTCTCACTACATATGTGTTTTCTCTGATGTCTGTTTTCAGAGAGGACAACAGTTGTCTGATATATTTTGGTGCTCTTTCGTTTGGTGAGTATATGTTAGTGAGTGTTATTTCTTCTTGAAGTATTGTCCCCTTAATCATAATGTAGTGACCATTGGGGTCTCTTTTTATTTTTTTGAGTTTGAAGTCTGTTTTATCTGATATAAGTATAGCTGTTCCTGCTTTCTTTTTTGGCCCATTTGCTTGTAGGATTGTTTTCCATCCTTTGACTTTGAGCCTATTTTTATCTTTTGTAGCTAAATGTGTTTCCTGGAGACAGCAAAAGGTTGGGTTTTGTTTCTTAATCCAGGCTGCAACTCTGTGTCTTTTTATTGAAGAGTTTAGTCCATTTACATTTAGAGTTAATATTGATATGTTAGCATCTGTATTTGCCATTATGTTTGTCTTTCCTTTGATTTTATTTATTCTTTTAATAACTTTTTTTTTGGTCTTCTTTCGTTATTCGTCCCTCTGAGGTTCTGGTTTTAGGATTCCTTGTAGTATTTTTTGGAGTGGGGGTTTATTCGTAATGAAATTCCGGAGTTTCTCTTTGTCTGGGAAGGTCCATATTCTTTCTTCATGGAGGAAAGAGAGCTTTGCGGTATAGAGTATTCTTGGTTGGCATCTGTTTTCTTGGAGTCTGTTGACTATGTCCCTCCACTCTCTCCTTGCCCGTAGTGTTTCTTCAGAGAAGTCTGATGTCAGCCTGATTGGTTTTCCTTTGAATGTTATCTGTTTCTTCCCTCTTGTCAGCTTCATTATTTTTTCCTTGTCCTGGATTCTTGGGAGCTTTACTATTATGTGTCTTGCTGTGTATTTCCTTTCGTCGTGGAAGTTTGGTGTTCTTCTTGCTTCTTGTATATCAATTTTCAGCTCCTTCTTCGCATTTGGGAAGTTCTCTTCAATTATCTCCTGGAATATTTTCTCTGTTCCTACATCTCTCTCCTCTCCTTCTGGAATTCCTATAACTCTTATATTTCCTTTCCTCATGGAGTCAGATAGTTCCTGAAGTCTTTCTTCATTCTTTTTCCTTCGTACTTCTCTTTCCTTTTCTGTTTTGGTTCTTTTCCTTTCTGTGTCTTCAAGATTACTTATTCGTTCTTCCATTTCATCTATTCTGCTTTCCTTGCTTTTCCCAGAGTTCTTTAGTTCCTCCATTAATTCTTTGATCTCCTGCATTTCTTTTACTTCCCTCTTTAGGGACTCAATTTCCTTCTTCTGATCTATCACTTTTTTAATCATGGCAATTTTAAATTCTCTTTCTGGAAGGCTCAGAAGTTCTTCCAAGTTGATGTCGTTGCAATCTGGGCAGTGGTTTTCTTTTTGTGGTGTGCTTCTTTCCTGAGGAGTTGTTAGGTTGCGTGTGGTTCTTCTACTCCCTACTGTCTGTTTTCTAATTTGTCATATGCGTTGGGACACTGTGTTGCTCGGACTGACTGGCATCTTGGGTGAACTTCTCCGCTCCCCTCTGGCTCTTCCAGGAGCCATCTCTGTCTTCTGGGGGAGCTTTCTGCTGGTTTTAGGCAGTTTTTACTGAAGAAATGTCCCTGTTCTAAAATGGCGAAGCGGGATGCAGTCCCTGCGCCTCCGGTTTCAGGCACACTCTTCTGCGCACCCGGTCTGCCCCGGACGTGGGTGCCTGCTCCCTCTGTGGGCTCAGACTGCTGGTCGGAAGGGGCCTGGCGTGGGCAAACTTCCCGGCTGGCCACTGGGTCCTCCAGAAGCCTTGTGCCCTTTTCAAGCAGTCTTAAGAAATTTCCTGTTCTATGGGGTGTTTATGACTTTTTTTTCCGGGTCGCTAGGTGGCGCCAGAGATCTCTCCTATTGTCCTTGGGGGGCTGTTTTTCGCCTCCCCCCACCCCGTGGGACAGGGAACAGAGCGGGAATGGTAGGGTACACCTCAACAGCTTTGGGGTGCTGTGTCTGCCTTGTGCCCCACCGTCGTGGAGAACCCACGCCCCGAATTTTCGTGCCCCGGGTCTCAGTTCAAAGCCCTCAGTTCCAGGACGCGGGCTGTAGCCCAGTTCAGTGGCGCGGGAATGGCGCCTTTTGCACTGCTCCCGTGCCTGGGCGCCTGGTTCCTGCTTACTCAGGGAGGGACCTTCACCTCAGTGAGGACCTCCGCGCGTCTCCCCGCAAGCCTAGGTCACAGGCGCGGGGACCTGGGCAGCCGCGATCTGCACTTGCTTTTCAAGCGCGCCAAGCGCGCCGCTTTTCCACGCAAGCTTACCAGCAGCCCGGGCTGTGTGCGCGTTTCCCGGGGTCTTTGTTCTTCAATAATGGCGCCCGGAGCCGTTCGCTCACCGCCGCGACGAATCCTGCAGGGTTCGCCTCAGCTCCCATTCACGGGGTGTGGTGGCTGCAATAGTTCCTTTCCACTCACAGTCCCGCTTGCTGCGTCCTTTGTTCTTGTTGGCCGTTTTGGTTTGTTGTTTTCCTCCTCTCTGCTGGTCGGAGAGTGCCGCCTCTGTGGGCAGGGGAGGGGAGCAGGGTTCTGCGCTTCCCTCCCTTCTGGTCCTCTTTTATGGCCACTTTCTTCTTCGGGTGGTTTGCTGGAGTCACCCGTTTATCTTCCGTGTCCCAGTTCTCACTGGGACCTGCCGCTTTTCCTCCCTATTAACTTTTTTTAATGGGAGATCTTACTCGCAGCGTCTCCTCGCCGCCCTGTTGCTCCGCTCCCCTCTTGACTATTCTTTTTTAGTAACTTTTGGCTTCTAAATAGCGGGACACTGACCAATTTTGCTTATAGTAGACCTTAAAGGATTAGTGGTATTACTTTCTAGTCAAATGTTTATTAATGTGAAACTTAAATCATTCCAGAAAGATTGGTTTTTGGATGTTATTTATCAAAAAGACAGACATGTTGCCTTCCATAACTATTTAAAAGGAAAAAGGAAAATCTCCATGTACATACAGCTTTGTCAAGAGCATACATTGTTTTTTTTCCCCCCCTTTCTTTAGGGTTCACTGTCAGACTTTCTTAAGGCTAATGTGGTCTCTTGGAATGAATTGTGTCATATTGCAGAAACCATGGCTAGAGGATTGGCATATTTACATGAGGATATACCTGGCCTAAAAGATGGCCACAAACCCGCCATATCTCACAGGTAGAACTAAATTTATTTTTTCCCCCAAATAATTCAGTATCTGCTTATTATTTAAACTTTTAATCTCCTGAGAAATATTTTCCCTGGCTATCTAATCATGCTATGTAAGAGGCAGTTGATTTTCATATTTTTCAAATATTTTAACAAATTTAATTATTGATTTATATTTCAGTTTG
This sequence comes from Talpa europaea, assembly GCF_964194135.1. Lineage (NCBI taxonomy): Eukaryota > Metazoa > Chordata > Mammalia > Eulipotyphla > Talpidae > Talpa > Talpa europaea. The sequence continues at coordinate 90,783,943 of NC_140073.1, forward strand.
TCTCGTTTCTGAAAGCATGGTTAATAAATAAAAGTGTATTTTCTCTATTTCAGAGAAATTGGTTTTACCTTAAAACAAATTCAAAGATGATTTAAATGGTATGAGGGGATGTAATCAAGGAGGAACTTTGAGTTTATTTTTGCTTGTGTTCTGAATATCCTATCACCTTTACTTGAGTTGAAGTTGAGGGAGGCATCCTTTGAACCAATTGCGTTTATTACTAAATTGTCCTTTCAGTGTTTGTGGAGGGGGAAAAAAACGCTATCATGCTATAGCCAGCCACTGTGGCAAGAGTTTGATCTCTGGCCAGGGAGCTACCCCACATGGTGCAGCAGACCTCTTCTGTCTCACACACTGCCCCACTCAACAGTGTATTTCAATAGATCCTCCTTCTCTGCTCCCCACTCTGTCTCTGGTGAATTCTCTTACCCCTCCGCACCTCTGGCCTAGGCACCAGTTCTTGGATCCATAAATAAATAAATCTTAAGAAAAAAGAAAAGATGGTTTTAAAAGTAGGCCAAAATTCATTTAACTCATACATGAGTGCCAGCAAGAGGTGGGAGGGACTACACTTAATCCAATTTTAATACAGATTTGATTTTGCAAACCTAAACCACCTCTGCCCAGAAATAGTTCTTTCTTCTCACCTTGGTACATACTGCCTCTTAATGAGTTTTTGGTTGCCTTACCTAGCTCTGTAGGGTACTAATCCCTTGGAATCCTCTAAAATTACTACCAGTAGGGACACTAACAATCTGAGTCTAAAACTGATTGGTTTTTATAGCATTTTGCGTGTCTACCTATTCCTCTTCTATTCTGCTCTTCTTTCTGTACATATAACTAACCATTGCTCATGGCACAGATTATATTTAGCTAGGGGACAGCAATCTTTGAAATGAACCAGTTGAGGCTAGTGTATAGATTTGAGTGCCTTAAAATGGCTGTTCTTTCAGAACACCAGGATGTAAGTGGAGTAGTATATGCTTATGGTGAAAACTTTCAACCTATTATACATTCTCAGAGATGCTTTTCTACAACTAGGTTGATGAATATAAGAATCACTAAAATAGGGCCTCCCCTGGTAGCGCAGCAGTTGAGCGCTGGGTTGTGAGGCTGCCTGCAGCCTCTGTAGCACCAGTTCAATCCCCGGCCGCCAGCGAGGGTCCCACAAAAAAAAAAAAAAAAATCACTAAAATAGGGAACCATTCTAAAATGTAGGCAAAACCAGTGGCAAGAGAACCACTTCAGTTGCTATTAGAAATTTTTTTATTGTGTTTTTTTAATTTCCATTTTAATGGGAGTTTTAACTATAGACTCCAAAATATTCTCATTATCTTTAAATCTAGCAATTTTATGATTGATAGGTAGAAATGATATAGATAACATACCTAAAGGCTGGACAGTATTTTTTTATTATAAACCTTCTTAGAGAGAATTCCTCTTGCCCATGTTATAAATGGGAGTTCGTCACTGTACTCTTGTGCCTCAGGTTATTTGGAGACTTAACGCTCTTTCTCCCTCTTTCTCTCAATTTCACACTTTCTTTGGTAGTTGTCCCCTAACACTTTCAGTAAAAAAAATTTAAAGATAACTCATTTGAACTTAATTTGAACATGTCTATCTTTCTATTTGTAAGGGACATCAAAAGTAAAAATGTGCTGCTGAAAAACAATCTGACAGCTTGCATTGCTGACTTTGGGTTGGCATTAAAGTTTGAGGCTGGCAAGTCTGCAGGTGATACCCATGGACAGGTAAGTACGATAACTAAACTCATCGAAAAACAATGTTTTCATATTTTTAGAATCACATATCTGGATTGAATTGGTTTAAGATTATTGTGGTGATTATTTTATAAGCATTTAATACCAAATGGCTCTCAAATATGTTAAAACTGCCAAGGAAGACATTTTCAAATGGTGGTGACGGATAGTTAGGACCTCAAGTGATTTAGATTAAGCAACTCATGAAACAACCTAGATGCATGTCATGGGATACTAGTGAATTCACGCCTGCCCCCTTTTTTTCAATTTTTGTGTAGAAGAATTGGGGTGTAGAACAGAGGTGCGGGTCATGAGAGTATTCACCAGAGACAGAATGGGGAGCAGAAGAGGCAGATTTGCTGAAATACACTGTTAAGGGGCACAGGAGGCAAGACAGGAGAGGTCTGCTGCATCATATGTGGGTCAGCTCCCTGGCCAGGGATGGAATTCAGGCTAGGCTGTAGTGGTGATAGTGCTGAGACTTAATCCCTAACAATAGGGAGGTACAGAATTCACCTCTTAATAGACTTCATCTTAGGGAATTCTTAGTATTATCACAGTAGTTTTAACTTGTTAATTCTTTCACTAGGAGAAACAGAAAAATAATCAGTCACTATTCATGCTACCATGTATTGAGATATTACTGCTCATTTTTCTTTTTTTTTTCTTTTCCATTTTCTGTTTATTGAGGTAAAGTAGGTTTACATTGTTGTTGTATCTGCTTTGTTATTGCCCATTTTTCAAAATGGCAGTGATAGTTTCTTGCTTTTTAATCTTTATTGCTTTGTTAACTCCTTTAGTCAACTTCATAGCTTTTCTCTGAATTCTCTCCAGAGTTCAGAGCACTTCTAAGTGCTGAGTGATGTGCCTAACTCTGGTCAAGATATACATAGATCTGGCCTCTTAAAAAAGGCTGAAGAAAAAAAAAATTATATATTTTTACTTAGAAACTATGAAGCTAAGAAAGGTGTTTTCATTCCCACAAGATTACTTTTTAATCAAGAAAAGCAGTTTGATCTGAAAGGTACTATTACTTTACAAAGCCAATTGATTTAGATTTTGGCATTATCATTTTTTTCACCTTCAAGTCCTGCAAATTATTAGGTCCTCAATTCTCAGCTTTCTTTTTTCCCCAGTATATTCTGTTGACCTCCAAAAGCAGTTATTAAAGAATCATGCACAGAACATTTTGGCAGTATTGACAGGTTTTTTTTTTAAAGATTTATTTATGTATACAAGAGCTGGGGTGCAGCTCAGATGCGCAGGACGGTGAGATTGACCAGAGACAAAGCGGGGAACAGAACAGGCAGACGGACCGAAAGCACAGGCAAGACAGGAGAGGTCTGCCTCGCCATGTGGGTATCTCCCTGGCCGGCCAGGAATCGAATCTGTGCTGCAGAGGCTGCGGACAGCTTCACAGTGCTGAGCTCAACCTGCTGCACCACCTTGGAGGCCCTTGACTGACAATTTGAGCATTCAGTTTAGATTAATGGTTAGCAGGCATGTAATTCTTAAAAAGTTGATACCAAATGTATTTGGATATACAGGTGGTTTTGTGGAGAATATTATTAATAAGATCAGAGATTGTGTAGGAAGCCTAGGGACAGACTTCTAAGTATGATTGGCTGTCATAAGACTAAATACTGGCAACAGTAATCTTTTGGTATCTCGTAACACTACTTTTTTTTTTTTTGAGGGAAAATTGGGGAATGCATACTTAACTTTTAATGCCCTCATAATTAGGTGACATGAGGTAAAAATAACTTATATAAGCAGTTTGACTTTAGAGTTCATGGACCAGAAAATTTCAAAATGCCATGTTTACTGCACATTTTATATTTAGCTAAGAAAGAACACTGGGGGAAAAGTAAGATTTTTGTGTTATTAATTTATAAAACAGAACATTTTACACTAAAGGGAGTAAATATGTCACAGTTTCATAATAAAAGTACTTAGGTGGCATACATTTATCTTTAGAATAGTAGACTTAAAAAATGCTTGCATATGACAAATAAAATGTGAAGTTATTTAAAGTAGCAAAGCAGCACTCTTTTAAAAAGTTCTCCATATTAAAGGAATTAAAAACTTAAAACTTTAGTTTTGTTTTTTATTAAAAACAGCCTCCCAATTATTTATTTGCAGATAGTTGCCCAGCTGCTGGAGTAAGAGATCACATTCACCTGAGGATGGATCATTTTGGAAATACTAGTATCTGGGCTGTTTCCTGTCTGCTTAAAATTCAAGTAGATTGTGACCTAGCCAGCTATCCCAAAATTTTTTTCTTAAGCATTTATATATGAAGGTTGGCAAGCAGCAATTAAAACTAGCTTATTAACCATAGTTACATCACTAAGAAATGCTAAGTTGTTAGGAACAAATATAAAGGATTTCAAGACAGAATTCACAAGTAAATGAGTATTTTGTATAAATATGGCTTTTTAAAAATTTTTTCTATTAATTTTTTTTAACGATTAGCTTTTTTCCTTTGATATACAGGAAGAGAGAAACCCTCAAAAAAAAAGAGATAGTTTGAAAGTATAGAACTTTTAGCTGTAGTCTGTACCTCCCCGCAAACAGCTGCTGTTCAGAGTTTTACGATTACTTCCAAAGGGGGAAAAATTTCTAAGTTTATACTAATGTAATGTAGAAATAATTTCTTAAGTGTTCTCAGAAAAGTTCTTAGTATGTATGTTGCTTTGTTCCTTGCTGTTCATCCTATAGCAATTTTGTAAGCCCATCCATATCAGTCCTCAAGACTTACCTCATGACTGGGAGCTACATGGTACTCCTGTTTAAGCAGTCTTTCCTGACGGACACTTCTGCTGTTTTCAGTGTCTCAGATGTTTTAGTACTTGATATGGACTAAGATTCTACTTGATCTTACAGTCCTTTGATCATAATTTGGTTACTTATTGATATTAGACCACATTTAGTTTGGATTTTTTTTTTTAGAAAACCATAAAATGTTTGTAAAGTTAACAAATGAATACTGTTTGCTTTTACCGTCTTCTTTTAGGTTGGTACCCGGAGGTATATGGCTCCAGAGGTATTGGAGGGTGCTATAAACTTCCAAAGGGATGCATTTTTGAGGATAGATATGTATGCCATGGGATTGGTCCTGTGGGAACTGGCTTCTCGCTGTACTGCTGCCGATGGTAAGGAAAAAAGTATTTTTAAGAAAGACATACATACCTACTATACATGTGTGAAAAGAGATGATTAGTGTCAAAGGTAGTATTTTAAAATGTATTTAAAAAAGAGACTTTTAAGTCACGGTAGCTTAAACAGAATTCAGAAGGAAGGAACAGGGCAGTAGGAGAGGAAAAGTACTGATACGTATTGATCCTTTACCACTGCCAGATGTTTTTCTGGGTACTTCACATGCCTTTTATTTCCTAAAACAACTTTGGAGGTAGTATTACCTGTTTTAAAGATAAGGAATTTGAAGATCAAAATTTAAGTAGAAATTAAATGACTTGCCTATTTTAACTTTAAGCCAGTGAACCTAGATTTGAAACTCTGATCCAGATGTAGGGAGAGGGCTGCTACTTGATTAGGTTGTATGGGTTCTGCCTGCAGGTTCTAAAGTCAGCTCTTGGGGTCTGAGAGATGTAAGGTCAAGGACTCCCCCCTCCATCCCCCCGCTGCCCCAACCAGGATACTCAAGCTGTCTGTTCAGCACTCCAGTGATGTCAACATATACCTAAGTAAAGGGTTTGAATTTACAGTCTATCCTCCATGACATTGAACTGTGAGGTGCAACTGGTTATATATCCCAGGTTAAATTTTGCCTCCTTAAATCTTTGCAAGTGTGATCTGATTCAGACATTATTGTGAACATTACATTCCTGAGCATAGCACCTAGCTTCTAAAGGATTCCTATTCTGTTTATGTTATTGAAGTCTTTGTTCAAGCCTTATAAATGTTGGCATTGAGTAATTACAAATCTGCACACTGCATTCCTGGTGTGACAAATTATAAATAGTGCTTTAGGAACTTAGTATTTAGTGCTCCTTGAAAGGTCTCTATTGTGTTCATTTATGTTACAGCACTTTTTTGGATGTGAGAATATAAGAGAAACTTCCTGTTAAGCTCCCAAACAAATGTAAATTAGCTTGATTGGTTTTATTTCCATTCATTTTATCTAAAAACTTCCCATGGATTGTGAAAGACAATAGACTAAATTGTGTTGAATATTTAAAAACATAGCAAACCTAACCTATGTTAACAGGAAAATTTTCTGAGTACTATAATTGTCTTTCACTTCAGGGCAGACTACATTTGATACAAGATATTTAATTTGGGGTACTGTTTTTAAAGAAATTTAGTGGACAGTGCTCAGGAGTGGACAACCATTCATTCTTTTAAGATTGGGGATTTGGTAAGAAGTGGACCCAGAACCTAAGAAAGGTTGAAGTATTTGGCTGTAACTTTAGAAGCCTTTGTGAAGAAAAGTAAGTTGTTCATTGTATTTTGGCTCAAAGCGGAAGAGGAAGTATATTTATTACTTGCATTTATGGAAGCAGAAGTAGGTCAGATGGTAGATATTATAGGAAAATATATTTCATAAGAACTTCATTAATAAGAACTTCCAAAGCAATCCCTTGGATTACATGTTATGAGGATATGCAAAGTTAAGATGATAAATGTATCTTGGACAGAGTAAGGTTAAATCTGAATTATCTAGTCTAGTGCTGGTACATAGGTATATTCAGTAAATGTTTTTGAAGGAATATATTTGAGAAATTTAGAGTCTTATGGGAATTCATAGTTTTGCAAAATGGCTTTATTAGTGGGGCTGTTATTATCAGGGAAGCTTTCATGGAAAAAGGATCGGAGATTTTTAAAATGCTCTACAAGTGCGATGAAATACTTAATTGCAGAGTCAGGGTTTTTGACTCTTAAATCAGAAATTGGGGTAGAGAGGACATTGTGAACATTGCTAAAGTGAATGCTTTAAAATTTGTTGGTGGTTCAGTTCAGTGATTTTCAGATTTTAATATACATATCAAACTCCTGGGAACCTTGTTAAAATTTAGATTCTGGCTCAGTAAGTCTGGGTTATGGCCTGATAAATTTCTTGAAAGCTGCCAGTTAGTGCCAGTGCAGCTCACCTCCACTTGGTATAGCACAGATTGAATAGACACCTTATAATGTCAGAACTCAATCATTGGAAATGTTCAGAGACTGACAAGGCAGAGACAATTCTTATAATTAGAGAGGGCTGAATTAGATGGTCTCTTCCAGTCATTGTTAGTAACATTTTATCCAGGATTACTTAATGCATTTCAAGAAATTGTATAAGGTTTGTGTCTACATATACACTTATCTGGCTCCTGAAATTGTTCATTAGTGACTGGTGTCTGTACACTGACTGAAAGGACAGACTTTAGAGTCATTCAGGGAGGTGATTTCCAATTCCAGCTCTGTAAGCCCTTGTGCAAACATTTCTGAGCTTCTTTCTTACTTGTAAAACAATGGTAATGCCACCTTCACTGTGTGAAGATAAAATGGAAGTTAATAGTATATGTAAAGTTTCTGGTCAGGATTAAGTGCTCATCAGGTATTTAAACTCAGCATTTTCTCATTTATCCGAGTATACCTATGGAAAAAAGTATCACCTGAATAACTCTTGTTTATCTGTGAAGATATATTCTGACTTCTTGGGAACCCTGTTTGGAGAGTATGGTTCTTATTTTACAACTAAACATATCTTTGGCAGCTCTTGTAAGGGTAGAGAAGAGGTGTGATTCTAATGGGCACATTACCTCATGTGGAACAGGAAAGGAGTTTTGATGTGTCACAGAATAATGGTTATAACAGATTAAACTCAAAGTCTTCAGTAATGTTTAGTTTGATCTGAATTCAAAGAGTGGGTGCCTTAAAGGGATGTCTTGATTGGCAAATATTTATGGCTCTCTCTGACCTATATACAGATGGAGACAGACACTTCTACAGTAGATAAAGCTCCTATACAATCCTCAAGAGAGGTTATACACCAAATTAGACTTAAATTTTCCCCAAGTTAGATTTTGGGTCACTATGTGGTAAAAGTACAGTTTGGAGTTTATTTTGCTCTGTCATTTTAACATGTAACATTTGGGAAAAGGTGATACAGAATGTGTTTTAGCAAGTTCCAGTTTGGAAGTCAGGAAAATTTGAATTAAAGTTTTTTTCTTTTCTTTTTTACACTTTAGGACCTGTAGATGAGTACATGTTGCCATTTGAGGAGGAAATTGGCCAGCATCCATCTCTTGAAGATATGCAGGAAGTTGTTGTGCATAAAAAAAAGAGGCCTGTTTTAAGAGATTATTGGCAGAAACATGCTGTAAGTTAGTTTTTCATTTGAAATTTCAATAAGATGTTTTTGAGAGGAATACTTCCGCACACTTCTTTTTCTACTGGAAGGTGAAACAGGATATTCTGTATCTCAGTTCTAGAAACAATAGAATTAGGGCTATTCCTGTATGCTGATGAGGGTATGGTAAAGTCATAAAGCCTTACAGGCCTGTCATCTCTGTAGTCCTGTATAGACGAGTGTCTCCTATTACGAAGACTTTCCAGGAAAAGGAGCACCTGGCTTTGAGCCTGTCAGTTGTCAGGTAACTTGGCTGATTGCTATCTTCCCATGTGCCATTTTTAAAAGTGCAGCAAAACTAGAAACTAGGTAGGCAGAGAACAAAAGAATATTGCCCTTGTTGTTTTGGTCTAGATGTAACTAGAAACAAGGATAAAACCAAGCAGAGAATCCTTGAGGATGTTTTTTCTCCCCCCCCCTTTTTTTAAAATATATTGAAAGATAGAAATGCTGATACGAAGAAAACAAAAATTAGTTGACCTTTTAACCTTGGTTTTGAATGCAGTTCAATGGTTAGCATTGAGATGACCTGATTTATAAAAAAAGTATTAGGGACGTTTGGAATTAAAATAGCAATTACTCTATAAAAATTCTATTTTCTAATAGAAGACAGAAACTGCTGTGGTATTTAAAAATGTTTTTCCCTCCTAGGGAATGGCAATGCTTTGTGAAACCATAGAAGAATGTTGGGATCACGACGCAGAAGCCAGGTTATCAGCTGGATGTGTAGGTGAAAGAATTACCCAGATGCAAAGACTAACAAATATCATTACCACAGAGGACATTGTAACAGTGGTCACAATGGTGACAAATGTTGACTTTCCTCCCAAAGAATCTAGTCTATGATGGTTGCACCATGTGTACACACTGAGAAACAGGACTCTGAACTGGAGCTGCTGAGCTAACAGAACTGCTTACAGTTTATTTTCTGTGTGAAGTGAGGAGGCTGTCTCCTGGACACGTCTGAAAGACGACCCTCATTTAAAAATGTGGCTCTGGGAGACTGAAGGCACTGCCTGCAACAGAGACATGAAGGACATGAGACTAAGAGAAAAGTTGCAAACTCTATAAAGAAACTTTTGGAAAAAGTGTACATGAAGAATGTGGCCCTCTCCAAATCGAGGATCTTTTGGACCTGGCTAATCAAGTGTTTGAAAACTGACATCAGATTTCTTAATGTCTGTCAGAAGACACTAATTCCTTAAATGAACTACTGCTATTTTTTTTTAAATCAAATACTTTTCATTTCAGATTTTGAAAAGGGTAACTTGTTTTTATTGCATTTGCTGTTGTGTTTCTATAAATGACTATTGTAATGCCAATATGACACAGCTTGTGAATGTTTAGTGTGCTGCTGTTCTGTGTACATAAACAAAGTCATCAAAGTGGGGTACAGTAAAGAGGCTTCCAAGCATTACTTTAACCTCCCTCAACAAGGTATACCTCAGTTCCACGGTTGCTAAATTATAAAATTGAAAACACTAACAAAATTTGAATAATAAATTGATCCATGTTTTGTAACAAGGTATTACATATTCACTGTGTTATTTAAGAAAAAAAAAAGGTAAGCTATGATTAGTGCCAAGAGTAAGTGGCCATTTGTAAAGCAGTGTTTTAGATTTTCTTGTGCTAGCTTGTAATAAGGGAAAAAGTGCTGTTTTTTGAAATGAAAAAATGGTATAATTTCCCCCTTCTCATGTTTTAAAAGCTTCATCTTATATCCAGTTCCCAAAATATTGCATACTTACCTAAGGTTTTTTTATTTTTTTTTAATTTTTTTTAAAAGGTGTGCTGTGTTTGGGGAATATTTGAAAATTTAAAGCATGATTTACATTTTTTAAGTGAGCTGTGACACTGGAAAGCTCTTCATTTTTATTCTTTTAAAATAGATTTTTTTTTCCTATTTATATATGTAAATTTGTAGTTATTTCTTTTCACTAAACAGTGTGGGACATTCTTTATCACTGTTTTAGGATCACCTCAGGAAGTGTCATTACCCAAATTCCTCACTTTCTGCTTTGAGACTTGTAACTTTATCACTCTATTTCTGCTTGGTGCCATCCTGTCAAGATTAATATTTGATGTCTGTGCTTTGTAAAGAATTATCCTAGGACAGAGATTTAAGATTTAAGCACAGATTTCAGATGTTACTGCTTTAAAACAAATCAGGGATAACAAGTTAAACTTCTAACTTAAAATATGCAATGACATTTAGAGGTAACCGATGTTGATATGTAAGTAACATAGCCTATCCTCCTCCTGCAAATTGCTTTCATAACTAACTGATATTAATTTAAGATGCTTCATGCCTTATCCTTGATAAGAAAATGGAATTGATGGTAGGTAGGTGCCAAAGTGCTTTTCAAAACAATTACATTAGAATATAATTGGATTCTTCCTCAAATTTATATAGGCCAAAGCAACACATTAATTTCCTTAATTTCAAGATTACTGACCAACAAATAGCCAGTATTATGCTACGTACTTTTGTCAGGTCATTTTAAAATCCATACATTAATTTTATAAAATAACTTTTTACACGTCACTATCAGGAGCTCACTGTGAATGTGTTATCTTCAAATGGTTATTTAACCACACAGTACACTACATTTTACATATAATATGCACTTAATCTCTGGGAATACTGTATTATTTATAAGTAATACATAGGTGAACAGATTCTTAAACAGGGAGGGAAAGAAGAGTAAATAGCATTGTTGTCTGTGTGCCACACACTATACAGAACTTTATGTTCTTGGCGACATACGTGCCCACGGTTTCACTGTATTCTTAAGAATTCCTATTTCAATGTTGAGTTCGCCTCTTTATCAAAAAGTACTTGGCTTCACAATTTCTTGATTTGTTCTACTTTGAAAGTAATCAAGAAGGGAAAATAACAAGATATGCATATGTAAAAATTGTTACTTTCCTGAAAACTAATTTCTATCTGTTCTAAACATTTGACCCTGTTTTTAAAAGTTGAACCCAAGGAATATCCCGTTTGGCTTATGTGAGCATTAGAGAGAAATTTTATAAAAACATAAATTTCTTCACAAAATGAAGTTTTCTCCTCATGTTAGAGAAAATTTTTAGAAATGCTGGGTATTGTATTTAACTAGCTAACCAATTTTAAAACTTGTATCCCTTTGAGACTTCTATTAATAGAAAAACACTTTTTATAAGCAGTAAAATAAGAATGTTCCAGTTACTACCTGTCCTGATACCTAGTCTTGTTATAACTTTCTTTTGCAGGGCATTTTCATGTTTGGTTTACAGTCAGTGTAGAGTGGGCAAGTTCACAAAAAGTTTGCGCTTGGGATACTGAAAAAAAAAAAAAAAAAAAGGATCAAAGTATGAGAAAAATGGCTCTTTTGTTTTTGGGTTAACTGAGACCCCAAGAATTTTTTCCTCATGTGTATGGTGCTTATGATTTATCTTGTATTTTGCCTTTCTGATACCCATCAGAACTGCTGCTCTAACTTACACTTCTTACCTGGCCCACATTCGTGTAAGGGATGCTTTATGATCAACTGCCATAGGACTGATGGATTAACCAGTGTATGGCTTTATTCGAAGTCTATGCCCTGCACAGCTCTTGTATGTATTTTAGATGCTAGGAAGTTTTTAAGCATGTGACGTGTGATTCTTGTTTGAATGTTTTTATTACAGGTACCTTGTGAATTCCAGAACAGAGACTGTGCCTCACAATTGTTGGTCCCATGAACTTGCACTATCTTTCATGGTAATGTTCTGAAAATACAATCAGGAAAAACCACCACCAAGTTTGGAATTTAAAAAATGGAATCCTAGTATCATGAAATTTAAAAAAAAATCTCTTTTTCCCCTTCCTCACTTCTAAGTAACAGCTACAATTAAGTACAATGCAGGTGGTAGAGGAAAAAAATCCCTGGCTAGATGATAGTTTAGAATAAACTGATTACTGTTTAAAAAAAAAAAAAAGCGCTTCACCCACAGATATTTTCCAGCTTCTCTTTTTTACCTTTTTAAAAAATTACTTTTTAGGAACATTTGATAAAATGTGCATAAATTTATTTACTGAATTATGGGCAAAATGATAAAAGTAGCATCTTGATTGAACATCATTTACCTCAGATATTCAACCAGCAGTACATTTTTTATGCAGTCTCAATCCATATTCTATTTGTTACCTCTCAAAATATTGGTAAAACAATTATTTTAGCTTTACTCTGTATTTCTTGTCAGTGTTTTGGGCACAGGTTGTTGTACTACTGTCAAATTGTACTTGCTATTTTTTTCTGCAAGTATTTAACAAAAAGCTAAAAAAAAAAAAAAAAAAAAAAAGCCCCATAAAACCCCACCTTGGATAAGTGATTGTTAAATATTGTACAAATAAAATGTATGCTATCCCCATTACATCCCCAAGTTAAATAAAAAAATGACTATGTTATGATTTGCATATGCAGTTTTTCTTTAGCTATATAGGGGGAATATAGTAGCTGTGATTTATAGTAAGGCTTATACCTTTGAGATTTGCAAGAGAGGAGACAGTGGTTGAAAGTGAAGTCTGTCATTTGTGGCACTTTCCTCCTCTGTTGTCCATATGTTCTCACTACAGTATTTATATTGGTCCTGGCAGTTTAGGAAGTATGAGGCGAGCTTGTCTTTTCACATGGCAGTAGAAAAATGAGGCTTAGCTAATAGTCAAAGATACAAACTGTACTTCCCAACTTATATGACTACTTTGCCAATTGAATGGAAAATTCTGGTATTGCCACTTAAGGTCTAACAGTAAGAGTAGTCATCAAGGAAGCTAGCTTTCCTTGACATTTTTAGTATTGCAAAGGCTTTTGTTCACACTGCAGTTTTCAAAGAAAACAGGGTGGAAAAAAGCCTTACAACATCACATGGAGTGTCAACAGTTCGCACAATGGATTCTCAATTTTTAGAGTGATGATGCAGTTAGGTCCTTTAAAGAACCTGCTTTGCCTTCTAAACTAAATGAAAATGACTGCATGGAATCTCCACAGAAAGACGGAAATTGTTTTTCCTCGGTGTGTTCTGCAAGCCACTGATTCTTCAAGAGTTAATAGAGAGTATATGACATAGCAACTCTGGATCCACAGATTTTGATTCCTCACAGCCATTCATAGGCATGTGTAAAGGACCTGGAAAATTTTTCATCTTTCACAAGATCCTGGTTTTGGTAGAGTACATGGAGATCACAAAACAACTACACTGACGTCTCTAATGTTCTTCCTCATCTCCAATATGATGAGCCAAGGAGTTCATAGGCTTTTGCTTGTGTTTATGAAAGACTACATTTCTCCTTTAGTAAGTGAAAGTATCTTTAAGCTGTATTTGTTTACATTACCCTTGAAATGGGCTTTTTAGACTTGATTTTATTTTACTGATGTTGATTACCCTTGTCCTTTAAGCAACTGATTATTACTGTTTTTCTGACAGCACTGCTTTACAACAGCGATATGATTTAGAGGTACAGGACATCCTCCTTGAGGTGCTAAGCACACCACACCTACCACGAGGGCACCAAAGTCCTCCCCCATAATAATATATTGTGCTCCTCCCCACTTTGTTCTCTCTCCGTCCCGCTCTTGTAGTCTCAGTTCTTCAGTCAGATTTCTAGGGTCTGTTACTGGTTTAAGCCATTTAAGAGATGAAATTATTTTAAAAAATTTTGTATTAGGGAATATGGGAAAAGAACCATGAACATCCCTACTCCCCTCAAAAAAATGCCTTTGGAATTTGGGCATACGCTTCATTTGTACGACATGTGCTAACTTATTTTTTAAAAATCTGCTGTAGAAAATGCTTCACTGTAAAGAAAAACTCACGTAGTTACTACTCAGTATTTTAATCTGTATACCTGGATGTTGATGGATCTTCTATAGGTCTTATGTTACTTGGCCTTTTAGTGGCATTTTAAATGGAAACAAAACAAAACAATCATCAAGTGAGTTCTTTAGGTGCTTTCATAGTCAATGCCTTTTAGGCAAACAGTACTTTCCTAAAATAGTTCAGATACATTTTTTAAAGGGCTAAGTATAAGCACAAGTGTAAAATCTTTGCTTCTATTTCAAGTAATGGTCATGCTACCATGTTAGGTATTTCAGCAAAATATCTATCCTCCCTTAAAAAAAAAAAAAAACCACACCCAAAAAAACTGTCTAAACTTACATATAGAACCAGTGTGCAAGGCTTGCTTTATGAGATATTGAGAAGTAAATGACAGTGATATGAGGACTCAGAAGGCACAGCAGGGTGGTTATGCCAAAGAATACGTTGTTAATTAAGAGCTACTTTTATGTTCAGACACTATATTCCACTTCACATTCCATACTTCTTAAAAAATGGACTAAATGATTGCTTGAGGATACTTTTACCAATACCTGGTAAAGAACCAGTTATTGAACTGTAGATCCCAATAGCAAGGTATCTGAGAAAATTCCAGGGTGTCAAATATATAATTCTGGACACTTGCAATACTCTATTTTCTCATCTGTAAATAACAGCACCTAAACAGAGGGGTTTTGAGAGTGAAGGGAATTATAAACAGCAAAACAACGGACACTCAAGTCATTTGTAAACCTTATGCCATGCAAATCACAGCCAGCAAATATTCTTGAAGTCACTAACAACAAATGATTATTAAATTTAATTGTAAACATATACCTGTATTAGTTCAGATTACTGGATTTGTAAGGTGACTGACATTTACTCATTCCCTTTAAAGGACATTTACTTTGTGATACAAACAGATTTGACACTGCAAAACACTACTCATTTTTTGTGGTCTTGGTTTTCCAGGAATGTTCATCAAGTGCTTGTTAAAAAAAAAGGGGGGGGGGGACGACAAATTCTGATCCTTTTGGCTTAGAGCAGATCCAAGACTGTTTTTTAAAAAATAATCCTACAAGCATTCCTATGTAGATGGTGTGAATATGAATAACACATTCTGAGATGTCTGGAAGAAAATATTCAAACTTTTGGCCTTTTTCTTCCAAAACATCTTCTGGTCACAATGGCCAATTTCCTCAAGTAGAATATCTGGGACTGAGTTGAATCCAAAATATCCATGGGTTAAGAAGAAAAATTTCAGCATTTACTATTGAATCAAAAAATAACTCATTATTCACCTGAAAGTTTTGTAAAAAACACCTGGTTGCTGGGTTGAAATAATTCTTCCAATGTACCACTTACGTGTTAAGCACATGGTTCAATCCCTAAAATAGTCACATTTTTTTTAAACTGCTACTTACACCATAATCTCAATCACTAGAATTATAAAACCTATAACTGCTCATAATTCAAATGCAAGACACAGCTAAGATACTATATATGTAACAGCCCCATATATACAAAAATATATGTTTATAAATATAAGAAAATATAACAACATTTTTTAAAAGATAACAGCTTTCAGTTCTTCAAAGAAGTATAACTGAAACCACTGAAGCAATGGGTATATTCATAACCAGCTTAATGAGGATGTTGCCCACTGCCTAACATCCGTAGGACAGTTGGGGTATTTCTGCAAAGCATTCATAATTTGAGTATTATCCAAAAGAAGTTTCATCAGTTGGTATTCTCTTTGTACATTTACTGAAGTTCTTTCCATGGGCTTTATTAATTCTAACTGCTGTAAGTGTTCAAAAGCCTGAAAGGTGAAACAGACAGTTAAGATTGACTAGCGGGAGTAAGTAGCAAAGTTAAATCAATTCAGTTACAATATAGAATGCCAGAAAACAAAACTTAATAGAAAGAGCCCAGACACCATTTCTGAAAAAGAAAATACCAGAGGCTGCAGGTATTGGGACTGGGTAAAACTGAGGAGACTTAAATAATTTTAGGCAGCAAAATGCTTTCTTCTTTAAATGAAGAAATGCTACAAATTATTCTTAAGAATTCAAATAGGTAAACCCTTTCCAATCATACTTACAGACGGATGAAGACTTAGGAAGGGAGATAAAACCACCCTCTGGTATGCTAAATACTTTTCTTGCTAATGTGAAGAAATGACATTGCCTTTTCCTCACATTTTTTGGTTACTATAACAGATAACATCCTGATTATTGAGTCTTATAAGGAATACTATTAGACTTGAGAAACTCACTGCTTAAAAAAAAAATTGTTTCCATAAAATCCTCCAGTGCAGCACTGGTTTAAAAAGGTAATACCTAGCCATACATGCTTATCATAAGCATTTGAAATGTAGAACTCAACTTGTAATTTTACTTAATTTTCACTAAATTTAATTTAATAGTGATACTTGAGTCAGTTTATAAACAGGTATTTTGAGTCAGAAAACTTCAGTATGTTTAGAAAAACTGTGGAAGTAAATCTACAGCTAAAAATTTTTTGGCCTCCAAAGAACAACTATTTTCCATATGTAATTAGTGAATTAAGAAGTGCTTTAAGTACAACTACACCAAATTTCAAAGGCTTAACATGAAAGAAAATACTTCAAAAATTTTCTATATTAGGTTACAAACATGTATTATTAAATTTATTTTTAAGATTAATTTCACTTTTTTCCTTTCTTGTTGCTGTTAGAAATTCTAAAATTACATTATATGGCTCATATCATATACTTATACTAGAAAATGGTGTGCTAGAATAAAGTTCCTCAGGTTTTTAAAATACATGCCTCACCCAAACACTGATAAAACTCTCTGTATGTCCTGAGCAGCCAATGCAATATTTGTCCTTGAGATTCTTACTGGCTTTTATCTGCATTTTTGTCTTTTTTTTTACAGCTGAGAGGATAAAGTTGACCCTTGGGCTATCAAGGCTTAAGGGATATATTGATAATATTTAACAGACTGTAATGGATAGTCTATGTAAGTGCTAGAAATAAACAGTAGAGGGCAGTATACCTCTATAAACTAAAACAACTGCGCTTTCTCTGAAATTAAACATTTCATTTCTAGATAATTTTTGTCTGTTTTTGGAAACAAATTCCTAGGATAATATTTGAAAGCTAATGCAAATGTAGCTAACATATAATCAGATTTGATAAAAAAGTACATATCTGCAGAACAATAATTGAATTACAACTTACCTTCATGACAACAGGTTTCTCAAAATTATACACAGAATGGGCCTTTCTTTGAACAAACTTCTGAAATTCTGAACAGAAGGCAAAGGCAACATTACTTCATTCAAATAAGCAGATAGGTAGAGGTAAGAAAAAAACTAAGGTTAATCTCACCATTATACACCATTTGAAAATTAAAGGGCTCCTCTTCATAAATGTCATTTAAATGTTTCATTGCTATTATAAGACAGATTTCCAAGACAGACAAACCTGTAGTAAAAAATAAACTATATTAAGTTGTAGTTATTTACTAATACATAAGATTGAAACAACTGTCCTCTAAAGAATGATAAAGTATAAGATCATGGTTTTAAGGGGCTGGGGGAAGTCAAGGCCAGGCCCAGTTTCAAAAGTGTTTTACATTAATTCAAAAGGGCACCTGCACCCCTATGTTTACAGCAGCACTATTTATAACAGGTAAGCTATGGAAACAACCCAAATGCCCCAAAATAGATGACTGGATCAAGAAGATGTGGTACATATACACAATGGAACATTATTCAGCAATCAAAAAAGATAAACTCATGCCATTTGCAGCAACATGGATGGAGCTGGAAGGGATCATGCTCAGCAAAATAAACCAGAGAGAGGAAAAAAAAATACCGGATGGTCTCACTCATAGCAGGTAATAAGGGACCAGGAAAAAGAACTAATTATAATAAAGTAAAAATCAAAATCAACAA
This sequence comes from Talpa europaea, assembly GCF_964194135.1. Lineage (NCBI taxonomy): Eukaryota > Metazoa > Chordata > Mammalia > Eulipotyphla > Talpidae > Talpa > Talpa europaea. The sequence continues at coordinate 90,801,841 of NC_140073.1, forward strand.
GCAACTATAAACCAGGGACACACGACAGTGGGGAGAGAAGGGAGTAGGATGAAAACAAGGGTGGTAGGAATTGTATGGGGACTACAACCAAGATGAAAATGCATACATTGTGCAAAAATGAGAAATGATGTAAGAAATATACAAAATTAAAAAAAATTAAAGAAAACAAGTGTTTCAGTCACTATTATTTATATAATCTTAATGTTACTTAACCACCCTGAGCTTAATTTTTTATGTGCAAAATAAAGACCCTTTTAAATTTAGGTGTTAAAAGGATGAGAGAAAACATTACGAAGCACTTACACATATGGTTAATAGTAAATATAAGCTAATGCTGCAATTACATAACTTTATATCACATATGGTATTTGATTTTTGAAAGAATCCCTAAACTACTGGAAATTAAATCTAAAATTTTTATTTGGAAATTATGGTTCATTAGATTCTTAAAAGGGATAGTAAATACAAAATGGCTAAACACCAATGTTCTTCAATAGCATTTGATGCAATGAGAACACCAACAATAGTTTTAGCTGGATTTCCAATGAGACAGGGAGATTCAATGTCAAATATCTTTCACTTTTAAGGGAGTCATAATTGCTTTTAATGGGTTGAGTTAAAAGTGGTATAGATATAAAATTATTCTGTATATAAAGCACCATACCTAATGTTATACTTTTGAAAAACATTCTATTATTTAAATTCAAACGTCTAAAAAAAAACTAATAAAACAGGTTTCTCACCATGTACTATATTTGCTTTAGAATCCATGCTACACAGCTGGTTTGCCTCCATCAGATCTGCTGCTGTCATAAAAGGGTGTGATGATGTCACACGATTTAAAGTAAGCATCTAGAGAATGTGGATCAGAAAAACAATCACACTTTGAGAACTCACTCCATTAGGAAAGGCAACATAAGCATAATGGGTATCTCAGAAGGGAAAGAGACAGCGGGAGAACAGTTAATTCAAAGAAATAATATAGGAAAACTTCCCAAACATGGAGAAGGAACTAGACAAGGTCATGCGACTGAACTAATATCTAGTTATCTAAATGTAATGAGACCTACATCAAGACACATGGTCATGAAACTACCCAAAGCAGAAGACAAGGAAAGAATACTGAAGGTACTTAGGGGAAAAAAACAAAACAGGTAAGTTAATAAAGGTACTCCCAACAGGCGAACATCAGCTTCTCATAGAAACTCTCAAATGCAAGAAAAAGGAATGAGGCAGTCAAAGATAAAGGCTAACAGTCAAGAACACTAAATCATGCAAGATCTATTTCAGACATGAATGAGAAATTAAGACATTCCCCTACAAACAATCTGAAGTAGTTTGCCAAAACTAGGTTTCTACAAGATACGTATTTATTTGGGCATTTTGGACATAACGCTAAACAAAAGTTGTTAATTTGGAGCCTAAAGGTTGAGTAAATATTAATGCTTAGGAAAGGTATTCTCTCATTCAGCTCTATTAAAATGCAGTATTTCAATTCATCTGCAACATTAACTCTCTTAATGTAAAGCCGAAGAGTTCTTGCTACTCCCTCTACCCAATTCCATTAGCTTATTTATTTCTCAAAAGTAAAACACTGTAAAAAGAGAGCAAGAGTGGGTGAGAATACTATTAAACACTCCAAACCCAAATCTAGCGTTAAATAGATGTTAGCTACAATATGTTCAGTTCGTTTTTTTTTTTTAAGATTTATTTATTTATATACACGATCTGGGGTACAAGCCAGAGGTGCTGGGTGACTGGATTCACCAGAGACAGAGTGGGGAACGGAACAGGCAGACTGAGAAATACACTGCTGAGGGGAGCAGCAGGCGAGACAGGAAAGGTCTGCTTTGCCATGTGGGATGCTCCCTGGCTGGCTGGGGATTGAACTTGTGTGCAGAGGCTGCGGACAGCTTCATAGCACTGTGCTCAACCCAATGCGCCATAGGGAGGCCCCTATGTTCAATTTTACAAAAAAACAAAACAAAACAAAACAAAAACCCCACCAAAAAAACAAAAACAAACAAAAATTATACAGAGAAACAATTTCTTGAAAGCAGTGTTCACTCTTCATGTAGCTGGTGGTCTTTCCAACACCTAATACAATCCCCATATATGCAGATTTATTTATTTGTAGTTTTAGTAACATTTAAATATAGTGGACTAAATTTATCAGATAAAAATGCAGGACATCGTTATATTGTAATACAGTTAAACAATGAATAGTTTTTAGTGTAAATACATATCATGCATTATTTGGCCCATACTATACTAGAAACGCCTCCATTTTAATCAAGGTCCAGGTTATTTAGTGGAACAGAACAATGTGGCAATCGTTGTCCTAATGGGTGGGATCTCATGGTAACTCCTTCCCTGCCTCTTAACTTTTCCTTTTATTGTAGCATTTTTTTGAAGGCCTCCCGGATAGCCTAGGGGTTAAGTCTCAGTGCTATGACCCACTATGGCTTAAATTTGATCCCCATATGGCACAGCAGACCTCTCCTGTCTGGCCCTGCTGCTCCCCTTAGCAGTGTGTTTTAGCAGATCTGCCTGTTCTCCCCATTCTGTCTCTGGTGAATCTTCTCACATAGTCCCCCTGCCCCCCATACTTCTGACCTACGCCCCAGTTCTTCTACACAAAAATAGAAAAAAAAGGCCTCCCCTGGTGGCGCAGGTGGTTGAGCTCAGCACTGTGAGGCTGTCCGCGGCCTCTGCAGTGCTGGTTTGATCCCAGCCGGCCGGCGAGGGTCCTACACGGCATGGCAGACCTCTCCTGTCGCGCCAGCTGCTCCCCTCAGCAGTGTGTTTCGTAATTCTGCCTGTTCTGTTCCCTGTTCTGTCTCTGGTGAATCCTTTTATCCTCCCGCGAATCTGGCCTGCACCCTGGTTCTTGTATGTATGGATAAATAAATAAATCTTAAAAAAAAAGTTTTGCTATAAAAAGGCATGAGATAAATATAACACACATGATTCATGCTTAGTTCCTCAGCTAAAGAAACAAAATCTTACTGAGTTGGAGCCCATCAATTCACCTGACTGGATTCTACTCTTCTCCATACAAAGAAACCATGTTTAATATCTTTATACTTCTACTTTATACTATGCACATATGTGTCTAAACAATAGCGCAATTTTCAAATTTTGTAAAATACTATAAGATATTTGCACAATTCTCTCTTCACTGTGTTTATTAAGAGAATTTATCACGCTGACGTATCAATTTTAGTCTATTTTTTTCTTATATCATTGTATTTCTCAATTTAATTATTATTCATTTCCTTACTGATGAATATCTGTCTTATCCTTTAATGCAATTATAAACAAGGATGAAAAAAGCAATCTTGTATATGTCTTCTTGTGCATCAGAGATTCTCTAAATACCTAATTTGACAAATTGCTCTCCAAAGTACCTGCAAATCTTTGTACACCAGCAACAAGAAACTTTAATAATCACAGACACCATACTATCAGACATAAATTTTGATACATAACAGAAAGGCAGAAAAGGTTTAATTGTAAAATTTCCCTAGTTACTGGAGAAGTTAAACATCTTTGCATATTATAGGTATGCGGGAATATACCTTGATATATTGCTCATATTCTTAGCACATATCTTCACTGACTTCTGTAGAAGTTCTTTATATATTATGGATGGTGTTGATGATTACATGAAAGACACATATCCCCTTCCAATTAGTCTTTAGTTTTTCTCTTTTTTAGTGTGCAGATACTAAACAATTCAATGTAATTAAATTTATACATTTTTAAAATGGTTTTGATTTTTGTATCTTCCCCCAAAATCTTTCTGTATCCCCAATATTTCAGAAATATTCTATTAAATTTTTCTAGTAAATTTTTTACCTAACATTTCCATTTATCAACCTAGAATTTACTTTTTGGTATGTAATGCGAGTGTATTTTTCTTTGTGTATAACTCTTATTTGTTGAAAATTATCCAAACTATATTTAATATCAGCCAAGTCTTTTACTCTTCTTAAAGATTTCCACCAATTTCGAAACTTATGAGAAAAAACACCAAATAGAAGTCAAGCCATTATACCTCGAATTAAAAATTTAATAAGAAAACAAAAATATTCTTAAGCTCTTATCGGAAAAAACAAAGCAAACAGGTTAGTTTCCCACAATGAGATGAGTGTATGTTTTTGTGTATGTGTATCTATATCTTCTATACCATAAGTTAGTAAATAAAGTCTGATTTTAGTATATAAATAAGTAAAATCCCTACTCTAAAAATTCTTAGTTCCAATATTTCTTTATGACAAAGAGCTGTTGCTGGAAAACAGCAATATGTTTTTGATAACTAGAGGGAAGATATGCTACAAGAGGGAAAGCACATAGGGTGAAAAAAATGTTAAATTTCCTCAGCAAAAATAGGAGTGAAGGAGATTTTGTAAATAAACATAGCAGAACCATATAGAAAAGTAAAACCCAAGTTTAAAGCCAGAGAGTCTTGAAGTAAGTAGTGGGTTTGCCATGGAGTAGCTATGTGACCAATAAATATTTGACCTCAGTTATAGATAAAAACACTCAAGGATGAAAACTAGGATTATTGAAAAGGTTAGGGATAATGTTGGTAAAGCAATTATATTATCTGACTCATGTGCTAGTCAATAAATGGTACCTGTACTATTATTATTATGAATGAAAGTGACCAAGAAGAAATTCATGAAACCAAAAGTATTTTCTCCTAGAAAGGTGCCTGTCATAAATCATATTATAGTAAGATTAGATAATATCAAACACTCTTAGAGAAGGAAGTTTTTTACACAACAGTTAAATATGCCTTATTGATACTGTTGAAGCTTAAGATACACTTATTTGGTAAAAGACCATGACCATGATCAACTGGAGTTTATTATAGGTATGCAGAGCCCATTCAACATTCAAAAACCAACATATCAGCAGGCTAACAAAGGAAAATCACATGACTATATTCATTGAAACAGAATAAGCATTTGACAAAATTCAATACCCATACATAATAAACTCAGCAAGTGAAGAACAGAAGGGAATGAAGTACCTTAGTTTGTTAATGACCATGTACGAAACCTGTAACTTTTATTATACTGAATGGTAAAAGACTGAATGCCTTCTCCTTACAACCGTGAATAAGGCAAAGATGTTCACCTTCCTCACATCTATGGAACACAGTGTAAGATCTAGCAACTACAGTAAAATATGAAAGAAAAACAGATTGGGAGGGGGAAAAAAACACCTCTCCATCTGCAGATCATGCCTCTGCAGAAAATACCATGGAATCTATGAAAAATAACTCCTATAATAATTGATTTCAACAAGGTTGCAGAATACACAAAATCAATCTACATTTCTACATTCTAACAATGAACATAGTGAAATCAAAGTTTAAAACAAAATATCATTTATAATTACTCCAAAGGAAATTAAGTATTAATTTAAGTGTATTAATTAAGTGTATCTAGGTATACACTCTAAACATGTAAAGGGTCTTTATGGTAACAATTATGAAGTGATGACAAAAATCAAAGAACTAAATAAAAGGTGTGATAAATAATATTCAGAGAATGGAAGACTCAATGTAGAAAACATATTCATTTCCCAAAAGTTTAACTATAGATTTAATCAATTCACATTAGACAATAATTACCCAGTGAAAGAGAGTGATAAAAATGAAAATACAAACCAGTAGAACGTGTAATGAACGCAAGTTTTTGCTGACATTGAAATGCTTCTCTAATATTTCTTGCACATTTCTGTCTTCTGAGAGACACTACAAAAAATATATCAAAACAGAGTTAAAGAACAGTTTAAAATCTAAATATAATCTCATGCCTCCCTGCTCAATATACTTCAATAAATTTATCTGATATTCATTATTTAATTGGTGTTAGTCTTAGTTATAGAATACAAAAATCAAAATCAAATTTCCAGTCTACCTTTTCTTATCTCTTTACATTAAATCAACAGACACAAAGATTAATTATAATCCTTCCTATCCCCAAATTTCAAGCCTAGAAAAGGAAAATATGTACTGCTACTCATGGGATGATCAAAGAGAGCATAAAATATGACAGACAAGAGGAGTTTTTAAAAAGTTGGGAAAGCAAGGGTAAAGTATTACAAAGAATGGTTAAACTGTATGAGTCAAACAGGAGGAAAAAACACTCCAGTTAATGGGGAATAGTACGAGCAATGTAGGAAGACAGTGGCATTTTTTAGAAAAGATTAATTTTATTTGCGTAGAAGAATTGGGGTGTAGGCCAGAGTTGCGAGGAGTTGAGAGGATTCACTACAGAGTGGGGAACAGAACAAGCGGATCTATTGAAATACACTGTTAAAGGGGAGCAGCAGACAAGACGGGAGAGGTCTGCTGTGCTATATGGGTTAGCTCTATGGCCAGGACAGAACTCATGCTGCAGTGACCTGCAAGATAGCTTGATATTGCTGAGACTTAAACCCTGTGCCACGAGGGAGACCCAGATTGTGGCATATTAACAGAAGGTGAATAATTATGTATGCATGAGCTTCTATTATTATTAGCAAAAGTTACATGTAAGGAGAGACAAAGGCAAAAAAGAAATAGAGGCAAGAGAGGAGAGGGTCTGAATTAACAGTGGTGTGAAGAAAAGAGAGATTTAAGATGTCTATAGAAGATATGTTTGAAGGACAATCAACAGGTGAGAAGTTTGAGAAGAGGAAAATAAATCAAAGATTATATACTATAATGGACATAATGTCCCGGAAGGGTGGAGAGTGAGATGTGGTCAAGAAATAAACCCTGGATTATCAATATTTAAGAAATAGATGGAAAAAGAGGAATAAAATAAGAGATTCCAAAAGATACTGAAGACTGAAAGAGAATCTACATCAGAGACAAAAATGGTTTGTCTTGGTTTAAAAAATCAAGGGAAAAAAGCTTCAAGAGGGACATGATAACCAAAAATAGAAACCTGAAAAATTGAGATGTATTTGATGAAGTTAAAGATTTGGAAATTTTGGGCCTCCCTGGTGGCGCAGCGGTTGAGCGCTGGGTTGCAAAGCTGCCCGCAGCCTCTGCAGCGCCAGTTCAATCCCCAGCTGCTCCCCGGCCACTGAAGGAGGGTCCCACATGGCGCGCAGACCTCTCCTGCCGCCCGCTGCTCCCCTCAGCGTGTACTTCAGTCCTCCTGCCTGCTCTGCTCCCTGCTCTGGCTCGGGTGAATTTTCTCACCCTCCCACGCTTCTGACTGTACCCAGTGCTTGTATAAATAAATAAACAAGTAAATCTTTAAAGATTTGGAAATTCAGAAGTCAATATGACCCTTTGAGAAAGTAGTATTTGAAATAGCTAAATGACTGCAGTAAATTAGGATTAATGAAAAATGCATACACTTGACATTGAGGAAAACATTGAATGAAAGAAGAATAAATTCAGAAGTGGCAGAGACATTCTGGTTTGGGGAAGAACAAAATTTTTCAGTCATCTGCAAAGAACAATAATTCTTTGTATAAAAAAAACAAATATCTCTATTTTCTAGTGCTAAAACTGTACTTTTATTTCTTCTACCACAACAAAATCCAACTTAGGAATAAGTTCTAGTCTAATAGAATGAAGCATCATGTGTTCAGTAAATACAATATCTGAACTATAGTCCCTATTTCCTTGCTATTGTTTTAGTCTTCTTCTTTTTTTAATTTTAAATGGACTTGTTGGTACTATACATCATTTTATCATCATAAACAGGCTCAAATACCCTTTAGATGTACACAGGATGAACTTCAAGTAATAAAGCCAAGTATTAAAAAACTCTTGGAAATTAATTGTAGTTCTGGTTTCTAAAATCGTTGACTCAACAAGTAATTTATAAAGTTGATGTATTAAAATCAGAGCACTTAGGAAAACAAAAGACAGTAACCTGGGACAAAAATATTGATGAAAGAAATTTTCTCTGTAAGAAATCAATTACATACAGAAACACCAACCCTTTTCACTGAACATATGACTAGCAGCCACAAAAGCAAGTTCTTAATGTGCTGGTAACATAGTTTGCTTGGCCAGTAAGTCTTCACAGGTAGAGTCTAAGCAAAATAACCCCGGTACCTCAGGACTCATACTGCTTCAGGGATAACTTAGAGATAGCAATATATGTACTAAATTTCCTAATCGGCTCCTTCTAAACCTTTTCATCTTCTGTTCACTAAGAAAGGACAGTTAAGACAGTAGGTAAATCTTCCTTAATCTTAGCTATAGTGCTCTGGGGGAATTTCCTTCAAGGAGAATTAACTATGATGAATTTAAATGCTCAATCTAAGAGAAATGGATTTCTCTTACAATGCCATGCTACAAAGGTGTCTCCTCTGCCTATTTATTTGACTCATTTGGGGCTGGGCTAAAACAACATTCAAATTAGGCAGGATGTCTAAGTTCACCCTATCATGAAGATATTTCTTAGATGAGACTTCCATAGGTTCCTATATCTACACCAGTGCTTCTGTTTAATCTTGGAATAAGAAAAACTTGCTAGTTAGTCAGCACTGAGAAAAAGGATAGCTCCCTCAATGCTTCCTCCTCACACATCCAGGACAGGATCTCTGGCCATGGTGCTGACAACTTTTTCAAATGAAGTTCAATTGTTGGTCTAACAAAGGGAGGTGGTAAATGGAGATTAGGATAAAGGAAAAAATATTATAACTGAACATCCAAACTCAAGCAGCACTAGTGCTATCTTATAAAGAAAAGCAAGATTTTCACATTTCATTCCCACCACTGGCATCTAAATTCAGGGATATAGGATCTGCAAAAGAGAACCAAAAAACCTAAGTCACTCTACTACCTCATGACTACCATTTCCCAAGTCATTGAGAGTTACGATTCACCAATAACCCCCATTAGTTTCTCCTTTATATATTCACTTTGGGATGCACATACAGCAACACTGCTGGGAAGAACAGAAAGATGGAGGATGAGACAATATAACCTGAAGAAGAAAGTGAGCAGGAGTAGAAATAATTTATGCCCTAGGAAAGCACAGATATTTCGATACTGTGAAAGACTGTACTTGGATTTCTAAAACAGCAAAAAACAAAACAAAACAAAAACATACTGCCATAACATGACAATTAGTTCAGGAGTTGTAGAAGGTAAAAGTTCATGAGGTGTTGAAAAGTGGATCCAGAGGCCAAAGACACAGACGCTCTGAGCTACTCAGTCCCAGGGAAGGGAAGGGACAATGTGGGAGTATAAACTATAAAGTGGTTCTAAAGAATGGAAACTTATAATTATATATAGTACCAAAGGAAAATTACATGAGCTGAACAAGATATCTGAGTCCCAGGCAAGATTAATTTCGGGAGGTGACTCACATCTATTTATATAAAGGCACAATACCTGAATTTTAAGAATAAAGTCAGTCATGTTTAAACACAATTTAGTATAGGGAACACAGAAAAAAGAAACTACTGACCAATTTCCTTAACAAACATAGATACAAAAATGCTCAACTAAATATTTGCAACTCAAGTTCAACAATGCATTGAAAGGATCATATGCCATGACCAACTGGAACTTATTCCAGTGACAGAAAGATGGTTCAATGACTGAAAATCAATGTAATTAACAACATTAATAAAAGGAAAGATAAACAACATGATCATATTAACTGATGCAGACAAAGCATTAGGTAAGGTTCAACATACACTTACGATGAAAATCCTTGAAAAACTGGAAATGAAACATAATGAAATTCATTCAGTTAAGAGAAATATATAAAAGGATTCAAAACTGAGAAAGAAGTAAAGCTATCATTTGCAGACATGAAAATACATATAGAAACCTCAAGACTTCACAAAGAAACTAATTGAAAGAATAAGTAAATCAGTCCAATATGCAAACAACAACCTACAAGTAGTCAAGAAAAGAATTCCATTTACAATTAAATTTAAAAAAAAAAAAGAATTAAATGCGTAGGAGTAGAGTTAACAAATCAGATTAAGGATCTATACAAAGAAAACTGTAAAGACACTGCTAAAAGCACATTGCTAAAAGACACAAAGAAATGGAAAGACATTCCCTACTCATGGACTGAAAGAATTAGCATCATCAAAATGGTCATATAACACAAAACAATAGATAGATTCAATACAATTCCTTTCAAAGTTTCAATGGCATTCTTCAAAGAAACAGAACCATATAATATTAAAAAGCTATGCACAGCAAAGAAACATAACTACATCAAACTAAAAAGCTGTATGCACAGCAAAGACACTATCAGTGAAAGAAAAGACATCCTATTGAATGGGAGAAGATACTTGCACACTATACAACTGACAAAGGGTTAATATCCAATATCTACCACAGACTCATACAACAAAAAGAAAACAAACAACCCAATCAGAAAATAGAATAGCTAAATAGATACTACTCCAATGAAGACATACAAATATCTATCAGGCAAATTAAATACTCACCATCACTTATTGTTGGGGAAATGTAAAACTAAAAGCGATACAACCTCACAGCTATGAGAATAGCTCATATCAAAAATACCACAAACAAGTGTTAGCAAGGATGTGGAGAAAAAGGAACCCTCTTACACTGTTGGTGGGAATGTTGATTGGTCCAGCCCGTACAGAAAATAGTATATTCATCAAAACATTAAAAATGGATCTACCATATGCCCCAGCAATCACTTCTGGTATTTGCTCAAAAAATATAGAAACACTAAGTTGAAGGGAAACTTGCACTTTCATGGTCACTGCAGCACTATTTGCAATAGCTTAGCTATGGGAAACAACCTAAGTGGCCAAAATCAGATGAGGGGCTCAAGAAGATATGTTATCTATACACAGTGGTATACTGTTCAGCAATCAAAAAAGATAAAACTTATGTCACTAGCTGCAAGATAGATGGAGCTGTCGGGGATTGTGCTAAGTGAAATAAGTCAGAAGTCGGGCCTCCCCTGTGGCGCAGTGGTTGGGCGCTGGGTTGCGAGGCTGCCCCTAGCCTCTGCAGCGCTGGGGCGCTGGTTCGATCCCTGGCTGCTCCCTGGCTACCGAAGGAGGGTCCCACATGGCGCGCAGACCTCTCCTGCCGCCCACTGCTCCCCTCAGCGGTGTACTTTGCTCCTTCTGCCTGCTCTGCTCTCTGCTCTCCGCTCTGGCTCTGGTGGATTCTCTCACCCTCCCGCGCTTCTGACTGTACCCAGTGCTTGTATAAATAAATAAATAAATCTTTTAAAAAAAAATTAAAAAAAAAAAAGAAAAGAAATAAGTCAGAAGGAGAAAGACAAATACTGGATGATGTCACTTCTATGGGGACCTTAATGAAACCAAACAAAGGATCAGAAAAATTCAAACTGATAACAAATTCTAGGAATCTGACCACACAACTGAGGCTACTAGTGAAAGAGATGAGGGAGAGGTAAAAACAAAGTGGGAATGGGGCACAAGTGACTATGGTGGTGGATTATGTGTGTTTTGATGGTGTGTGGTTTGGTAACACCACCCAAAGGGGGAGATTCTATACACATAACATGAACAACATAACCCAATGTTACCTCAATTGAAAAAAAAAAAAAACAAAAACAAAACAGAACATGTTGGTTGTGTGAGTAAGTATGAGAGGGCAAGAAAAAAGGGAGATTAGGGGAAAAAAGGTTTTATAAGTACAATCTATCATTATGGTTTTAACATAATGCAGTCTTTGTTTTGACCAGTGAATACAGACTGAATAACTAATCATCCAGGGATAATCCTCACTCATTAGTGTTTAATATTATACAACAGTTTATCCCAATTCTTTCAAAACCAAGGACTGTTTATATTCTTTCCCACTTTCCAAGGCCCCATATTTTAAAAAGAGATTCTACCATGTAGGATTTATTAACACTGCTTTTCATTTGTTATTAAACATATTCACACTCTCTTCTTTCTACCAATTAAAATTTATTGTCAGTATAAGATAAACAGATTAATATATTGGGTTGATATTACAATGACTAGTATAAATAAGAATGCTCAAATAAAGTATAGGTAAATTTACAGAGTCTACAAGATCTTTAAAACAACATTTCAATGTGCCTTTATATCCCTACCCTCTGGGTTCCAAGGATTCCAAGACATAATTTGCATATGTAGATAATATAATCAGAGGTTTCACAGTCTACACTGCCTTTAAATGGCCCCAATGAGATAAGAGATGAACTTGTTCATGAGAATTGGAAAAAAAGAAAAACAAAAATACACTGGACAGGCGAGTATGAACCACTATGCTAAAATACTGCTGAATTTATAAAGAAAATGATAGAAATTCATTATGAAATAATCTAAAATATAAGCTAAATCTAAACAAAAGAAAACCTCATTAAAGTTATCTTGACAGAAAAATTAGGAGATAGAACATTTCAATTTTCTTTCCTAAGATCAAAACACACAAAATTGTAGAATTTCTATTTCTACAGTTTTATGCCACAGTAACATCAGTTTTGTACTAATTTATAAATTTATTCATAAAAATTTATTTTCAAATGGTACAGCAATACACAAAATCATCTGATTGCCTTTGTTCCAAGTTACCTGAATATGCTCATTCCACTTCTCAGCATAAAACTTGTCTGGAAATTCTGCAGGCAGAGATAATTGTTCTTTAAATATTTTAAGATACTGTGGAAAACCAAATGAATTCATTATGTGTATCTGACGGTGAGAAAATCGTGACTTCACTCTTTTTTCTAAGAGTTCCAAAATATCCTTAAAAACAAACATATAAGATTTGTGTTAAAAAAACACATACACAAATATTAAAGATTTAAGGTTTCGAACCATCACCTAAAATTAAGCAATTCTTATCCTGAAATATACAATTCAACATTAAAATATATTTATGCAAGTGTTTAAAAATTCAAATGATTTCCTTGATCTCCTTAGAATTATAAGACAATAGAAGTAAGACTGGCTTGCAAATAAACCAAGAGTACACAAAATTTTTTCATGTAAGCTACTTTAAATGGTAACTTGTCCCCTTCTAAACTGTTATCCTATGTTTATAGCAGCTCTATTTACAATAGCTAAGCTTTGGAAACAACCCAAATGCCCAAAAATAGATGACTGGATCAAGAAGATGTGGTACATATATACCATGGAATATTACTCAGCATTCAAAAAAGATAAACACATGCAATTTGCAGCAACATGGATGGCGCTGGAAGGAATCATCCTCAGCAAAATAAGCCAGAAAGAAGAAGAAAAATACCAGATGGTCTCACTCATAGCAAGAATCTAGAAAACTTAAATAAGGGACCAGGAAAATGAGTAACAATAAGAAAGTGAAAATCAAAATCAACAAAAAACTATGAACCAGAGACACTTTTTGGGGGGTGGGGGGCGGGAGGGGAGGGATTGGGTCAGAATGGGGGTGGTTGCAATTGTATGGGGAATATAAAAATAAAATTTATTATTAAAAAATAATAATAAAATAAAATGCTACATAGAAAAAAAAATAAACTGTTATCCTGATGATGTCATGCCTTTATCCTATAATATTACTCTCAATTAATCTTTAAATTGCAATGACCTAAAGTAAATGCTGAAAAATTTACAACTATTATTAAAGTTATAGCACAGTAGCATCAACAGTTTGATTAAGGAATTTCACATATTCTATGAAGATTTCAAGGTAAAATTAAGATAGAAAATGTAGTGAGACTTATTCTATAGACAAAAATTTAAATATCTTCATTGTTTTATGTAGCAAACACTCAAGAGGCAACATGTGTAGTAGAGAAAATTGCAGTTCACTGAACTACCCACATATTTAAGCTGAAGTCATGCTGGACACAAGTAACAAACAAGAAGAGGAAAGTGGCAGGAATAGAGCATGAAATAACTAAGTCTGTTTTTAGTGCTATTTTAGAAGCTACTTATATTTGTTTTTCTTAAAAGTTGAGAATCAAGTTTACTGCCAATTTTCTGTAATAATAAAGAATTTTTTTACAAGAATTTTTTTACAATAACAAACAATTATATCTTAAAAATACAGATTTTTAAGCCTACCCACTGATTTTTCCCAATAGCTAGGTTAAAAAAATAATCATATAGGAGAAGAGTATTCAAGTGATCAAAAAATCATTGCTAGTTTGGGAAGGAAGACAGAAAATATTAATAGCTTGGTTTGAGGCAAAAGCAGAAGCATTAATGAAAAACATGAAATGTTTATATAGGTTAAAGGAAAGTATTGTGTCAACATAGGAGAAAAAAGAAAAAAGTTATGTTCAGAGAGAGAAATATTGTGCATCTACTTTCTATTAAAGAGCAGCTCTAGATCACACGTTTAGGTAGGTTGCTGAAGGTAGTTAAAGCAATCTATGCAAGCAATAATTAAGTGCCTGAATTTGGATTTGCAAAGAGGTGAAGTAAAAGATATTTTGGTGCTAGACAGTAAACAAAAATTGGCAATATGGGGCTAAAATGAATATTTACTTTTTTATTAGAATGAATATTTAAAAAATTACTTCCAAAGAAAAAGGATTGCTTGCTGCCAAAGTCTCCACTACATATATGCTTTTTTTCTTTCCCAATAAACATGGACACATAGATATACTTACACCTGAAAGAACTGCAGTTAAAGAATTATACAAACAGAAAAGAGCCTCAGATAATACTGCTAAAGAAGACTGACCACTTTAATTGATCCTTCACTGGGTCTGTAACATTTCCCACTGCCACTCTACAAAAAAAGATTTTTAGCAATGAGGAAGATGCTTCCTTAATTCCTGTGATAAAACTGTAGCTTTTCCCAAAGAGGAATAAAGATATGTGAAGAAATCAGTCACATGTTCTATTAGGGATACTTACTATGAAAGCATACATCATATAATTTCCAGATTACTAGAGAATGTCAGAGAAAATTACACCATTAAAAAAAAAAAACTAGCACTAGAGAGAGGATTATTAAAAAAATGACTTAGTAGAGACTCACTTTTCTTTGAAAACAAAGCTGTAGGAAATATGTAAATGACCCCAAAGGAATGGAGAAGGGAAAAAGGAAAGCTATACACACATAGCAGTCACAGTATGAAGATAAGTAACAAACATCAGTGTTACTTGAATTGTAAATTCATACCATGAGACTAAAAAGCAGAAACACAAGAAAGTTTCTGTAGCTACCTGAAGGTTCACAAGATTAAACATGCACAGTCTTCACAAAGTAATGAGACAGTGACACTGAAACCATGGGTAAATATCATTCTAAAATCCCTTGAAGGCAAAGGAGCCATGATCTACTGTGATAGCTTGATAAGCTAATCCATTCCATTCCATTTTTAGTAATGTATACTTAGAAAGTTAGGGCAATATCATTTTGAGTCGAGTCGAAACATTTTCAAAACTGAAGAGTGTTAAATGCAAGAGTAGAAACTATTAGTGATTTTTATAAAACACTTGTGAGATTATTTAACTTCTTTTATACCTAATGTAGAAGTTATATTTATTTGTAAAATGTAAATTCACATGTTTTCTTCAATGATTACACTGGAGGTGGGGAGGGATTAGTTTAGGAGTATGTATGATAACCGTTTTCTTGTTTTCCTTAAACAGAGTTAAAAAGTGGGATAAATGAGCCAGACATTGGTGAAACACTTAAAATGCCGAACCAGGGCCTCCCCTGTGGCACAGCTGTTGAGCGCTGGGTTGCAAAGCTGCCCTCAGCCTCTGCAGCACAGGTTCAATCCACGGCTGCTCCCCGGCCACCGGAGGAGAGTCCCACATGGTGCGCAGACCTCTCCTGCCGCCCGCTGCTCCCCTCAGCAGTGTACTTCTGTCCTTCTGCCTGCTCTGCTCCCTGCTCTGGCTCTGGTGAATTCTCTCACCCTCCCGCGCTTCTGACTGTACCCCCAGTGCTTGTATAAATAAATAAATAAACAAATCTTAAAAAAAATAAAATAAAATGCCAAACCTACAAAAGAAACTATCAGTTTTAAAACTTTAATTTTCTAAACACTACAATAAAATTTTTAAAATAGAAATACTTACCAATCTACATGTAAGACCAATAACTGCTATTGGAGTCTGTGTAGACTGAGAAATATCAAAAAGATTATAGAGGAGTGTTTGGTTTTTATGATGAGCAAAAAGATCAAATTCATCTAAAATGAAAAGCACTGGGCAACTACTAGTCCGGTCTCCTAAAACACAATAACAAACAATTATATAAACCTTTCTTAAATTTCCTAACTATTTACTAAATTTCCATTTTTAAAACTCAATTCAACAAACATATATTGATAACCTACTTTGGATGAGGCATTTACTGATGCATACATTTATTCAAAAACGAAAGAATTATTCTCAAGGCAAAGATAGCTTTTATTACATTCAAATAGTTCAAAGTCTAATTATTAGATTCTAGCAGCTTACTGATGAAAAATTAAGAATGATTGGAGACAAAATTATAGAAACATTCTTCCATCATCAGCAAACTGACAAAGATCTTTTAATAGCTACATAGGCCAGAACTTTGGCATTAAATGGGAATCAAAATTTGTGAACAAAACTATTGTTTCAAAAGAGACTTGTTTAGTTGGTACAAATGAAAAGTATACCTCCCATAGAAATTATGTTTATAAATACTGGTTAGATCAGAATGTCTAATTCTAAACCAAAGTCACTTTAACTCCTAATCACAAATTTTATTATTTTAACAATATCAGAAAATTCAGCATGGCTATGGATTCATTTGTCTTTCACAACAATGGAAAAAACAATAGCAGGACAATCACTATACCTTAAGGTTTAAGGCATTAGCGTTACATAAATGATGAAAAGAACCAGATAAAAGAGACTTACTCTAAGAGATAATAAAACATGTATTTCCTCCTTTAACCTCTCATTTTTCAATATGCTCATTAATGTGTGCTGGTTTTTGTATATTTTCAAATCATCATTATGTAAATATACCCTATTTGTTCTATTAATCTGACTTACTTCACTTCATATAATTCCCTCAAATTCCTTCCATTTTTCTATAAA
The DNA here is from genome assembly GCF_964194135.1 of Talpa europaea. Classification (NCBI taxonomy): domain Eukaryota; kingdom Metazoa; phylum Chordata; class Mammalia; order Eulipotyphla; family Talpidae; genus Talpa; species Talpa europaea. Next base: position 90,818,842 of record NC_140073.1, read on the forward strand.
TGGCTGCATTTCATTTTTCCTTATGTCTGAACAGTAATTCATAGTATAGAGATACCACATCTTCTTGATCCAATTATTGGGTGTCTAGGCTGCTTTCTTGTCCTAGCTATTTTAAACCGTACTGCAATAAACACTGTAGTACACATAGTTCTTTTATGTTGATGATTTTATGCTCTGTGAAAGAGTGGGATTGTTGGATAGTACAATCTTTGCTTTTTGTTTTTTAAGATGAATTCAAATTGCTTTTTACATGGTCACACCAGTTTACAATCTGACCAAAAGTATAATAGTGTTGCTCTTTCTTCACATGTTCTTCAGCACTTGTTGGAAGTTGTGAGGTGAGGCCTGTGTTCTGACCTGTGTCTCTCTTATTGGAAATGATGATGAACATTTTTCTCTACTGATATGTATCTATTTGACCTTCTCGATATCCCCTTTGGTGAATTATCTCCTAACATCTGCTGCCCACTTATTAACTGGGTTGTTCACTGTCTACTGCTAAGATGTATAAATTTTTTATATATCTCAGATACTGACCCTTTGCCAGTTAAATGCCTTGTGAATATTTTCTCCCATTCAGTAGGAAGTCTTTTAAATCTTTTTCTTTTTTTAATCACTATGTAAAAGCTTTCTAATTTGAGATAATCCCAACTGTTGATTGTTGCTTTTATTTCCCTTGTCAAAGGGGCTGAATTTCGAGAACCACCTTTATCACTGATGTCATGGAACATATTGCCAGTGTTTTCTTCAATTATATTTTATTGTTGCAGGTATTATATCTAGCGCTTTCATTTTTATGTATATATTTATGTATATTTTTATGTATATATTTAGTAATCCAACTAATTTTTAGGTATGGAGCTAGTGAGCCAATCTTATTCTTTTGATATTATTAAATAAGCAAATATTCACCTTTTTTTAAAGCTTCCAGAAGAAATGAAAGGTTTTCAGCAAAACTTCCCTGAATAACAAAAAGAAAAGAAACCATGACTAGAAGTTCAGTGAAATAAAAAATAAGAGTGTTATCAACCATTAGACATTATACAGACACTATGTATTTTCTCCTAGTCACTGGCCAAATTCTCAGCTTGGTATCGCTATGCTTTCAATCAGAAATGTAAATATCAATAGCAGGGACAGCACAGCACAGAAAACGTCATTAACACATCAAGCTCTACTTTTTTATTTTCCAGACAAAATGTGGAAAAATGTCAACTTCGTTTAAAGGTAGATTTGAATAGGTCATATATTCTAGTCAGAGAAACTAGAAATCCATTGATTTTGTACCTTCAAAGACATTAGTCTCTTGCAAGACTCTAATTTATTCTGCTAAAAAAAAAAAAAAAAAAAAAAAAAGGTCACAAATGTAAATGAGACCTAAAAGGAAAAGGGAGAAGAAATCTGTCCCAACCATTAGATACTACGATAGAGTATCTGTATTCAAGAGCTTATTATGGAATGTGTATATAGCATATCAAATTTACTATGACTACTTGGAAGATAGCCTAAACACTTTTGGATATAACTTATTCTAGATAGAAATTAAGAGTAGTAAGTGCTTTATTTAGATATTTTAGTTTGTGGGTACAGTCCCTGTTAAACATACTTTTCATTAAAATCATTAATTCTATATTTTTCAATTTAAAGAACCTGCAAACAAAATTTAAAGATGTAGAGAAGGGAGAAAAAAAAACACCCAAACCCCACTTGTTTGTTTTCCAATCAAGAAAACTGATATAAAATAGCTTAAGTTTTTAAGTGTTTCTACATATTTTATGACAATTATATGATGTCAAGTCAGTGCTGTTTCCAAAGCAGATAGGTCAAAAGGTTTATACTATAATTTAAACAAAAGATGAAAGAGAGAAGGTTTATACTATAACTTAAACAAAGGATGAAAGAGAAAAAGGTTGAAAGAGATTTGAGAAATTAGTGGTCAAAATTCCTCAAAGATTAGTTATCTTGTGAGTGTTTTATAAAGAATAGTTTAACTGACATTTAGTACATAATAATATAAATACATACACACTCAAAAATGTACTTAAATACATACTTATAAATTCATGTAAGTGTAAAAATATACAAGTTTGCTACTTGATACACTCTGCTACTTGATATATGTGTGTGTGTGTATGTGTGTGTGTGTATTAAAAAAAAAAGATTCTGGGTTAAGTCACAGGTTCCTCATGTCCAGCATTTGTAATCTTATGAAGACCGGCAACTAATTATGCTGAGACTTAGGTGTCTAATCTATATAACATAGAAATAAATTTACAATCTCTCTATATAGTTATAAGAAGACTAGGATGATAAACAACTGTAACTTTCATTAGGTCATATGAATCTAATATGAAAAGGCCCATTCAGGAAAGTCGGAAACACAAATTTAGATCAACTGGAAATCAAAGCGAAAATTAGCTATATAATAGTAACTCTTCTGACCACATAGTCCATTATTTTAAACATTATATTTTGAAGAAGAGCATGAATGTTAGATATATAATCTAAGTGTGGAGGGAGCCCAATAGACTATGGCAGAGTATTACGGATGCCTTGGTGGTAGGTGTGATGTAGTAACATATAGCTGAAGAGGTGTATCCTATAGCTCTGAAACTTATACAGAGCAAACCAATGCTACTTCACTACAAAAAAAAAAAAAGTCAAAATATTAAAAAACATAAGTAGAATTTCAGTTTACTGGCAAGGGGGGAGGGAGACACATTTTGAATTCATACTTCAAAGATCTAAAGACAATGGAAGGATAATATATACAGGTAAAAAAATTTGACGGTATTTAATAAAAAATGAAATTCCTAAATGCTAGCCTTATATAAACTATGGCTATAGAGCACACAGATGAGAGATTAAAGTGATAGAAGTGCATGCTCACTAGTGACCAGAAAATGAAATTGGGTATATAACCCAATTCAATTGCCTAAGAAATATGAGAATGAGTCATTTCCTCATGAAAATTAAAACTGTTATAAATTAAGTTAATTATGCTTCCCTTGAGTCCTATAAATCAAGTGATAGGTAAAGTTGAATAAAAGTTACAAACATTTCCAATCAGGTTAAGTTAATGATGTTCACTGTTTTGAGATTTCAAACTGTTACATGAAGTATGGGTACATTTCTAAAAACATTTTAGTAGTAAGAAATAAAAGAAATTTGTGTAATACATTATGATATATGATACAGCATAAAAAGTAAAAAATAATAAATGATGTTTAATGCTTTTTTTAAAGAATGGATCTGAGAAGTGTAATAAAAGGATGTCCGTTTAACAGATGAAGAATCTGAAATATTACCAGGTAGCCAATTTTTGAAAGAGTAGATCTAAGTCTATATTTCTGTAGCTTCAAATTTAGCATATTTCCCACTTCTCTTATGCTACTCAAGTCTCTTATGACTAGAAAATGCTACATTTTAATAATTATATTAATAAATCTCCAGGATACAAAATCAACTATTTTTATTACAGATAATGAAACAAATTCAAATAATATTCACACTAACCCAAAATGTACTTATGTATTTGATAAAGCTAGTATAATTTACTTTAAAAAATGCTAAACATATCATGAATGAATACACCATAGTATAAAGTTTCCATAAGAATCTTGCTAATTTCAATTCAAAATCTCTGAACCCTTCCCCAAGTCTTCCAAATTTATGAAACTATGCTACAGACTTTACATTCACGCACATTTAATAAAAGGATAGAAATGAAACTTACAAAAACTTTATCTTCAACTACATTTTCCAGATTTAACTGTCTTGTGATTTCCTTTAGGGCAATTTTATCATTGATTTGTAGCAGTCCTGAAATAAAGTCCATTTACAAGTATTTAATTAAAAAAAATCTGATAAAATGCAGATCATTTTCCAGTCAAATATTTTTCAAATGCTTTTAAACTTTCTAGAAAGTATAATAGTTTGTCGGTTTACATTATTTCCTCTTTAAAACTCAGCATGAAGACATTTGGTAGGCTCAAAGAACCATTTATCTTGCAGCTGGTGTTATTACGAAGTAAAAAAGGCGACAAACAGTAGAGTCCTTTTATGCCTCCTTTATTGTTTAATATTTTCAGTTTCTGAAAGTATTGTGCATGGTGTGCTAAACTGAAAGCTGTTAGACATGGATCTAGTTATTAAATTCAGATTTAAAACATACAAGTGAATTTGGTATCATAATATAAAATGCTCACATGGCTTATATCATATCCAATAGCAAAATGATGGCATACTTACCATTTAGGTGAACTTGTAATACATTTTCATTCATTTCTTCAATTTCCATGAGCTCTTTCAAAGCACGGTTTATTAACTAGATAATATTAAAAAGTGTACCAAATATTTAACAGGTAAAATATGCCCATACTCATTTTAAACTATGAATAATGGAAATAAAATATTAATAGCTAGCCTGTGCTTTTAAACTAACAAATACATTTGCAAATTCTTACAGATAAAAGGTTTAAATAAGGCTCTAATGTTTGAGTTTTCTTCATATGTTGGAGTCAGGAATAATAACACATTCTTTCAGTCTTCTACCCAAGCCTCTAACAGATGCTTAGAAGAAACCCTCAAGTTTTCAAAAAAATATTTCTCTCCAAGTCACACAAAACCTCTTAAGAACCTCACAACATAGACCATTACATGTTTTTAAAATTTACTTTACTAAAATATCATTGAAATAAGTTAAAAGTCATTGAAAAATATATATCAGAACAATGCTGAACGGTTGCAAAAAATCTACCCACATATATCAATTTCTATGCTACAGCATGAACTATACTGTATGTTATGATGAAAGGAAAACATAAAAAGAAACAAGAGGTTAAATTGAGTAAGACATGTTCCCTCTGTTAACTGCTAGGGAAATAGAGAAAATATTAAACAAACTTAGAAGTTGCTATAAAATAAATTATTGCCAGTAGTAATTTACTCAAGATAACAATTACTACTGGATATAAATACTTACAGTTGCACTCAGAAGAGTTACAGTACTTTAAATCATTCAATGATAAAGGCTCTCCTTTTTATAATTACAGATTTCCCTGCAACATAACTTTTGTGTTTTGATGTACTTTTAATATATCTTTTTTGCCACATCATATAACATCTCCTCATATTAAATACTGCATGTGTTCCTTTAAAATATGTAAAGAAATGGAAATAAGAAAGGCCAAAAAACTTTACAAAGGAAGAACAGTGTTGGACTATTTCTTCTAATATTAAATTAATATTAAAAGGGTACAATCAAAATAAATGGTCCAAGAAAAGAGGCTGTAGGTAAAAAAATATTAGTAAAGATGGCATCAAAATTTAGTGAAGATGGGCCTCCCCTGGTGGCGCAGCGGTTGAGCGCTGGGCTGCGAAGCGGCCTGCAGCCTCTGTAGGAACGGTTTGATCCCCGGCCACCAGCAAGGGTCCCACATGGCACGCAGACCTCTCCTGCCGCCCCTGCTCCCCTCAGCAGTGTATTTCGTCAGTCTGCCTGTTCTGTTCCTTGCTCTGGTTCTGGTGAATTCTCTCACCCTCCCGCGCTTCTGACTGTACCCAGTGCTTGTATAAATAAATAAATAAATCTTAAAGAGAAAAAAAAAATTAGTGAAGACAAAAAGAACTTCAACAAAGGCACTGGGACTACTGGTAAACTATTTTGAAAAACAAAATAAAAGTATTGATACTTGGAATAGTCTACTTCCATTTGTCATTGTAATATCTTTGTGCAATAAGCGAATAGCTTCATTTTAAATCACTAGGTCTTACAGCAAGACATCAAACATTCTAGTCATCATGGTATCATTACAGGTAGTCTAGGTTTTTTAAAAAGAGACAATCTGAACATTATCAACTGTCATACTATGAGCTAAACACCAGGTAGGAAGTGGCATTCTTTATAGAGAACTATCTAAAGATAAGATCGGAGGAAGGTGGAAGAGTGGGAAGGGGCATACAGGAATGCTATAGGATCTGCTTTTGTTTGTAAAAAATATACATACTTTAGCAAATTTGCTAATAAAATGGAATGTTATTTACTTTTTTCTGAACTTTCTCCACACAGCTAGGAATGAACTTCTAAGATGAAGTTCAGAATAAATTCAATCATTAACTGCTCAAGTTGTATTTTTAGGTTTGATACTTTGATGTACAAATCTTGAAGATTCAACCTTTCTGATGTACTGCCATTTTATTTGAAGATAAGGTTTTATAATATAATAACAGGTCTAATGTAATGATTTCCTAGACCTCACTTTCTCTTCTTACTGATAGAAAGACTACCACTCTGAATTAAAATATTACCTAAAAATGTTCTTTGAACATTTACATGATGTTTTATGAAAGTAATGAAAAGTGGGATAAAAAAGAAAATTGTACTTTACTGAAGAAAGATATTATTTTATATTAAAAAGGCCTAGAGAGTACCAATTCTTATGACTAGTAGTTAGGCACAGCCTGTGAAATTTTCAATGTGCTACTATTCTAGAAGCACCCAGACAGGAAAAGTCACACACAAAAATCATATTAAATTAGCTGTAGTAGGCACAACTGACATTCACTAAATACTTTTGGGTGAACCTCCTTTGTAGGCATATAGGAGAAATGCACTTTTCTGCTCTCTTAAAATTAGTGGTGACCATATAAATCACTCTGGCCAGTGAATGGTAAGGAGATGTGATCTGTATCACCTTTGGGTAGGAACTTTCTGTATCCATCACTAATCATGCTCCTTCCCCTTAGTGGGGTTTGTATGGGAAAAAAAGTTGAGATAATCACTCCCCTTAAATGACAACTTTCTTTTGTAATTAGATACTGAGATTTGGGGTTCTTATGAGAGCATAATATACACTATCCAGGTTGGTACAGCAATTTGTTAAGGCAAAAGAGAAAAGTCTGCCCTTGTAGTATTCCCACATAACATAAACAAAATCGATATTAATTCTAACGGGGAAAAAATTGTAATCCAGGAGTTTCAACTTCCAGCCATCTTGTAAGTTATGTGAAAAATAATTGTTGGTATATTTAAAATAATGTTTTGTTTTGTTTTTTTAAGTTCCCTGATGTTAGTAAGCTTCCTTTTATATTTCTTTGGTCTGGATGATTTTAGAAGGTTCTGCTAAGTAGCTTGTTGGGTTTTTTTTCTCCCTTGCCTTAGGTTAATTTTTCATTCTCTTAAAAATAATATTGTATGATCATACAGACCAAGCATCAAAAAGTACAAAAAGACACAGTGAAAGGACTTCTACATCTAGTCTCAATTTGCCTATGTCCTATCCCCCTCAACAACAACAACAAAAAACCCAACACTGTATTATTGCTTAATACAACAGGGAATTTTTGGTTATTGTACCAATCAACAGAAATATGAATTTTGTTTTGCTATTCTTTTCAACTGCTGCATAATAGTCTACTGCATGGTTAAAAAAAAAAAAATCATGATATTGTAACCAGTATCCTGCTGATGGGTATTTATGTTGCTTCTCATCTTTCATGGTTGACAATAGAACTGCAAGGAATAACTCTATATATATGTTATTTCACAATGTAAATTCCTAGAAGCGTTGTTGCTAGAAATCAAGGATATGTGCATTTGTAACTGGTTATATATTTTTGTCTAATTTTAGTTGCAGCATAAAGTTTATAAGTAGCAGGCACATATTTATAAGTTTACAAACTCTGTGTTATCAATCTTAAGGGGTTTTGGGGTTTCTGGATAGAGAAAATTAGTGTACTTTTTATTTAATTTACTTAACTATGAGTGAGAGTTCAATGTTTACAAGGAATTGTATTTAATTTTCTGTAACCTTTATGTGCATAGCCTTTGCTCATTAATTCTACTATTAACAGACTTACTGTTAATAATTTAAAATATTCTAGTAGCTCAAAAGCATATAAAATCACCCAAATTAGCTGAAGCCAAAAACAAAGGAAAAGTCATGATTAAAAACTCAAAAATAAATAGTGATTGTGGAACTATTGGGCATAGTTGCACTAAACCAAACTAAACTTATTAATAATAAAAAATTATTAATAATAAAAAATTATTCTAAGTATTATGATAACAAAATAAATGTGAAAACTTCTTAAACTACTGAAAAAGAAGTTACCTAGAATCACGGGAAATGGGTAGAACAGTATAATCCTGAAGTCTTAATTTATCCATCTTACATAATGAAGAGTCGACATAAAAAATAAAAGCGTACTTTTACTTCATTACACATCATGATTTAAAATTGAGAAATCTAAATCTACTGAATGGAATATAATGGAAAACAGACAGCATAGAACCTATTTAGAATAGTAATACTTTCAGTGTAATGCCATAATATAGCCTATAAATTGAATAAAGAATGTGAAAAGAAAGAATAAGGGGAAAAGCAAAGATATCTTTTTGAAGTAACTAAGCAAATTATTATAGAAGGAAAGCAGATCATTTTTGAAGATATTAGTTACAAATAAAAAATTGCTTGACTCAAGGTTAAACAATAATAAAATAGGAAAAACAGAATGCATGGCATAGCTTAGTTAGTTAAGCTATGAAAAGCAGGAACAATAAATAACTTGCAGAGTTAGTGTAAAGAATACATGATAGAACACAGATAAAAGGGTCAAGTATAGGCTCAGTCAATGTTAGTTTGCTTTTTCCACTGGCAATCACTAACTCTTGAAGGGTAAAAGACCATGACAGAATAAACATCGCTGAAAATTTGTTATTGTGGGGAAAAATAAGATTAAAAGAAGTATATTTAATACCAACATTACATGGCTTCACACGACTTCACAGATACGCAGAAAAAAAAAGTTAGTAACAAAATAAAACATTTGTTTTCCATAAGAATCATACAATACATAATTGTCTACCAAAGCAAAAAACAAAAACAAAAAAACTACCATAATAAACAACTTTTACCATGGTCTTTCCAGATCCTCGGGGCCCAATAATAAGAACAGAGTTACTTTCTCCATGGATAGCAGTTCTTTTTAGCAGCTCAATAAGGTGTCTGAAATAACAAAAATAGACCAAAATTTAATAAAGCTGCAATAATTTGCAGAGAGATACATTTTAAATCTGAAATTGAATAAGCACAGAAAAAGGCATTCCTTATTTCTCTCCCTTTGGGCATTTGACTCATGCGCTAAATAGTCCTACACAGAAGTATACCGAAAAGATGGTAGGCCAATAGTGACTCTGAAAATCTCAAGAGGAAATATCATGGTTTTATGTTATGGCTCAAGGGACAACAATAGCTGTAAAAAGTGCAGAATTTTCCTTATAATACAAGATAACAAAAACTACACAATTCTAAAATTAAAGGACTTTCTCATTATAGAAATATTTATTTCTGTTTTCGCTTGTTTCTTTGACAAAGCAAAGGGCTTTTACCTCTATAAAATTGTTCATTAGCACTGTTTAAGATAAAGGACATCTATAAGCAGGTTCATAAACTTACTTATATTGCACTTGTACTCCAAATAGATTACTATGTGGACTCTGATGACAAAATCTTTCACGCAAAATTCTGTGTACCTGATGAAAATAAAGTGAATAAATGAAACTACTATACATGCAATAAAAAAATGAATGAGAACAGACATATAACAATCACATTTAGGTATTAATGAAGCAATTCAACCCTCCTTAAAGAATGTTCTTCAAGAATTCTACAATTTTCTATAAAATAGTTCTTTTTACTTCTTTCAAGTCCAGAGAAAGGATGAGAACTTAGTTGTGAAGGTTTCACAGAGGGAGAATGACTTATTTTAGCCATATCAGCTACTTAAGGGCTTATAGGAGGGTTTTTTTTATGCATGTGAATTAAAGAATACCTCATTTTGTATGTCAGTCAAGGAACAGAAAAGAGAATGTAACAGTGTAATCTAATTTAATAATGTTCAGGTACTACAACTCCATAGACTAACACATCTAAATTTGCTCAGTTCAAGCCCAATCTGTATGTATCATAAAAGTCAGGATTCTAAGGAAATCTAAGCAGGCCCCATTAGATGTGGCGCACAATACTACTGAAAGGTCATAATCCATACCTAAAAAATGCTGCAAATACATTAGAAATAAAAAACACATTCAATAAACAATCAACAAAGTAGTAATTCAGCATATAAGGAAATGCTCAATGGTATGGAGGAAGTCACATTCATCTATGCTAAATAATAAGTATCACTGGAAAAAAATTAAAAATAAAATTCTAGAATTCGAATAAGGTGTTAAATTCTTAGTTAGCCTTAGAATGACGGGCTTAGACTTAGTTGTTTACTCCACATTCAAAAAAGATAAATTCACACCATTCACAGCTTGTGGATGGAGTATGGAGCTACAAGGAATTATGTTCAGTGAAAAAGAAAAGTATCAGATGGTTTCACTTACAGGAGGAATACAGGGGAGCCAAATAAGACATCAGTGTGAAAATATAACAACAATACAAAACACAACAAAACAAAAAGACAATTATAAATCAAGAGACATCCTGCAGGGGAGGAGGCTGGAGAGGGATCAGAGGGAGGGAGGAAGGAGCACAGGGGACTGTGGTGATGGTGTACCAGTGTATTGGTGAAGGAAATTCTAGGGGGACTATGTGGGGGGGGGGGAGCAAATATTGTTTAAAAATGAACAATGATGTTAAATAATAAAAAAAAGAAGCCTCTAAGAATATTTGTTTTTCTCAGATTGACAGCATGAAGAACTAATTACATGAATTTTAAAGGTAGCCTTATCTGAACTGTTATTGTTTACCTGTAATATGGAGACAATAACACCTTTCTGCTTTAAGTTAAGCCTGTTTCAAAAGTTAAATGACACATTTGTTTTAAACACAATAATAGTTATTAAGTAAAAGCTGTAACTGAAAACACTTAAGTGAGCAAATATACTTGACTAATCATAATTCCTCAGTAAATCATAGAAATAAAGACATCTTAGTCCTTTTTTTAAAACTTCATAAACTCTATTAGATAGGCAACAACTATGTATTATAAATATAAGGTAAGGATAAAGTGAAGAAGGTGTAGTCAAAGAGTTGCAAAATCTAAAAGTGATCTGGGATGGAGGTTAAACAGGTATACAGATATACAGGGAAAATTTGTGCACTTTATGAAGATATGCAATTATACTTGTTAAAAACTTTTTTGGGGTCTCCCTGGTTGTGCAAGAGGTTAAGCACCACACTATGAAGCAATCTGCAGCCTCTGCAGCACGAGCTCAATCTCCAGCCGGCCAGAGAGCAGCCCACATGGCGCAGCAGACCTCTCCTGTAGTGCCTGCTGCTCCCCTCAGCAGTGCTTTAGGTCAGTCTGCTGTTCTGCTCCCCACTGTCTCTGGTGAATCCTCTCACCCCCCACATCTCTTACCTGTACCCCAGCTCTTGTATGCATAAATAAATCTTAAAAAAAAAAAAAACTTGTTTTGAAATAGTTAAACATTTTCCTTCAAGATGAAATAAAGAGCTTTAAAAAAAAAAAAATTATTTAGGGGCCTCCCCTGGTGGCACAGCGGTTGAGCGCTGGGCTGCGAAGCTGCCCACAGCCTCTGCAGCGCCAGTTCGATCCCCGGCTGCCAGCAAGGGTCCCACATGGCGCGCAGACCCCTCCTGCCGCGCCCGCTGCTTCCCTCAGCAGTGTATTTCATCGGTCTGCCTGTTCTGTTCCCTGCTCTGGCTCTGGTGAATTCTCTCACCCTCCCGCGCTTCTGACTGTACCCAGTGCTTGTATAAATAAATAAAAAAATAAATCTTTAAAAAAAAATTTATTTAGTGGCGCTGCAGTGGCTGCAGACAGCTTCACAGCACTGTACTCAACCTGCTACGCCACCAGGGAGGCCCGAAACAAAGTAAGACAGATAATAGTGGCGCAGCGGTTGAGCGCTGGGTTGCGAAGATGCCTCCAGCCTCTGAAGCGCCGGTTTGATCCCCGGCTGCTCCCCGGCTGCTCCCCAGCCACCGGAGGAGGGTCCCACATGGCGCGCAGACCTCTCCTGCCACCCGCTGCTCCCCTCAGCAGTGTTACTTTGGTCCTTCTGCCTGTTCTGCCCCCAGCTCTGGCTCTGGTGAATTCTCTCACCCTCCCGTGCTTCTGACTGTGCCCAGTGCTTGTATAAATAAATAAATAAATAGATAAATAAATAAATCTTTAAAAAAAAGTCTTTAAAAAAAAATCAAGAATATTTGCTCTTGCTACTTCTGTTCAGTATTGTACTGAAAGGAAGAAGTAAAACTCTGTTTGCAGGTAAGGGATAAATTAAAAACCTATTAGAACTAATAAAATGAGATGAGCAAGGCTGCAACATACAAGATTAAGATACAAAAATCAACTGATTTATATGCAAAAATAATGAACAAGCCCAAAATGAAATTAAGAAAATTCCATTTGTCACAGCATCAAAAAACAAAATACTTAGAAATTAAATACAACTTCAAACTGAAGACACTCTGAACATAATATTAAACTAACTGAAATCACACCCCATTGAGGAAAACCCAAGTTAGGATTCTACTACCCAAACACTTTTTTAAAAGGATGAAATAAAAGAATAGCACAAGATAATTCCCCCCTTATGAATGGAAAGATTCTTCATCAGTGCTAACTGGAAAATTCAAGTTAAAAAGATGACAATTTCTCTCATCACTATTGTATGCTAACAGACCTTGAAATTAATGAAAATACATACTCACCTGTGAAAGGCACTCAGTTTGTATTAAGCTGTTACTCTTGGATTTACGACTGCTCATTTCAACAAACTGAAATCCTTAAAAAAAAAAAAATTAGTACGAATACAATAGAGACTATTGGCTTAGAATAAGCCACTAAGAATAAACACTAAGAATTTACTGTTAGAAAATCAAAATAAATACAAGTCTTAAAACATGAACAAATATTCAAGTTTGAAAAAAACTCTCAATGTCTCTTCTCTGATGAAGTTTTTATATGACACTCCCCATGCCACACTTTATATGGTTCTTACAAGACAAGTAAGACAAAGTTCTCACTACCCTTCCCTGCAATTTCATATGCACCTTCCCTTGCCTGACTTCTAAACACCAAAACAAGACAAGACAAAAACTTATGTGCTTTCATTCATAGAATGTTTCTCACCACATCTATCCCACAGGATCATCCCTTCCATTAAGTCTTCACTTTCTTGTTCCTTAGTCATATACAGACATTAAATACCAGATTAAATGCCTCATCCATGAGCACCCATTACTCCCTTTGTTTCCCTTTATCTATATTCAAATTATACTAAATAAAGTTGTCAGTATCCCCAAAAAGGGAATATTTTAAAATTCCAAGCATTTTAACATACTGTACAAAATAAAATTAACAACAGTAAATGGAATGAATATATATATACACACACACATACAAACACACACTAATTAAAAATGCACAACTTTGTAAAATTCTTCCTGAGGGCAATATACACATAAAAACACCTGTCAAAAAGGAGTAATTTCCTCAGCACTGATTTCCTACAGGAGTAGTTTATTAGTTAGGTAATAAGGCTTAAACAGTATTTAAATCTATGTTCCAGGAGTTGTTGTTATAAGGGCTTTGCACTTATTAACTCATTTAGTCCTCAAAATAACACTGAGGCAGTTATTTTTAACACAATATAAGTATAGGTCATAGCTAATACCTGTAAACACTTAAGTGAGCTTATATCTTATAATCCTCCTTTACAATTAGAAAACAGTCATTTGACAAAAATCAAATCACACGTAAGTCAGAAGACAGAATTTAAATGTGAACAGTTATATCTGGCTACAAACAATACATATTATATGTTTTGTTGTAAATGTATATATTTGGATATACATAAGAACTGTAACCTGGCCAACTGTTTTTAAAAAGTACAAATTTTAATACCTTGATGGAAATTGTCACTGTGGCAATATTATTTTTTATATTCATTTTTATTAATTTCACATACTGATAAATGCCAACTCCTAGAATATCATTTTTTTCTCCTCTGGAAATACTAACAGAACAGCAGTTGAGCTATTTAGATAGCAAGCAAATTTGCCTCCCCTTTCCTGACCCAAACATCAAAACTTAAGTAAAACCCTGGGCTTCTGGCTCCAGGCTTCCAAACTGAAAACTTATGAACAGTACATTCAAATGATTCTTTGTTCCTGAAGAATCTTCTTGCTTAGGAGAAAAGGGTATTCTCTGTTGCTCTAGGGCACCTTCCAGAAGCCTTTCGTCCATATAAGCATGTTGTTTGAGAATTTTGAGACTCTTGACATTCATTTTTACTTTACTTAGTTTTTTTTCCTCCTTAAATGAGTTGTAGGGTGGGAAAAACACATTCAACAACATAAAATAATATCCGAGCTCTGGATTAAGACAGTCTTGACTGAAAAAAGTCTACAAGTTAACATCTGATATTACAGGTAGCCATGGAAGAACTGCTCCTTGATATAAGGAAGACTAAGTTTAAAAAGTGGAGGAGACATTTTATAATAAGCTTCTTTCCCCTCATTTCATGGATTAAGAAAGCTTAGCTTAGAAAAGCTAAATGAAATGTCTGAGGTCCTGAGATAAGTGACTAATTGTCTCCTCACATTAACTATAGGTAAGCTATTAAGTTATCAGGCAAACTATTAGAACCATACATTTTTCTTCCTTTGGGGACCATTCCTGAAAAAAATAAACACACTACTTCAGTGCCTAACTTACACAAATTTTGACTGCAAATTAAGCCTTACTTCAAAGATTAATTTAAATGTAGCTTGTTCCTCCAATACTCAAATCTCTATAGCAAAAGATATTTTTAAAAACAACTGAAATTTAATAGATGAAAAGACAATATTCAGACTGAGAGATAACAGCAAATCGCATTTCTGACACACATCTTGCACAATTGAATTGTCAAAACTTAACAAAGAAACAAACCATTTCACCAAAAAGAGTATACGGATGGTAAACAAACATACAAAATGATGCTTAACATCATTAGATGTTAAGAAAATGCAAATCAAAAACAGAATAAGATATCAATACACACCCCTGAGAACACCCAAAATCAAACAAAGAAAACATCAACTGCCTGTGCAGATCTAGAGAAACTGCAAATTTCTGGTAAAAATGTTAAATGATACAGTCACTCTACAAAGTTGCATTGTAGCTTTTTTTTTTTTGGAAAAACCAAACACACACTATCTATACAACATAGCAATTATCTTGGGTATTTACCCCAAATGAATGAAAACGAAAGCTCAAAGAAAAACTGGAATGTGAATTTTCATAACAAATATACTTGTAATAGTTAAACATCTGGAAATAAACATCAGATGTCCTGAGGTATTCTCTCCCCACCCACCTTTTATTTCATTGAGTTTCCTTCAGTGCCACTTCTATTGCATACAGTTAGCACTGCTCTCTGATGTGCAGGAGGTATAGTTTTGCTTCAAGTCATGGAATCCTCTGAGTGAAGGGCCTGTCTGGACTACTTTAAATTATTCTCCTGGGAGCAGAACAAGGAACCTCCTCTGACACCATCTTCCCTGCAGCTCTGACTTTTCTACTGTCTTATGTCATTCTATTCATTTCCAACACAAACATAAGGGTGGATACACATACATAGTTGAAAAGATTCTCACTATTATAATCCAAGAGCACACCTCTATATTTTAAGTCAGAAAATAATCTGTCACTTAAAATTTATTCCTTACTATTCAGCTATAAGAAGAGATGAAGCCTTGTCTTTTGTGACAATGGATGGAACTGAAGATTATGCTAAGTGGAAATATTCAAAAGGAGAAAAACAAATTCTGCAAGATTTCACTCACATGGGACCTCCCTGGTGGTGCAAGGGCTAGTTAGGATGCAACCTATGAAGCTGTTCGCAGCCACTGCAGCACGAGTTTGATCCCTGGCCAGGGAGCTACCCACATGGTGCAGAAGACCTCTCCTGACTCGCCCGCAGCTCCTCTCAATGGTGTATTTCAGCAGATTTGCCTGTTCTGTCCCCCACTCTCTCTGGTGATTACTCTCAGCCCCCTACCCCCACATCTCTGGCCTGTACCCCAGTTCTTGTATGCATAAATAAATCTTTAAAAAAAAATTTCACTCATGCGAAATATAAAGAAACAAAACAAAGAGACAGACAAAACTTGACCAAAACAGGGCCTCCCAGGTGGCGCAGCGGTTGAGCGCTGGGTTGCGAAGCTGCCCGCGGCCTCTGCTACGCCGGTTCAATCCCCGGCTGCTCCCCGGCCACCGGAGGAGGGTCCCGTATGGTGCGCAGACCTCTCCTGCCGCCCGCTGCTCCCCTCAGCAGTGTACTTCGGTCCTTCTGCCTGTTCTGCTCCCTGCTCTGGCTCTGGTGAATTCTCTCACCCTCCCGGCTTCTGACTGTACCCAGTGCATGTATAAACCAAACAAACAAACAAATAGGTAAATAAATAAGACATGCCTCTAGAAAATTAAAAAAAAAAAAAAAAAAAAACTTGACCAAAACAAACCCTAGAAATTTGATTGTATAACAGGCTCCCAGAAGGATAGGCTGGGAGGTGGGGAACAAAGGTTGTGGGGGGGGTGGCCCAATGGATTATGGGGAGAATTATGGTTGTGCTTTAGTGGTGGGTGTGGTATGGTTATACATATGAAGAGATGTGAGCCTGTATTACAAAATAATGCAGTTTGTAAACCAACATCTCAAAAAAAAAATTAAATTAAAAATAAATAAAAATAAAATTTACTTCTGCATTGACAAAGAAAAAAATGACAGGAATTATAAGACTGTATTGCCTGAAGTTATTAAGCTAAGAACAGTCTAACTCAGTCTATGTTTCCCCATGACAATAATTCCCCTACAATTTACACCTTTATAAATGAAGGGATATTAACTATTAACTAAAATATTGACTATATTAACTGATCATTCTTACCATAACTGTATTTGGAATTTTAGACATTTAAAATATGTGTTCAAGACTCAACCATGTATATACATAGTTTCCACATACCAACTAAAATGTCTTCTCTGTCATGTTAATTACACACTCCCATCTACATGCTGATAAATTCCTGAGAATTATGAAAAATGTCTTCTACTCTGTCTTCTACTCTATTGCACTGAGCAGTCATAACTGTGCCTTCCTCAGTTCCAATCCCTCACATGGAGATTCTAACTCCACTGTCTCCAAATGGTATATTTTAAGTTAACCAAAATGCCCAAACCAATAATGTTTACTTAGGAAAAACTCTTAACTTTTAAAAATAACTACAAAGAGATGCAAATAACTGATTCCCACATACAGCTCATTATTTGGCCACATGTCAAGCATTTCCCCATTCTAGGGATGCTAAATAAAAACCTCTACTCAACATAGAGAGCCCATTTAACCTCTTCATTTTAGGCTGGTTTTAACCACTCTTTCAAACTAACCATCAAGGGAAAACCAACGTGAATAAACTACTGGGACAGTCCCTCAAGTGGAGGTGTTTTGTTTTGTTTTGTTTTTTTGGTATGGCTCCAGTGAAGAAATACCTTTCAGCTTGCTGACTAGCAACACCATACAACTACATTATGTCAAGATTACACCTAATCTTGAATATTACCATCTGAAAGAACACAGAATTATCAAATCTTAAAAGGGCACAGAGACTGGTTTTGGAATATTACCAGCTGTATCTGAAAATAAGCTGCTAAATAAATTACTGAATTGAGTTAAATGTTTCAAAGTCAGCAGCAGATTGCTTCACAAATATAATACTGTTGTCTTGAGACATTTACAAATCCTTTATGGCACAGATTTTAGGCACTCAGTTTATAGTCAGCAGTATAAACCACATATAAATTTTTAGTGGTATTGTTGGTCCAAGCAACATATCTTTGATCACACAACATATCTTTGGTGTATTTTTCAGTTTCCATGTATATGTATGTGAGTTTCTGTATACAGAAAGAGATATAGATATAAACATACTTTTATCTATATATGTATATGTTTATGGGTGATAGGTGTATCAGTCACATACATAAACACACATTTTAATTCATGTCTGCAGCTTCACTTTTGCTGTACTGTTACACAAACAGAAATTGTTACTGCTATGACATTTCAAATGGCATTACAAAATAAATGCATTCTGAAAAAGGATTGAATATTAATTCTGTATAAATGCCAACTTGTATTATATTTAGTAAGAAAATCATGTAGATGTAAGAAGTCCAAGTTGATGGCAAAGATTCTCAATCAACTCAATCTAACAAGTATTTAGAGAATGTTTACATATTGAATGTACTATAAGTAATATAAATAAAAGGTTGGCCTCTATCCTCAAGAAGCTTAAAACATGACTAGAATAAGAAATGAATATAAAAGCAGAAAGACAGTGAAATACAAAACATGGTGTACAGTCATGGATTTAATAAAGTCCACATTTTATAAGAGTGGAAATCAAGCACAGATTTTAAATGCATTGCCTATGATGACACAGCTTACTTAGAGCAGTATTCGTTAGATCTAGTGACACCCAATTTTGTGTTCAGTTAATCTCAAGTGAACCAAAAGAAAACCCCTTCAAGCATCAAAAAAAGCCATCAAAATCTTCACTTCATAGTAATTTTATTCTCTATAACAATGAATGTATATGCATACATATATCACAACATCCCACAATATCATTTTCTGTAACTCAGTGAGGAGATGCTCTGATTACGATGAATTTTTGTTTTTAGTTTGCTGACTGCATGGGCATGTGACAAGGATTTTTCCTTTGAACTTTGAAGCCAAACATAAACATCAATTGTAACTCTAAGTCCAATAATTCGGTGTATTCTATTTTTTCCAGGTAAAACATCAAAGATTTATATATAAATTAACAGACATAAAGTACTGCATGTTATTCATAAGTTCTGTAAAATAGGAAAAAAAGAGGAAAGGCACTTCAAAAGGTCTCAAAGGTGGATTTGGGTTTCTGAAGTACAGAAACCTTTATTTTGTATTTATTTTGTATTTATCACATTTTACTAGTTTGTGCATAAATCTGTCACTTACTTTTCAGGGTCCTCCCATTACCCAATTCTAAAGGAACATTTATGTAGCACTGTAATCAATACCAAGGGATAACAATTTACATGAGGTAAATGTATGTCCCAACCCGTGGGATTCGTAGGCACGAAAATAGAAGGGCTGAGGATTGAAATGAGGGGCTGAGACAACTTGACGCTAGCGGTTGCTTCTTTATTTTTCCTTTACCTTCTCTTACTTTTCCCTGTCTTTCTACCTTCCCTGGCCTTCTCTCTGCTCCTCTCGCAGTAACCCCTCCCAATAACCTCCTGACCTTCTCCTGGTTCTCTTCTTATATCCTGGTAGCTCCTCCCATCGTACCTCCCAGTCTCATTTGATTAACAGGAAAAACCTGTGGTTTCTCAGCAGGGGAAATTGTAAAGTGAAACTTAATTGATGGCACATGTTGTGCAACACTGCGCATACTCCGGATGGCTCCGGACAAATGTACTCTCTGAATTGTGCAAAATTGGTTTATTAACTTATAGTTGTCTATGTTCTCAAAATCAAACCATTTATGCTGATCAAACAAAAATGTTCTATGACTGCCAAGATTTTTGTGTTTGTCTTCACACCTACCAATATTTGGGCTTTGGATTCAAACAAAACTGAGATCAACAACTTCAGTTCACCAGGATAACCACTCAATTCAAGAAAGAGAATATTGCCAACAAAAACGTCAACCAAGAATTATTGTCCAGCGAAACTGTCCTTCAAGAATGAGGGCAAAGACATTCTCAGATAAATAAAAACTAAGAAAGTCTGTTATGATAAGATCTGCAATGCAAGAAATGCTCCAGGAAATCCTGTATGGAGAAATGAAAGGACACTAGAATATAAATCAAAGTCAGATAAAGAGATAAATACCTCAATAAACACATTCGTACATGAGTAATTTTGAAAACTAGTATTACTATAACTTGGTTTTTAAATTCACATTTTGTTTCCAGCACAGTTTAAGAAACTAATGCATTAAAATAATTATTAAAAATTGTTAACAATGTAATTGTGGTATCAAGAATAGATGAGTACACTATTTTTTGGTTAGTGAATAAAAAGAGGCATAAATTCAAATTAGACTGTTACAATTATTGAATGTTAAATGTAATCTTAAGGTAAGTAAAAAAGAATAAACACATACAAAAGGAAATGAGAAAGGAATTTAAATGTTTCCTTACCAAAAACAACAACCAACTAAGGACAAAAGATGTTAATGTAGAAAATGAGAAACAAAAAACGCTGAGACATGGAAAACAAATAGCAAAGCAACAAAAATCAATTCCTTTCATATCAGTAATGAGTTCAAATATGAATGAATAAAACTCTACAGAAGACAAATGCTGGCAGAATAAATAAAAAATGATGCAATCATATGCTATCTACCAAAGACTCAATTTAGACCCAAAGGTACATATACAGTCATGCATCACTTAATATTTCATTCAATGATGGAACACATACACAATGGTGGTACCAACAGGTTATACTTCATGGCCTAGATGTAAAGTTAGGCTATTCCATCTAGGTTGTATAATTACACTCTATGATGTTTAAACAACAATAAAATTGTCTAATGGCAGATTTCATTGATCTCTGTGGTAATGCAATGCATGAATGTAATTTGAAAGTGAGAGGACAGAAAAAAAATATTTCATGCACCTAATCAACAAAGGAACAGGTGGCTATATTATTATCAAACAAACTAGATGTTAAATAAAAAGTGTTAGGGGCCTTCCTGGTGGTGCAACGGTTGAGCGCTGGGTTGCAAAGCTGCCCGCAGCCTCTGCAGCGCAGGTTCGATCCCCGGCTGCTCCCCAGCCACCGGAGGAGGGTCCCACATGGCGCGCAGACCTCTCCTGCCGCAGACCTCTCCTGCCGCCTGCTGCTCCCCTCAGCAGTGTACTTCAGTCCTTCTGCCTGCTCTGCTCCCCGCTCTGGCTCTGGTGAATTCTCTCACCCTCCCGCACTTCTGACTGTACCCAATGCTTCTATAAATAAATAAATAAATCTTTAAAAAAATTAAAAAAAAATAAATAAAAAATAAAGTGTTAAAGCATGACAGATAAGTTTATTATATATTAACAAAAGTTCAACAATTATAAACAATTATAACAATTATAAACATTTACACACAGATCATCAGAGTATATTAATCAATAATAACCATCATAAAAGGAGAAATAGAAATTTCTACAATATAAACTTTACAATCCTACTTTCAATAGTGGGTAGTAAAACTACATGGAATTGGGAAAACAGAGGACTTGAACAACACATTAAACCAACTAGATACAATAGATATATGCATAACACTATCTAAAAACAGAATACACAATACATGGTTCATTTTTCCAGTATTTATTATACACCAATACACAAATTAAGTCTTGATAGATTTTGAAAGCAATGTAAAATATATTTTTCCCAACCACATGGGATGAAAGTCGGAAATAACAGATGGAAAATATGGGTAATTCAAAAATTTGTGGAAATTAAACAATATACTCAATATAAACAGTGGATCAAAGAAGAAATCGCATAGGGAAATTAAAAATTACTTCAGAGATAAATGAAAAGTAAAAACACAATATACCAAAACTTTAGGCACTTGGCTTAAGGAAAAAGTCAAAGAAAAATCGTGAACTTGACTATACTACAATTCAATGGCCTGCAAACGTAGTTTGAGCAAAATAACCCTCTCAGGTGAAGAAAGTATTTTAAAACTTATATTTACCTAATAAATAAGAACAAAATCAAGTTTATATAATATTTACTAAATAAATTAATAGTAACACAGTCACTTAATTTCTGCGTTAGCAGGTCACCTTGCATCATTAACTCAAGATTCCAAAGGAAAGAGTGGGAGATCAATGATAGATAGGTGTTACAAGTGGTACCATCAAATGTTTTTCACTTTCAGGATATTACTACACAAAGTATAGGTTGGGTGGAATTGATGAAAACCAGTTATCTTATTAAATTTAAAGATATTGCTGTGATGTTTTACATGAATGAAGAAATAATTCAGATGTTCTAGAAAATTATGGATCCTTTCTGAAATGAAAAATGGTTGCCTGTCAAAGGTGAATTGTTTAGTAGGCAAAAACAAAAAAATTATGTAGAACTTGAAAATTAAAGCAGGAATGAAGGGACCTCCCTGGTGGCGAAGGGGTTAACGTCTCAGTACTATCAAGCTATCACTAGCCACTGTGGCATGAGTTTGATTCCCGACCAGGGAGTTAACCCACATGGCACAGCAGACCTCTCTGGCTTGTCCGCTAGTCCTCTCAGCAGTGTATTTCAGTAGATTTGCCTGTTCTGCTCCCCACTCTGTCTCTGGTGAATCCTTTCAGCCCCCACTCCCTGGCCTACACCCCAGTCCTTGTATGCATAAGTGAAAAAAAAAAAGTTAAAACGCAAATTCTACATTATCTATGTTCTAAATCTGTATCACTGATGTTATTCAAAGAAAAGAATAAAAAAAGAACTGTCCCTTTCTTTAGTTAGAAAAAAGTTCTTAATTAGAAAAGTAAAATAATGTAAAAAACAAAAGGTATTTTAGGAGAAATCTATGGATGGTTTCCATGTCTATGATTGTTTCGTGAATGAAAGGGAGGTAGGAAAAATTTTTTTTTTTTTCACAGGTAGAAATAGTTTTCACACATCTCTTTTCAGTTGGAGTATTTGTAGTAAGGTAAAAATTAAAATGGAGTTACAAGAAATGATGGTAAGAAAAATAAGGGACAAAACTGATGTAATTTTGCAGCTAACAAACATATTTCTAACTACTTTCTAATCAGGCTGAAAATATCTATGAAATTATGTGACTTTAGTAAGCTGGGCAGTTTCCACTGAGGTGTTTGAGCTCTCTGGAGCTGAAGCATTAATTCCATATAAAATAATTGCTTCATGTGTTTTTTTGAGTTAAATTTTTTCACAATAGAATAACTGTGCTAATCGCTAACAATTTACAACACACTTTCTTCTCATTTGTTCCCAGTAAATAAAAAGAACACAATATATTTAGCAAAACACTCATGACAAATATAGCCAAAGTTTAATAATCATTAATCTAATCATATGAAACATATTTTCTTTAGTGATATTAAAATGAAGAAAAATAATTCATAATATCTAATACAAAAAATGGATCAAATAATTTCTATTGAAAGGTTTGAAATTTTCCAGAAAAGCTATGCTCTCTCATCTCTGAGATGTCATCACTGCACAGCGGTATACCTGGAACCACACATACACAAAAGAGACACATACACACATACAAACACATACTTAAATGTGCAAAGATACATTAATACGTCCTTTAGAAAATGTATCTAACTTTGTGAAGGGCAAATTAGAATTCCGCTATTAATAAATTTGCCCATGGAATTGTTTATAAGAAAACGGTGAAATAATAATCACAAAATAAATACTCTCAGTGGGATAATCAAAGGTTTAATAATATGAAATCTTCAGAGAAAAAGGCATTTATAAGTTACTACAGTATTTTGTGATTATTAACCACGGTATATCCTTTAAAAATGTTAAGTATTAATTCTACATTGTGTAAAAGAATAAATAAAAAAGAAATAATACTTGGAGGACTGCTCTTTAGAACATAGGTCTATAAATAAAATATATTCACTTATAAAATATATAGGCTAATGAAAAAAGCAACACAAATTTGCAAACTAAAAATCCTTTCAGCTTTTGAAATGTATTATATTACTTGGCATTGATTTATCTTACAACAACTTAAATATTACACTGGCCAAACAGTATTATACATTCTCTGAGCACATGGAATCTAAATAGGAGGAGGAACTGAGCTTGTGGATGAAAGCTAATGTGTTTACTTGGATAGATAAATAACGGCAAACAAGATGAGAAACAACATTTTTTGGACAGAGGAAGGTATCATACATAGGATCCAAGATTTAATACTGAAGTCACTGAGTAAGGAGAGAGTGTACATTGACAAATTTTCTTTAAAATGCTCTGGAAAGTCCACAAAGTAGAATTCTTACACTTTCTTGCAGGAGCAATTACTCCAGGGCATATGCACATTTGAGAAGAATAATGAATAGAATCCTCCCCACTTTTAAATAATTTTTCCCTTTGAAATGTTCACACAGTTGAATTTATGTAAATGTAAATATGATATGCTGCCACTCCAGTGAATTAATTAGCAAATGTTAATTAAACTATTTTTGGAAGGAAAAAATTGAAAATAGCATTGCCTTAGAAAGAAACCATTTGAGAATTTCTAACAATTATTCATGTGAACCTAAAATCTTAGAATTTCTCCTAAAACCTTTAAGAACAGTAGTTTTTAATAAGACTGTTCAGCTTATGCACGAAGCAGAGATCAAACTCCTACAATTTGAGTACTGGGACCAAAGAAATATGTTCTCCAATTTTATTTATTAATGAATACAAACCTCTACCTATCAGCATCCTTAGTTAGGTAACTATGCCACTAAACTTTGCCATGAAAACTGGAATTTATGTTGTAATATAATATTTTAAAATAGACGTTACTTTTAAAGGGAGCGGTAGTAATGTTTTTTTGTTGGTTTTTTTTTTTTTTTTTTTTTGCTTTAAAAGATGAGTTAGAGGGGCCTCCCTGATGTCACAAGGAGTTAAGTCTCAGCACTATGAAGCTGTCACCAGCCACTGCAGCACAAGTTCAACCCCAGGCCAGAGAGCTAACCCATATGGTGAAGCAGACCTCTCCTGTGTTGCCCACTGCTCCCCTTAGCAATGTATTTCATTTAATCTGTCTGTTCTGCTCCCCACTCTGTGTCTAGTGAATCCTCTCCTCCCACCCCGCAACCTATACCCCAGCTCTTGTATGCATAAATAAAATAAATCTTAAAAAAAAAAAAGTTAGTTTTTTCTTGCATAACAACATACAAAAGAAAACATTATCCTTTTCTGACTTCAACCCAGGAGAATGTTCAAAAAACTTGTTATTCTTATACTGAACAACAACTGGTCATCATGATGACTTCAAGACAATAAAATATACAAAGTACCTACATAAAAGTTATAGATTCACTTATTTTTTAGCAAGGTCACCAAAGGGTAACTGAAATACGAATTTATTCACAAACCCAGTTGCATGCAGATCCAGGTTAAGAACTTGGGTACAATATAGTCACTTTCCTACAAATCTCCCCCTCTACCCCCAACAACTTTAAAGGACTGTCGATGTAACTGATGATCTACTGGGTTGTTGGAAATGTCATGATGCTATTTTTTTCTATGTCTTTCAAGCAAATATGCATCATGGCGTTTTCCAATAACCCAATATTATGAAAAGACAAGTTCAAATACACTATTTTCTATATAGATGCCATTCTTCACACATCTTTTCCCATGTATATGTCATTCTCTGTCTCAAGAAAATGCTATTCCACAACTATTGAGGTACGGAAAATACAAAATCACCCTCAGAGAAACAGAACTCCCCCAAAACAATAAACAAAAGCATCAATCCAATAAAGTGAATACAGTGAGACTCCAAACCTTCAGTTGGAAAAAAAATTCAATTATACTCCAACAATCAATTTCCTAACACTTAAATAAATAAAGCTAGCTCATGATAGCTAACTTATTCCTTTGAAAAGGCAACAGGATCTACAACACTGGATCTGTTTTGCAATCTCCTTGTTTAAAACAAACAAACAAAAAATACCAAGGGCCTTCCTAAATTAGCAGAAGAGAAAGCACATGGGAAGGAACAGTCTTCTCATACTTTCTTTCAGAGGCAAGGCAGACTACACAACAGTGAGTCAACCTGACAGAGCACCAGTTTACCTTTACTTTCTTCAGAAATGTCATTGGCATTACAGAAGAAACAACAACAAAAATGCTAAAGCTATGTCATCTGGAAAGCTAAAAAGTTGGGATGACCAGATTGCTGAATAATTCTGGAAAGTATAAAGCATATAGGCTCAAAATTCACTAGAATAGAGGTTACAAACCAAGATTTGTAAAAGATGATTTCGGCAAAAAATAAGTGCTCTAGGCATACTCTAGAATAGCTAAGATCTAAATTAACACACTAAAGATTATGAGACAAGGAAAATGAATGATAAAGGAGTGCTTTAATTCTGAATGCTCAGCAGTGACATTTATCCAAACTGAAGTCCACAAGTATAGTTCTCTACCTAAATTAATTAACTATTTCAGAAGACATCTAAAGAATGAACTGAGGCCTGAGAAGGGAGGTAGTATCCCAAATAACTTTCTGGTCCTAAAAAGGTGGTTTCATACTCAAAATGCAAGATTTTCTGACATCCAAACCCCCCCCCAAACTTGCTATTGCTACTTTAAAAAGGCTCCTAAATGGTCCTCAATGATTTTCATCTTCTAATATTCACACGCCATACTAAAGAAACAATGAACAAGATAGCATAGCCAACAAGATATTATGGAAATTATGTGACTTCTGAAGATAGTTGCGTAATTTTCCCGGACCACCTTCTCTGGGGTAAATCACCTGCCATATAATGAAAATAATGAAGCAATCCTATAAAGAGATGCATGCTGTAAGGAACTGAGGCATCTTGAAAGAGTAGTAATTTGCCAAGAACATTAGTGTACCAGCTAATACACCAGATGAAGATTCTCTAGCTCCTTCAGATGACTGGAATCCCGGCTAATACCTTGACTGTAACCTCTTGACGGACTAAGAACTACAGCAGTTCATGTAGGGTGATTCTGAATTCCTGACTCACATAAACCTTAAGAGAAAATTAATGTTTGTTATTTTACGTCTCTAATGTTGCAACTGTTTTGGAGTATTATAGTTTGGTATGCAGCAATGGATAGCATGTTCTTTACTATTAAAAAACCCAGTAAATACTAATCATTCAATTATCAATATTGAGAACTAATTTGAATACTGTAAACTTTCTCTATAAAAATACAAAATATCACAAAATCAAGAGGATGTGACCAACATAAAATTTTGAGGAAAATTATTGGTATTAAACTTATTATTAAAGAAGAAAACATTCAATTTGCAATACATAACTTATAAAGCTAGAAATTAGGTAAACCAAAAGAATGCATAACAAAAAATAAAGGCCAAGATTAAAAAAAAGATGAAATAGTTATTATGAAAATAAATAATGAATACTAAGAAAAGTATAAGCAGAAAATCTGAACAAATCGGCCATTACAAATATAATGGAAAGGATCCTCAAATCAGAGCCCCAGATTAATTTATAGCTAAATTTTTTTAAAAGCATTTAAAGAGATTTAAACAGCTATAAAGTCTAGAAAAAAAGCTAAAGGCTTTGACTTTATTCTACACCCCTGATGTAACCTTTGGTAATGAAAATAGAGTAAAAGACGCCTTGCCAGATGAAGCTCACACAGAATTCATAAAATTCTTAATCAAACATTTATTAGCAAATAGCATATGTAGATGAGAAACAGCATCTAGTAGAATGCTAGAAATTTGCTTTTTTATTTTTTTTTAAAGATTTATTTATTCATGCATACAAGAACCAGGGTACAGGCCAGATGTACGGGAGGGTGAGAGGATTCACCAGAGACAGAGTGGGGAACAGAACAGACAGATTGACTGAAATACACTGCTGAGGGGAGCAACAGGCAAGAAAGGAGAGGTCTACCACGCCATGTAGGTATCTCCCCGCCCGGCTGGGATCCAACCTGCACTGCAGAGGCTGTGGACAACTTCATAGCGCTGCACTCAACCACCTGTACCACCAGGGAGGTCCAGAATTTGCTTTTTTAACTTGAAATATGTAAGTCACCAAAAAACCACTATAAACTGCATAGACACTGGAAATAAAATCATCCATAAAATGTCCACCAAAACTATTAAGATTGTAGAGAAACCAAGCAACAGAAAAATCTCACCATGCCAATTTTATGTGGTACTTATAAAGAAAATAAATAGCAACACTATTCTTCTCAATAAAAAACTACAAGATTTAGTCAAATGGCAAAATGCTCAATTTTGCTTTGCAAACTATCAATTTAACCATTAGAAAAGCATGTTTACACTGTCTTTTCTAAAGTACCTATGTTTATTGATGAAACTATACAAATTTATGAACTGGAGCTTACTGTTTCATTAAAAATCTGTATATAGCTATTATTTCAATGATTAATGAGTGTAGTACCTTTTATTACTAAGCTGAAAAGTACCACTGTTTAACCTCCTATTTTACTATCACAGGTAAGTAGAATTAAGTAATATTCTGATGTTAATACAAAATAACAGTAAAATAACAAAATAAATCTTTAAAATGTAGTTCTTCCACATTAGCAAGAAAGCAAAAAAGAATAAATAAGACAACTTTTTTTGGCTTACAAGAGTAAAATGTTTTGCTTTAGTTAAGACAATAGAGTTGGTAAGATTCTGGTTAACAGACAACAATAGCACAAACACATAACTACCTCTATCCTTCCTGACACACTGAAAGGGGTAAGTTTGGGGGATGCTGAGAAAACAACCATGCCATAGGGTTACAGTCTCTTGATTGTTCTCTCTCTGACACATGAAACTGAGACCATGTCATAGGACTATGGAATGTTTACTCTCTCCCCTTTCAGTAGGATTCCTATTTTAAACAAACAGGGCCTCCAAGGGTAGCGCAAGGGGTTAAATCACAGCACTACGAAGCTATCCCCAGCCACTGCAGCACAGTTCCAAAGTTTGATCCCAGGCCAGGGAACTAACCCACATGATGCAGCAGACCTCTCTCATCTTGCCCGCTGCTCCCCTCAGCAGTGTATTTCAGTCAATCCTTCTGCTCTGCTCCCCACTCTGTCTCTGGTGAATCTTCTTACCTCCCCACATCTCTGGCCTACATCCCAGCTCTTATATGCATATATAGATAAAATAAATCTTTAAATAATAAACAGGAATTACAAGTAAAAGAACAAATTTCAGATTTAATTCTATGAATCTCTAGGAAAATCCAAAGAAAACAGTGGAGGAAAAGCAGACATGAGAAAATTTTAGTTTATGACACCAACAAATACAATAAACAGCCCAATTTTGAGCTAAACACAATTTCACATTAAAGATCTATTTATCTCGGTCCTTCATGCCTTTTACATCATGTTTAGATTTCAACAAAAATTACTAGGCATACGTAAAGGGGGAAAAAAAACTCATAGCTTAAAAGATTTGAAAGATAGTGTAAAACCGAGATATGGCTGAAAATTTGAAATTAACAGGCTGTGAATTTTTAACAAATATGATTAATATGCTAAGGGCTCTAGTGGTAAAGCAGACAACATGCAATTATAGATGGGAATGTAGTAAGCGGGGAAATGAAAACTAAGAAAAAAATTAAGAAGTCAGTGTCAGAAATTAAAAATAGTACAACAGAAATAAAGAGTAGCTTTGATATGCTGA
This sequence comes from Talpa europaea, assembly GCF_964194135.1. NCBI lineage: Eukaryota > Metazoa > Chordata > Mammalia > Eulipotyphla > Talpidae > Talpa > Talpa europaea. Next base: position 90,848,287 of record NC_140073.1, read on the forward strand.
ATAATGTAGAAATGATTGAGGAAAGAATCAGTAAGCTTTAAGTTACATCAGTAGTAACTTCCAAAATTGAAATATAAAGAGAAAAATGAAAGCTAAACATGGCACAGAATATTTAAAATTGTGGAGTAAGTACAAAAGGTGTAACATGTAATATAAACGCCAGAAGGAGTAGAGAAACAGAATCAGAGAAACAGCTGAATATGACTGAGATTTTTCTAAACTTAAAGATACCAAACCATACGAACCTGAGATTATATCAAGCAAGCTAGATACCAAAAATCTACATTCAGGCATATTATAGATCATATGTAAACTATAGGTCAAAGACAAAGAAAATGATGAAGCCTGAGATTTATTTTTTAAATAAATTTTATTTTTATATTCCCCATACAATTGCAACCCCCTTATTTTGACCCTAATCCCTCCCCTCCCCGCCCCCCAACCCCCATAGAGTGTCTCTAGGTCATAGTTTTTTTGTTGATTTTGATTTTCACTTTCTTATCGTTATTCATTTTCCTGGTCCCTTATTTAAGTTTTCTAGATTCCTGCTATGAGTGAGACCATCCGGTATTTTTTTCTTTCTGGCTTATTTCACTGAGCATGATCCCTTCCAGCGCCATCCATGTTGCTGCAAATTGCATGTGTTTATCTTTTTTGAATGCTGAGTAATATTCCATGGCGTATATGTACCACATCTTCTTGATCCAGTCATCTATTTTTGGGCATTTGGGTTGTTTCCAAAGCTTAGCTATTGTAAACAGTGCTGCTATAAACATAGGGGTGCAGGTGCTCTTTGGAATTGATGTTTCTGTGTCCTTTGGGTAAATACATAGGAGTGGAATTGCTGGATCATATGGAAGTTCTATGTTTAGTAGGTCAAGAAATCACCACACAGCTCTCCATAGTGGTTGGACCAGTTTGCACTCCCACCAACAGTACAGGAGAGTTCCCTTTTCTCCACATCCTCGCCAACATTTGTTGTTGCTAGTTTTTTTTTAATATGTGCCATTCTCACTGGTGTAAGATGGTATCTCACGGTAGTTTTGATTTGCATTTCCCTACACACACACACACACACACACACACACACACCTACAAAGAATATGTGATACATATAATATATATGACAGATACAAAGAAATAATAAGAATTAGATCAGCATTCTCATCAGAATCCATTAAAGGAAGAAAGAAAGCGGAGCAACGTATATAAAATATTCAAATTAAATAAACACAAAACATGTGTAGCAAAAATATCCTCCAAAAAGTAAAAGGAAAATAGAAACATTCTCAATAAAATAAAAACTGAGGGAATTTGTTACCAGTAAACCTGGCTCTCAAGAAAAGTTAACAAGTCCTTCAGAAATAATGAAAATGATAGGGGTTAAAAACACAAATTTCCATAAAGAGAGAAAATGTAGAATGTGAAGGTAATCTGGCTGCAACATCTGACTTCCCACTGCTCACCAGGGTTGATTTGGTTGATCTGGGTGGCTAGGCAGGTGTACCCTTTTCCCCTTCCACAGCTCCATGTGAGTCCTTCCCAAAGCTGTGCACTAGCTTGAAGAGGAAGACCTTTCCTGAACAAAGACCTGTAGTCAAGGGTATACAAGTAGCTGTGCTCCCGTGCTAGAACCTCCGAACAAGCTCTCAAAAAAGCAAGCATGTAAGAGAAGGAATGAATGTAAAATAAAGCCTTATTTTCATTAATCTAAATTGAGCTAACATAATAATTTGGTCAAAATAAAAGCAAAAAATGAGTCAATAATTATAGCATACAGATGAGTGAAATGGATGGGAGTGAGGAATTAGGAATACCCTGCTAAATGGTATAGTGCAACATGAAAGTGGACTGGAATTGCTTGTAATTGTATCATTACTTAAGGATGACAATACTGATGGAAATGTCTTGATAGGTGATTCTGTCATTGTGTGGACATCATAAAAGGCAGAAAAAGAGTGGAGAGTAAAAAACAAACAAACAAAAACAAAACAAAACAAAACAAAAAAAACAACAGAACAAAAGAGAGAGCAGCAATAATTGTGGTCCACTGAAGTAGATGAATAGCCTTGAATGCATGACTTTGAACAGAAAAAGATCTAAAATCAATCATCCAAGTTTCCACCTTAGGAAACCGGAAATATCAAATCAAAGCAAACCAAAGCAAGCAGAACATAATAAAAATTAGAGCAGAAACCAATGAAACTTAAAGAAAGAAATCAGGAAAAACAAAACAAAAAACTTTCAGTTTAAATTGAAATTGAACAATATTAAGAACAAAAGATTAAAAACAAGAAACAAATGACTAATATCATCACTATTAAGCCCATGGACATGAAAATCATAATAAGGGAATATTATGAAAAATTATATGCCCACAATCTGATAACCCAAATGAAATGAACCAATTCTCTATAAGGCACAATCTTATGAAGCATATACACAAAGAAACATGCGATCTCAACAGATTTATATTAAAGAAATTAAATCAGTACAATAACCTTCCAAAACAGAAAACATCAAGGCCAGGTTTGTTCACTGGTGAACTCCAATATTAATAAGATATGCTATTCATTCTCTACAACCTCGGACAGAAAACAGAACCGAAAGGAATACTTACAGGCTAACAATTTTCATCTATCAGAAAAAAACGGCTGCGAAACAAGAAAGGTTGAGCTACTGGTTATTTTCTTGTGTTACGGGGGCGGGGAGGTGAGAAATCAAAGCGCAAGATCTGCTAACCCTGGGGACTCAAAAAAACCATTGTCAACTTAAGTTGAAAACATACAGGCATCATCATTAAAATAAGAGAGAACTAGAAGTAGAAGAGAATTCATATGACTTGAAATCCAAATTTCAAAATGATATGTACATAGAAGGGATTCCAGGTCTTGAACATGAATTAAAGTGAGTTGAGTCTGATAGTACCCCAGGCATCTTTCCTGGGAAAACAACTTCCTGAGAAAGATACCATTATGCTAGTACTTACATATGCCTCTAATTTTTCAAACAGAACAACTAGCATACAAACAAAAAAGTCATCAACATGCACAAACATAAAAAAATTCCAAAATGTGAATTATCATAGACAACATGTTAACTACAAATACCATTATCAACAAAAGTCAAGATTTTAATTTTTATCACCTAACTGCAAGAATAAGGACAACCATAGGTGATATTTCTTTAAGACATTAATTCGGGGGCCTCCCTGGTGGCACAGGCAGTTGAGCGCTGCACTGTGAAACTATTCGCAGCCTCTGCAGCATGGGTTCAATTCCAGCCGGGTTCGATCCCAGACTGCTAGCAAGAATCCCACAGGGCACCACAGACCTCTCCTGTCTCTCCCGCTGCTCCCCTCAGCAGTCTATTTTATCAGTCTGCCTGTTCTGTTCCCCCACTCTGTCTCTGGAGAATCCTCTCACCCTCCAGTGTCTGGCCTGTACCCCTGTTCTTTTTTTTTTTTAAAGATTTATTTATTTGTTTGTTTGTTTGTTTATTTATACAAGCACTGGGTACAGTCAGAAGTGCAGGAGGGTGAGAGAATTCACCAGAGCCAGAGCGGGGAGAACAGGCAGAAGGACCGAAGGACACTGCTGAGGGGAGCAGCGGGCGGCAGCAGAGGTCTGCGCGCCTGTACCCCTGTTCTTGTATAAAAATAAATAAAATCTTTAAAAAAAAAAAAAGACACTAATTCACAAACTCAATGGACTCAAACCCCAAAGAGGGAAAAGAATTGCACATAAAAATATCAAGAAAAAATAGCAGAAAACATAAGGCAAAGACAAAATTCAAAGTCACAAGAGTTAGGTTAATAGCTGACCACAATGCTATAAATTTAACACCCCTAACATTTTTCAAGATTGAAGGGAAAAAAGACATTATAGCATAAGCAAAAAACTGGTTATCAGCAGAACTGCATTAAGGTAGTTCTAATGAGTATACTCAAACACAAGAAAAAAAGATCCACAAAAAAAAAAAAAGCAGAATTCATGTAGAAATGAAGAACAAAGGAACAAGAAATTAAACAATGATGTATGAGAAAAGAACTGTCTAATGAAGTACAATACCACATGTAATTTTTAATTTCTAGTATCCCCATTAAAAAGTGAAAGAAGGTAAAATTAAGTTACTATGAATATCAACATGTAATCACAATAAAAAGCTGAAGTATTTTACATTGTTTTCATACAATGTCTTAGAAATCTGGTGTGTGACATTTACAGAATATGACAATTAGGTTGGTAAATTGTCACCGATCTTTATTTTTATTAAAACTTAACAGCTGAGAAAGTAAATCTACATACTCTAGGTGTTGCAAACAACTTGAAGATTTTACTTAAAAGATTTTCCAACAACTGAATCAAATATCAATTTTCAAATTAGAAAAATACATATAGGTAAAAATTCATCTATTAGTAACAGTACTAGTAACATTTTAAGTGTTCAATAGCCACATTCAGTGTGGCATCTAATTTGGACAGCTCAGGTACAGAAACTTCTTCTGGAGTTAAAATTCAAATAGCAACAACAGCAGCATAAAAAACAGAAAGGAGTAAAATGGAGGTAATTATTAAGTACCCATAGAGAAAAGCTCTAAGCACTGAGAAATAAGTGGCCATACTGCTCAAATCTTTCAGTAAAATGAGCAACCAAATAGAAAAATTGTACACGAAGTCTAAGTAGCAATAAATTTTCAAAAAAGAGCTAATTCTCCCTAAGAACAAGGGGAATGGAAACTAAAAACAATGACATAAAGCTACATTTATTAGGTTGGCAAAAACTGAAAACTATCAACTCTTAGTAAGACTGTAGAACACAACTATCTATCATATAGCGGGAGAGTAAATTAATATATCCATTTTGGAAAAGTTTGGCACAATCTATTGGCATGCGTGTGCGTATAGATAGATATGAACTGTAAAAAATGCATGTTATGTACATAAAAATACATCTGTGAGATCATTCATAGTAGCATTGTTCATAATTCTAAATAAGACACAGTGCAAATGCACATTACACTAGTAAATTGCAGTTTAGTCATAAAACGACTTACTACATTATACTTACTGTACTACAGACATTACTATATAGGAATGAAAATATATTCAATAAAGCCAAATGTACTAACAGTGTTAAATACTGTTAACAACAGGAGAAACATGTTAACAACATCAGAAAAATTATATCTAATGTATATTTCATGTACACACAGGCAAATTATACATAGATTACCTATAGGCAAAAATAATACTGTTTAAGATTGTTATCATAGGTGATTTAAAAAAAACACTTGAAAGAAAATTAGGCAATACTTATAAAAATCCATTTAGGGTTAACCTTTGGAAGTGGTGAGGAAGGAGGATGGGTGACGAGTGATGGAAGAATATGTGTCCGGTGCCAGCCATGTTCTAGTTCTTAACTTTGACAGCGATCACAGTGTTCACTTTATAACTAATCATACCACATAGTTATGAACACTTGTTGATCGTTAGCTACGAAGGTTTTACGTTTTTGCTTTAATTGTTTTATAAAGTAATATTCATTTGGTTTCAATATAAAGAAAATGTTATGGTACGGGAACCTAATTTTTATTCCACCTGCACCTACGAAAAGAAGCAATGGGCCATGATGCCAAAACATTTAAGAATTAGAAAATACACAGCACCTTTAATTGATCGTGTGCTCCTAAGGATCTATTACAGAATTAAACAACAACATAATAAACACAAGCAATTTTAAATTCTTAACGTAATAGAAGAAGCCATAAATGAGTGATTAATTTTTAAAGGCCTTTTACAAAAGAAGGTAAGTGAAAAAATGGTGACGTTTCCAGTTAAGACTGTATGGAGTGAATGCAAAAAAAATTGCTATTTTACTAAAAGTTTTACTAATGGAAATTCATGACTGATTTCTCATATTTTGAATGAATGTTGCTCTTCTGAGTGAAACATGACTGCAAGAGAGGCAGCATTTAAGAAACCAAAGTGTCAATCCAAGTCCAGTAACCAAACAAACTTAAAATACCCACTAAGAAGCTCTCAGTTACAGCAGAGGAAAGGGAAACTACCAATCCTAAAACTCGGTCTCAAGGACCTCCCAGCCCCATCGCCCTCTCCGAAAGCAGGCTCAGGCACTGGGTTGCAGCAACAACGCCAGCCAGTGAGGGAAATTTCACTCAAGCTTTTCCTGCTTCCTCCCCAAAGCCGTTTCAGAATTCCGGAGAGTACAGAGAGGTAAGCACTGGTGGGAACTATACCCAATACGAGCAATGCATCTGAAGCTACAAGCTGTCAAAATTCGCAGGGAGATGGGCTCCCTCCCCGGGCGGGGCCCCGGAGCTGAAGCGGCGGTCACCAGCGAGCCCGAGTCTCCGGAGATCACTTTCTCCCGCACACCAGCACCACCACGCTCCGCAGCCCCAGCGTGCAGCCGCTGACTGCCACAGACCTAACTTCTCAGGAGCCCCCGTGTGCTCCCCCCCGGGATCTGTCAGCAGGCTCGCCGGGAGGCCGGAGTCCGGGAGTCCCCCAGCCGCGGCCCGCCCGGCCTACACAGTCCTGCCCCCGCCCGCATCCCCCGACTGCTCAGCCTCCCTCCAACGCCCTTCCGATCCGTCTTTCGCCCCGGCGTCCCTGGCCTTCGTTCTGAGACCAGCTTATTCCATGTTACCTCTCCCAGAAAACCCTGCCCTGAACAAGGCTGCAAAGAGATCCTGCGACCACGGGAATCAATTTCCAAGCTCACCTCGCCGCGTTATCCGCTAGTCCTCACCTGCCGCTACCAACGGTGCACAACTACTCCCAGCGTGCACCGCGCGCGCGTCGCTTCTCCCTTAGGCCCGCCTCCCGGCCGGACACGTGACCGCTTTCCCCCTCTAGCCACGCCCATTTCCGTTCCTCCACATTCCCTTAGGAGGGAGGAGGGGGCTGGAGGTGTTAGAGAGTAGCGACTTCCTCCACTTCCTCGTCCCCGCCCCCTCTACCCCCTGCTACAATGTCTTCCGGGTCGCGAGAGCCTCGGCGCCTTCTGGGAAACCATCTCATTTCCTCCCCTCCCCCTCCTCCTGCCTTCAACCAACCAGCCTCCCGTCAGAGAGGGACATGCGCAGTGAGTGCCTCCCGTCTCTTCTACCCGAACCCCCCCTCCCCCCCCAAGCAGAGAGACCCCAGCAGCAGCAGCAGCTGATGATGAAGAGAGAGGCAGTGGCAGAGGGGGGGCACCTTTTATTTCTATTTTTAAAGAGACAGGACACTAATTTTACCCCACTTCAACCTTGAATTGAGGGGGGTGGGGGGAAAGGCGGCAGAGTTCCTTCCCCCACCCTCCAGCCCTGAGCCTGAGAGGGGGATTGAGCCTGAGAGAGAAGGAGAAGGAGTTTCTTCTTCTTCGAAAACCCCCATCCACGACTCCTACTCCCTCACCCCACCACTAGCCTCCCTCCCGAGCCCCCTCCACCCTCCTCCTCTTTGGCCGTGAGAGGAGGAGAGAAAGAGACCAAAAGCCTCTTAGCAACACAGACCCTTTGCTGCTGCTGCTGCTGCTGCTGTTACTGCTGCTGCTGCTGCTGCTGCTACTGCTGCTGCTGTTTGGCCCTGGCTGGAGACATCTCACTACACCCAGGAGCAGCCACTTCCCCAGCTCAGCTCCTTCTCCTTCGCCTCCTCCTCCTCCACTCCCCCCCTTTATTACCCTTTGTGTCATCCTCCACAGCTCCAGGGAAGGCACTCAAAAGTGGGGGGCAGGAAAGGTAAGTGTGTCTGTGGGGGCTTCGTTGCCTTCCTCTGGCTCTGACTTTTACTCCGGGGCAACAGTAGCACCAAACCACATACGCAGTGGAGCTCCGGGGTGAGGAGGGGGTGGTGCTGGGGGGTGGGGAGTGAAGGAGGGGTTGGAGTGGGGAGGGGTGTGTGTGGTGGGGTGCCCATCCTGTCAGAGGAGGAAGGGCACTTTTATTTTTATTTGCTGTTGTCAAAACTGGTTTCTCTCCTCCAGCTAACATCTGATTGTGTCTTGCTACAGTGGGGGAGAATACAAAAACAACCCCCTCCTTCCTCCAATGAGGCACCAGGGAAAGAGAAAGACAGACACTTTCTGGATGTCACTTAAAAAAATCATTTGGCTAGCTTTTTTCCTCTTTCCCCAGGAAAGCTCCACTGCATTTGTTTCTGAGTGGGAAAATGTCGGGATCTGGATTGTATTGGAACTGCTTATCCATTTGTAGACCTGAGTGTTTTCCCCTTTTTGGTTCTGTATGTGATTTGGCTATTGACTTCAGTGTTGGAACAGACTTGATTGGTTTTTGCTTTCTGGATTTAATTTTCCTTTTTTTCGTTTTGTCTGACTTGCATAGAAGATTTCAAATTTTTAGTTGATTGAGGCCTTTGGCTAGGTTTTGACTTATATTATTGTTTTTTGTTTTTTGTTTTGTTAAATGTTTGTTTCGTATATCAATATATAAAGTTCCAAGCCTAAAATGCTTAAGTTTAAATACTAGTGGTATTGTCTCTCCGCACACATGTTCCTGATATTTATTTTATATAAGATGAGAATTTTAGCTATTTCATAATTTATCTGGGTATTTTTCTTATCTTTGTAACTTGTCTGCACAAGTAATCCCCATTGAAAACTTTATGTTGTTCTGCCTTCATGGAAGGCCAAACCTCTCCATCAATAGTTTGCTGGATTTGGTAGCACTTTCAGTTTTAACTGAATTATTTATTTACTTGTGTAAATTGAGATGAGTTTTTCATCTCTGGGGGTACTGAACCAAATTGCTCTCTATATGTATATATGCATATACACATACACATATATATATGGAGATAGATTTTTAAAATATGTTTTCATGAGTCAAAGAAATCATGAAGTTGAAGAGAGTGTATTGATTGCAGTTAGATGAAAAATTAAAGATAAATCCAGATTTGTATATATTAGAATTAAGTCATGATAAAAATCACTAATACCTGTTTCTACAAAGTATGTTCTCAGTGAATGGTTTTCAAATTCATTGCCGTATTTTATTTCAGAAATGCTAGGAAGTATGTTTCTGATGTAGGCCTTTTACTAGGGCTTACACTGGAAAGTGGTATTTTGTTTCATACATACATTTCTTTATCCTTTCCTTGAAGATGGATGCACACATTGATACTTTCTCTCTCTCTCTCTCTCTCTCTCTCTCTCTCTCTCTCCCTTCTCCTCTTTCCTTTCTTCCTCCCTGTCCTCCTCCCTCCCTTTCTTTTTGGTAAATGCATTGGTATCTCTGATCCCATAATTTATGTCAGCAAAAAATATTCTTCTGTAAAGCAGCAATTTTGTGATCAGACTGGAAATGTAAAAACAGCAATTTGATCAACTAGAAAGGGTTGAAGAAAAATAAATCTAGAAGAATATTTAACATAAATATTATAAAAACATAGTAATTTGATTTTTTTATTTTCTTGCTGATAAAGCCAAAACATAATATATTTTGGTGGCAGAAAAACGTTGGTTATGTCAAAACTTGTTCTGTGAAATTTTAATTACCAACTGTGTGCAGAAGTAGACAATTACAGAGGGCAAAAAGAAAAAGCTGTAAAAAAGAAAAAGCTGTGTAGCAGTAAACAATATGGCCTTATTTCCCTCCTTTCTGTTAAAAATTTGAGTAGTTTCTTACCTTTTTTTAAGGTATAATTGCTGCACTTCAGTAAAAGTCTATACCAAGTTCAAGTTTTTCTCCCAACATCAATGCTATGATTCCAGGCTCACCTAGGATTTCTTGTCCTCACCTTATTACCTTAGCAGCCTTAATGTAAAAGATTCAAAGTGGAGCTTAGTGAAGAAATCAATTTTGAGTGAGGTGAATTATGTAGAAATTGGGGTGGTAGTGGCCCAGTAAAATTTTGTCTTGAGTGTAATACCTTTACTTAGTTTTCTGTTTTCCTTTGGAAACATTCCTTAACCCACCATCCCCAGTGTTAACCCTTTATGGTTTGAAGATTCCAGACTTTTAAGTTGGATAATGATTTACATGTAAAAAACATTTAAATATTGAGACATATTTTAGGACTGTAATTTTAAACTAGCTGTTATCTTAGAGGTCACTTTATCCAACTCTTCATTTCCCATGTTGCTGAAGTTCAGAGAGAGCTTGAAGAACTTGACCAGTGTTCCAGGGCCTATCTGTGGGCACAGCATGGGCCAGATAACTCAGGTCTCCTGACATTCACTGTGCTATACTACCTTATTTTCCTTTGTCAGATACAAAACTATTGTGCACATTTCTATGTATAGTATTAAAGGGTTTTCTATGGAGGCATATTTTTATATTAAGATAAACAGCTTTAAAACCATAATTTTGTCCATTTATAATTCAGTAATCTTTGCGTTATTTTTGGAAGAGGTACTGATTTCTCTCATTCTGGACTATTACTGTTTTGAGAATTATTTCAGCTTTCCCTAATGCTTGTTTTCCCCAGCACTTCCAATTAATCAGTGAATATACTTCTTACTTTTGTATTAAGGTCTCCTATATATAAGAAGAATGTATATTGTATTATAAATATTTAATTGTGAGTCTTGTCTATGAACTACTTAAGGCTAAAGATTTTTGTCTTGTAATATTTATATCATTCACAGAAGTGTCTGGTGCACAGTAGGCCCTACTGGTTGTCATAATAATCGATGATAGAATTAGGTATGTTTGAAATTTTTTATTCCATTCATAGGATTCTTTCCCTTTCCTCCTTTGTCCTTTCCCCTGCTACAGTTTCTTCACTACGATGAATTTTTTTTTCTACTTTTTCTCTACTGTGGCTCTCACTTTTTCAATACTTAAAAAAAAGTAAAAACATATTCCTCCAAACCATGTATAGGATGAAATTTGACAAAGATGCCTTATCTTAAATAAGGGATGATGAAAATAGTTCCAATTAAAAATATACTAGCAAATGTACAGGATACACTTAAATTTCATTTCATTGAATGACTAGTACAATAGGTTATTGGAATGATTAGGCCACTTTACCAGCTCTATAAAGCAACTGTTACTTAGGTGACATGTTTCCCTGACTTTGTTTTTTTGGTCCTTACCCAGACAATTATCAGCTTTCCAGTTTTCTATGGATATGAAGATTTACTGCTAGTCTTCAGTGGGACCCCATGAAGTCAGCCAGAAAGCCTATGTCCAACTTATGTACCATTGCAAACTTGTCTGGATTATGAATGTATGTGCAAAACAGATTGTACTTAGCTTTTTATTAAACATCTATTGAGCATCTACTCATGTCTGTCAGGCACTGTGCTAGGCATCTGGGAAAAAAAAAAGATGGTCCCTACAGTTTAATGTGAAGAGATATCTTAATTGTATTCCAGAAGCATATTGGTCATATCTTTATTTTGATGTTTCTGCCTAAATAAATTTTATATTAACTAAATGGATACTGTTAGGTGGAAAAATGCATGTTAAGTAAGATATTGCTGTATTCTATTAAAACAGAAAAATATAAAGAAAAATTTTCCACTTAATAATGTATTCTGAAGATTTTTATTCTGTATATAATTCACTAATTTTAAACCATGAAAATAGTCTATCATTGCTGGTATTTTATTGCTATATACTTTTACCTGAAGATGACCAACTCTGTTATTCAACGATTTATTACATTATTCCAAAAAACCCCAAACTCTCTAAACATAAACATTTTTTTCTCAAAAGTATTTTTTAACATCACATATAGCAGATTAAATTTGTTGGCTCATTGGAAGACATTGTACATTATCACATTTGAGCTTTTAGTTATTTTCTATTGTAGTTTAAGCTGACAGTATGATTTAATTATGGAATAATTTTAGTATACACTAGGTTTTGACATTTTTAATATGTACTAGATGTATTCCCACATTATCCTCATAAGAAAATTCCCAGTTCTAGTTCTAAGTCAATTGCAATTTTAAATCTTTTATTTTGTGATATTGTTTCCATAACATTAGTAAAATGAGTGGCTAGTTTCTTAGTAGATGTTTGAAAAAGAGTACTATCTTAGTTCTTGCCATGGATTTCATATTTTATTTAAAAATATCTTTGATAAGAAATTTTCTTTGTCCTCCTTAATGTGTAACTTTAGAATAATATTGACTCACAATATAAAAGAAGGAGTGGGTTTCCCAAGCTAGTACAGTATCTAATAAAGGTATATAGACAGCTGAATGGTCAATTCTGATTCTTCCATATTCATTCTCAACTTTCTATTTAATAATTCTACTTATGATTATTGTAAGCGCTTAGTATTAATAATTATATCAGTTTCAGTCAGCCCTTACAGTGGTCATGTGAACTTTAAAACATTGTCCTCCAGTTGTAAATATGAAACCCGTTACTTACAAAACAGAATTTTATCATTATAAACCAGCAAACTATTCCATCACAGTAAATTCATTATACTTTCTAATTCAAGACATTATCACAATGAAGGGTTTTTACCAGTCCTCATTCACTGAAATCATGGCCCCAGTAGCTTACTGATAGAAATAAAAGGCAATTTCTCAAAGTTTATGAGGACCAAAGAACAAGAAATAAAACCCTAATGCTTTATAAGGAACATAGGTACAGATCAGTGTGCAAATAAAAATGCACATTAAGTAGTTTGCTTTTGCAACAGAGACATGTTGAACTTCCTTTAACTTGTATGGGATTACATTTACATTTTGTTGTATAAAGTTTGGAGCTTCCAATAATTGGTGACCCAATAAATATTTACTGTCAATCATTATATATACTTATGTTGTTAAATGGAAATCTCTAAGGGAGTTTTTATTGCTTATTGCTTTGATGTGTATATACGCATACCTACTAGACTCTATCTTAACAATATTTTCGTTATGACTACAATTCATACATAGGATTATTTTTAATGTACTCTTTACGACTAAAAGTCAAATATTTTTGGTATAAGCATGCACAAATTGTTGGATTCACTAGATACCTGAATTATTATATAGTTATTTTTAAAAACATCTGCTGAATTAAAATACCTTTTGACACAACTTACTAGAGTTGACCTTTACATCCTCTGGTTTTAGGAGAAAAGGGTAATTTTTTAATCTATTAATCAAAACATTCATGTGCATCCTAAGTAAATATATGTTCATCCTGTGTGCTTACGTTGACTCTATGGTCCTGCCAGCATTAGACTTCGGAAATATTTTTAAATGCTAACTAATGATTCTATATCATCTGCTAATCTTCAGAAAGGAAAGTTTGTAACAAATCTGGTTTCTTGCTTTTAAGAATAGTCACAATAGAATAAATCTTTGGTCCAAATAGTTACCTTGGATAACCTAAAGGTGATTTAGTTAAAAGTAAAGATTCTAAATTCAGCATTTGTTTGACTTACTTCTATATTCAATATGATCTCAAAACTTGAAATGACTTAGTATACTCTTTTTTTAAAAAGATTTATTTATTTATGCATACAAGCGCTGGGGTACAGGCCAGAAATGAGGGGGGTGAGAGGATTCTCCAGAGACAGAGCTGGGAGCAGAACAGGCAGATCGAAATACACAGCTGAGGGGAGCAGTGGGCGAGACAGGAGAGGTCTGCTGCGCCATGTGGGTTGCTCCCTGGCCGGCTATTGAACTCAAGCAGCAGAGGCTGTGGGACTGCTTCATAGTGTGGTGCTTAACCTCTTGCGCCACCAGGGAGGCCCGACTTAGTATACTCTTCAGAGAGAAAAGGGAACATCAGAAAATATATCTTCTAATGGTAGCAAGGCATAATGAAAAAGAAAATCACTAATGATATCATACCTGGTAAAAAAGCATGTATTTCTTTCAAAGTTGGATGTGACAGATTTTCATTTTGAGTCCTTATTTCAGGTGACCTATATAACTTTAAGAACTTGTACTTAAATTGTATTTAATTGTATTATAGTGGAGTCTTAAATGAGCTATATAATTGCAGTGACTGAAGTTGCAATAATGAAAAATTGTTGCCCATCTTTGCTTCTCTGAATTCTTTACCAGTCAGCCAAGATTCCATTGACAGGAACAGTTTCTGTCTGGTGCTACTGTTAGAACTAAAGTTCTTGTGCTGCCCCCCCCCCACCCTTTTTTAAATGTCTGTATCTCAGAAGTTAGACATAACCTAAAATTTTTCTTAATGTTGCGTGAGTACTAACTTAGATTTATTCTTGTATTAAAAACTGTTGTTTTTTCTGCACCTAATTCCAGAAATATCTACTAATCTTTTGGCCATTAATTAATTCTTAATATTTTTGGTATCTAAAATTAATTATCTAGACTGTGTATACACTCAGTGGTGATGGGAGAGGAAAGTATTCCACATTCAGCAAAACAAAGTATTGATTTTTAAATGGCTTTCTTAATTGGGATATACTCTGATCTAAAAAAACTGCTGTTATATAAGATAGATTTTTTTGCTTATTTAAAAAGTTAAATGTAAAGTTTATCATTAATGAATATTAAGCGGCATTAAAATATTTAGAAAGTCAAATGTATGTTCCAGTAATGAAAGAAATTTAGAGACTGGGTTTTTTTTTGTTTTTTTTTAGCATTATTCCAAAATCATCTTTCTTCTTTCACATTTGTCACACAGGAGTTTATGCTGAAGGATTTCTTGGCCATTTTAGAGACTATAATTTAGTTAAAAGGTTTGTTTATGCTTCCCATCTCTGTTCTGCTGATGGTATTAGAATGCAGGCCAGAGCCAGACATCTAACTGTTTATAACATTCAAATTTCAGTTAAAGCTACAGTTAAAGCTTTAGTTCACTGTATGTCAGAAAGCTTGTATCAGCTTTAAATACCACCAGTCATGATGGCAATAAGTTTGTGTAGCCATGGGCTTTCCTAAATCATGCCACTCTCTATAAATAACCATTTTTATTTAGAAGGTATGAACATTTCATTTTTTCACAGAAGTCTAAAAATGAAGTATATTTTTTTTACCATAAGCAGTATGTATTTTCTTTAGCAATTTCTTTTGATAGTAATAAACTTAACAGCTAATAATATGCATATCTTACTTAAATGGTCCAGTTTAGTTTTTTGTTTTAAATTAATACTATGGTAGATTCTATGGCAGTTTACTATCCCATTGATTTCACTCCTGTTTCTGTTTTGAAGAACATAGCAATATATTGCCTATTAGAAAACAGAAGTAACAGTTGGTCACATTACTCTGGTGTTATATGTATGAGAGGAGACCATACCTACTTAGTATAGATTTTAATTGAATCTTAAGTTGCTTTTCTGGCCTGCTGCTCCTGCTGTTTGTGTTTTCTTTGTTCTAATATGTTGGTAAACTGTTTCAAATGTTTTTTGTTTTTTTTTCCCAAAGCTGCTAAAAGATCTTTAAAAGCATTTCTTCATTAGCTTTTTTGTTTTTACAAAATTTAACCTTAGTGAATCAGCAAATGAATTGTGTGTGTTTAATTTTTCTAATTCTTTAGCAGATTGCTATATTGTATTGCTTTCTCTTTTTATAAAACTAAATTTCAGTTTTTATTAATTTTGCAACTTGATTTATTTAAAAAGTTAAATGTAAAGTTTATCATTAATGAATATTAAGTGGCATTAAAACATTTAGAAAGTCAAATGTAAGTTGCAGTAATGAAAGAAATTTAGAGACTTTTTTTTAGCTGTTATTTTTATTGTACATATTTTAATGAATATACATATGTTTTTATGGAAATATAAATTATAGCAGGTAAACATTTTTATAGTTGAAAAATCATTAAATTGAATAAGTACTTGTTAAAACAATTAAGAACTATTAACAATGGAAAATCTGCATTACTTATCTTCCTGGGTAATGAAAGAAAAGGATCAATTTAATTTAGAATATTTGGATAGAAGGTTTGGAAATACTATCTATGATATCTAGAAAGAAGAACTAACTGCAAAATTTGAATTTGTAAGCTAAAAAAGTAGAAAATGTCTAAAATAAGCTAAGTTGAAAAAAGTCACAAAATAATATGCAGTGTGATCCCATATATGTAACAAAAAATACAGAATAGTAATCATGTTTAAGATTATATATTTGCATACATTTATATAATGCTATATATACACACACTTAATCAAAATGTATAAAGCATATGCCTTATATTTATGTAAATATAATAAAAATTTGGGAAATTATGTACCAACTTAACATCCTTGTTGTGTAGAAAGTATGTATGAAGGATGATGGAAAGTTAAGCAACTCTTATTATTTTCTATACTTTAGCATTACTTGAATTTGTTTTTTATCAATAAGTTTATATTAATTTAGTAATTTAATAATGAAAATACTTTATGTACTAAAAGAATGAGAAAAGAGTGACCCAGGAAAATTGCCGCCCAACCCTAATGGTCACATGAACATATCTTTGAAAACCTTGAAATGAATTGAGTATGAACTGATAATCATAGCTTGACACAGACTAATGTTAGACTGATCTAATCTAACATGGTGGAAGTGTCATCAATTTGGAAGGAACAATAGATATAGTTTGTCCTGATTTTTAAGTATTTTGCTTATTGCAAAATGCATTTCTCATTATGCTGAGAAAATTTAGACGGGGAAATGGTGATGATGAATGTCAGTCATAAAGTGATGCACATAAGATGTATAATACATAAGCCTAAGATGAACTTTTATTAATGAGTGATCCAAATTACTGTATGCTCTTTCAAAATAGGGATGGCATAGTTACTAAACATTTTTATGATGTTTTCTGTACTTAGGTACTGGTTTGAATGAAGATAAAAATAAAATAGGTTCTAAGATGAAATCCTCTTTGTAAGTGACTGAAACATGTACTTGTAATACACTTTAGGAGTCTTAATAAAAATAACATCAAAATGAGTATGTAAATAGGCGAATAAAGAAGCAATTAGATTCTTCAGTGTTAACTCAGTGGGTTTCCTGAGAGGACAAGTGAAAAGTTAAGGTAGAAAAGAGACCCTAGATTAACAAAGAACGGAGTAATTCAGGTGTAAAGACAAGCTTCCAATGGGATGAAGGGTTGATGAAGCTTACATTTACTAGTTTGAGAACTACTAGAATGCAGGTCGGAAAAGAAATAGGGAAAAAGATAACTTGTGTAAGAAAACAGGAAGTGAAGAACTCTTCGCTATTAAAAGTAGAAAATCCACTGAAGCAAGTATGTTCTGAATATGTTTCTATAGTTAAAAGGGGAAAATATCTAAGAATGCTGAGGTTCTGTTTACTTTCATAATTATAATTCATATCCAGGTTGGTCCCTGTCAGTTGTAAATAGCATACAACTTAAGCTATAAGTCTTATATATAAACAAATTCTAAAAATAACAAAAAAGATATTAACATGTATTCTCCCTTCTATTTGTAGTTGGAGCTATCATGTAAATTATTATATCACCTACCCCTACAACCATGAATTGAATTTTTTTTTCTGAAAAACTGCAAGTATGAAGAGTTCTATTAAATATGACCATGCTTTCTATTTTCACCAGAAATTCAGTGATTTTTGTTTTTAATCTTTGTGGTGTTCATTGAGTCAGTGCTCGTTATTTCTTTTTTTTTAATGGTTTTTTTAGTGTTTTGTTGATGCCTTTCTTCAACTAATATACAATGATACCCATTATGTGTAACTGATATCATGAGCAAAATTAGACATGAGTCTTGCTATTCTATACTTTTATGTTGGAGATAGAGCATATTAATCAAGTAATTATATAAGAAAATAAAGTTTGAACTGTTCCAGTTACTGTACAGAGATGCATGATATTTAAAATGAAGACATTAAGAAGGAAAATTTAATAAGTAGAACCAAGGGAAGCTATTCTTTTAAGAAAGTGTTTAGTTACATGAAGTCTTGATGAGTTAGAGTTAATTTGCTCAAGAGGGAGAAAAACTTTTCTTTAAGGAACAGTATGTGCTAAGGTCCTGGTTGGGGAATGAGAGGTTGAAGAGCATAGAACCTACCATTTACATGAAGATCAAAGTGACATGAGTTAAGAACTAGAGGGGTGCATAGTAGAAGGTGATTTTAGGGATTTATGTAGGAGCCAAACTACAGAATGTTATAGGCCAAGGTTTTTCTTATCCTTAGGGTTAATATTGAAAATTGGACTAATTTTCTTAATGCTCAATGCAAAAACTTATTACTGTTGTACATATAAGAGGATTTGTGTTTTAAGACTTCATTTTCATTTCAGTTTAAAACTCACAGTGCTTTTTCCTATGGAACAATTGTTATAATGTTGAATATTTATGATTAATTATAAATGATACCATTAAGTCCTATAACCCCTTAAACACAGATAACAATGAATGTTATGAATGTAACATTGTCTCTCAATATAACCAGATAGAGGCTAGGAAAAAAAGCAACAAAAGCTATTAAAATTGATAGCTGTATGACATTCAAATGGATGTTCTAGGTATAGTTAACTAAGTTGTAAATAAAGTGTCCTAGATCACTGTAGGAGATCATAACAAACAATGCTAAAGGGAACATTCAAAAGGACAGCTTGAGACAGCCCCACCTTGCCAGGCACCTGGATATAAAACAATGTGAAATCTAGTACAAACTAGTTAATATACACAGACACTAGTTTCTATGTATATTATTAAGTTATAAACTGCTAATAATTAAAGTTTCAGGAAATACCCCAAATGTAAGAGTATTATAAAAAAAGTATTGTCATTTGAATTTGATTAGCACCCAAATATCGTAAAGGTTTAAATTGTAAGGAAAGGGTAAAATATGTATCAGCATTCAGGCAGGGCACATCACATTACTATTGGATGATGCTTTCTGCCAATGCATCCTCCTTCATCAAGTGATTTTGAATTTAACTTTCTGGCATTCTCATCTGGTAGACCATGATTTTAAAGCAGGTTAACATCTAAAATTAAGATCTACAGAATTGAATTTAGTGTTTGCTTCTTTATTTGCTTTTTTACTTACAAAAGTTTCTAGTTGAAACAATATCACTGTCATTTATTTTTCATATGATGGCTACAAACCTCTGATAACTCTTAGACCATCAGTGTTTGGGAAATTTACTAGTATTTGAAAAGACAGTTCCCTAAACTTATCTAATAACTCAAAGGAATAAGTGTACCTTCTAAATAGAAATAATCACTTGGGAATTATTCAGGAATTAATTTGTTTTACAGCTTGCTTCTTATCGCTATCAAAGTATATTCTAAAGTTCCCTAGTTTCCAGATATGTTAATAGATAGGACACCACACCTTCACACCCCACCTGCAATGAAGTTTCTTTGTAAAATAAAATTTAGAAAACATGATTATGATTAAAGAATTCCAGACAGAATTTTTATGGCAGTGTAATTACTAACATTTATTGAGTGCATGTTCTGCTAACTGTGCTAAGCATTTTGCATATATTCTTTTATTTAATCCTTTTAGCCATCAAAAGAAACATTTTGAGGAACACTTCAGGAACTGTTTCTTCATTATTTCACTACTTACAAACACCTTTGCAAAAACTTTTGTAAGGAATGTAAAAGTAAGGCAAAAGTTACTTTCTCTTGTATACCATGTAGCGTTAGGAAAAAAGCATAAAGTTTATCCCTGAAGTTAAATATTGAACTTACTTAGTTCTATATTCTAACTAGCAGTAGTCATAAATGAGCATTGATAGCACTATATGCATTTTTTTATTAATAGGGGACAACCTTAAGAGTTTTTGAAACATTTCCTGCGTTTGAGGACCTACTCCATATACTGAACACCATAGTATGAAATCTTTGATGAACTGTGAAGATTCTAAACTTCAGTTTATCTGTAAAATGATTATAGTGATGATTATCTTACAGTGTTGTTATTAGATGATAAAATGCATTAGCATGTTGTGGACATTGAAAAAAAACATGGTTTCCTTTCCTTTATCTTCTCTGCTTCTATTATTAGTAATGCCCACATTTTGGAAACTTTTGAAATTATATTAAGCATTAAAATTCTAAATTAAAAAGTTAATTTTAAAAATAAAATGATCTGTTTCTCTTCAAACTATTTTTAAAATTTTCCTGGCATCCTGTGGCCAAGGACCTGATCTGCTTATCTTTTTTACTGTCTTGTGTTTTGCTAATAAAATGGGTACTTACAAATTTTATGGAACTTAGATCCTAGATAAATTTTAATAAATGGTCACACTTCATTAATGTAAATATTCTACTCTTAGCTTGCAGCATCACTTAGTAATTTTTAACTTAAAGTGAAAAATATATTAATAGGTTTCTTTTCTCTGTCTTAGCTTTCCCACATTAAATAGCTATACTGTAAAAAACTTAAAAGTATGAACTCTAGAATCAGATTGTCTGGATGCCTTGCTCTACCATTACTAGCTATATGACATTCTGGGCCTCAGTTTCCACATTAGTAAATAGATATAATGATCATGCCCACCTAGGTTATTTAAAAGTGCCTGGCATTTACAAAGCAACATAAAATACACTAAGATGTAAAGTTCAGAACCTTTTCAAAGCATGGCAGTAGAAAAATGAGAAAGACTAAATTTAGAATTTAAAATATTGCATGTCGTTATGTAAAGCTAAACTCCCTACTTCTTAAGAATTCGAACAATAAACCTATTAGTTGGCAAAATAAATATTAAGGGTTTCTTATTCTGGTCTTCAAAAATTTCATTAGCTTATGTCTCACTTGGAAGTGTCCTCTTACTAAAGGTAAGATTGTGATGAAAATTTTTAAATGGAATTAGACTAAGGCTAAATATTAACTTTGTATCCCTTAGAAAATTTAAGAGTTGACTATCTTTAGTTAACAACTGACTTTCTCCCCACTATTTGATGAACTATGAAAAAAAAAACTCAGTTTCTCATATAATTAGCACTTTGGTACTATATAGCTTGGGTTCAGTCTGCTTTTGTGAGGCATCCTAGAAATATAATCATTCTTATTAATAGTCTCTGTAAAAAGTAATTTCAAGTTTCAGAGAATAAATTATTTTACAACAAACTTTTAAAGAGAACTAGAATTATAAAAACTGTGTATATTTTTATAGACACATTAGAGAAACATTTTAAATAGATATCTTTTTTTTAAAGATTTATCTTTTTATGTAGAAGAACTGGGGTGCAGGTGGCGGTGGGGCGTTGTGGGAGTGGGTGTGAGAGGACTCACCAGAGACAGAGTGGGGAGCAGAACAGGAGATCTGAAATATACGGCTGAGGGGAACAGAGGTCAAGACAGGAGAGGTCTGCTGTGTCATGTGGGTCACCTCCCAGACCAGATCAGTATAGAACTCAGACCATAGTGGTGACAGCACTTAGACTTAACCCCTAAGCCATCAGGGAGGCCTTAGATATGTATTTTCTCTTATTTAAAATATTGCATACTGTTCAAAATATTGCATACAATTTATCGCTGTAAGAAAGTGATGAACAGTTTAGTTGGGATCTAGAAAATAACAAATCTTGATGACCAAAAAGACTCAGAGAGAATCATCTCTTTAAAGAGAGAATTGTAAATAGTTGCTTCAACAAATAATGGTCTCTAAGTTTGGCTTATTGTTCATAGCTGCTTAAGAGGTAGGGTAATTATGTAAAATACTTTATTATACATTTTCTTCTTAAAAATGACAAAACTTAAATTGGAATTCTACTCTTAATGTACAGACATTTATGGGGATTTCAAGTAAATGCCATTTTACTATAGAAAACTAAACAAACATAATTCTTGTTTAAAATAGCCCTGTTATTTTAAATGCCCTTGCTATATTCTACATGAAATAATATTCAAATTTTGTACACAAGTTCTACAAATGTCTTGTTTTTGACTCAGGACACAGACTTAGGGAACCTAAATCACTTAATCACCCCACTTTGAAAATGATATTTTCTAAGTCCTGATGTAACTAAGCCACTTTAAGTTTCTGCTGAAAAATATGGTATTTTAAATAGTCTGTTTTCAAATTATGGCTTATGAAAAGGATTATTCTCTATAAATGACACTTGTACATGTTTTAGACTATTATTGAGGCTAACATCAGCTGCTTAAGGAAATAGTATTATTTTCATAGGCAGACATTTTTGCCCAAAAAAGAAAAAAACAATGTTTTTGTGTGTGTATTTTTATTATATGTGAGCTTAGGGAAATAAAAGTTCTGGTTCTTCAGAAGCAATCTCAGTTTTCATAGTGGTAAAAAGAAATGTGAATATTCTTTCATTCAGTTATTTAGTCTACAAATACTCCATTCTTGATGTCAGCAAGATATTCAACAACAAACGGGCATGCACCATGAAGCTTCAGAATGACTAGCAGTTCTTTCAGGTACTTACAGAATGGAGATAAGAGTTTTTAGACATTGCCAGGTGATAATAAGAAAGGTATGTAATTTTCAATTTTTCAAATGTATTAATGAGGGAATAGAGATTGAGAAAAGGTAAATGGTTTATTCAACGTCATAAAGCAAGTGATACATCTAGGACCAAGATTCCCTGCCTTCTGGTCTACTTCTATTTATCATGTGGATTTAAAACAGGAAACTGTAAGTGAAAAAGCTTTCTAGGAAATTAAACCAGACACTTTGTACTTGAGCACAGTTAATATTTCAGGGATTATACTTTTTAAACTCATTTTTCCATGATTGTTTTTATTTTATTTGCAGTTCTTTAAATTCCTTTTCTTCTTTGTCATTTGCTAATAGTACTTCAGGGTTTTGCTCAGTCCATATTTGTGTAAAGTTTTTAAGTGTGCTCTGTGTTCCTAGAAGACAAGTATCTTTTGGTGGTGTGCTTTTTGAAGCTGCTTTCCAGGAGTATATGTTTAGTTTAGTTTTTTTTTTTTTTTTCAGTAAAGCAAGCTGTTTTCTTTAATTGTCTTGAATTTACTAAGCTCTGTTTTGCTTGTTACTGGAAAAGAGGAAAAAAGAACAGTGGAAGATTAAGGACACACTTTTTCTGGTATGGTTTGGATGCAACATTGATTTGATATCTTGTTACTATACGCTAATCTTGGATGTGTCTGATAAGACTTCATTACAAATGGGTATTCCAATTATTATATAAGAATTTTCACTGAACTCATAGAGAGATAAAATGATTTCTAAAAAAGTCATTATTTCATTTTTGTTTCCATTATAATTTTTGTTTTGATTTTTGCAGTTATTGAAATTCCTTTACGTAAGAGAGAGTCTAAAATTTTTTTTAAAGGATATGAAATAGAAAAACTCGGTGATGCATCCTAGTAACTTACTTTGACTTGAGGACAGCAAAGGACAATTATAGGATCACATTTTGAGAAGTAAATAAACTGAAAGTTGAGTCTGCAAAGCTAGACATAGTAACAACAGGAAACATCCCACCTACAATGCATATGGCAAAGGAGAAAGATGGTGCAACAGACTACAGACAAAAATAATAGCTGGGAGTTAAAAACACATTCCACTTTACAACCTTAGATCTGTCATCACAGAAATAAAGAGACTGAATCTTTATTTCAGATAGATTATGATAATATGAACATACTTTATAAGAATTTTTTTCTCTAAGTATACCGCTTCATATTTACACATCATTTATAGTTAGAGTATAATGTCTCATGTTTATTTTTAACTTAATGATTTTTCTGGTATATATTTATGATTTTGTCTCCTAGGAATGCATACTATTTTTAATTTATTGTTGTGCCAGATTTTAAACAATTTGTTACATGAAAAATTGAACATACTAAGGTGGTAAAGTAAGTAGTGAAAAACGTTTCACTAAAGAATTCCTTTAAATAGAAAGCTCTTCTGATGTACTTAAGTGTTTGTAAAATCATTTCCTACCCTGGGCTAAAAGAGGTGCATGAAAACTCAATGATGAAATGTCAGAAGCCACTGCTTCTGAATAGTAATCAGAATGAGGGAAAAGCATTTATGAAATTTTAATTTTAACTAATGTAAAAAGTATTCTGCATATAGAAACTGGGTTTGCACCTAACTTTTAAATATGTTCATTTTATTAAGTGAGTTACTGTATATTATTTTTATTATCTTTGGAATTAATTATAGTCTGTATGAAAATAATTCATGTAGTAAGGAGTTTTATATGTAAAAGTGACATTATTATGTGACTGTCAATTAAGTACAAGAGTATTAATCTGTCAGTAATGGTCTTGCTCCTCTTCTAGTAAAAGGGAACCCAATGGCCTATCATACTGGGCTACTGTTTAGTTTTCTGTTTAATTAGAGCACCCTAATGATTGGTAATATCTTCTTTAATATAAAAAAATTATAAATAAGTTCATGTCCATTAAATCTGAGCTATAATACATGAACAGAATTGAGGATCCAGTTGTGTGATTCTCTGTTTCTGTATTTCCCTCATCTAACTAAATAAAACTAACATCTTTGCTGTATAGAATGATCATTGTTCAAATTCATGATAATCAGGCAAATGCTAGTGACAATGCCAATGTTTTTAAATGCAGCCAATGTTTTTCTATTTAATTTGTTAAAATTCCATTATCAGTTTTGATAACACATGTAATTGAATATTTATATATTTTGATTTATTAATTTTTTATACCATCCTTAGCATTTCATGGTGTTAAAGCAGTAATTTTTGTTTGTGCATGTCCTCCTTTCTCCTAGGCCTAACATAGTGGTTCTAGTGGGCAAACATGAAAGGTATCCAGGACCAATTCCTAACTTTTATTGTTATTTTTAAAAGTTCTTCAGATGATGTTAAAGTGCAGGCACTATTAAGAATTGTGAGCTAAGATTCACTATGTTAAAATTGTCATGCTTTGCACTTAAGAGATTCTTAAATACAGGTTGAGAGCATGCTGGAGGGCTAATAGCACTGCAGAATCTGACTCTATTAACTTGTTTTGGAAGTGACAATAAAGTGTGATGAGTTCTTTTGAGGATACCTTCTGGATCCTCACCTATAGTTGCCGAGGATACAACAAGATCGTGAAGAGCAGCCATCCTGGGCTAACTAAGCCCAGGGAAGAATTTGGAGAAGGGTCTTCTGATTGATTAGGTGAAACTGAAGTGGGTTCATATATTTTAGGAAAGTAATACTTTAAAAAGAGCAGATTTTATAGCCATTCATGTCCTAAAGTGCTTTGAAATGGTCCAAATGAGCCACCGTCCTGCCACCAAGCATAGTTTTTCTTGGGAAAAACCCAAGCACAGAGAATTTAATAGTATGCCCTCTTGTCACAGCACACACATGCTCACTCATGTACATTATGCACACTCAGTTACTCTAAAGCAAGTAAGGTTACACATGTTTTGATGAAGATTAGAATCTTCTGCGTAGGGTTAGAGCAGCGTTTCTCCCCGACTCCTCCATGTCGCGTGTCCTTGGATGTGCTGCGCATTCGTGTCTGGGTTGGTTGCGGTGTCTCAGGCCCCTCTGCTGACCCGCACTCCCGCCCCTGTGCTTACGCATCCGAGAAGGCAGGCCCTGCCCGGGACCAAGAGGCAGATGCAGACACGCCGCCACCTCGCAGCTTCGTGCCTCGCAGGACACGAACTCTGTTGTGGTGAAAGCGATCTTAACGTTTATGCAGCAGATTTTGGATGCAGCCCCACTCTTCTGTCAGAGGGGTCACCGGTGACGCATTTATTGTCCCCTGCTCTCTCCGGCTCTAGTCCCATGTTTCCGAGTTCCCAGCTATTTCTACCTCATTTTGTGAGTCCTTTACCACTCTGTGCCTCAGTTTACTCAGTAGTTTACCATTAGACTGTGAGCTCCTTGAGGGAATTTGTCTTAATCATTGTTATGCCCAGCGCCTTGCACCACGCCTGGCACATTAAAAAGTGCTTAATAAATGTTTGAGTGTTATTACTCATGTAATAATAATAATAATAATGTTTGAGAAGATTACTGAAGCAAAAGAAGATTCTGTCTTGTCCCTATTGGCTCTTTTCTGTTTTTCCTTTATCATCCCTCTCTCCAAAAGCATGAACAAGAACTTTTAATACCTATAAACTTGTACTTGAAATTTCTTAAGGGAGTCTCTCCTTAAATAGTCACAGATGAAAGATTTACATGGAAATAACTTTGAAATTTCCTAATTGCATGGTGTAGTCTTCTATCAAATTAAATATTTATCTATTCCTGCATTTAAATCTGAGAGTGACAAGGACAGTAAAGTTCTGGCCATCTAAAGGGATAGCTGACCTGGTGGATTGCTACTTACCTTTAATTGTTAACACATACATAAAAGATATAAAAATACTGTTAGCCTACTAAACCTTGGGCAAATTTAGTTGCAGGTAAGTGACTACCATAGTAATGCTTGTTAAAAAATGTAGAATTTCTCTTTTATAAGAATCTATGTAGATAAACAGTAAGTACTATTATAATAAGAACTTTAGGATGATATTATGGTTCAGAAAAATACATGGCTTTTTTTCCCTACATAATAGGCATTGGTATAACTAAACATGCTGTGAAGAAGACACCGCTACTCTAAGAGTTCAGTGATTATACATCTCTACCCTTTCTTGACAATTTTTCCTACCATTTATTTTTAGTGCCTATTTAACACTTTAAAGTTGCATCTTCCTTTATGTGACTGATGAGAAACATATGTCTCTAAGAGGAAGAAAGATTTTTATGACTTATAGATAAAACATTTCTCACAACTATGAGTAAGCCATAGGGAACTTCAAGTAAAAGGCCAGAGTCCTTCTTTTTTTTTTTTTTTTTTTTTTATAATGCCCTTGGAAACCTAACTACTATTTAGACCAGTCTTTCAAAAACAAGAACAGGTTTCAAAATTTACATTATTAAGGTCCCCTTATTAAAAAAAAAAAGCTATATAGTTCCCCTAAATTCTACATTAATAAAGAATAAGATAAATTTTATTTTAACAAATTTGGGAAGATGAAGAAGTAACTTGAAAAAGGTATGAGTAAGAAAAGTTGCAGATCTCAAGATCTCTTGGAAAGAAAGCAGTGATGTTAATAAAGTTTCCATACTAGCATTTGGAAATTATATAAAAATTAATGGGCTACTGCCTAAAAAAAGCTGAAAAAGGAAAAGGAGGCCAGATTAATGATGCTGTAAGAAATCTTACAAGCCATAGGGATCTGGATGTTGGTCAAGGAAATCAAGAATTTTAGGGTTTACAAAAAATTTAGCCTGTTTTGTCTCTTAACTCCCTATTAGAATCTAATAAGAGCATTGGACTCTTAAAGTAGTATGTGTGTATATATGAAAAATGCTATATATGATCTTATTTATGTGTCAGTGAGTGAGTTTGTGGATCTTCTGAAGACTAATAACACCCTATACCAGTGGCTTCAGAATCAACTTACTTGCCTATTAAAATGTAAACTACTGAACTATAATATTAAACCTGTTGTTTTAGAATTTCTTTGATCTGGGTTCTGGAACCTGTATTTTAACACGTATTCCCACATGATTCTTCTGTTCACTACAAAGTTTGAGAATCACTAATCTAGAGCTTTATGCATCATGCTAGTTCTGCCTTGCCCTAGAAATAAAGTTTTTTACTTCTCAATTCAGTGATACTTGTCTTATGTGTTACCTCCTAATTTCTTACCTAACTACAAAATATCAATTAGGTACCATTAATAATAATGAGCATTGAAATTGTAAGTGTAGCTGTGTGTGCTGTCTTGAAAATTATTTTAATTAAAAGAAATGTTGTGAGAAATATTTTAGATCCTGGGTCAGTGAGTATATATTATATTAAATTAAGTTTAACTGAGTTCTAGTCTTGGTAAAAATATTCTTACTTGCTTTAAAAATATTTCTGTATTTAAAAATACAGTTAATTGCAGTATTTAATAGATAAGACACTAGAATTTCCAATGATAGCTACTTGAAAGCACTGCTAACTCAGAATAATTGAGGTTGAATTCAGTTTGGATGTTTGGAAAAGCATGAGTTGCAGAATTATTTTAAAATTATGCAGCTTTACTTCAAATATATATAGTAATATCAACTGTCTTCAGTAATAGTCATCTCCATATCTGAATGAATCAGCCTCATTTGTAATGCATATTAAGTTGTGGTATGAAAATTAATGATACTAAAATAGTTTTAAGAATACTTGAAAATATGTAAAACTTGACCAAACATTTCCTCACAAATAATGTTATGGATTTAATTTTTTTTTCTAGTTTCCTTCAGGTAAATTGTGGTTGAACAATAAACTAATAGGTACATGTCATTATTTCAGATCTTTATATTTGGATTAACAAAGCAGTAATTAACCCAGGCGTCTGAATGAACTATTTAGCATTAATGCATAAACACTGTAGCATCATGGCACTTAGAGAGAGGTTGTGAGTCTAGTATACTTAGGATTTTTTGTTTAAACACAAGAAAAATTTCCCTTGTCAAGGATTATACCATATGTTTTAGTCAACTTTCTCATCAAATGTGTTTCAAGGAGTCAAGTTGCTTAGTGAAGGATCTTCTTTATTGCTAAAAGGAAAAAGGTAAGTTTTAGGTGGTTAGTAAGTAAGTCAGAAATACATTTTTGTATAGGAAAAGTACTTGTTCTATTATATTTTTCATTGGTAAAATAAAATGACCTTTTAAAAAGTTCCTTGTATTTCATGTATTTCCTTCTTAAAAACATATATGAATAGTTCAGTAAATATTACCATGTAAAATCTGTTATTCCAAAGGTGTTTATTTCTGGAAAATGTGTGAAAATGCTATGTAAAATTTTTTCATGTCTCCTGTGATCACTCAAATATTCATAAAAATAACGGCATATATGATTATTCTACAAAGATTTAAAATTTAGTTCTGCTTTTCCCACTACATCTTATTTCTGACTAAAATCCACTTATGTTTTACTACAAGAGGATACTACTATTTATAGTTTATTTTTCAGTTGATTAAATTCAACTTCTTGATTATCTTTGACATTTCCTCATATGATCCACAAATATTATATCTCTACAATAAGAATCCTGTTTTTCATATTTGGCAGCATGGATATAATTGTTATAATAGCATACTTTCTGATTTGCACACTAATGATTAATACATCAGTCCCCCTTATTAGAGATTTTAGTTTCTGTGGTTGCAGTTATCTGTGATCCAAAAATATGTACAATAAGTGAAAGAGACCATCTTTGCATAACTTCTAGTGTATTTTTATAATTATTTTACCTGATTATTCATTAATGTTGTCAGTCTCTTATTGTGCCTAATTTTTAAGTTAAATTTCCTCATAGATATGTATGTATTGTGTTCAGTACTATCCGTAGGTATTTATGAATGATTTCAGACATCCACTGGGGATTCTTGGAACGTATCCCCCACAGATAAAGATAAATACATAACTTTTCTGTGTTACTTCATTTAATTCACACAGTCACCTTGAAACTAAGTACAAATTTTATTCCCATTTTATAGATGAGAAAACATTTAGGTGAACTAACTCAACCAAAGCCAGATAACTAGTAAATTTTAAACTAGGTTTAATACCAGTAATTGATCTCTTTATAGTGCTTTGCAACTTTGGAGGTTACTGTAAAATAGCCAAAGTCTTTCCATTAAAAATATTATTTTTAAGTATAGATTCTTCTCTCATGAAAAATACATGAAGTAAAAGCATTAATTTGTTCCCTTATTATATACCAGACATAGTTATAGTTGTAACATATATGATTAAACATATATGATATTTAATATTTATTTGTGAGTTAGGCCTTGTCCTATTCTGTGGATTGAAACTAAGAGTTCGTTTTTATAACTTGTTCAAAGCCGTGCATTATGTGACAGAGCCAATATCTTAACCACAGTGCTGTGACTGATGAGTAAAAAACTGAACTTGGCTTGAGTCAGTTTCTCAAGGAGCCTAATATTAGAGACTAATTTTTCCCGAATAAAGGTAGATAGCCTAAGAATTGGTGGCAAAGTATACTTTAGCTACTAATAGACATATAGAAAAGTGTCATTTTTCTTCTTTCTCCATTGCCTGCATGCTTTTAAATGTATAAAGATTCTTTATACATAGCCATCTAGATATTCTGAAGACTTCTTCTTAATACAAGAATGAATAATAAAATTGTGTGTTGATATACACTCTCATAGTACATATAAATTATATCAGCTTACCAAGGGCTTATTTTTCTTGTTATTTTAATGAAGACTTTCTATTTACTAGTGAAGGGAATTACTGTTTACTTGTGAAGGGAATAAAATATAAGATCTTCAAGATTTTATCACTGGTTGAGAAATCTACATAAACATATCAAATTAATCTAGTAACACAATTAAGTCTAGACTGAGCAGTTAATGGTATGTCCCAAAGGTCCTTCAAAATCAGCATTTATGTAATTAAACATATTAACATCTCTGACAAACTTATGCTTATATTAACTCTTTGCGATAATGTCATCCCTGTTCATCTCAGGTCCTCAAGTTCTATTCCTCTGCCATTCTCTTTTTTACCTCCATAGTCAGTCAGTCACAACCACACTTATAGAACTTGTCTTCTTCCTAATTCCTAATTCTCTTCAGTTCTGTCTTCATGTATTGCCTGTTGTTTTCTTTGCTCATACATTGGCTAGACAATGACAGTAACTATAGTTTATGAAGCTACCTCTGGCTACCTCTCCTCTAGTCTGTAATTTTTTCCAAAAGTTAGTTGTTCCTAAACATAGATCTAGTTATGTCATTACCTAGATTAAAACCTTCAGTGGTGCCTCTACATCTCAGCTTATTTATAGTCTAGTACACAAGGTCTCTATCTTTACTATTTTACTACAAGTTAGACCTTTAACCTCATCTCATTACTTTCCCGCTTATTTCTTTTGTTGCAGTTCTCCAAAGTGCTTCCTTCCCAAGATTATGTTTCTTCAGGTCTCCTTTCCTTTACAGTGTACTGTCTTTTGTGTAAAGCCTCTTGCTTTACCAGCATCCCGCATACCTGCCCCCCACCAAAAAAAAAAAAAACAAAACATAATTTACTGCCAAGTTCCAATTCAGATGTTACTATCAAATCTTACTAATGCTTCTCAGGGAGAATTTGTTCCTTCTTAGTTAATGGCACACACACTTAGCTTTATGATAATTTAAAGTAGTTATCTTTCTTACTTGTATTATCTGTCTGCCCCCAAGACTATGAAGTGCTTGCTTTGTTTGTAGCTGTAATTTCAGATATAGGCCAAGCCATAACACATGTATGTTCTAGGTTTATCGTAATGATTAAGAGCATGGGCTTTGCAAAGAGTCAAATGGACCAGCATTGAAGTAAGGGCTCTGCAACCAAAAGAAATGGAGTACATTTTTGTGGAGAGAGGGGAAGTTTTAAAAAAGTAGTAAGATAGGCACTGTCAGTTCTCAATGTTTTTTACTTCCTGTTTGGACAGACTTAGGGGCATGGAATAGCCTCAAACCTACCAGAAGACCTAACTAGGAGATATCAAAGTTCAGTCAATGTTTTTACTAAATGTCTTGATATATGTGTTACTTAGTTCTACATAAGCGTTAGGGGTACAATGATGAGTAAGAAAGAAACTCTGTCTTTGAACAAATTCAGAGTGATTAGAAAAGATAGACATATAAATAGCTCTGTCATCTAAAAATGTATGTTAATAATGTAATTGTGAGAAACAGAAAACCTAATGTGATACTGACTTCTTTGACAGAAATTCCTTAAGTCAAAATGATGTGCTAGCAATGTTTTCAAAGTATGAAGTCTACAGATGGATAAGATGGAATGGTTTGGTTGAGTAAAAGAATAGCAAGCACTGAGGCATGTGGCACAAAAACAGCAAGACTGGAGAAATCACTGTAATATCTTATATATAGTGGATTATTTTGCCAAGTTTTACAGAACCTCCACTAAGATAACATAAATAACTCCAACTTAAATGTTTAAATAGGTGCTCTTAAAACATTCCTCTTAATCCATTTGTTATCCTTTCCCTTTGAACTGTAATGTAAATAGCTTCAACTTCGAGTTCAAGTTCTGTAATATTCAGTCTTTCTAAGCATCATTTTATACATAAAAAAAAGAATATTAACTTTACCTATGTCTCATTTTTTTAAGGAATATTGAGAGAGAGAATGTATTCAAAGTTGTTGGCATGGTACCTGGTCTGTAAGAATGTCACAGTAAACTCAATGTTAACTTATATTGTGACTCCTGGTAGTTTTATTTTTCTCTAACTCATTTATTTAAGAAATTATTTATTAAATGCTTACTGTTTATTAGGTGCTGGAATTACAAAGACAAGTAAGGCATGACCTCTGACCTTGAAGAATTTGTAGTTCATTGAGGATATACGTACTAGTCATACTATATCCTACTATATATTGAGAATCAACTATAACCTGGCTAATGTTTTAGTGGGGGGTTGTGTGTGAAAATAAGAATTGAGAGGAGGAACACCTGAATCTACTTGGCTGCATTAGGCAAGTCCTGCATTCTTCATCAGTGAAGAATGACCTGAAGATTGAGAACAGTTGGCTGGTTGGAAGTTGGAGGATGGAAAGGAATAAGGCTTTCCAGGGAAAAGGAAGAACTTATTAAGGTAACTTTTTCAGTGAAAGAGAAAAGAATAGGAGTAGAAAACATGCAGACTGAATTTGCTCAATTGGAAGTCTATAGTTGAAATGTCCTCTCGAAGATTGAAGTTACAACTTTGCTCCTCTGAGAAAAGAGAAGTGATAAATCTCCCAAGGTGAGTATGAGAGAAATCTATCAGAAAAATTGCTCTCTCTCAGATTAGCATGCTGAGGTGGTCTCTTATTGACATGAACTCTTACCAAGATTAGGAAAACACTGCAAGTACTCTGAACAGGAGCTTTGAGCACTAGGTCAAAGATGGGCAGGAAGAGCAAAGCAACAAGATTTCATTTGTGATGTTAGTGTTTTGAGAAGTGTTATAAGCAGAAATGTTTAATTATGTTGTGGGGAGAGAGTAAGAAAGAAATAGTTTTGTGTAGTTGCTGAAAGTTTGAAGGAACAACATAGGTAACAGATTGAACTTTGTCTTGACTGGAAAGTGGTATGTTTACTGGTTTTCAGCAATTCGTTGATTTGTATCTAGAAATTGGACAGTATTTTAGCTCTCTGGAAACTAGAAATCAGGTGGCATGTGAATTGGTTAAATATCCTAGGGAGTCAGCCATTCTTCACCTTTGAACCAAAAGAGGAATTCAGATAGCATTGAAAATTTCTGGAAATATACAGGTAGCTGTGCTATGGGTTTACACTTCCACTTTATTTCCAAGGGATCGAGACCTATGCCAAAAACATTTGAATGAGAAAACAAAGAGGAAAAGAATTGAAATATGTTGAGCAGTGATTGTTGTTTTTTTTTTTTTTTCAGGGATGTAGGAGGATTTTATTTTTTTAATTGAGATAAAATTCACATAACATGAGCGTCACCATTTTAACTATTTTTTTTTCAGAGATTTATTTTTATTTATACACAAAAGAACTGGGGTATAGGCCAGAGGTGCAGGGGGTGGTAAGAGGATTCATCAGAGACAGAGCGGGGAGCAGAACAGGTGGATCTACTGAAATACACTGCTGAGGGGTGCAGCAGGCAAGACAGGAGAGGTCTGCTGCGCCATATGTGGGGTAGCTCCCTGGCCAGGGATTGAATTCATGTTGCCGTGTCTGGCTATAGCTTGATAGTGCTGAGGCTTTACCCACTACACCACCCGGGAGGCCCCATTTTAACTATTTTAAAGTGTACAATTTGGTGGTTTGGAGTATATTCACAATATTGTGCAATCATCACAATTGTATAATTCCAGAATATCTCCATTATTGTTAAAAGAAAACCGTTAACAATCACTTCCAGTTTACACGTCCCCCAGCCGCTGGCAACCTGTGATCTGCTTTCTGTCTCTATAGATACATTTATTATAAACATTTCATATAAATGGAATCATAATATGTGGTCATTTGTGTCAGGATTCTTTGACTTAGTATAGTGTTTCATCGGTGCGGTAGATGCATCAGTACTTCAGCCCTTTTTATGAGTGAATACTTTTTCATCGATGAATGTGCCACACTATATCCACAGTTGACCGGACAGTTGTCTTGCTTTTACTTTTTTGTTATTATTTATAATGCTGCTGTTAACTTTGTGTACAAGTTTTTGTGTAAACATACGTATTTAGATGTGGAATTATTGCGTCATATGGTAATTCTATTGAGGATGTGAGGGACTGCCAGACTGATAAAGTAGTTGCACTATTTTACATTTCCCTCAACATATGAAGATTTGAATATCTACATATCTAGCCTACATTTATGTGTTTTTTTCTTAAGTATAGCAATCTGATTTGGTATGGAGTAGCATCTCATTTTATTTTTATTTGATTTTCCTGATGGATAATGATATTCAACGTCTTTCCATGTTCTAAGTGACCATTTTATCTCCTTTGGAAAAACATGTGTTCTGGTCTTTTGCCCATTTTTTAAATGGGTAATTTATCTTTTTAATTTTGAGTTGGAAGAGTTTTTTTTTTTTAATATTCTGAAGAACAGGCCTTTATGAGATATATGTTTGCAAGTTTTCTCTCCTATTCTTTGTGTTATTTCTTCACTTTTTAGATATTATCCTTTGATGGGCAGGTTTTTAATTATGGAGTTTTCATATTTTTCCATATTTTGTAGAAATAAACTGCTTCTTATACATTTTTGCTGAATACATGTGCTTTAATAATTTTTTATGGGTTCTTTAGGTTTTATACAGATAAGATCATGTCATCTGCAAATAGAGATAAATTTACTTTCTTCCTAATGTGTATCTTTTTTTTTCTTACTAATTGTCCTAGCAAGAACTCCCAGTTTCATGTTGAATGGAAAAAACCTGAACAGAAATCTTTTTCTTATTCCTGATTTTAGTTAGGGTAAAAGCTTATAGTGTCTCATCATGAAGTATGATTTTATCTGTTGGTTTTCCTTCAAGTTGAGGAAATTTTATTTTTTGTACCAGTTTGTTTACTATTGGGTTCTTTGGAGGTGGGGGGGGGAAGGTTATGAAAGGGAATTGAGTATTAACATAAGTTTTTTTTTAACAACTACTGAGGTGAGTGTACGGTTCCTCCCCCCCCCATGTTCTAGTAATATGCCATATTACATAGATTAATTTTTAGAAGTTGAACTAATCATATACCCCCTAAGAAATAGTCAAGTTGTCTGTCATTTGTAATGCAGTTAAATGGTGCTATATTTGATTTTCTAGTGTTTTGTTGAAGATTTTTGCATTTATATTCACAAGAGATATTGGTCTGTAGTTTTGTTTTGTTTTTTAATGACGTCCTTACTTGGTTTTGCTGTCATTACTACAGTGCTGTCATAGATGAGTTACAGAATGTAATTTTCTATTTTTTAGAATCACTTGATCATTTAAGGATTCATCTTAATTTTTCTTTATGTACTTTATAGAATTCATCAGTGAAACCCACCTGGTCATGGACTTCTCTATATTAGAAATTTTTTTAATCATTGATTTAATCTTGTTATGGGTACATTCAGACTCTTTATTCAGTCAGTTTGGTCGTTTGTGATTTCATCTAAGTTTTCTAATTTGTTGATGTGTTATTGTTCATGATACTCTTACAATCTGCTTGTCTTTAATTTAAGAAGGACATAAAATTAGAACAAATCACTGTTAAGATGTAGGAGTGTTTCTTTGTCTTTTCTCTTTTTTCCCTCCTTTATGTGTGACATAATATTGTGCATCTAGATTTCCATATTCAAAGAAAAGGCGGACTCTAACCTCTCATAGATATATTTCCATGTAATTCAGAACTTTCAGATGTAGCATTTCTTTGTATATATGCATCCTGATTTAGCCATTCCTTAGTGTGAGATCCTAGATTATTTCTAGAATTTCATTATTACTCCACAGCAGTAAATATTTTTTTGCCTAAGGCATTGTTAACACCTCTATTTCCAAAGACTAGAAATAGAGTTCATTTCATTCCTGAAAATGAAATTTCTGAAAGTCTATGAAAATATTTAAAGCTCTTGGTTTATATTGTTAATTCACATCTTAAGAAGATGAGACTGAATTCATATATATTGTTATCACTGTACCGTAGAAAATTTTATATTTCTGTTTAAAATCTTTAATTTTTATTTGTGTCCTTATGAAGTTAAATATTTTAATGCTTTTGTTTTAATGTGATTGTTTTAAAGATTGTGTTCTTTGTTCTTTTCATCAATCCAGGGCTTAATACTTTCATTTATGAACATGTAAGAATGTACTGTATATTTTGGATTTTAGTATTTTGTCATGTTGGCTGACAGTA
The DNA here is from genome assembly GCF_964194135.1 of Talpa europaea. Taxonomy (NCBI): domain Eukaryota; kingdom Metazoa; phylum Chordata; class Mammalia; order Eulipotyphla; family Talpidae; genus Talpa; species Talpa europaea. The sequence goes on from NC_140073.1 coordinate 90,884,517, forward strand.
TTTTCCTAGTTTATTGTATAATAGATTGGAACTAGAATTATCATAAAATATTCTATACATTCTCTTGTTGGTTGTTCTTAACCTTGAGATAAACAGATACAATGATATGTATATACACACATTTATAGTACTTTAGTTTTTTCTGATGAGAGGAAAGTTGCACAATGCTTAAAACTTGACAGTATTTTGTAGAATTTTCATTTGTAAAAAGTAGAAAAACTATATAAATTTATTCAAAATTTGCATATCTTCTAACATACATTCTTTAAACCTTAATGTAGTCACAGAAAATGTAAGTCCTGTAACATGCTTTCAATATACACATAGTTCTCCATATCATGTTCAGTAATTTAAACATTTAACACTTAACTTTGTAGTCCATAAATTCAGAATAATATACAAGCTTTTGCTAAAATCTTTTTGTTTTCACTTTTCATAAAAATTTGGTTTTGAAGATGTGTGAATATTATTACGTGTATTAGTTTGATACACAACTATCTAGTTTGAGCTTTGGTTTAAGAGGTTTTAAGAATTAATGGTATTTGAATCATAAATCACTCTTGAGTTTAACTATATATTGTTATGATTTTTGGTGTCATTTTTGTTTTCTGCCACTGACATACCACAATGCAGGTATTTCAAAGTTTGCTGTTGTATTTACCTCTCTAAAAAGAAAAATAAATATTAGACCCTTCTCTGGCAAATTTCTCGTATATTTATATATAAACATAAACCCAGAATGAACTCAGTTTCTTATATCTCTTATATAACTATAACCAACACCATCCCCATTAACAAAATAAAGTACAAGCTAAAAAACAAAAATTACATAGTCTTAAAGACCACAAGAATTTCTGAGAATGTATTTACAGAGTCCTTGGCATCTTTGACCTTATTTGAGAAGCAATTCCCTTGGCCTCTCTCTCTCTTTCAATATTCTAGTAAAAATTGTGAAAATAATTATTGTGATCATGAGTGAGGAGGAAAACCAGAAATGTTTTTAACGACATTGAGGTACATTTACATTTAGAATTTTTGTTAGGGTTTGTGGATGAATTGAATAACAATGTTGCTTTGATTTCTTCATAATTTAAGTTGCACTTAAGGTGTATTGAATTTGTGTTTTTCCTGAAATTATAGTACCTTTATATATTTCTTGTTTGTTTTATTGTAAAGCTTCTCTTTGAAAAACATCCAGATATTTATTTTCATGAGAAATAAAAATAAAATAAATGGTAGGGGTGGAAGCTGGGCATCCTTAGGATTCATTTTAGATTATATTACTTAGTATAAGAGTCACCATGCTGCTTTTTTTTAGGGTCAATTAGATAGTAAGGCCCTTTAGATTTCAGGCAGATTCAACTTCCTTTGTAGTGCAAAACCAGCTATTAAAAAAACATAAATGAATGAACACCCTGTGTTTATTTATTTTTATTTTTTACAAAAACAGACAACATCTTTAGTTTGTTGATTTCTTTGCATATTTTGGATGTTAGTGCACGTGTATGAACAAGGGCTCACTTAATTACAAAAAAAGAGTAGTATGCTTGATAGTGACCTATTTAATATAGCTTTTGTCATCACTACAATTTATACATACTGAAAAACCTATAAATATGCCAATTATAGTTTTGCTACTTTCTTGTCTACCAATATCTAAGACCTATGACCAACAGACCATATTCAACCCAGTCCCCGAGCCAGGGTTTTAATGATTGCATTCTTGCAGAAGGTTTAAGTTTTAGTTGACTTAGCCCAATATTCAAATGCCTAGGTTGGGTGCATAAGTGCTTGAATACCAACACAGTATAGTCTTCTTCTACCTTGCCACCCAGTTAGCTCAGACTGAAGACATGATACTTTGTTTATTTCTAGGAAACTTCCTTTTCTGGGGATCTATAAAGGAACTTCAGCCCCCTTATACCTAGACAGAGAATCCTTAAGTCTCTGAATTGTATAGGGTAGACCTTAAGGGAATTTTGAGCTTCTACCACTTATCTTCAACCATCACCACTGCACAAAGTTTCCTACCATGGTATTCCTCTTACAGGTAGGATCATTTAGAAATTAGTGCTATTCTGGATCAAATGTAAGTTCTTCATAATTTTTTTGACACTATGTTGGCTGCTATTTATCTTCTTCTGCAGCTAGCTAATACCCCTCGACCAGTGCTGTCCATTCCCAGCCATGATGCCTAAGTCCCATCAAACCTCATAGCTGAAATCACCTTCCTGCTCTTAACCTAGTGACACAGGAGCAATAGCTTTGAGGTAATTACCTTACAAAATAATTTGAGGCTTTTTATTGGTTCAGATTCCCTCCCTCCCTCTCTCCTTCCTTCTTCCCTTCATCCCTTCTTTTATTCCTTAAGTAATTGATGTATAAAAGGCTTAATACAAAATTGACAACAATTCGTCTTATACATAACATGTTGCTTTTATATTAATATATTTGTGACAACATGCTTTATAGTTGATATATATCAATTTCATTTCCCAACCCTTAAAGTTATGGGTCCTGTATGTCTTGCCTCCTTCAGGTACCATAGCCAAAAGAGGCAGGTGAGATTTTTCACTATTTTGGAGTCTGACTGAGATGGAGATGCCCAGCCAGCATCTGAGAAAATGAATTTAGACATTACCATTTTACAAAGGAAGGGTTGGGATTAGATAACTCGCAACTTCATCCCCAATTTTTATGTGTATAAGTTCCACCTCTGCAAACAGGAATAGGGGATGGGTAAAACAACTTTGCTCTTTTCAGAAGCATGCACCAAGAAGGGCAGAGCAGGCCTCTTACTAATCGTATACTCCGTGATAAGGTGTTCTCATCTTGGGATAGCCTACCTAGTATTTCTCAGCATTGTTAAGGCAAAAGGAGGAGGGGGGTGAGGTGAGCACAGCTTTAAGATCTGAAAAAGCTGCACCAGTAAGCTGTGTAGCTAACTTTCAATTAAGAAGAGCTTCTGTGGTAAGAGTTTCGAAAGTGCTTCTGGATCCTATAGTTGAAAACAGACTATTTCATTTAACATTAATAACTCAGAAAAGATGTCATGAGGATTTAAATCATCATTCAACAAGAGATGTATGAAAAAACAATTTCAGGAAAGGAAATGAATATAGGAATGTCACATAGTAACATAATAAAATACAAATATTTTCAAAGTTGAATGTTAAAATTAATGGCTGCGTGTTAGATAATCCAGAGATGATATGGAAAGTGGGGAATAGGAATGTTCACAAATTAAAACACTATCTGGATTTTCTGTGGATTATAGACTTCTCAGTGGAAAAATACTGTAATCTGTGAGCCTTGTATAGTTTTCTTAAAGGTAGGAAGATTGTCTACTCATGCCGTTTCCTGTACCTATACAAAGCAAAACTAAAATGATGAACTTAGCTTTTAATCGACATATGGCTAATAGAACATCTGTCATTTATATGTTCCAAAATTAAGCAGATGCTACTGTTAAAGCTTGGTGAGTGGAAGGAGCTAAGAAACAGCATTATTTTCCCTGGGCAAATTTATAGACATTTATTACTTTTAATGTCCTGTGTTTATAGGTAAATATTGTATGTTCATATCATGATGAAACCTCACCTTTCACTGCCTCCTTACTTTATTTCAGTAAACCAAACCTTTTTCCTGGATCTACTACATAGACTGTTTTTTCTCACCTCTAGGTCTTTGCTCAAACTTTTCCCTCAATAAAGAATATACTTCCCTTATCTGTGATTGACTCAATTTTACTTATCAGTTAAAATTGATAAATGCCAGACTTTTGCCTATCCTCATTACATTTATGGCACCATCCAGTTTTCTTCTCTTTCATATTAGAATTTTCTGGGAACACTTAGCAAAGATGGTACTTCTGGTACTTAGCACACATATCACAGTGACTGCAGAGAGCACATACAGATGCTCAATAAGTATTTGTGGAACTTAATGTAGATTTAAGAATAGCTGTGCATATTCTGGTTCATGTTAAGAAACATTAGTTAAAGTTAGTGTTGATAAAATTTTTTATTGTTTTTGTTAACTGCACAAAATATAATGCAAAATATACACTGTCTGAATCTTAATTAATTCAGTAAATTTATTGAACATTCACTCTGAGCCAGGCATTATACCATTATATAACACATTAAAATGTCTAATCCTTAAACATATCTGACTCTAAGAAACATTTTGAAATTCAGTTATTGCTATCAATATTATTAAACATTTTTGTTGTTTTTTTTTTTTAAGGTAACGTTTACTTCTCTTTTTTTGAAAGATTTATTTTTATTTATATAAGAACTGGGGTACAGGCCAGAGGCATGGGAGGGTGAGAGAATTTACCAGAGACAGAGCGGGTAGCAGAACAGGCAGATGACCAAAAGCACTGCTGAGGGGAGCAGCAGGTGAGACAGGAGAGGTCTGCCATGCCATGTGGGAATCTCCCTGGCCGGCCAGGAATCAAACTCACACTACAGAGGCTCTTGACAGCTTCACAAGGCTGTGCTCAACTCGCTGCGCCACGGGGGAGGCCCCCTGTTGTTTTGTTTATAAATAATCATTAGAAAAAGATAAAATTTTCAAGAATTCAGTGTCTTATTTCATTTGCCAAGACCTAAGTATATTTTTCTTAAGTTTCTAATACCGCCAAGAATCAAGAGATGAATTTGTATGTTATTGATTCATTCTAGATGACTTGTTACTTAAGTAAATATAATTTAGGCTCTCATTCTATTTTCTTGCCTACAAAATGAAAACATTGAAATTAAATTCTATATTTACTCACTTTTCCTAGAATTAAAACAAATAGGATGCTATTGCTGATTCTGAAAATATTTCAGTTCCTTTCTCCTATCTTACACTGTCCTTTACCTTCCTCCTATCCTCCAAAGCTGACTTTTAAAATCACGAGGTAACTGAATGGTCATTCTTATTCTCATCTCTCAACAGTACTTTAAGAAAGCTTGGTTACTCTGTATAGGCAAAGATTTAACAAAGGTTTCCCTTAGGCATGAGAGTTCAACCTTGTGTCAACTTGAGCTATGTTTCCTTGGTAACCTGATATGGATAGTATATTATCTGTGTCAACTAGGCAATATTGCTCATAAAAAAAATCACCCCTAATTAATAAACTTCATTTGGACTGATAGTACTGTAAATACTTGGCAGGAAGTTATATCTTTGAGCTTCTCTGAATATAGTGAGTTTTTAAAACATTCTGAAATTTTATGGAATTGTTACAAGAAATATTGACTCCAGGTGGGGCATGAATTCTCTTTTAACACCCTCATTTGCTTGATACTAAGTTTCATTCTTCACAGGATCCATAATCTAGGACACTAGGAAAGAATGCTCCCAGGTAACTATATGAACCACTACATGTGTTGGCTGCTGTGATTCCTGCAGAAGATGAACAGGTGACACTGTCCTACTGACAAGCACAGTCCTTGTCCTATAACATTTTGGGTAGACTGGTACCCTGGTTAGCTTATGACCATCTGAATATTCATTTGAACCTAAGAAGTTCCTTTACTGGGTGTAGTGGATCTGACTACACTTGTTTTTTAGATCACGCTAAGAAAGTCTATTGAAAGAACAGAAGCAAAGATGTTGGATTAGGTAATTTATGGTGGTGGTCTTTCACTGTGAGCATCATACTCCTGTCTTCCAAGTCCACAATTTCTGTCCACACTAGATTGTAGAATAATTCCAACAAGTAACTTATGTTGGAAAATGTCTGATATGGTTATTTATTGCAATATTTGTTTATTCATCAAATATCCTTACATATAATACATCCACAGGTTACATTTTTGTTGTTTTTGAGCTTTAGTGACTCACTAAATAATGAGATTATGGGTGATAATGTAAGTAATTACCATTCTATGGGTTCCTTAGTTCACTTTTCACTAAGTCATTGTTCTCTACCAGGTTGGTAAATTTTTCACCTAATTTTGCTTATATAATTATTCAGTTCTTATATTTAAAATATAATCTTTGAAGTCATTTATAAGGAATGTATACAGTCCCTAGTTATACTTTTTAATGGTATGTTGTTACCAGTAGGTAAGAGAAAAATATCACAAGGATTTTTAAGAATTAAAAAACAGGGCCTCCTTGGTGGCGCAAGGGGTTAAGCACCACACTATGAAGCAATCCACAGCCTCTGCAGCACAAGTTTGATCCCCAGCCTGCCAGTGAGCAACCCACATGGTACAGCAGATCTCTCCTGACTTGCCCGCTGCTCCCCTCAGCAGTGTATTTCACTCAGTCTGCCTGTTCTGTTCCCCACGTTGTCTCTGGTGGATCCTCTCACCCCCCACATCTCTGGCCTGTACCCCAGCTCTTGTATGCATAAATAAATAAATCTTTAAAAAAAAGAATTAAAAAAAACTTTAGTATAAAGCCCCAATTTTTTAGCTGATGCAATATTTTAATATTTAATATTTTAATGGTATATGAACAATATATATTCTGTTTTGAAAATTATATGGGAATATGAGAGGAAAGTTTCAAACTGTTAACATGCCTCCCACTGTCAGCATATATATTTTTTTATTCAAAACCTTTTGTTACTCTTTGTGAATACATAGAGAAAAGGCAGCTTGAGGAAGGAAGAAAAACAAAAGATTTTTATATATATATAGGTATATATGGCATCAAATGTACTTGCTAGTATACAACCTTTTCATCTGATTCATCATGAATATATTTTCAACAATATAAATTTAACATACAGAATAGAGTTCTACTAAATGGAAGTACCATACTTCATTTGATGAAATCCACTCTTGTTGGCATTTATAATTTTTCTTAGTGGCTGGTGTCTCTCGTAATAATTCCTATAAATGTAAATGATCAGCCAGCCAGTCCTTTTTTTTTTTTACTTACTATTTATATAACTGTCATCATATAGTATGTTACTACTTTAGTTGCTTTGTCACAAGGCTGGATAATAAGGAGCCTGTGGGAAACAATAGCAGGAAGTTCCTGTTTATACAACCTTGAAATGCCATTTTTCCTTTTTCAATGTCTGTCTTAATTAAAATTTTAAAATACTGAATAAGATCAAAGGACAAATGCATGCAACAATTGTCTAAAGATCTCCATCAGTGTTAACATAGCACTCTAGGTACGAAAATGTTAATTCAGTGGTGTTTCTATGTGACAAAATGTGCAATATCGATTTCAATAATTTGATGCTGATAGTATGTTGACTATTAACAGTTCAAAGAATTAATCCCAACTGCTTTTTCCAAAAATAGCACCACAATTGTTAAAATATAAATCATTCTAAGAGTCCCTGGAAAAACAAATCAACAAAGACTTCTTAGACAAAATGTTACCTATCTTTGATGGGAAAATTGGTGGACTACAAGGTATGAAAACTTGAGAACCACATCACCAGTTCACATTTTACCAACTTGTCTACAAGTGTATTTGGAAATGTTTTGTTCATTGTATAATTTCATGCCATTTCTCTGATTCTACCTAGCATGTTTTAGATTGTTAGAATTATAAAAAAAAGTTTGGCAGCTTCACAAGTGTTAAAATTGGAAAATAAGGAAATAACTTTGAACAAGATATTAATACTATCTTGCTTATGCATCAGTCTTTCAAAATTGAAGTATAAAATTTAATATTATAAGTGGACAATAATTACAAGTAAATTAAAAATACAAAATAACATTTAAATATCGAGGACCACTTTCATTTAAAATTAAAATAAATTTTTGAAAAATTACTGTTATTTATTTTATTATTTTTAAATATTTACTTATTCTTAATGTATAGGTATTAGTCAAAGCAATTAGCATGGAATATATCTCATTGTTTCCTCACAACAGCCCCATAAAATAGGTAATACTGTTATGACCACTTCCAAGATGTTTTGTTTTAGATAATTTCTCAAGCTATTAAGAAGAAAAGCTAGCCTGATTCTGGAGTTAATGCTATTAACTACTGTGTTATATAGTTTCCAATATAGAAATGTGCATTATTTATATATGAACAGAAGAAATAGCAATCATTGTATACTATGACTACTTAAGTAAAATTATTGACCCTCATTGTTTTCGGCTTACGGGATACCAGATAGTAGTTCCCCTTATATGAATTTTTTATGATTAGTGTATGCTTTTCTAATTATAAAAGGTAAATAAAGCTCTTGTATTTTGGAAACAATAGATAAGCCACTACCCAAAAGTAGTCTCTCCTCTGCTTCTCTAAGTTTGTTTTTTCCCTTCCTTATCAGTGTTCTATAAAGCAGCAAAACACTGGTTATGCTTATCATCATCAAGTCTCTTAATTTTAGAAATACCTTTTATATTTGTAATTAGTGTGTTCTTTCCCCCACCTCATTTGGGCGCTTCGTATTTCCTTTGTAAACCTATGTAGTATTTGCTTGTTGTTTTTATTGGATTTCTAATAAATATTGATGATGAGGAAAATCTAATGTGATCTTTCTGGTTAAACAGTTTTATAGGTATACTATTTCTTTTTTAAAAGCGTAGTGAATATAACTGGAAAATATAAAACCTCACAGGAATAGCATTTTCTACAAGAGGATATGGCAGTTAATGATTTGGAAATGATCATGAGTGGCTTAGGAAATGCTGACCTCCTACCTCTCTCTGACTCTTTTAAAGTGTTACACCAGAGTGTTGGGAGAATAAAGACTTCTTCCTCTAGAGGCCATCAGAGAAAGGTGTCTTCTGGGTTTCTATTAAGGAAAATGGGTCTCTAGAGGGAGTATTTTGTGAAAAGTACGTGAGACATAGGGGATTGTCAGTTGTTTTTGAATAATTATAGTAGCAGCACCAGAGTTGCCATAGCAGAACCTTGTGGAAAGGGATTATTGGAAAGATGGCTTTTTTTGGGAGAAGCCCAAGATAGAAAGAAGAAAGTAAGGAAACCTATAGGTGACTCTGGAAGATAAATTTATATGTCAAGAAGTGGCCAAAGGTTACAGGGCTTCAGGACATTGTGGGGTAAATTGAATTTAGTCATGTTCAATGTGAGGGTTTTTTTTGATAGTCACAGATGGAGGTAAAAACTAATTGATTGTATTAGTGTAACAGGAGTTTACAACCCTACACACTGTATCCTTTTTTTTTTCCTCACCTGACCTCTGTCCCATTGTCCTACTTTTCTAGGCTAAGAGATATAGAATTAGATGTCCTGAAAGGGTTATAACATCAGCTATTAGAATTTTTTTCATCTATAAATATTTCTATATGTATGTCTAAAATAAGAGCACATTTTTAAAGTAGCCACGATAACATTATCAAACTTCAAAATTTAGAAATAGTCCCTCATTTTTATAATACATCAGTCAACTTGCAGGTTTTTCCAATTCTGTCGTGTTTGGCTTTTTGTGGAGTTTTTTATTTTTGTTTTTTTGCTTTTGGTTTTTCCAGTTGTTTGTTTGGATCAGAATCTAAATACGATCTATACGTTGCAGTTGCTGGATTTATTTCTTAACTTTCTAAATTTATACATTTTCTCTCCTAGATACAATACATTATCTTATCTGGTTAGGGAAATAGGTTGCATTGGCGATTTACTCAAGATGTCCCTTGGGAAGTATTTTGAAAACTCAAAATACTTGCTTTTCAAGCAGAGCAATAAAGATGTCTTTGTCTTTCTGCCTTGTACTACAACTAGGTATGAGTTTTAAAATGTTGTTCATAGCGTGAAGATGAAAGTATGATTGATAGTATATCAGTCAGGATAGACTGTATTATGAGGTTGTGAGAAACAACCACAAAACCTCAGTGGTTTGAAACAACAGAGGTTTATTTCTTGCTCTCCGTGCATGTCTATCATGGTCAGAGGTATCTTTGCTCATAATAGTCACTCAGGGACCTTATGGAGCAGCCACCATTTCAATCACAGTAGAAAGAAAGAAAAAAATAAGTTTCACATCTGCAATTAAATGATCTAGCCCAGAAGTCACCCATCCAGTCATAAAGAAGCTGTGAAGTTAGTCTGCATGGATTGAAAATAAGAATCAGCTGCTGGTGAGCAGTGCAAATAACTAATACCTTAAGTAGTAATTCTGCTACTAGACTGCTAGCATTTATTCATTCATTTACTCAGACATTCACTAATCAAATATTTATTAAATGGTTTACTGTGTGCAAGTCACTGTACTAGACAGTATGAACATATTAAAGTAAATAAAACATCTTCCACTACACTTCTAAGTTCTCATTGTCCGGTAGACATAGAGGCACGTAATTCTATATGAAGAATCAATAAAGTATCCTGGTCCAACCACTATGGAGAGCTATTTGGAGATTTCTTGAACTACTAAACATAGAGCTTCCATATGATCCAGCAATTCCACTCCTAGGTATTTACCCAAAGGACACAGAAACATCAATTCCAAAGAGCACCTGCACCCCTATGTTTATAGCAGCACTATTTACAACAGCTAAGCTTTGGAAACAACCCAAATGCCCAAAAATAGATGATTGGATCAAGAAGATGTGGTACATATACACCATGGAATATTACTCAGCATTCAAAAAAGATAAACACATGCAATTTTCAGCAACATGGATGGAGCTGGAAGGGATCATGCTCAGCGAAATAAGCCAAAAAGAAAAAGAATCAATAAAGTATCACCTACGTGCCGAATCTGACCTGCAGCCTGTTTTCATGTGATCCTTAAGCTAAAAATGTCTTGTATTTTAAAAGGGTTGAAAAAACATACAAATAAAAAGGAATAAGTAACAGGAACTAGAAGTGGTCTAATGGCCTGCATAATTTAAAATAATTCACTCTGACTGCTGGAAAAAAAAATTTGTTGACCTCTGTTCTGTAACATTTGTACTTAAATTTGAAGCTCCTCAAACTAATGCTGTGTGGTCCATTGACAGGTAAAAAATACATGGTTATCTTATAAGCTCTGGATATTTCTTAACAGGGTATCCTTTGTCTGATATGATATGGGATCCCTATACAGATCTGTATGGGATCCCTATACAGATTTTTTCTATTTTATTTATATAAGCCGGGGTACAATCCAGATGCATGGGAGGGTGAGAGTATTCACCAGAGACAGAGTGGGGAACAGAACAGGCAGACTGATGAAATACACTGCTGAGGGGAGCAGCGGGCAAGATAGGAGAGGTCTGCTTGCCATGTGGGTTGCTCTGAGGCCAGCAGGGATTGAACCCACGCTGCAAAGGCTGCAGACAGCTTCACAGCGCTGTGTTCAACTACCTGTACCACCAGGGAAACACCCCCCCCCCATACAGTTTGATGCACAGTTTGGTAAGCATGGTATGATCAGACCTCTAAGTAATGATTTTTTTTTTTTTTGGTATCAGAAAATAAACCATGAGGTTATCTACCTCCTTCCTCAGTGTTTTTTCTTTATCCTCAAAATAAGACCTTTACTCTGTAGGCCTTAGAAATCATGTCAGATATGGAAGTACACCTAACAGTAGATTTTTTATTTTCTGTACTATGGACTGGGCTACTCTGTTAAGAATTGTGATTATACAAAATTCTAAAATAAATAAGAGGCTGGGGTTCAAAGACTACATTTTGTGTCCTGACTATGAATAAGGTACTTGTGGTACTCAAGTTCAAAATACAGAAAGAGGTTATTCTGTCACTTGAGAAGACTAGGATTGTATAAAACAAATCTGGTTTTATTCTAAAGTAATTTTTAGAGGAGAAAACCTCCAAAATATGTAATTTTTATAGCATGAGGGCAGGGTGAGAAACAGGAGAAAAAGATGACTTGAGATTATATATCTTGTTTATCATCAGAGCTAAGTTCAGTTATAGCCCCACTTTTTTTTTCTTATTTTATTTTTTTTGCTTGCTAGACTATTGATCTACCAGATTCCACACCAAATTTGGGATCTACTTAAGGTTTTTCTTATACTTGGGATGTTGGTTGTCCATTTCCAAAAAAACCTACCTAATAGGAACCTGTAGAACTCTAGTCTTGGTCAAGGTCAGCTTCTATCTTCTTGAGGTTTTTTTAATGGGAACAAGATTTTATAGAGTAGGAAAAATTCCTCTTTCAGATCTGATGCTTCAGACCATGAACTCTTAAATGTCATTATTAGCTATTTTCTAAAGCACCAGTGTCTTTTCAATAAGTAAAAATTTTTTCCATTGATTCCTAAGATTCTTTCTAGTTTTATAATTGAATATATAGTGGATGACAGACCTGACTCAAGTCTATAATTCCAGTAACTCTAATCAGATCCTGTATCCAGTGGGTACTTACTTGTTTGCCAAGTTGGAAATGGAAGGTTGGCAAACCTTCCTTTTGTTTGAGGACTAGCAGATTCCTCTAAAGTACACCAAATATACCAGTATGTACTATGGATTGTACATGATTCACTTCTCATAGCTATTGAGCTGCAAATGAACCATTCTATAACAAGTTGACATGACTGGCTGCCCTTACTGCAGAAAGATAAATCACCCAGTGTAAGGATATATTATCCTATGATATTTATTTTAACACACTTTCTTTGACTCTTTCACATCTCTGATTTCTACTATACAAATTTAGCTTTGTGTTGTTAATTGTGATACTTCTTTTGGTTAGTGCTAGTTGCAGATGTAATTTCATATAACTGGTTATCATAGCTATAATTTGGAATTAACTAGTAATCCTGCCCCTTTGGAAATTTTCATATAAAAAGAATAAGTATGTTAATTGTTATATCAAAAAAATTATTAACTATCAAAATGTTCTGTTTATGGAGATGAATGCTACTAAGACCAGAACAAATGACCTCGAAATACCAAATCTTATCACACTTACTTAGAGAAGAATAATGTTTAACATTGTTATCTCATTTCTCTCATTGGCAGTGATATTCTTGATACACACTCTTTCTGTCTTCAATATAAATAAAGTTTTTAAAAGAAAAATGAAATGATCAAGGGTGTCAATATATTCATTGCCACCTATACTAGTTCTAATTCATAAAATGCTGGCCTGTGATCTCAGCAGAATTATGAATAGTTTGGCTTTGCCTTAAAATCTTAAAACCAATGCCTATGGACAATATTCTGTACTGGATATGGCCCATATCCTCATTCAGTCTATCTTAGTGATTTTCAGATATTTTAGAGGGTGAGTGTACTGTTAACAGCAATAACAGCCCCTGAGAATATTGTAGTTAGAGAAACATTAGAAACATAGTAAATTAGAGAAAGTTTTCATAGAACATTCTTGGTTAATTGGTGAATACAAAGTACTTCATTTTCTATGTGCCCTAAAATTCTCAAGTCATTCTCTTTGCATCCTCTACATTCCCATTTCAACTACAGTTATATGCCCACTTCACTCCATATTAAAACTTGCCTTTACTCATTTTCCTTGAGAGTCCAGATCCCTGAAGCTAATTAATTTAATAAGCCATGTTGTCATGGTAATAAATGCTACTTTAGTGGATCTTTTCAAATTATTAAAACAAAGTCAAAGCAAAAAAAATCTTACTGTGTAAAGTAACTTTAGGCTGAAGTTTAAGATAGAATCTGGAGTCATAAATTAGGACAGGTGATTGATCTATCCTCAATTATAGCAGACAGGTATCCTTATAATAAATTTTACTAACTTGTGTAGTCTAACTGAGGCATTTATATCTTGTAATACGAGAGGTGTTTAACTCATAATCCAATAAAATCAGTATATATGGAAATTCAGTATATTCCATATTTAGTTTTATATATGTCTTCTATAGATAGCAAGTTTCAGTTAGCTTCAAAAACTCATTGAGGAGTATTGAGTCATGCACGAAACAAGTTTAATTTGGTAAATATTCTTTTCTTTTGAAAGTGTGATTCTTTAGTTTTCTAAATTTTAATTATATGTTTGGAACCTGTTATTTTACCAGTTGCTAAATAAATGTTTATTATTTTAAAAATGATCTCATTAATTTTGCCATTAATTTTGTTTAACAGTAAAACTAAAGTAGAAATTTATAGCAATGTAAATATACCACTTTGATATATATAATAATACTTACTTTTCAAAAAAAATCTAGCATCAGATTTTGAACTACCATTGGTTAGGTATATAACCTTTACTATTCAACCACAATTTAAAACTAATTTAGATTTCAAGTAGAGTCTTTATACTCTTTTTTTACTTTATACTCTTCTATACTTTATACTCTTTTATACTTTATACTCTTCTTTACTTTTTTATTCTTTATACTGCATTTTTACTTTTTATATGCTGTGGGAGAAAGATAAATATATATCTAGCTCTTTTGCTAATTTCTTGATGTACTAATTGATGTATGTCTGGCATTTAGGATGGTTTCTAGGACACAGTAGGAACTTCGTAAGCATGTTGAATAAGTGAATAAATAGCAGATATATGCAATTAGCTACTAATTAATTATGCACAGATAGTTCCAATGTAAATTAGTATGTTCCCTTTTTTTTCACCATCTCACCTGGTTTAAGCTGTATAACCAGAGGAATATGAAACTTGCTACTAGCATTAAAGATGTCTTGAACTATAGAAAATGCAGCAACATGGAGCCAAGTAAGATAAACCTTAGTAGTTAACATTACTAATAGCAAAACACCCTATCTCTAAAGAAGGAATGAGAATAAAATAAGTAGGTCAGAGAGGGACTGGAGCATTCCATAAGTTGTACCCTGTGTAGCAGTACAACCCAAGATGGCACCCAGTCAGAAGGCTTCCCAGATGGTTCTGTGCTTGCTTAGGTGACCTGACATAGCACACTCTGGTTCTATAACAGAATCATAGCTTCAGCCTTTCTTTTTCTTTCATTGTACTGTACTGTTTCCACTGCACTCTAAATCATGCTTTTTTGGGGTATTTCAAAGTCTTTTAGAACACAAGCCATACAAAATATCAGTAACTGTTCATTTTGAAAGTGATTTCATTAATTTAGTAGGTGAACCATTTGATTTTGGTCAGTATACTCATTGTTTCCTTTAGTTCACTTCATTGTAGTTCTATGCAAATCATTTTGATTTTTCTGATTCTGCTTTATTTTCTTCTGTACACTCATTTTTTTTTTTTGATTGCCCTAGCATTCCATTGCTACTTTTCTTTTTGAGGAAGTATTGCTCACATCAAATGAAAAAAACCATTAGCATTTCTCATAAATCTTTAAGGCTCTGAGAAAGTTGCATTTCTGTTCTCTGCCTCCTGAAACAATAGTTTAAGGCAGAAGCTATTCTCTCCATAATTGTTTGAATGTGTTTATATGATAGAATTTCTTACTCCGAGCTCTTGGGTCTTCAATTCTTGGGAGTTATCTTCTTACCTTCTAGGGTCCTTCCTTTTTTAAAGAGTACCTATCCATCATTTTCCTCACTATCATTTTCCTTTAAATCTCTTTGCTCCTTTGTTTCTGGCTTCTCTAAACTCCTCAGGTTTTTACCATTTGCCCAGAACCACCAGCATCTCGATCTGGATGATTCATCATCTCTGATGTGTGTTTTTGTGCTCATTCATTCATTTATTCAGTCAGTCATTCAACTGATATTTACTTAGTCATTACTATGCACCAAAGCTTTTCCTGGTGTTAGGATTAGTGGTAAAGGAACAAATATGGTTCCTACTTTGTGGAGTTTTCTGCCTCATTGAAGCATAAAACTTTAATCTCATACATGTACAACTGTTAAACTTCTGTTACTTAATCTACAAGTGATTTCAGGGAGAAGAGGTATTTTTATTACAAAACTTGCCAATGTATTTACAAACCCAAATGGAGTAAAATAATAATGCCTTTTTCACTGATAAACTTGGCACAATTTCAAGAATGTAATGTGTTTACAACAAAATACATTGTTTTCTTCTACAAATGTCTTGTTAATAATTGCAACTAATATTTAGTAGGTATTGTGCTTTTTATCCTAAATAGGTATGATTTCACAGCAAACTAGAAATGGGAATGGGACAAGGAAGTTGTCACTTGACCAAAGTCATTCACATAATAATTGAGAGAAAATGTTCAAATCCAAGACTGTTCATTTCTAGAACCTGGGCTCCTTTGTCTTTCATGTTTGCTGGTTTCAATCACTTGTAAAATTAATCAAAGGACAAATGTGTAAAATTTGTGTTCTCCATTTGCTCTTATTAACCATCCATTGTTTCTGCGCTATTGTTACAGAATCTTAATTTCAAAAACTAAAATATAACCACATCCACAAAATCACTCTTCAGTTGCTGGTTGGTTTTGATTCTGAAAGTGATTATGACTTTTGAAACACTGGGAAATATTTACTATCAAGTGGAAAATATTTTCTTGTGAAAGATTTGAATGTTAGGTATTATGATTTTAAATCATAATTTCTGCTTGATGGGGGTCAGCAAACATCATTTTTCTTAAATGAGATGATTAAAAGACACATAATGGTTTTCCTTATGCATATTATGTGTATTTTGAACTTTCAAACATTCACTTGGGCCTCCCCGGTGGCGCAGTGGGTTGAGCATAGCACTGTGAAGCTGTCTGCAGCCTCCACAGAGCTGGTTTGATTCCCGGCTGGCCAGGGAGATTCCCACATGGCGTGGCATTCCTCTCCTGTCTCGCCTGCTGCTCCCCTCAGCAGTGTAGTTCGGTCCTTCTGCCTGTTCTGCTCCCTGCTCTGTCTCTGGTGGAGTCTCTCACCCTCCCGAGCCTCTGGACTGTGTCCCAGTGCTTGTATAAATAAATAAATCTAAAAAAATAAATAAAATACAATAAAACATTCACTTGACATTTAAAAGAATATAACTAAATAGAAGAGCATTTAAGCCCCTCGATTCTAACCTGCCTTTATTAAGATAGTTCTCTTTTTATCTATTGTTTATATTTTTTATTAACAAATTTTTAAATTCATATTTTCATTACTAGGAGAATTTTTTTTTTAAAGATTTATTTATTTATACAAGAACCAGGGTACAGGCCAGATGCGCGGGAGCGTGAGAGGATTCACCAGAGCAAGGAACAGAACAGGCAGACTGACCAAATACACTGCTGAGAGGAGCAGCAGGTGCGACAGGAAGTGTCTGCCGCGCCATGTGGGATTCTTGCCGGCCAGCCAGGATCGAGCCGGTACTGCAGAGGCCGTGGACAGCTTCACAGCACGGCGCTCAATTGCCTGCACCACCAGGGGAGGCCCTACTAGGAGAATTTTTTTCTAGATGAAAATTGCACGCAAAAAATTGAAAACCTAGCATAGAAATATCATACAACATTTCTTTCATTTCGCATATTTGCAATTTAAAACTCAGGTTCATGTTTTAGAACACAGAATTTTGTGGTACTTTAAAGCATTGAATTTGAAATCAAATAAGATCTTTTCCTTGTTTCACATTAATACAGGGCAAATCACTTTTTTCCATGTTTCTATTCTTATAAATATGCCATGATTCTAACATCCTGTCCAAAAGAAACTTTGTCTTCTTCCTTTTCCCTCAAGCCTTTGGAAATCTTTGAAGAAATCCTTGGGCACTAAAAAAATTACTGATAATGCAGGACTTTTAAAAGCTTTTCAGCTGTTGTCACTTAGTCTCCAGCTAATTGGAAAGCCCCCCCCTAACCTTTTTTTTTTTTTAAGATTTATTTTTATTTACGCAAGAACTGGGGCCAGGCCAGAGGCAGGGGAGGGTAAGAAAATTCACCAGAGTCAGATCAGGGAGCAGAACAGGCAGATTGACTGAAATACACTGCTGAGAGGAGCAGTGGGCGAGACAGGAGAGGTCTGCCACGCCATGTAGGAATCTCCCTGGCCGGCCGGGAATCAAACCTGCGCTGCAAAGGCTACGGACAGCTTCACAACACTACGTTCAACCCACTGCACCACCGGGGAGGCCCCCCAGTTTTCATTTTAAAAGGTGAACATGTATCATCCATACAAGGATGTTGAGAGAATAATACATACAAATACTGATTAAGTGTCCATAATTCTGAACTCCAAAAAGTTTGAGGAGGCAAGTCACATACCCTACTTTTTTTTTTTTTAAATGAGAAAAGAGTATTTAGTTTAGGCAGCAAAATCTGGCTTGAAGTTATTGAAATGAATTTATATATAATATTTATAGGCTATATGTTTCCCATGTGTAAATATTCTTAAATATCACTGCAAAATATTAATGTGTTTGATTCTTATGTATTGTCCAGTCATCTTGGGAATGTTACATTATACATGGTCTACATGGTCTATGACTATATTACCTTTCTCAAACAAAGAAAGTAGCTATCAGTTCTGAAATACTGTTGGCCCTAAGGGTTTGAAGTGAGAGATATATGACCATAGAGTCACATATTTAGCGACTTCAACTTTCATAAGCTTCATCACCCTGAAGAAACTGTTATAGGTACTCTCTAAAATGTATGTGATTTTTGTCATTCAGAATCTGTTTATTCCAGAAATGCTGTTTTATATGGTGGTATGTCCATTTAATCAATACACAATGTATACATGTCATAATGTTAACAGTTCTATGAATCTTGTGAAAGTATTTCTATGGAAAATATTTTTAGTGTGTGCCTATCTTCCTTACCTTCGCCCATCTTGAAACATAAACACGCCTCTACTACAACCTTCACATGTCTTTTGGGGCTCACTTAGCCCATCATACAATGGGAGTAAGAATTCCAGCAGACTGGACATTGGTTAAAGATTCCTTTAACCAACAGGATACAGGATAGAGATAGGGTACATATACTTTCTCCTAGCTTCTGTATTATTATTTTCATTAATTTCTTCTTTAGACACTTCCCTGTCTAAATCATTTTCTATATATACCATTTGTAGTTGTCATATTTATATGCAAGTAATGGGACTGGATATATTTCTCTCTTATTTACCACTTCATCTTTATCTTTAATTTTGAATTATCCATTAAACTTTTCTCTATATCTCTCAATTTTCTTTTCATAAGAAAGCTATTGTGGGCCTCCCCAGTGGCGCAGTGGTTGAGCGCTGGGTTGCGAAGCTGCCTGCAGCCTCTGCAGCGCCGGTTCGATCCCCGGCTGCTCCCCGGCCACCGGAGGAGGGTCCCACATGGCGCACAGACCTCTCCTGCCGCCCGCTGCTCCCCTCAGCAGTGTACCTCGGTCCTTCTGCCTGCTCTGCTCCCCGCTCTGGCTCTGGTGAATTCTCTCACCCTCCCGCGCTTCTGACTGTACCCAGTGCATGTATAAACGAAACAAACAAACAAACAAATAAATACATAAATAAAAAGCATGCCTCTATTAAAAAAAAAATAAGAAGGCTATTGTACTCAAAAATAGATAATAGGTAATTAAAGCTATTAAATAACTGAAAGCAAGAAGAAAAAATAAAGAAGCACTCTGCTACCAAAAAATTAGAGAAAGGGCCTCCCTCGTGGCACAAGGGGTTAATTCTCAGCACTGTCAAGCTATCACCAGCCACTGCAGCAAAGGAGCTGACCCACATGCCACAGCTGACCTCTCCTGTCTCGCCCGCTGCTCCCCTCAGCAGTGTCTTTCAGTCAATCTGCCTGTTCTGCTCCCCACTCTGTCTCTGATGAATCCTCTCATCCCCTTCTCCTCTACCTTTGGCCTGCACCCCAGCTCTTGTATGCATAAATAAATAAAATAAATCTTTTAAAAAAAAGAAAGAAATTAGGAAAACTTGAAGCACCAGTGCTTGTCTTTCATTATCTTTTATTTCCTTACAGCTTATTTATTAATTTTATACAACAGTCAGTTTCCTCCCACAGACTATTTTTCTATAAATTATGTTTCAGTTTCATAAAAATATAGTTTCATACTAATGTATACATAGATAGGCTGCTTTTAGACAAGTATTCTAGATATTATCTATGCAAACAAGTGTCTGTGATTAGAAAGTAATCATGGGAGGTTATGCATTCTTTTCACTGCTGCTGCTTTGCTCAAATACTTTTGGAACTTTAGTTTGTCTTCACAGTCTGCAGTTATTTATAATGTTATCTGTATTTGATCAGTTTTTTTTTAATTGTGTTATTTTTTTATTGAGATAGCATTGCTTTATAACACTATATTTGATTTAGGGGTAAAGGTTCATACTCATAATGTACCACCAAAGCAACGATAGGCCTCCATTATGATTCATTGAGCCTGCTGCCCTCTTTATTCCCTATCCTATTTTGCTGGTAGCATCAATTCTGTAGTCAAATTTCTAGGGTTTGTTTTATTTTAGTTTCATTTGTTCCTTTCTTTTCTTTCTTCATATTCCACATATAAGTGAATTCACCTGTTATTTGTCTTTCTCCTTTAGTTTTATTTTGCTTCGCATAATCCCCTATCAGTTATTTTTTTGAGAGTTAAGTTTGAACTTGCAGGAAACTTTCTAAATAGTATTTAAATTTAATGAGTAAGGCTGTTTTGTGTTTGTTTCTTGGTCAAAAACAAGTAAATGTTAAAAATTGATAAAATTTGTGGGACTTTTAAATTGATTACACAGTATTTCTTTTTTTTCCCACCCATTTTTTAATATATCTTTACATCATTTCTCATTTTTGTACAACGTTTGATTTCTCCTCTCAGATGTTGTCCTCATAAAATTACCACCACCAGGACACCTGTGAACCATCACCATAGACTTGTCCTCTTCCTGCCCATTTTGATTCCTCTCCCTTCCACTTTCTTGACGAAAGTCTCCGATCTATAGATTGCCTGCTAGTTTTGTCTTTTCTTTTTCCTTAACTCTTGTATGGTTTTCCTATGTTCCTCCTATAATTGAAACCATGCTATCCTTTTCTTTTTGTTCTGACTTATTTCACAGAGCATAATCCCTTCCAGCTGAATCCATGTTGCTGTGAATGGCATACATTTATCTTTTTTGATTTCTGAGTAGTATTCCATTGTGTATATGTACACACCTTGATCCAATCATCTGTTTTGGAACTTTTAGGTTGTTTCCATATTTTTACTATTGTAGATAGTGCTGCAATGAACATAAGGGTGCAAATTTCCTTTACAATTAATGTTTTTGTGTCCTTTGGGTAGATTCTTAGGCATTGAATTGCTAAGTCATATGGTAGATCCATTTTTAGTAATTTGAGGTTCCTCCAAACAGCTTTCCATAGTAGTTGGACCAGTTTGCATTCCCACCAGCAGTGTAAAAGGGTTCCCTTTACTCCACAGCATCGCCAGCATTTGTTGTTAGATTTTTTTAATGTGGGTCATTCTTACTGTTGTGAGGTGCTATCTCATTGCAGTTTTGATTTTCCATTTCCCTGATTATAAGTGATGTTGAGCATTTTTTTATGCGCCATCTGCATTTCCTCTTGGAGAATTGTCTCTTTTATTCTTCTGCCCCTTTTTAACTGGATTTTTTTATTTTGTTTTTGTTGAGTTGTGTAAGCTCTTTGTAGATCTTTACTGTCAGTCCTTTATCAGTTTTGTGGAGTGCAAATATTTTCTCCCAGTCTGTGAGGTTTCTCTTTGTCTTGATTATTGTCTCTTTTGCTGTACAAAAGCTTTTTAGTTTAATTTAGACCCAGCTGTTTATCTTTTTCTTCACTTTCATTGCTTCGGGGGATGAGTCTTTAAAGATGTTTCTGAGATGTGTGTCATGGAGTGTTTTGCCTATTTTCTTCTATATAGTGTGTGGTTTCAGGTCTTACAGTCGGGTCTTTTATTCATTTTGAGTTCATCTTTGTGTATGGTTTGAGTAGTAATCTAGTTTCATTCTTTTGCATGTAGTGGTCCAGTTTTCCCAGCCCCGTTTATTGAAGATATTGTCCTTGTTCCAGTGCATATTCTTTGCTCTGTTGTTGTAGATTAGTTGTCCATATATATGTGGCTTTATTTCTGGGTTTTCAGTTGGTTTCCATTGGTCTATTCTTATACAGTATTTCTAAAGAGGAATTTCAAAGCTATTAAATAATTACAGGCCTATATTCATATACTCTGAAGAACATTTATTTGGTGTATAGATTTTTGTATGTTAGTTTAAAATACAAATTCAATTCTTTGATTTACTATTGTACAAGTATAATTAAGCATTCAAATGTATATATATATATATATATATTTATATGATATGTGACATATAATGTGTGATATGGACATGAGGCCCAGAAAGTTTAAGACATATGTTCTTTATCACATAGCTAATAAGTAGCAAAGACTTCTAGCCTCTAACTTTTTTAACTGCTCTAAATTCCTTAGACCATGCCCACTGCTATTGCCTATGACCAATTACTTACATAGAGGGGTCTTCTCTTATGGATACAATACCAATGATTAATTGCAATATTCATTATTTACATTAAAAAAATGGCAGAATTTTTAAGGATTGGAGCACCTTTCCTGCACAAATCTAAGTTATTTACTATGGCCAAATGACCCTACATGATTGATTATGTCCCTGACTACCCAGCTGCATTTGTTATCCAAATTAACCCATTTCTTGACTCACCCAGCTTACTCCTGCTTTTGGCCATTAATACAAGTTGTGTCCTCTACCAAAAATGATCTTTCCCTCAGTCTTTCCATGACTGGTTAGTCAGGTCTCGGCTTGAATGTTAACTCCTCAGAAATGTCTTCTTCAGTTACCACCAAATGTAAAGAAATCCATCAAGTCCTTTTGTTTAAAGTATGTTTATGGCATCTATCATCAACCAGTATTTTCCTATTTCTTTACGTATTATATGTTTATGTATTATATTACCTTTATCATATCAGTTCTAGGAGAGCTAGAACCTTGTTTATCTTGTCCCCCCTTTATCAGCAGAGCCTTAAACAGGTTGACCAAGAAATAGCTGTAAGAATAAATGTATTAATTTGGTGTATGATATATTAATTTGGTCTATGATATGTAGCAGATTATTCAAATTAAAGGAGACTAAGAAAAATAAAGATTTAGGAATGTTTAGACAAGTGCTTCTCCCAGCCTAATAAACTAAAGTAACTAGCAGCATTAACCTAACTTGAGAAAAGTTACTGTAAATGAAACTCCTGAGGACCTACCCAAGACTTACTGAATCTGAAACTTTGGGGTAGGGCCTTACATGATGTTTTAAACAAGTGTTGCAAAGGGTGATACTGATGCATAACCACTGATTTAGACATGTGTTTGCACCAGAAATTGTCAGAATTATCAGTTTCATTTTGTTTATTCTTAGAAAGGCCAGATTACCATATCTAAAATGTATTTTTTTCTGTGCATGATTTGTTAGGAATACATTCTTTAAATTCTCACACAAGCAGAAATTTCAAAAATGGAAACTGTAATGAGAGTCAATGCAGCTAATTGAGGACATAATTTTGTCTGCCTAAATAGCACACTCAACTTCCAAAAGTAATTTTTACATTAAATTTTCCTAATTTTTTTTTATTTGGAAACTCCTTATGTCTATTTTGAGACCAACTACTCCAAAGAGTAATTAAATTTTTAATATGTTGTAGTCAGAGCTTGATAAGAAGAATGCATTGGCATTCTAAGGATTAGTATACTGCAGTAACTCCAGCAAATCTTTAGAAGGACACTTAAATACAGAACTCTATGCAGCTCGCTGCTCTGTACTGAAGGTTTACTCAGAGACATTAAAATATTTTCAAAATCCACTTACATTTTATGTCTTAAAATACTTATTTTCACAGGTAACCTTTAAGTAGTATTTAACTATATTTAGTGTTATGCATACATATAAATTGGTTCCAAAGAAAAAGAATATAGCCATATAGCATCTGCATTCATATTTTGACAGACTGATGTTTGTGAAAAAAGCCTTTTGCTTTTTCATGTAGAAGAGAATACTGTGAAAAATAGTGTTCCATTTTCTAAAAGTATAATTAAACATTTTTAAAGAGGAAGAAATATAACTTACTGAAGCCACGAACCAGGCATATGCAGCTATTAGAGCTAATAGATACAGAATTTGCTACTCTGAGAGTAAGATAAGTGAATTGGCTAAAGTTCCATACATGCTGTGCCAAACCTAGGTGAGTGACTACAAAGCCAGTGTTTTTGCTGCCACTCAGTGCTGCATCACAGCTTCAATTTATAAAAACCAGATGAACCACCTGAAATCTTTGTTGGAAGCTAGCAAGGTAGAGATAATAAATAAAATTATGGCAGGTGATTGCTCTATACTCACTAAATGGAGTTAAAAGATTGACATTACATCCAGCATATGTCCAATTACTTGAAAATGTTGGATCACAATTTAAAAATGCATATTCAAAAACTCTTTCTAACAAGGAGGAAAATGTTGTCTGTCATAGACATCTCCATTTTCAGATTTCTAAAATAACTCAGTGAACATTAATAAAACATTTTAAAAGGTATTTAAAAATGAATAAATTTCTGTTGTTTTAGAAATTAAAGCTGCTTCCTCATATTATTTCTATGTTAGATCTTGAAGGGAATATAAAATTAAATCTTCTGGAATATGATTTATAATAGACCACCTGTCCTATTTTATATTATTGGTTGCCCAGCTTAATTCCCTAATACATATACAATCTGTATGTAAGTAAAAGTGCACTTGATTTGTTATTAAAGTGATATAACACTACAGTGTTATTTTAAGTAGATGCTTTTACTTGATGGTTTTATTTGCAGATGCTTAAAATTCGTTCCTATTTTATGAAAGGTAGAATCATTTAATTATTAAATATAACATTAATAAAATGTTTAGATTGTGTGGTACAGTATAAATACAAATTAGTGATTCTTGAATACTGCATGTTTTGATTCATATTACTCATTTTTAAGTTAATTCCATTACTACAAAATAGATTCTTTTTGGAGTCTTCTTTCTCTCTTCAAGAAACTTGCAAAAAAAAAGCTCTGAGAAGAGAAGCAGCTTCAGATGTTGTTCACTTTTTTTTGAAAGTTAACACAATTGGGATCCCTGAGCTAGAAGGCCACTTTATAAGATCTTATGTATAGGAGAAGATAAATTGAAAGGCCCTATTCTTAAAAGAGAATATTGAAACAATGATTGCAACACTATTAAGAGTTAAAAGAGTGATATTATAAATTTTTAATTACCCCAGGATAAATCATAGAGTCAGTTTCTTTCTTTGATATGTTTTAGACCATTTTAAAACACATTATAAGAGAGCAGAGAAGTAAAAGAAAATACTACAGACAGATAAATGTTTAACCTGGTAATTAGAAGTTCTGGAATAATTCGGTACAGTTATTGAAATGACAAAGCTATAAAATTATAAAGCAGTATCATTCCTTACCTTAGAACAGTACTTCTTAATCGAGGTTCATTTTGACCTTCAGGACACGCTTGGCAATGTTTATACATATTTTTGATTGTCTTCACCTGAGGGCGTGGGAATTTTGCTACAGTCATCTACAGGATGAAGGTCAGGGATACTGTTACTTCATTGCTCAGGACACTCCCCAACAACAGAGAATTTTCCAATTCAGAATGTCAGTAGTGTGAGGTTGGCCTGCTCTGCCTTAGAAAAGGTCACTTACCCTCATTTCAAATATAATAGCAATACCTAGAGTTATGCTTAACACTACACTTAGGCCTAGATCCCCAAATCATTGTTTTCTCCTTGGTTCTCATTCTTCTTAGAATCAAAACTTCAGTTTTCTTTAGAGAATTTTGGTGGGGGCAAAGGAAAGAAAATCATCAGTCATTGCTGTGTCTCCATTTCTGTTATGTTTCTTCTGGCTGTAAAGTAATTAGTCTTATATCTTGTTTGTTCATATGTCATAGTGATACAATCAGTAATAGTCTTCGTTTTAGAATTAGTAGGTTTGATTTTTCTCATTTAAAAATCTAATCAATGCATAGTGACAATTTTTATTCAATTCAAGGCCTCTCTAGCTAGGTATGCCCTAGGCATATAGTAATTTTCAGACCAAATTCTAGCACTCAGGAAAACTATAAATTATAAATGGAAAATGAAACCTTTAAAACATGGAGGAAATTATTAAAATTATTCAAAATTCATGTTAAACAAGGATAGAAAGCTATCTTGTATATAAAATTAATTGCAGGAAACCACCTAAATGTTCAGAATAGGAAATGTTTGCATACATGATAATATTTATTAAAAAGAAAAAATTATATAATTATTATAAATTATATTTATAACATTATAATAAAGGTACATATTTTAATTTTAAGTGAAATAAATGAAGTAGGATACAGTATTTATGCAACTGCTTTTAGCTAAAAGTAAAGTATACTTTAATAGAACTGTCAGATGAAATTTCTGATGTATAGTAATGTAAACTCAAAATGATGGTACTTTTATGTTCTAGTAAAAATTAGATTACATTAATCTACTGGGTCATGTAAAAATATTTTTTCAATGTGTTGAATATTTCAAACGCTGTGTTAGTGTTTAACGACAAGACAGTGAGTAAGAAGAGCATAAAACTATCCTGAAAATGCTATTTTGTTATTTTTCTTTTAATTGAGATCTAATATATAGTATTACATTAGTTGCAGGTGTCCAACATGATTTATATTAGTATGTAGTTAACACCTGTCACCATTCAGTGACAATTTTTTTATGTGATGAGTATTTTTAAGATCTGTTCTCTTAACTTTTAAATGTGCAGTACAGTATTAATACTTGCAGTGTCCACATTATACATTACATCCCCATGACTTACCTATTTTATAAATAGAAGGTTGTACTTTCTCAGTCTCTTCACCCATTTTACCCACCCTGCCATCACTTGTCTTCTGGAACCCACTAGTCTCTTCTCTGTATCTGTGAGCTTCACTTTGTTTTGTTTAATGATTTCTCATATGAGTAATAATATATATTATTGGTCTTCTCTGTTGGATTTATTTCATTTAGCGTAATGTTCTCAACATCCATCCATATTGTAATAAATGGCAAAATTTCATTCTTTTTCTATTGTTGAATAATCTTCCATTGTATAATCCACATTTTCTTCATTCATTCATTGATGGACACTTTAGTTGTTTCTTTAACTTAGCTATTATAAATATAATGCTTCATTGAACATAAGGATGCATATGTCTCTTTGACTTTCATTTTCTTCATATAAGCATCCAGAATTGGAACTGCTGGCTCATATGGTAGTTCTGCTTTTTGAGGAATCCTCCTACTGTTTTCTTAGTGACTTATATCAATTTGTATTTACACCAACAGTTCACACATTCCCCTTTCTCCATATCCTCACTAACATTTATTATTTCTTGTATTTTTGATAATAGTCATTCTAAGAGATGTGAAATGATGCATTATATGATTTTGATATGCATTTCCCTGATGATTAGTGGCTATCTGTTGGTTACCTGTATGTCTTCTTTGAAAAAATAAAGTCTTCAGATCTGTCCATTTTAATTGGATTGTTTTGTTTTGTTTTGAGTTATATGGGCCCTTTATATATTTTGGATGTTAACCCCTTATCAGATATATGGTTTGAAGGTACTGTGTCCTATTCAGTAGGTTGTCTTCCATTTTGTTGATGATTACTTTGGCTTGTCGAAGTGTTTTAGTTTGTTGTAGTTCTACTTCATTTTTCTTTTGTTGCCTTTGCTTTTGGAGCCAAATCCAGAAGATCACCAAGACCAGTGCCAAGGAATTTATCACCTATGTCTTCTTTTAAGAGTCTGATAGCTTCAGATTTTACATTCAACTTTAATCCATTTTTAATTAATTTTGATGTGTGGTGTAATATAGTGTCCAGTTTACTTCTTTAACGAGTGATTGTCCAATTTTCTCAGCACCATTTCTTGAAGAGACTGTCCTTCCCCATCACATATCTTGATTCCTTTTCTGTAAAGTAACCATTTATGTGTGAGTTTGTTTCTTGGCTCTATTCAAATCCATTTATCTATATGTCCATTTTTATGCCAGTACTATTTTGATTGCTATAGCTTTATAATTTATTTGAAATCAGAGAATTTTTTTTAAAGATTTATTTATTTATTTATACAAGCACTGGGTATAGTCAGAAGCGTGGGAGGGCGAGAGAATTCACCAGAGCCAGAGCGGGGAGCAGAGCAGGCAGAAGGACAGAAGTACACTGCTGAGGGGAGCACCATGCGGAACCCTCCTCCAGTGGCCGGGGAGCAGTCGGGGATCAAACCGGCGCTGCAGAGGCTGCGGGCAGCTTCGCAACCCAGCACTCGCCCACTGCGCCAACGGGGAGGCCCGAATTTCTTTATTCTTCTTTTTCAGTATTGTTTTGGCTATTCAGCATCTTTTGTGGAGCTATACAAAGTTTGGGATTATTTGTTCTATTTCTGTGAAAAATGCAATGAAATTTTGATAGGGATTGCATTGAATCTATAAATAGCTTTGGGTAATATGGACATTTTAACAATATTAATTTTTTTCAGTCCATAAGCACTGTATTATTAGTGGTAAATGTAGGCTAGACTGATCTTGGAAACAAATTAACCCAAATGTCCATAATTGATCACACAAAAAGTTTGATTTTTACTCAAATAATGTCCAGTTTGTACGAGGCAACCTTCCTCCATCTTACAGAAACATGTGATTTCTTCAGTTGTCATGAAGGGAAAGGGAGAACTGGAGATATTTTTAAGGATAGTCTTATGAGTTGTTTACATCTTATTCCTTCACATTTGCTGACTGAAAATCAGCATCATTCTTTTAGCCTACCTAGAAGACATGACAGAAAAATGGTGCTACAATAGGAACTTCATTTGGACTATTTTGTGAGCAATAACTCTGTCATTGGTATCTACCAAACATTGGACAATTCAAGAAAGTCTTCCCAAGAATCTCTGTCATTTATATTGACATCTAAAAAATAAGTCATTAGCTTGATCAGGAGTGAGATGGCAAAATTATTCAGGTGAAAATAATCTTGTGCCAAAGCCTAGAGGAAAAAGAAGATAGCTCATCTGAGAATTTGAAGTTTATTACTTAATCATTGAATATGGGGAACAAAGGCACAGTTGTGAAAGACTTTCTAAACTGTGTTATATAAAGGTACCCTAAAGGCATTTGGAAGCCACTGGAAGTTTTTAACAGTGACAAAGTTTGGGGAAAATGAGTAATATAATAAAGCTTGCAATCTGTATTTGTCATGGTATAGATTGTGGAGAACAAGATTCTGGTGGAAAGCCAGTTAAAAGCTCTAACATTAGTCCACTTAAGCTGTCATGGTGACATGTATAAGGAATGGGAATAGAAAGACGTAAATTGGGGAAATATTTAAAAAGTGTATATGTTGAAATTTAGTAGTATATGGGCATGCAGTAATAAAATGAGCTGGTTGTATGATGGGTGGTGAGTGATTGTTTCAGTTTGCATCATATTGAATACATATGTCTGGAAGTCAGAAGAGTGATCTGAGATGAAGATACAGCTTTGGTATTTACCAGCATATCAGTGTAACTGAAGCCACTAGAGTAAGTGCATTTGCATTAGTCGGGGAAGTGAGAAGTGCATGTTCTGAGGATGGAAAATGGTCCATGGCAGAGACCTTCAGGCATCTTAACTTTCACAGTGCATGTGAATCACCTGATGAGCTTTTCAAAAATATGGCACCTGGACTCCACACTCTGGGGATTGTGATACAGTGTGTCCTAAAATATCCTTTGTTTCAAAAGTTCCCCTGATGGTTCTGACTTATAGCCAAGGTTGACAAACTTTGAGCTAATCAGAAGCTGAAGACAAATCATAGAAGACTAAGATCAGTGAGATAGGAGAGAAATTATCTGGTATCCCTAAACCAAGAAAAATATAAAAGAATAAGTGTTTAGATGAATCAAAAACTGCTGAGAAGTAATTAAAAATAATGATCAAAAAGTGTCCTTGATTTTGAGAAAAAGAAGAAAGTAATCAATTTTTTACAAAAAAATTGGTCTCCAAATTTTTCAAAGACCACCAATGTATATATGTATTCATAAATTATATGTATTTATATCCTTGCTAATATACTTTATATAAAATTTATATACTTATAAAAAGTTTATACTTTTATACAAAGTATATTGATGACAAATATACTTTAATTGTCTATATAACCTACATTCCCCTTTATATATTTTACGAAATATAGTATTTTTACATTATAAAAATATGAAATAGAAGTTATCAAACATAAAAAAATCTAAATTATTCCTCCTGTACTCTACTGGATCATGTTGCATATCCTACTTAGAGGTGATTTGTCTTAAGAATCTATTATTGGATTATAATTATAAAAGAATGCTGGAAAGTTGGGAGGTCATAGTCAGAGAGGAGAAATTCTAAATTTATTATTTTGAATGGCAGTGATGACATTCAGGGCATGTCCATGGAAATCGTTATTTAATAACCAAGAGAATAAAAGAATGTAAGTATGTGATCATATATGCAACACATTCAAGTTACTCAGATTGACTATAATATTTGGATAGAAGGATAAACCTTTGAGCCAGGTGCCAGAGGATAAAAGATGAAAGGGTGATAAGTTCCTTGACATTGATTTTGGCAATGATTTTTTGGATCTGGCTTAAGCAAAGGCATCAAAACCAAAAATAAATAAGTGGCACTACATCAAACTAAAAAGCTTCTACACAGCAAAACAAGTCATCACCAAAATGAGAAGACAACCCACTGAATGAGAGAAGCTATTTTCAAATGTTATGTCTGATAAGGAGTTAAGAACTAATTGTTTTAATGAAATCAGTAGTTTAAATCAGTATTAAAGAATGGAAGTTAAAACTTGCAGGAGTTGGTGACATTAATTTTGGAATCTTTAGTCACACTTTTTTTCTTTCCAAAAAAATTGCAATTGGAATCTATCTTACACTTTTATCAGTTCATGAATGTGTATATATGATGGTTTTTATAACGACGCTATTTCATGTAGATTGAAATTTAAATTAATGAAATAGAAAAGTATGAAATCAGTACTCTGTTGAAATCTTTCAAGAGAAAACTAAAAGCTATATGTTCACTGGGAAAATTAGACCATGTGTTGACCAATCCCTTATACTCCCCATAGCCCTCATGAGAGAGAGGCTTAGATTTTTCAGGTACAAACCTCTTCATATAACTCTTACATGCCAGGGTCTCAAACTTCTGTGTGCAGAATCACCTTGTTCCACTTATCAAATGCTGTAATACAAATTGCCCAAATTTAGTGAAGTACAACTGTCATTTATTATCTTCATAGGTTCTGAGTTGGGGTTTCAACCAAGCTTAGCAACAGGGATCCTTTATCTCAGTTCCAGGATGATTGGGTTCTCAACTTCAGAACTGAAAAACTGTGAGGGTTAACTCATAAGCAGCATTTTAATTCACCTGCCTTGCAGTTGATTCTGGCTATTTGCAGGGTGGAATGGAGGCGGGTGGCACTTAATATTTCTCAAAAAAAGCCTCTCCATATTGTTTCTCCCTAAGGATTACTTAAAAGCTCCTCACAACATGGTGACCAGCAACCAAGAGCAACTGTCTTAAGATGAAAACTAGGTGTAAACTTTATCCTCTTTATGATGTAGCTTCATAAATCACACAGCATCATTTTTACCATACTCTATTTGTTGATGCTGTCACAAGCCCTAGCACTTGTCCAAGGGAAGGAAACAGAACTTAACTCTCAGAGGGAAGAGTGTCATTCCCACTATAAGAAGAACGTCGGAGAGGACTGATTGATTGATTAGATCTTTGGAAAGTACAATCTTGATACACTTCTCACACAAGAGTATGCACAAATAAAAACAAATCTATGTTCTACTGCCCTACTAACAGTCATTAATTGTACTTTTATAGTTTACCTGTTTGTCATTCACCCATGATGTCTTCGACATTACTTTTGAGATATTCTGTAAATGGTAATAGCTCTTCCTATGGACAAAAGCAGAGAGAAGACTAGAACTGGTACTAAGAAAATGGTGTGATTCCATTGGAAATCAACTAAAGTTTTTAATTAAAGCAATTATAAAATTATAACTACTGCTTGTATATTTGTCTCTTTAGGGAAATAAATAAGTGAAATTAAATGAACATCTTTTCAGAACCAGTTATTTTAAGAACCTTTAGTACTACTTTGTCACTTTTGTAAACCCACTGTTACACTATACCATATACCATTCTCAACTAAAATATAGAGAATACTAAACTAGAAAAATATTACTGTGTTCTCTCAGTAAAAATGGATGTTAAAGAGGGCCTCCCTGATGGCACAGCAGCTTGAGCTCAGTGCTGTGAAGCTGTCTGCAGCCTCTGTAGCGCAGGTTTGATTCCTGGCCAGCCAGGGAAGACACCCACATGGCGCAGCAGACCTCTCCTGTCTCACTCACTGCTCCCCTCAGCAGTGTCTTCAGTCCATCTGCTGTTCTGCTCCCCTCTCTGTGGTGGAGCCACAGAATGGCTCCTCTCACCTTCCCACATCCTATCACCTTCCCACACCTCTGGCCTGTACCTCAGTTCTTGTATAAATAAAAAATAAATATTTAAAAAAAATCTTTAAAGATGTGTTTAAAAAAATAGGTGTTAAAGTTAAAATTACAACTCATTACATTTCTGTTTGTTTTTTTATTGGCCCTGATTTTCTCAATTGTTTTATGTTTATATTTATACAAAATATGTGTGCAGACATATGCATGTATGTATATATATACACAAATATATTGAATATTATATACTTGCACACATAATTACATACATACACACATAATCCATAGCCATTAATTCAAATTGAGTCCTTTCTTTTTTCACTTGCCTATTTTAATCCATCCATTGCGTCCTTGATTTACAGTGATCTGAGAGAACCTGAATTAAATTGGAAGGGTGTTTTTAAGTCATGTATCTATTTTTGATAGTCAAATATGCTGTCCTAATCCAGCCCATCCTCTCTTTTCCTGCCTTAAAATATTGTTGGAACAAGGCTCAACTGGGCATGAAGTTAAGATACTGCTTTCATCTACTTCAGCCAAGTCTCAGAGAGCCACTGACATGAAAAAGACTTCCTGGTCTACTTCAGTAAAAAGCAGGAATGAAAGATGGTAGTGTCCACTAATTTTGCCAGGTATTATACATTTGTTACTTAACTTAGTCCTCACAACAACACAGACACCTATATGTTATTCCTTCTATTTCACAGAGAACAAGTCTAAGGGAAGAAATGAAGTAGCTTGTCTCTGTACAGCTGTACCAAAGTGATAATAGTATAATTCCAAGCCAGATCTAGCTTCAAATTCTGTATTTTACTATCAGCACATGTTGTTTTTCTCTAATATTTCTCAGTTGAATATGTTTTCGATTTAATATTGTTAGAAATAAATTATTTTATTCATCTGGATGTATATATAAATCAGGATTGTTTAATATAAGGCATTTGCAGGAGCATTAGAAGACTTACAAGATCATGGGCTTATTAGGAACTTACCCTATGTTTATTGGAAAAATTAAAAAAAAACTTAAGATCTTTGTTGTAACAAAAAGTACACAAAAGAAACTATAATTTATTGTATGTTTTACAAGAACAGAACATTTCAACTAACCAAAGATAAATGGAAAATTTTAATCAGAATGTAAATTACCTATAAGAACTTAATTCTTTGAGAAATCAAACTGTTGCCTTAGAATAAATTTTAAACATACCCATGTAGGCAGCATGAAGAAAATAAAATGTACATTATCCAAGTATATTATGTTTTTCTGTATTATACCAAATCCAAATGCATCCCCAGCTGTGTTGTGACTTACTGCTTGATCTTTCTATTATTTTGCATCCCACCAGTGACACTTTTTCCCTCTCCAGAGTAACTTATATTCCTAATGGTGAGGTTGCATTTCTTACACAGATCAAAATTAATGTAATTGAATACAATTTATCCTTGAAAATATTTTAATATTTAAGGTAGTCGCTCATGGAGTCATAGAAAAGTAGTGTAAGAAACTCCCCAAATCCCATCATAGCTGGAGAAAGAACCAGCACAGTGGCCTCAAGTTCAGAGACAACAGGAAACCATACAGCCTATTGATGTTCTAATATATCCCATGCTATATGCTAAGGTGACACCCTAGTATATAGAATGGTTTTGAGAAGTCAGCCTCAGAATTTAATGAGTGAATAATTTGAATACATCATATAACTCACCCATTAAAATTCATTTTTACCATTATTCAGTAGAAAGTTAAAAATTCAGTGAGAACACAGCTGGGGATGCCTTTGGATTTGATATAATAAAGAAAAACATAATACACTTTTCTTTATTCCAGGCCACAACAATGTCCCAATTTCCCATACCATCATAATATCCCCTGACTTATAATTTCTGGCTATGCCAGTATGTGGAAAACTGAAACAAGATGGGCATGGTTTCAAAAATTTCACTATATTTTTGTCAGACATGGTTAGCTTATGTTTGATTAAAATTGAACTTAAGGTATCTTGTGAGAGTTGGAATAATTTGAATACATGATAAAACTCACTTAAAATTCATTTTTACCGTTATTCAGTAGAAAGTTAAAAATCATGCTCTTTATGAAATAATGTTTATGCCATGCACCGTGCTTAACCAATGTAGTACAACATATGTGTATTATGAGGTTATAAGATGGAGTTTGAGTAGTTTTGGGAATAGAGACTTGAGTTTCCTCCTCCTGAAACGACCATCTTTCTCCTAAGTAACTCTAATGTCTTTTTTAATATACAGCTTAAAAGCCATCCCTTCAGGAGACATTATCAGGTGTTTTCATTTTGCATTAGGTGTACCTCTTCTGTGGACATTTTTAAAACACTGTGCATCCTCAGGTCCTTCTCTTTATCTGTCACTACCCTCCTCTTACTGTTAAATATAAGCTTCACTTTTTGTCATCTTTGTATCCTCAGCAGCCAGATAGTTAGCAGGCACTAACAGTTGTTGAATGAATGCATACATGACAAAAATGTGTATGATAGAATTTACAGGTATTTTATGAAACACACTTTTATACAATAATTGTCTTTTGTGAAGAAATTACCATTTATTCATTACCCATGAAAAAATAGACCAGCGTTTTGTTACGCTTTCTTTTCCCATCCTGCAATATTCTTTTTGACCTTTAACCTGTTGTATTAAACAAAAAAATAGTTGCTGTTTATATTCTATTTTACAACTTTCAGTAAGGTGTTAACATGAAATACTGACTTCTTAAAAATGAGTTTAAATTTTTTTTTTTAAAGATTTCTTTATTTATTTATACAAGCACTGGGTACATTCAGAAGCGCAGGAGGGTGAGAGAATTCACCAGAGCCAGAGCGGGGAACAAACAGGCAGACTGAAGAAATACACTGCTGAGGGGAGCAACGGGCACGGCAGGGGCAGGAGAGGTCTGTTGCACCATGTGGGACCCTCTGCAGAGGCTGCAGGCAGCTTCGCAAACGCAGCCCAGCGCTCAACCGCTGCGCCACCAGGGGATGCCCGAGTTTAAATTTTTTTCAGCATTCTTTGCACACTTGTATTATTCTGTGGCCAGTTTTCCTCTCAAAGAATGTGTTCTTAGTTTTTTAGTGAATGCCATAGCAAAATAAGAATTTGCCTTATGGTGAAACCTTGCTATCTTGGTTAATTCTTTGAATTGTGTCTATTTTCAAAGTTATGACTTTATGATTTAAATCTAAAATAGGGTGAATAATATTTATAGTTTTATATAACACTTTAGACTTCACAGATTGCTTTCATGCACTTTGTTATGTAATCCTCAAATCAAATGCTGATGAAATAATATAATACTTGTGACACGATATAATGGTATACCATAATATCCCATTTTACGACAAATAAACTAAGAATCAGAGAGATTAAATATGATCTTAGATTGTACCGCTGGGCCTGGAATTTTATCTGTGTGAAGATTTTTACTATTGATTTGATTTCTTTAATAGGATCGTTCAGATTTTTCTATTTAATCTTAAAGCTGTCGGTAAGCTATATTTTTCTAGGAATTTGTGCATTTTGTCTGTGTTTTCATGTGTATTGGCATGAAGTGATTTCAGTATCCTCTTATTCTCTTTAATCTCTGCAGCATTTATGGTTACCTACTTTCTCTATTAGCCATTTCTGAATACCTGCCTTCTTTTCCTCCCATCCTCACTCTCCCTTTTACTTTCCTTACTATTCATTAAATCTCTCTAGAGGTTTGTAATTGTATTAGGCTTTTCAGAAAGTCAAACTTTAGCTTTACTGTCACTTCTGTTTTATTTTTATTTTCTGTTTCATTAGTGTCTGTTCTTTATTAAAATTTTTTCTTGTCCTCTGTTTAATTTTTTTGTTTCTTATCAAAACTACTTTTTGGGGTCTTGCTCAGGTCACTGTTTTTCACCTTTCTGTTCCGTCGTAGGCATAGAAGGTTATAGACTCTTATAATTCATTTTAATTATTGCTTTTGCTATATGCCACAAATTTTAATATTAGATTTTTGGTTGTCAATTAATTCTGAATAGTTCCAATAATCATTGTCAGTTATTTGGAAGTATGCTTTTTATTTTATAAAACAAAGTTTTTGTAGTTATCTGTTTGCTACGCAGTTCCATCTTAATCTTACTGTTGTCAGAGAATGTGATTTGTATAATATCAGTTAATTAAAAACTGCTGGACTTGCTTTTGTGGCCTTTGTGTGTAACCAGGTTTTTGAAATGTTCTGTTTTAGAAAGGCACACTTAAAAACATTGTGTAATCTACAGCTGTTGGGTATACAAACCTACACATACACATATCTGTTAGATAAGGATAATTGTTAATATCTTGTGTATTTTTACAGCATTGCCTTTTTTTTAAGAGATTTATTTATTTATTTATGCATACAAGAACTGGGGTGTAGGCCAGAGGTGAGGGGGGGGGTGAGAGGATTCACCAGAGACAGAGAGGGGAGCAGAACAGGAAGATCTACTGAAATACACAGCTGAGGGCAGCAGCGGGCAATTGTGGATTAGCAAAGAGGCATGGAAAATATAACATTTGGGACTCCCCAGTGGCGCAGCGGTTGAGCGCTGGGTTGCGAAGCTGCCCGCGGCCTCTGCGGCACCGGTTCGATCCCTGACTGCTCCCCGGCCACCGTAGGAGGGTCCCACATGGCGCGCAGACCTCTCCTGCCGCCCGCTGCTCCCCTCAGCAGTGTACTTTGGTCCTTCTGCCTGCTCTGCTCCCCACTCTAGCTCTGGTGAATTCTCTCACCCTCCCACGCTTCTGACTGTACCCAGTGCATGTATAAACAAACAAACAAGCAAACAAACAAACAAATAAATACATAAATAAATAAATAAATAAAAACATGCCTCTATTAAAAAAAAAAGAAAATATAACATTTAAAATATAACTGAGTTAGAATAAAACAGAAAAGGAGGTAGATACTATATTGGAAGAGATGATGGCTGCAAACTTGTGTGTTATCTCCCCGGCCTGGGTTCAAACTCGTGCTGCAGTGGCTGCGGATAGCTTCATAGTGCTCGAGTCTTAACCGCTTGCGCCACCAGGGAAGCCTATTGTCTTCTTGACCTTTTAATTACTGATCTATATTAGAAATCTGACACTTGGGATGTTTGCATTGTTTTCCTTATCAAATTTTGTTTTATGTGTTTGTCTTTATATTATTAGTTACATACAAATTGGGTATTATGTTTTCCTGAGGAATGAAGCCTTTTATCATTTCAAAATGATCCTCTTTATTCCTAGTAATGCTTTTTGCCCGTGACCATGTTTTGACTAATATTAATATAATTTGTGGTAATATTTCCAGGAATATTTTTCCATCTTGTATTTCTTTTAATGCCATGTATGTGTCTTTGAAAGAAAAACAATATAACCAAAAATTATTGAAACCAATCAGGTAACTTTTATTTCTTATCTGAAATATACAGTCCATTAACATTGATTATAATTATTGATGTATTTTGGGTTACTTCTGCCATTTTATTTTGTGTTTTTATTTTAGCACCATTTCTTTCTTTTTTTTTTTTTGCAATTTTATTTTTATTGAGCTAATGTTGGTCTATAACAGTGATTCAGTGGTATAAGTGTATGCTTCTTCAGATGTATGTTAGTTACCACACCATAGTCCACCAACATACTCATTTCAGCCTCCTCTACACCTTTCCTTTATTTATTGCCTACTTTTTTGTATTCTTCATTTGTTTTTCTCAGTCTTTTTTCTCATAGTTTGGGTGCAATACTCTACTTTTGGAAGTTACCTTAGAATGTTATCATGTGTGCTTGTCAAATTATGTACTTACATATACTCTATTCATACAAAAAAAATACCCTGGAAGAGAACATTTTAACTCTGTTCAACTTTTCCCCATTTGTATGTATGTGTATGTATAGACATATATACATTAAAGATGTTTGTACATTAAAAGTATGTGCAAATATGTATATGTGTTCTAGCCTTAATTTAGTCATTTTTAAATTCATAAGAAAAATATAAATTTTATAATCTTAATATTGCTTATATTTACCACTTTTTCCCCCTTGTAATTCCTCTGAAATTTCAGATCTTCCATCTGGTATTATTTCTTTTTACTTAAAATATATTCAGTGAGAATATGTGCATGATAAACCTTCCTTGTCTTTTTTTTTTTTTAATGACCTTACTCCACTGTCTTTCTTAAAAGAATTTATTGGGTATAGAATTCCATTAGTGATTTTTTTGTAGTGTATTGAAGATAGTTGTTTCACTGTCTTCTAACTTCTATTTCTTTCAAAGATTCAGTTATTGGTGTAATTCAGTTATTGGAATGTAATTTATTTTTTCTCTACTTTTGATATTTCTTTTTCTCGTATTTTCTGTAGTTTTACTCTTATGTGCAGTACATATTCTTTGTATTTACATTGGTTACATTTTTTTTTGGAATCCTAACTGTATGAGTTAATTTTTTAAATGGGTATGGAAAGCTTGCAGCCATCATCTCTTCCAGTATAGTGTCTACCTCCTTTTCTGTTTGATTCTAATTTAGTTATATTTTAAATGTTGTATTTTCCATGCCTCTTTGCTTCTCAGGACTGCATTTGGCATCATGTATTCAGTTCTCTAACCTAGTTCTCTCATTCTCTTTTCAGTTATATGGAAGCTACTATTTAACTTATTAATTCATTTTTTGTTTTGATTATTCTACTTTGTACTTAAAATTGTTTTCTTATTCAGAATTTGTTTTTTTTAATATTATTAAACTTTTTATTTCTTGAAATATATTAAACATATTTATTTTGTATGTGACAATTCTAATACCCAGCAACTACTTAGGACTAATTCTGCCATATATTTGTTATGTTTGCTTTATATAAAGTACCTTTTGAGTTTTTTTATCATTATTATTATTACTTAAGCAGTTTGTCAAAAAATAAAGAAAATGTTGAGCTACTCATTTTCTTTTGAATTTATTGTGAAAATATTTTGAGACCTTTGATAAAGTGGACTTCTAAGGTTTACATATGTTTCTGTCAGGTACCTGAGAACACTATTAGTATGATGGTATTAATATAAGGCCACTTTAAATTCTTGGTTTGAGGTTTTGTGGGACAAAAGAGTAGTGAGGCATCAGATTGCAGACTTCAGTGAGGGTTAGCTTGTGGCTACAAATTCTCAGAGAGGAAAAGTGTAGCACTCATGTTACAGGAGTACTACAACTTCATTGCACAGCTTACCAATGGCAGAAGCTAAGACTAACTTTCCAAATTGATTTTGAGCATGTGCTTCAAGAAATAAGTGGATTAACGATATGAACAGAACTGGGTCTGCCCTGGTGGCACAGTGGGTTGAGCGCAGCACTGTGAAGCTGTCCACGGCCTCTGAGCATGGGTTTGAGTCCTGCCCTGCCAGGGAGATTCCCACATGGCACAGCAGACTTCTGTCTCGCCTGCTGCTCCTCTCAGCAGTGTATTTCAGTCAGTCTGCCTGTTCTGCTCCCTGCTCTGTCTCTGGTGAATCCTCTTACCCTCCGCAAATCTCACCCTCCATACATCTAGCCTGAATCCCAGATCTTGTATGCATGAATAAATAAATCTTAAATATATATATATATATATATGAAGAGAACTTTCTTACAGAAATGTTTCAAATATCTTAAATTATTAGTAATCCAAGAAATACAGATAGAAGTAACTATATAATACCATCTTACTTATCAAATTAGGTAAGGAAAGAAGAGCAGGAAGAAGGGGAGGAAGTAGGCAGGGAAGGAAGAAAGGAAAGTAGCATAGAAGGGTACAGAACTTGAATTCCCAAGTTAACAAACATTAGGAATCCAGATAACTTCATAATCTCTTACTGGCAAAAATGTTAATTGCTGCACTTACTGTACAGAGCTTTTTGGCAATACGTACCAATAGTTAATATATATTTTATTTGTGACACTAAATGTCACTTATTTGAATTTATAGAAAAATGTGCAGAAATTTAGAGTTACCATTATGTCATTTTATGCAAGATTAAAATATTGGAAACATGTAATTGCCCCACAGTAAGATGATGGGTTTTGAGCTGAGTGTGAAATATCCATATAATGAAATGGCAAATTGGAATTTTAAAAGATTTCTTTGAAGTATATTTATGCCTTAGAAGTGAATGATAATTTGTTGTGGGATAACAAATGATTGCAAGCTAAAATTTTCAATTTAATTTTAAATATGATGTGAATATGTATCTCTATAATCCTAAAAGAATAGTTACAGCTTTTGGGAATTAGGTTTTGGATGATTTTAAAACATGCTTTTTTTGATTTGTATTTACATTGATCTGATTATATTTTAAAACTGATAATATCCCATTAAATAAGTTCGTATGTAAGAATTGTAATAATTTACAATGCTAATACTTTAATATAACTCCTTACATTTTTATGTATTGACTTTTTAATTCTACTGCTTAGGCATATGTATTTTTATGTATTTGAAATTATTCAGTACATGTTTTGTGATATGCTTCTTTTCTTTGACATTTTTCCTTGTCTTTATTTAGTTTTAAAATTATTAATGTGGTTACCACATTATAGTCTTGTTTAATTACTAAGACAATATATTTTCTCATCTAATCATTTAAATATTCACCTTTTGACATCATTTATCTATAATGACAAAGATATCAATTAAAAAATAGAAATAATTTTGAAGTTATGATGTGTCAAGTACCTTTTTGTGGTTTAATAAAAGTTGCCCCACAGTAAGATAATGTTCAGTCTCCCTGGTAGGGTATTGAACTCATGCAGCAATGGCTGGTGATAGCTTGGTATCGCTGAGACCTTAACCCCTTTGCCACCAGGGAGGCCCCATATATTCTCATTTTTTTATAAAAATTCTGTCAATGATTTAGTGATTGATGCTTCTTTTTTTGCACATGAATTTCGATTCTTAGATAATGGCAGGTACATTTTGTTTCATCTACTGGGAATATTTCCTTGTGGAATACTTTCATATTTACAGTACCTGCTCTCAAACTTGTACTGTTAATATTTTGGCATTTGCTATTAGTTTCTATTAGTTTGCTATTAATATTTGGCATTTGCTATTAGTTTCTAGT
The DNA here is from genome assembly GCF_964194135.1 of Talpa europaea. Lineage (NCBI taxonomy): Eukaryota > Metazoa > Chordata > Mammalia > Eulipotyphla > Talpidae > Talpa > Talpa europaea. The sequence goes on from NC_140073.1 coordinate 90,925,907, forward strand.
TTCTAATTTAAATGTTGTTGACATCCCCAGTTTTGCTCAGAGTATAGAGTACCTTAAAATGACATGCTTAGAGGAAACTTCACTACCTCCACTGTTTGAAAGAATGTGAGTAGCCTTATCTGCCTTAGTCTGTATGAACAGCCAGTGTTTATCATGGAAAGGGCTACTAGGGAGAGGAGGACAAGATGATTACATGTCCATCACTTTTCCCCCTTTTTTTAGGCATATTTTTTCAGCATTTTGATCAAACTGTTACATTTAGCAATCAGCAGCATGGGTGCAAAAAATATAATTATCATCTACATTGTTGGAATTCTTTACACTTTTCACAGAGCAGGAATTAAAGTAACCTGTTATACAGTTAGTAATAAAAACTAGGCCTCTAGGGGACCTCCCCTGGTGGCCCAGTGGTTGAGCGCTGGGCTGCGAGGCTGCCCGCAGCCTCTGCAGCACCAATTTGTTCCCCGGCCACCGGCAAGGGTCCCACAAAAAAAAAAAAAAAATTAGGTCTCTAGTTTTTGGCCCTTCTAAAACTTGTCTTCTTTTTATCAGCTTAGCCCTTCCAGCACTGTGCTTGGCTAAGTTCACAAATCTCTTATAGCCTGTAGCTTCCCTGTCACTTGTCTGGCTCTCCTCATCTGCTAAGCTTTGTTTCCTAGAAGTTAATTAAAACTTTCTGCCACACATATATACACAGTGGAATATTATTCAGCAATCAAAAAGATAAACTCATGCCATTCACAGCAATGTGGATGGAACTAGAAGGAATTATGCTCGGTGAAATAAGCAAGGAGGAAATAGAAAAATATCAGATGGTTTCATTTATAGCAGGAATATAGGGGAACCAAATAAGACATCAGTGTAAAAAAATAATAACAGTACAAAACACAACAAAGCAAAAACAGACAATTATAAATCAGAGACATTCTGCAGGGGAGGAGGGAGAGGGATCGGAGGGAGGGAGGGAAGAGCACAGGGACTGAGGTGATGGTGCATGGGTGCATTGGTGAAGGAAATTCTATGGGGACTACACCTGAGGGGGTGGGAGGAAGCAAACATTGCTTAAAAATGAACAATGATGTAAAAAATTAAAAAATAATAATATAAAAAATTTTAAAAAATGAAACTTTCTACCATGGTCATAGCTACTGCTGCTGCTGGAACCACCATAACCACCTTGGTTTTATGGTTTGGCAAAGTAGTGAGCTCCATGTGAGCTCCATCAGCATAGTGGCCAGAGCTTCTGCTTGAAAAATTTCCTCCTTTTATGGATCTAAAATGTGAAAATAGATTGTTGTATTTGCCCAATAGTTTCCACCACAGTAGTTTCCACCACCTCTAAAACTGCTTTGATCATTACCAAACCCAGTGTAGTCATCCCCACTGCCACCATATCCATCACCACCATGGCTGCCACCAAAACCACCTCCACTACCACCACCAGTTTTCAGAACCACGTCATCCTTTTTGTTTAGATGAAACTGGAGCCAGCTCTTGCTTAGATAAGGTTTTCCTTACACATAGCTGTGGCCATTCACAATATGGTATTTCTGAATCACAGTTTTATCTGTAGAATCACGGTCATCAAAGGTTACAAAAGCAAAACTTCTCTGCTTGCCACTGCCTTGATCAGTTATGATTTTGATCATTTCAATTTTCTTGTACTGCTCAAAATAATCTCTTATGTAATGTTCTTTAGTGTCTTCTTTAATGCTACCAACAAATATCTTTTTGACAATTATTTTATACACCCCTCTTTGGTAATACCATACTTCCATCTACCTTTTGTGGCCTTGCAATCATGACTGCATCCACCACCTCCACGGTGGCATACATGACAAACCCAGTGCCTCTGGATCACTTGGTGTTTGAAACTCTTAGAACTACACAGTCTGTGAGCATTGCCCCGTTGCTCAAACTGGCTTCCCAGGCGCTAATACTCATTGGGAATTTCTGACATACGCATAATGAGGGCAGTGGAAGAGGAGACTCTGCTGCTTACTTAGTAGTATCCACTTAGTAGATTACTCCACAGAAAGGAGTAATCTAACAAACACATCTCCATTAATTTCCTTTTTTAACCCCATTTTTTCTTCTATGAGGAAACTTTACCACATGGGTAATATAACACAAAATTTTGATTTTTTGTTATGTTAATCGAAGTAAATTGCATTATGACAGTTTATTTTTCAAGTCTTCACTGTTGCTATTCTATTTTTTAAACTAATTTTGCTATTGCAAAGTAATATTTTTTTTTCTTTTAAGAAATGTAGTAGGGCCTCCCCGGTGGTGCAGTGGGTTGAGCACAGTGCTGTGAAGCTGTCCACAGCCTCTGCAGCGCCCCCGCGCGCGGGTTCAATTTCCAGCCCACCAGGGAGAAACCCACATGGCAGGGCAGACCTCACCTGTCTCGCCTGCTACTCCCCTCAGCAGTGTATTTCAGTCCATCTGCCTGTTCTGCAACCTGCTCTGTCTCTGATGAATCCTCTCACCCTCCCGCAACTCTGGCCTGTACCCCACTTCTTATATAAATAAATAAAATCTTTAAAAATAAATAAATAAAAAGATTTGTGTAGTCAGTGTATCTCCTTAAAAAAAAAAAAAAAGAAATGTAATAAAGGAAAAAACAAAAAACAGTAAAATGAAAATCACACATAATTGCACCGTGCATAATTATTTTGGTGCTTACACTTCCAGATCTTTTTCTTTAGGGGTTTTAATTTTTTTTTACTGAGTTAATATTGTATATTCCCTTTTGTTACTTGAATGTACTCACTGACAATATATTGTGGATATCTTTCCAGGTTATTTAGTTTTCTTCTGCACTATTATTTTTTATGGTTGTATATTAAGTAGTTACTACATGACTTATTTAAACAGCTTCCTATTGTTGATTTAAATATTTTTATTGTAGTCATGCTTTAACGACTTCAATGGAATAAATCTTAAGCCACTGTTTCTTATGATTAAAAATAAAGCTAGGTCAAAGAATATTGAAAATTAAATTATTTTATATCGCTTAACTACTTAAAGCACTTTACTGAAATAGATTAATAGAGTTTTTAGAGAAAATCATTAAGGAAGGTGGCTGGTTTAAGTACTTTCTGAGACCTCTAGAAAATCTTTTAGCAGGCTGTAAAAATGTTGGTTTATGTTCTGGAGGTGAGAATATGTTAGTTACTACCAACTATCATTAGCAATAACATTATACATATTAGGAATTTTCAGTATAAAGTAAAAGTTGTATCTGCATAACAGCTAGAACATTCCACCACTATAAAATAGGCTCTAAGCTTTTTATAGGAAATTATTTGATTAATGTAGTTTTCACTGAAGTGGTGGGGTTTTTGTTTTTTTTTTTTTTTTTTTTTGGCCTATTCTAAATAACAAAAATGTCTCAGTTACTTTTAAAAAATCTAATAGTATACAAATATAAAATAGCAGAAAGTAAAAATTCCTATCAGTAATCATATTCTTAAAAGATACTCTAATGTTAAGTTTATATATATGAAAATATATAGTTTGTTAAATTTATGTAAGTGAGAGCATACTTTTCTGCTATACAAGTAGCTTTTTAAAAAAATGTGCCAGGGTATTGCTAACATCTTCCCGTATTATTACATTTTTAACTTCTTAACTCCTGCATGATATAACAGGGTATGGATATATTATTTTATTAATAAGTTCCCCATTGGTACTTCTTTAGATTGTTTATGATTCTTTTCTATTACAAGTAGTGCTGATTATCTTAAACAGAGATCTATATGCACTATTATTTCAATAATACTTCAGTATACTTTTAGTGGTGAAAATGTTTGCTGTTAGTAGGGAACAATAATGAGACTCTGAGCTCTGGTAATAGAACTTAAATCCCCAGCCTTCACTATTGACATGCTGTGTAAATCTGGCAAGCTCATTGACCTTAATATAAAATTGATGTGATACTGGAAGTCAATTTTTGGACAGTTAAGATTTCTGCCCTCTGCTAATGAGGAAATTCATGAAATACAATTCCTGTGTACCTGTGGCACCTATCACACATTAAATGCTAAAATATCTCTTGTTGTAATTTATTTTCTTTAGTGAATTTTCTATTCATTTGTTGTTGTTGTTGTTGTTGTTTTAAAGATTTATTTTTTTTTATACAAGAGCTGGGGTACGGTCCAGAGTCGTGGGAGGGTGAGAGGATTCACCAGAGACAGAGCGTGGAGTAGAACAGGCAGACAGACCGAAAGCACTGCTGAGGGGAGCAGCAGGCGAGGCAGGAGAGGTCTGCCTCGCCATGTGGGATTCTCCCTGGCTGGCCGGGAATCGAACCCTCACTGCAGAGGCTGCAGACAGCCTCGCAGCACTGTGCTCAACCCACTGCGCCACCGAGGAGGCCCCATATTCATTTGTACTGTTCATTTTTCTGTTGGATTATTTCTCTTTTACTGACGTGTAAGAGAATTTTTTTTTTATTATTTTAAGAATATTTGCTAGTCTGTTTTGTAAGTTATAAATATTTTCCCCAGTTTTTCATGCCTTCTGCTTTTTGAAATTGTGGCTAGTCTTGTCCCTTTTTAGCTCCCTCAAGGGCCATTTTGGAAATGCTAAGGTCATTTTAGGTTATTACCTTTATTGAGACGATACTTCTGGTATTCAGTAGTCAGTGGCCGGGGATGTCTGCCTTAGGACGTTTCTCAAAACAGAATTCCTTAGTTCTACTTGACTTGGAAATTCCGCCAGACCCCTGAATCTTACCACAGCTTTGTGCCAATGATAAGCATCTGAAAACCAAACATATAGGAATTATAAATTAAAGGAAAAATGATTTGTGTATTACTTCTCAGATGAATTGATTTTAAAAGTAACAACACCTGAGTATATGAAGTTCTAAATTTCATATATCAGGGGTAGTGGGTATTTGTACAACTTTTTTATCTTACTGTTAATTGCTCATTTCCCATAGTAGTATATTCTTGATTCATCAAAACAATATTCTCAAATGTAACTGAAAACAAAATTAGAAAATATCATTTACCAATCCTCTTTCTTGCATTATTTCTCTTTATTAGGTGTCATTTACACTGATGGTTCACTTCCATCTTCTCTTTTGATCTGTTGATTCTCCTTTTATATATAATAATATTTATTTATGTTGGTTTCTTTAATTTTGTTGCTTCAACACGTGCATAAGTCTAACTGCAGGGGTTCCCTGGCAGAACTGGGAAAGAGTGAATTTTGATTACCAAAAATAATGAATTTATAGATCTTCTTTCCTTTCCATACAATTACAGTGATCCAATAAGTCATTCCTTGGCTTTATACTTTTTTATGTAAAGTAGGTAATATAATTTGTTTGTAGCCTTTTGATAGTGAAAGTTTATTTAAGAATAGTACCTAAGAGATTTGATAAAGATAGCTTACAAATGATTTTCCATAAAATCATTTTTTAAAAACTATTTACCCAAGCAAGAGGAAAAAAGCATTTCCAAAATGTGAAATCATCTTTGGTGGTTATGAAAAGGTACATAGCTAGAGTGTCTATACAATTTCATTATATAAATTATATAAATAGATTTCTTACAGCCTTTTGAGAGTAATATTTTATTAAACTGTAGTACTTATAGTACATTAAAAAATGGACAATTTCCTACATATCATTTCTTGCAACTAGATATAGAATAGAAACTGTGTAGAAATCATTTATTTATAGTGCCAATCCAGGAAATAGCCATGTCTTTTTGAAATCCAGCTGAACAAAAGGTAAGAAGACATGTACTTGTTAAAAATTAGAGAAACTAATCAAAACACAAACCTGAAGGGAAAAGTTGCTTCTGTGCATAAAGTTGCCTCTGAACATCTATATGTAAACAACCACTGCCACTACCTTCATCACATCATCGTCACTGACATATTTATTGCCTGTTACGTAGTTAATAGTAATCTGTATACTTTAAGTAAATAATCTTATTTAATCTGATAATCCAGTAAGGTAGATACCATTATAATTTGCTTGTGGACATAGGAACTAAGGCACAGAGAATCTAAGTAACTTGTTCCATGTCTCATGGAAAAGGAAAAAAATGAAGTTCTGAGTTTTCTGAGTTAAACAGTAACAGCTTGCTACACCTTCAAAAGTTTTGAAAGTTTGATCTTCTGCAATATACGGGAGGAAAAAAAATGTTGACTGAGTCCTGGGAAATCTCCACTATTAAGCATTTTGTCCTGCTTATTTTATTGCTGGACTGGCATTACCATTATTCTCACTCTAGCCCCCAAAGAATGGTCACCACTAATATATAGTACTCACCACAGTGCTCTGTAATCATAATCATTACTCAGTAAAATATTTAAAGTAAATATTTATAGGTAATGAGTAGACATTTGTAGTAATGTTGCCATAATTCGCTAAAAAAAGTGGGTGGCATGTCTTATTCTACCTACTAAATTAGTTTCAAAATGTAACCCAAATTACAAAAGTGAGTTAATTTGCCATATTAAATTATTGGGGCAAATCAGTTGTGTTTTCAAGAAATACTATTAAAAGTTAATCTTTTAGGGCCTCCCTTGTGGCGCAAGGGGTTAAAACGCAACCTATGAAGCTGTTCGTAGCCACTGCAGCACAGGTTCGATCCCCGGTGGCCAGGGAGCAGCCCACATGGTGCAGCAGACCTCTCCTGACTCGCCCACTGCTCCCCTCAGCAGTGTATTCAGTCATTCAGCCTGTTCTGTGCCCCACTCTGTTTCTGGTGAATACTCTCACCCCCCCCCAACTCCTCTGGCCTGTACCCCCCAGTTCTTGTATGCATAAATAAATCTTAAAAAAAAAAGGAGGGCCCCCCAAGTGGCGCAGTGGGTTGAGCACAGCCCTGTGAAGCTGTCCACAGCCTCTGCAGCGTGGGTTTGATCCTGGCTGGCCAGGGAGATTCCCACACAGCGCAGCAGACCTCTCCTGTCAGCTCTCTGCTCCCCTCAGCAGTGTATTTCGGTCCCTTTGCCTGTTCTGCTTCTTACTCTGTCTCTGGTGAATCCTCTCACCCTCCCGTGCCTCTGGCCTGTACCCCAGCTCTTGTATAAAAATAAATAAATCTTTTTTTTTTTAAGGGAACTGAGGGAACTGACCTCAGCCTTAAAAAAAAAAAGTTAATCTGGGGGCCTCTCCGGTGGCGCAGCGGTTGAGCGAGCGCTGGGTTGCGAAGCTGCCCGCAGCCTCTGCAGCGCCAGTTGGATCCCGGGCTGCTCCCCAGCCACCAGAGGAGGGTCCCACATGGCGCGCAGACCTCTCCTGCCGCCCGCTGCTCCCCTCAGCAGTGTACTTCGGTCCTTCTGCCTGCTCTGCTCCCCGCTCTGGCTCTGGTGAATTCTCTTACCCTCCCACTTCTGACTGTACCCAGTGCTTTCATAAATAAATAAATAAAAATAAATCTTTAAAAAAAAAAATTAATCTTTTAGCTGTACTGTGATTAAAGTTAAATCATTATATCTGATAATAGTTTCAGTACAGGAACTGCATTGGTCAAACTGGATTTGACCAATGTTATATATTTTATTTTTTTATTTTATATATTTTTGCATCATTTTTCATTTTTGCACAATGTATGCATTTTCATCTTGGTTATATTCCCCATTCAATTCCCACCCCCCCCTATTTTGACTCTAATCCCTCGTCCCTGCTTCCCCCCCAGTGTGTCTCTGGTTTATAATTGCTTGTTGATTTTAATTTTTACTTTATTATGATTAGTCTTTTTCCTGGTCCCTTATTTAGGTTTTCTAAATTCCTGCTTTGAGTGAGACCATCGGTGTTTGACAAAAAGGATTTTAACCTTGTCATTGTATTTCACAAAGCAGCATTTACCCAGTCACCTAAGGTAGACTTTATTCACAAATAGTTTACATTAAATTTAAAAATGATAAAAAGTTAACAGTTTTATTGAGACATAATTTATACCATATAATTCACTCATTCAGAGTACAATAAAGTGATGTTTTAATGTATTCAGAGTTGTACAACAATCAATTTTAGAATGTCTTCATTATTCCCCAATAGCACTATATAGTTATAGATTACCTCTTATTCTTTCACACATCCCCCAAGTTCTAAGATATTACTAATTTACTGTTTTTCTCCGTAAATTTGCCTATCTTGGATATTTGACAAAAATTGAATCACACATTATCTGCTCTTCTTTCATGTAGCATAGTGAATGTCCATTGATATTTTATGAATCCTAAATTTTTTCCTTTTATTTGGTGAATAATATTCTCTTATTTGGACAATCATTTTGTTTATTCATCAATTTTGGACATTAGTTTGTCCTGTATCAAATATATGACATATAAAAATTTTCTCCCATCTTGTGGGTCATCTTGTCACTTCTTTTGTTTTATTGTATTCTTTACAACACAAAGGTTCTTTATTCTGATGAAGTCCAGTTTTTTTATTTTATTATTGCATATGATTTTGGTGTCATATCTCAAGAAGACTTGCCTATCTTAAGGTCACAAAGATTTATTTCTGTTTTTTTTTTTTAAGGTTTCCTGATCTCAGATTTTATATTAAGAAGTATGATCTGTTTTGAGTTAATTTTTGTATATGACTTAAGAAAGGGGGTAAACTTTCATCCTTTTTTTGAGTGGACCTCCAATTGACTCCAGCACCATTTGTTGAAAAAATTATTCTTTCTCATTGAACATCCTTGTTGAAAACTAATTGACCATAAATGTAGGGGTTTATTTCTTGACAGTTAATTATGTTTCATTAATCTACATGTCTGTCCTTATGCTATGACTATATTGATTTTATTCTATGAAGTGTCAGTTTTCTTTGTTCTTTTTCAAAATTGTTTTAATTATCCTTGCATTTCCATGTGAAATCCTAATAAGTTTGTCAATTTCTACAAAATTTGCACCTGGCATTTTGATAGAGATTGCATTCACTCTCTATATCAGTTTCAGTAATATTATTGTCTTAACAATATTGTTTTGTGATTCGGAAATCCTTTCCTTTCATCTGTGCCTTTCCTTTCATCTGTGTAGATTTTTTTAAAATACCTTACAACTTTTAAAGATTAAGTCTTACTTGTTTTAAGAAGTTTATTGCTGGGCCTCCCCTGGTGGCGCAGGCGGTTGGGTGCCGTGCGTCCGCAGCCTCTGCAGCGCAGGTTTAATCCTGGCCAGCGAGGGTCTCACATGGCCCGGCAGACCTCTCCTGTCACGTCTGCTGCTCCCCTCAGCAGTGCATTTTGTCAGTCTGCCTGTTCTGTTCCCCGTTCTGTCTCCGGTGAATCCTTTCACCCTCCACTGTATCTGGCCTGTATCCCGGTTCTTGTATAAATAAATAAAACTTAAAAAAAAAAAAAGTGTATTGCTGAGTGTTTTCTTGTTCATAATTATAATTTGAATGGCTATCTTAATTTCATTTTTGAAATATTCATTGATATTTATATACAATTGTTCTACATTGGATTTTTTAATCTTGCTACATATGTTACTGATCCTGTTTATTAGTTTGAATTTTTTTAGTGAATTTCTTATTATTTTTTGTACATAAGATCATGACTTCTGTAAATGAGGATTGATTTACTTTTTCCTTTCAAATCTGCTCATCTTTTTTTCCTTTTTCTTGATTCATTGCCCTGAGTAGAAACTGCTGTACATTATTGAATGCAAGTGGCAGGAGTCTTGTTCCTAGCCTTAGGGTTAAAGCATGCTGTCTCACCATTAAGTATGCGGGCAGTTTTGGGTTTTTTGATGCCCTTTACCAGGTTAAGGAAGTTCCATTCTAGTTTTAGTTATTTTAAATTATTGAATTAAAAATTCTTATTATTCAGTAGGCCCATTATTTATACTGGATTCAACATTTTATATTTTAGATTCCACGTCATATGTAGATTGCAATAACTAAAATAATCTTCAGTAATATCTACTTTCCATTAAAGAATGATTCTACTTTATTGTTATGTGAACTAAGACAACTAACTTCTGTGCACTTGAATTTGTTCATCTGCAAAATTGGGTTTGATTGATTGTAGTACCTACTTTATAGGACCTTCTGAAGACTGGACCATTTACAAGTAAATTATAATTTCAGTTGGGCCCATTGAAAGCATCAATACATCTTATTGTTATTAAAATATACATAATTTATGCATGAACTAATCAAAATACTTTTTCTCATGTACAGCTTATTTTGAAGGCATTTCTTTTAAAATAACATTCAAAACTTGATTTCAATCTCAGTTTTTTGCATTTTTTATAGTGCTACATATTTCTCTTAGTCAGTATTCAAGTAAACTTATCTAAATCTACATATCTAGCACCTATAAATTAAGTTAACATGTGACTCAGAAACCTATGTTCAATTTGTGAAAAGTTTTTAAGTTAGTGTCATTTATATGTATGTCTTGCCTGTTCCTATAGATGACTTTAGTTCTTCAGATTATGTTTCTTGAAAAAAGCTCTATATCATAACTATAAAAATGTTCAAGAGGCATTTTCCTGGTTTTCATTATTTAGTTTAGCTATGTTACGTTCTTAAATATTTTAAATGAGAAATAGTATGCTATGCTTTAATTAACTGGAAAATGTTCTTAAAGTTTCTAATTCCTTGATAATTCCAGAAAGAGTGAGATATTAATGGTATCTTTTCAGTATGATGACCTCTTCACCTGAGTGGGGTGATCGTGTGCACGCACACAATCCATTGCAGTTACTATTCACTAATGATTATTTTGCACTTAGCTTGGGGTTAATGTTTCTGATAAATAAGCTTTAGATTATTTTAGAGGAAAGAGCTTTAAAGTCAGCCTTGCACTAAGATTCTACCCTTGTGATCTCCCACTTTGTTTCCTCTCTAGTAAAATGGAAATAATTATACTAGCTGTATAGACCCCTGTGTGTAGAGACTAAATTAGATAACCCATAGAGTTATCAATGTGCCTGGCACATTGAAAGTATTCAATAAATAGTCAGAACTACTAGAAGATAAAAAGGAAATTTTGTATGCATTGTAATTTTTTAGGATTTGCTTCTTAACAATTTTATTTTTCTAAAGATTTTTTTCTAAATCTACTCTTCAGTTTACTGTTAAAAACTGGAAGGAAACAAAATGTACATGTATACATAGATAATTCAGAAATTATCCTATGTTGCTTTTATCTCCTATTGTAAAGAAAATTTTCCAGGCTTTCAATAGGAATGGATCTTCATTGAAGTACATCATATGGCAGTTCCAAAATGTGAAAATGAACTGCTTTTTTAATATTGAATAAGCATAAAAGTCAAATTATGTTGCTTAAAAAGGAATACTCATACATCTTTTTCCATCTTGCATAACACAAAAATAGCTAACTGCTTTTGCTCATAAAAATCATATTTGGAGGGTGACTAAGCATGACACGAGACAGTTCCCAAACAAATCTTTGAAAAGTTATTCAGGAGTGAAAGTGAGATTTCAACTCTAATCAGTCACTTCATCTAAGTTAGTTCAGTGAGGATAGAGTGATAAATTAGTCATATATAGTTTTCTAAGATATTTTGGATTTTGTTGAAATATTAAAATCTAATATAATTTCTTTTTGCCCAGAACCTCACAATAACTCCTCTGTGCTGCTTTCTTTTTTACATATATGCATATATTTACATAAGAATATTTGCTCATTCATGTAACATGTATGAAACAGTTCACTCTTATCTGAAGAATGACTTAGTAATGTGTAACTTACATGTTCATACATTTCCTTATACCTATATATACTGTTGTATCTGCCATGCTTAACAGCAACATAGTTTTTGTAGGAATGTGGGAATTGTGATAGTACTATCCAGAATGTTATGTGAGAAACATATTCAGTTAGTGTCTTAGAATATATAATTTTGAAGGATTATGCAATCATTGGGTATGTGGGTATGAGAAGTATTCTTGAGGTACTATAATTTGTTTTTTGCTTGTTTGTTTGTTTTAATCCCTTAAAGATACATGAATGTATTTTTAGAGCAATCTTCAAGTTTACCTTGGGACAATTAATCATCACTTGTGGTAGGGTGCATTTTCTTTTTTTTTTTTTTATTTTGAGATTAGGTATTGTAGTTTATAAACCTTAGGTTTACAATTTACACCATGACAAGTAAATTATTCCCAATAGATTATTGAGGTATGAGTTTCCCCAAGTTTTTATTTCTAGTTGAATAAATTTTCCTAGCCTGACCTCCACTTTTCTCTCTTCTTTGTTTTTTTTTTGTTTTTGCCATTTTGGTGGTCAAATATAGAAAATAATATGTTTAAATAAAACCATACTATTTTCAGGAATAAAGCAAGTTTAAACACACTACTTTCAACATTTTCAAAAGAAAAATAAATGTTCCAAACCTCACACTACTTTAGGAAAACTTATTTGCAGAGAATGGTAAGGAGGGTACATATCCAAATTACCACCAATTTCATGAAGAAATAGTCCTAGAATTTTCTGGAATGTGAAAAAATATTTTTCTGCTAAATGAGTGTATATTAGCCAACTTTTGCTAAATTTGATTTTAGCAACTACTTCTCATACCCACATACCAGCTCTTAATTTATCTTAATTTTGATATGATAGATAGATGACAGGTAAATGGGTGGGCGGGTGAGAGGGAGGGAGGGAAGAAGGAAGGAAGGAAGGAAGAAAAGAAGGAAGTAGGGAAATAGATTTTTATATCCTGAAATTCTTTTTTTTTTTTTTTTTTTTTTTTTTTTTTTTTTTATAGAGGCATGCTTTATTTATTTGTTTGCTGGTTTTGTTTGTTTGTTTTTGTTTATACATGCACTGGGTACAGTCAGAAGTGCGGGAGGGCGAGAGAATTCACCAGAGCCAGAGCGGGGAGCAGAGCAGGCAGAAGGACCGAAGTACACTGCTGAGGGGAGCAGCGGGCGGCAGGAGAGGTCTGCACGCCATGTGGGACCCTCCTCCGGAGGCCGGGGAGCAGCCGGGGATCGAACTGACGCCGCAGAGGCCGCGTGGTTTCGCAACCCAGCGCTCAACCGCTGCGCCACCGGGGAGGCCCTATCCTGAAATTCTTGACACTGAAACAAGGGAAACATTTGGTGGTTACTTTCAAGTATGTTGTTTTGTAAAGTATCATACAACTGGATTTTGTTTTTCTAACCCAATCTGAAACTCCCTCTATATAAGAGAGTTCATTTTATTACTAAGTAGTATATTACTATGCTATATTCCTTCCATATTATTGTAATTTTTATTGTTTTCTTTTTTACTTTTACCAGTCTTTTCACATTATGTTTATTATTTAAATGTGTTATTATTTCCATTTGTTTCTTGATAACATGAAAAGCCTGTGGTTTTTTTATTTTGATAGTCATTACTAATACATCTCCATAATTACATGAAATCTAGAAATAAAACTTTCCGCAATGTAATCTGTTTCACTTTCCTAGGTGAATGTTCTAGATTTTTTTAATTCCCCATTCCACTCCCTTTCCCAAATGAGATTTTTGGGGTGCTTTTACTATACCCCCTTAAAACTCAGTTTAGCTAACATAGTCAAATACTTTGGGTTCCAGGTTTATTAGATTTTTTGCTTGCCATATGTCTCTTCTATTTTCAGAATCCTTCTCAGTTATGTTACAAACTCCCAGTCAGACAGTCATTATCCATTTAACTTTAACAGGTATATTGCAAACCTTTTTGCACCGTTTTGTAGTCGTCATCTTCTGTCTTGAGATTTCTATTCTGATTCATGGATTGTTTGATTCAAATACTTTCTTAAGTATTTTCATCAGATGAAGTAGAATAGCAGTTTTACCTTTCATCTTTGCATATCCACAATTATTTCCTTTAAGCTGCCAGATGAATGCTAACTTTATTGATCATGGAATTGTTTGTTGGTAATCTTTTAAATCTCTGTTTCCAGTATTTCTGTATCTTTCAGATTTAAGTACTGCAAATAGGAAATAAGATTCAATCTGATTTTTTTAAAGTAACGTCTTCTTTCTGGAAATGTGTAATGTTTTCTCTTAAAATATGTCTACTTTATGACTTAGTATACCTAGAACTTAGCCCTTTCATTTGCAAACCCAATTCTTCTTCAAACAGGAATATTTATTTATATTATTACTTTATTCCTAACCTCCTTTTTTTTTTTTCTTAAGATTATTGTCTTCCTCACCTGAAATTTCTCTTGGAGTTATTTTCTAGTCTGTTTTCCCTCTGCTTTTTTTTTTTTTCCTCTGTATGTTAAAATACGTCTTCCATTTGGTCTCAAGGCCAGTAGTCCTGAGTGGGTTCAATAAGAGCATAATTTCAATTCTTCTGTTTTAAAATTCAAAAATCATTTATAAGTTGTAGAATTTGTTTTAAAGCTGATCATTCTTCTGTATTACTTTGTTAATTTTTTTCCCTCTCTTCCAGCAATTTCTTTCCACTAGAAGCTGCCCAGTTCTCAGAATTCTGTTTGTTTATTCTCTCTCTGATTATTGGGCCTCTGTGGATATTTTGCTTCCTTTGCACAGTGATTCTGTGCAGCCTGAATGATGAGAGTCCCAACATTCTCAGCTCTGTAAGCTTTAAATAATATGCTAACTCACAAGGAGCTTTGCCATTTTTTGAGGCAAAAGAAATATTATTTTGGTTAAAGTTCTATTTAGGAATACAAACAGAGCAACTCTGATCATCTTTTTTGTCTATTTGGATGATCGTCCACAAAATTAATCAGAACTCCTAAGACAGTGCACAGAGGCAATGCCCTTACTTTTAACACAGGCTAAGATCTCTCAGGACCCTGGAAATTTTAGTACTACTCTCTAGTTTGTCAGTCATAATTCCTCCCACCTCTGTCAACTCAAGAAAAAATATAATATGGATACCTGGTCTTTCCTTCTGGAATCTCAGTATATTCCATGGCCTTGCACAGTTTCTGAAAGACACTACTAAAGGGAACAGTGGCTAAGACAGGAGAAGTCTGCTGAGCCATGTGGGTCAGCTCCCTGGCTGGGAATGGAGTTCATGTGGCAGTGACTGGTGATAGCTTGATAGCTCTGAGGCTTTAACCCCTGTGCCACCAGGGAAGCCCCTCCTTCATTTACTGTCAGGAATTTATTTTTAAAGTAGCAATACACATAGAAATCTGTGCTGTGAAGTGAGTTCTCTCAGATACTACTGATGAACATGTAAAATTGGTCTTTTTAAAATTGAAAATCAGCTTAATAGTATGTAATGAAAACATTTGAAAGATTTGAAACATTTGAACATTTGAAAATGTTCATACTTACTAACGCCCTAAAATATTCCTCCTGATGGAAATGTTTTAGAGGTATGTAGAGATGGTGGTTATTTGTACAACATTGTAGATGCACTCAATGCCACTGTACTAAATGTTCACTTTAAGATGGTTGATTTTATGTTTTATGACTTTTCACCTCAAAAATTATTTTTTAAATATTCATCCTAAGGAAACAGTATGCAAATATCAATGAGTAGAGGTATTCAGTTCAGCATTATTTATAATATCAAAACAATTATGTAAGCAATATAATTGTTCAATAAAAAGTGATTTTTTTCCTTTCATTAATTCTTAATTTTTTTACATTGTTGTTCATATTTTTTATAGTATCTGATTTCCCCCCTCACATGTAGTCCCCATAAATATCCCACCACCACATCACCTGTGAACCATCACGACTGTCTCTTGTGCTCTTCCCACCCCTGTTTTGATACCTTTTCCTCTCCCTCCTCTACTGTAAGCCTCAGATCTATAGTTGCCGACAAGCTGTGTCTTTTTCTTTTTTAACCCTATGTTCAGTTTCCCTATATTCCTCCTGTAAGTGATATCATCAGATATTTTTCTTTTTCCTTCTGACTTATTTCACTGAGCATAATTGCTTCAAGCTTAATCCATGTTGGTTCAAATACCTTGAGTTTATCTTTTTTAATTCCTGAGCGGTATTCCATTATGTATATATACCATTTCTTCTTGATCCAGTCATCCCTTTTTGGGCATTTAGGTTGTTTCACTTACTCTCACCACCACCCACCACCCACCTCTATCCTACACCCCAGCTCTTGTATGCATACATAAATTAAAAAAAAAAATAAGTCTTTAAAATAGGGAAGTGCTCAAGAGAAAATGTCATATGGAGATTATTAAATCCAAAAATGAAAGATTTGGAAAGTTTTATAAAACAAACATAATATAGAAAGAAAAGGAAAGGATATTATAAATGTTCTGTGAACTCAATTAAGTAAAAGAATTCCTTATCTCAAAGTTTAAAGTCAGGTTTTACATTTAAATCTTTGCCTTTTAAACCTGCTAGTACTTTAGTTTGTCTGTGTATGGCTTTTTAATTTGATGTAGTCTCTACTGTCTATTTTTACTTTATTCCCTTGCCATAGGAATTGAGTCCTTCAAAATACCTTTATCATATAAGTCTTGGAATGTATCACTCATGTTTTCTTGAATATATTTTATGTTTTCAGATTTTATATCTAAATCTATAATAAATTTTGAATTTATTTGTCTATAGATGTAAAGAGTGGTCCAGTTTCATTCTTTTACAAACCAAGATAACTTTCTGAGATTAGACAGAGTCAGAGCTAGTAAGTCTTTAAATAGTCAGTGGGTCCTCCCCTGGTGGTGCAGAGGTTGAGCCCTGGGCTGCGAAGCTGCTTGCAGCCTCTGCAGGCTGGTTCTATCCCCAGCCCCCAGCGAGGTTCCCACATGGCACGCAGGCTTCTCCTGCCTTGCCCACTGCTCCCCTCAGCAGTGTATTTCATCAGTCTGCCTGTTCTGTTCCCTGCTCCAGCTCTGGTGAATTCTGTCATCCTCCCACACTTCTGACTGTACCCAGTGCTTGTATAAATAAATAAATAAATCTTTTAAAAAAAAAAAAAAGTCAGTGCCTTTTGTCTCTCCTCTGTCTAGTACCCCTCTGATGTGCATATTGTTTCTCCTTATTTTGTCCGAAGGAGGTCTTAACACTGTTTTTGCTCTTTTTACTTGTTTACTCCTAGTCTGTTTGTATATTTTCCATTGGTGTGTATGTAAACTTGCTGATTCTGTCCACTACTTCTGCTTGTCTACTACAGAGCCTCTCATGTTGTTTTTTTTAGTTCAGTCATGGGCCTCTTTAAGACATTTTTATTACCGTTTGAGGCTTCCCTTTTTTCTCTCTTTGTTGTAATCCTGTTTTTGTTCACCAGCTGTATTTTTCTTCAAGAGTTTTTTTTTTTAACTTTTTTTTAAGATTTTATTTATTTATTTATACAAGCACTGGGTACAGTCAGAAGCGCAAGAAGGTGAGAGGATTCACCAGAGCCAGAGCAGAGGGAAGAACAGGCAGGCTGATGAAGTACACTTTTGAGGGGAGCAGTGGGCGAGACAGGAGAGGTCTGCTGCGCCATGTGGGACCCTCGCCGGTGGCCAGGGATCGAACCGGTGCTGCAGAGGCTGCAGGCAGCTTTGCAGCCCAGCGCTCAACCGCTGTACTACTGGGGAGGCCCTTTTTCAAGAGTTTTTAATGTAATTGCATAAAAATCTTGTGAGGTAGTTTTGTTTATTGACTGGTAGGTAGTATGATCTGTGAAGCTATATATTCCCTGGCTGAAATTCAGGAGTTAGAGGGTTGGTTTTTTGTTTGTTTTTTTAAGTAACAATTAGGGATAGGCTTGCATCCAAGCTACTTAGTATCAGGTGTTGAGTTCTAGTCCACCATAATTTAATTTGCTTTTATCAGTTCTTTAAGAATTACAAAGAAGTGATTTCTCTCTCCTTACTTTTAGCTTGCATGGTATTTCATCTGTACCTCTGCTTTTACAATGATTTTCACATATTTGATATTTCCTAATTCCTTGTTATCCTTAAAATGTCCAAGATCACCTTAAACCTGTCTTGCTCATAGTAAGGTTTCAAAACATTACTGCACTGAATTAAGGGAAGAGACATAGTTAGCTTCTTTAATGTTTATCTGTATATGAACAATGATGTGTATTAAAATGCTAACAACATGAAAGTCTAAATAACAAACATTAATCCAACTGTATATAAATATATGAGATACCTCCACTGGAGCTAATAAATTGTAACTTCCAGAGTCAATTTTCATTAACAATATATGAAATACTCTTTGTTAGTGAGCATTACTGTTTCTTCAGAGGTATGTTTTAGTTACAATATTTGAATTTTCTATGTGAATTTCAACTAGTTAATTTCCAATAAGTTGTTTGGAGAAGGAAGAATACTATATTCCTATCTTTGAAGCAAGAAATAGGGCAGAACAAAAAAGAGATAGATGTGTAGATGGGAAGAATAGAGAATTCAAAATATACTTTATATGTAATTCTGTTCCTTCACAAGATCTGACACTGACAGGTCTAGAATTAGAGAACCTTCAGTAAACCACAAAGAACCATAACAACTCAGAAAACCAAATTTTGTGCTGATCTGAGTATATCAGAGTTAAATTTCTTTCCCTGTGTACTTTCCTTATAGATCATTCATATCAGAGGCAAGTGAATTTAAATATTGACAGACACACTTTACAGTTTACCTTTTAGATCAGTTTACCTTTTAGAAGGTTGTATTAACTTTCTTCATAGTAATATGTGAGGAGCCAGAAACATCTGTGTAGATGTTCTTGGTCATGCAGTTATTCTCACACAGGCATTCTACACTACTTCATTAAATAGGAAATAACTGAAACCCCAAACCCCAAGTTAGACAATTTCTTTGTAATTTACTATTTTGGAATATATTTCTAACTTAGAAAACTATGTGGTAAATGGAGCTAGGTTTCTAGGACAGTGGTCCTAAAGATCACATCAGCCTAGTCACCTGGGAAAAGGGACGCCTTCTCTGATTTAGAATCATTATTGATTACATCACTGGAAATTAGAAGAATCATAAAAAAGAGAATTCTGGAGAGATTTTACACCTTACAACATTGTTGAGCCTCCCATGCTGTTTCTCTTATGGTAATGCTATTTTGAAGAAAGCACTATATTGCTCAAGCAGATCTTGTATTAAGTTAAGATACTGTTGTCATCATAATGATATATAAGAATTTATTTTCCTATAATTCTTTCTTAATCTTAACTTCCCACTCATAATTTTTTTGTACTGGTTCACTCACTTCAATTTTTATACATGGTACTGGTATTCTATAAGTTTACCTCTATTACTTTCTAATAAAACAGTCAAATAGTTTTAAATGTGCTACATCTTAATTCTGAAACAGTACAAGCCATTGTGAGAAGTATCAAAGCAATGTGGAAAACTGAAATGGAGCTCTGGACTTGAATTTGGGTTCTTGGTCTGCAATTTTCCATTCCAGAGCTAGATCTTTGCCTCCCATAGTCTGTTTTTTCATCTGCTAAGTGAGGGTCAAAGTTGTATATTAAGATTTTAATCATGAATTTTTATATAATATTTTGGAAAATACATGGCATAAACTATAAACTTAAATGTTAAATGAATCCAGATCAGATTTGCACAGGTTTGGGGGGAAAAAAATCTTTGATTTTTGTCCTTTTAATACCTGTAATTCCTGTGACTATTATAGTTTCTTCTATTCACTAGGAATATGAGTCTAGACAATCTGGATTCTTAGCAATTGATTTTTGAAAGCCTGAGGATGCATTTTCTCTGTGCCCATGGAGCGCCCTCTAGAGAGGAAACCTTATTCCTTGAGCATCCAAATGGTGTCTATGCTAGTAGACACCATCCTTAGCAAGAGGAAAATGTTCTCCCAGCTGCAAAACAAGAACCCAAAACACATTTTCTGATAGAAACTCTCCTATAAATACGATTAATTTGTTGTGGTTTCACCTTAACAGCTAATTCACTCTTAACATAATTAGATAATTGTGTATTTATAAGAATATAACTATAATCACTATATTTCTTATTATAAGTGGACCATTCTCTTAGCTGGATTCTATATTAGTTTATGGAGGCCTGTCATCTCTACTTTTATGTTCTTTAGTGTTTTGTTTACAACTGGAACTTTTTCTATGATATCCTAGTCAAAACACTGTACACAGAAGACTTGTTTTTGTTTTTGTTTATTTTTAAAGATTTATTTATTTATTTATACAAGCACTGGGTACAGTCAGAAGCGTGGGCGGGTGAGAGAATTCACCAGAGCCAGAGAGGGGAACAGAACAAGCAGACCAACGAAATACACTGCTGGGGGGAGCAGCGGGCATGGCAGGAGAGGTCTGCGCACCATGTGGGAACCTCGCTGGTGGCCAGGGATCGAACCAGCGCTGCAGAGGCTTTGCAGCCCAGCACTCAACCGCTGTACCACAAGGGGAGGCCCCACAGAAGACTTGTTAAGGAAGTAGTAGTATTCCTTATGGATTGATTATAGCCTTAGAAGTGTTTAGTAATACTATGTGTAGTTTTGCAATTATAGTTTTGGAGAGTAGTGAAAAACAACTAAAAACAACATTAGAGGAAAATGGGAAAAAATTACTTTGGGTCAGAGTTTGGAAATTCTTAAAAAGATAATTTTATCTACTTCAACATTTTCCCACACTTTGTTTAATTTTAGAAGATAAGCCTTTTAGAAAGTGGCTCTATCTTTGGAAATGGTGACTTGATGTAAATTTAAATAAAAACTGAGTAATTCAGTTATAATTCATGTTAATGGAATTAATAACAGTCAGGGCATAGTTCTTGATAACTATATACGAACATCTTTTCTTGACTATTCTCTGAGTAAGAAAACACATTTTTAAATTCTGAAAAGAACATCTAAGAAGAAATGAGGAGACCTGGATCCTAGCTTTTCATTTATTGCCTTCAACAATTCAAGCTTTTAGCTCTGTTTTATTCTTGAAAATAAAGGCAAAGTTTGGGCATTGGGTATGCTGAGTTTGTTTCCAGCTGTAAATTTCTATTATTATCATTAAACTTTGAGATGGTACCAAATTAGTCATACTATATAAAAATTGATTTTTTTTTTTACTCAGGAGTAGTATATAATTTTATAATGCAAACCAATCTTTTAAAAATATATAAAAGTTCAATTTTATTCTTTTTTCCTAAATGTTCACTGCTTTATTTATATACTGATTTTTTTTTGCCAGATTTCTTCATTTTGAGAAGAAATTTAATGATTTTCTTAGATGAAAGTAAGAATCTCCTACCCTTCTTATTCCTGCTTCCTCTCTCCCAACCCTCCTCCTCAAATAGCTAGTATCCTCCCCCACCCACACATAGACACATTAAAAGCAACACTGATAGCCACAGAACCCACAGAATTGCCCTGACAAATACTCGAACACTACCGTGTGCAATAAGCCAGTGCCTGGGAACTGTGTTGTGAAAATATAATTCAGAGGAAGTAAATACCTTTAAAATTGTCACAAATAGTGTGACTTATAGCACAGTTTAAGCGAAAGTATCATTTCATCACTTTTTCATACACATTTATTTTTCACATTTATTTCCCTGTTGTCTGAAAAAAAAAAAATCAAAACTATGAATCAGTTTCACAGCTACAAATATTGGTCCTGGTTTATATACACTTAACTTTTTCACAGTTATGAAAGATTACTACTCTTTAATAAACCCATATCAGTGAGTAGTAGGTGACAAAAGGGTCCCCTGTCTGGCCCACATGGCTCCAGGCTTATCCATCCAATCTGTGTTACCTGTCCAGTGACAATAAGTTCTAATCGAGAATGAGACATTGAGCTTGGTGAAGATGTAGAAATGATAATCCATGAGTCTTGGCAGCTCATTGACCATAGGCACACTGGCATTATAGTTATGTTGGGATGTAGACTTGAGCACTTATTACCTGACTATGAATATAAATACTATGAAATATTCCAGAAGAACGCCTTTTGTTATGTTTCTCTGTATTCCACATTTGAGACTATGCTGTATTTGTGTTTCTCCTGACTTACTTCACTTAGCATCATCTTCACCAATTCTATCTAGGTTGTTACAGATAGCAAGAGTTTATACTTTTTTTTATAGCAAAGTAGTCAAAACTAAACCCATATTAAACTTTTAATATCTGACTGGAAAACTGAGGCGACCAGAGAGGGAAGTTGGTAGGGGGAATAAGGTAGAAAAGAACCCGGTGGAACATGGTGGAAGATTGTTGGGACAGTGGTGGAGGGCAGGGTGTGAAAGTATACATTTGTAGGGGTTTGAACCTGTAATAGTCAGTCAATACAAAGATGTAAAGCCTCTTTACCTCAATAAACATAATTTGGGGGCAAAAAAAAAATGCCCTAAGATGCTACTCAAACCAATATTGATGGAAATAAGAATGATTTTAAGACTGAATTAGATTTCAAAAATGGATAAGAAAAATATTACTTAGTCAGAAGACGTATGGTCTGCTGAGAGAAAATATGTGTAGATCCTACTGATCACTTCAAGTTGTGCCTTCAAGTTTCACTGTGAATATAGCCATTTACTAGAGCAACAGTCAGACTGATTATTTAGGATAATGCTTCACATCCCTTGTCCTTGTTATAGTTTGGAACCTTGAATCTGTAAGGATTATTTCCTGGAAAAGTTAAATCATGAACTGATATTATTCCTTAAGTTTATTATGTTTCCTAGTGTCTTCGTAAAATACTCCTATTTTGTCAGCATTTAAAGTCACACACTACCTAACTATTCATGGTACTTACTGACAGAATACTTTCACCTTCCAGGTAAAAGTGTAAAAATTTCATGTTTGTAAAAATTTCACCAACATGCAGGGCTAAATTTACTTTGAGGAATGATCCCTGTGGTGATTGAAGGTACCTAACAATTATGCTAATGAAATAATGTGATACTCTGTTTATATTTATTCTCTTGAAACCTCTTGCCATTTCTTGCACATCAACATTCCAAATATCAACACCTGCATCTAAGCCATTATCTGGGGGACTGTGGGGGAAGATCTTAAGCAATGACTGGTAATATCAGCTTAGTTGGCCCCAACTTAGATAATTCTGAAACATGTATTTTACACCATTTGCTAAGGCTTCAATTGGTATCTGATAGCCAGCTTATTAATGTAGACTATATTGGCTGTCTGCCCTTCTCTTCTCACCTTTTCCACTCCTATGCCAATTACTCAACCTCCAAAATAAATAATGTATGCTCAGGACTAATCTCAGGATCTGCTTTTCAGGAACCCACATTAAGATGGTTACTTATCTAACAAACCAAAGATGAGGGTCCTTTGCATTGAGGCTGATATTTATTTTATACTGCTGTAATAAATTTCTTAGAGTGAATAGACTGTTATGAAGATGATGTATTTGAATTTGTTTGGGATTAAAAATATTTAGTATGATAGATCCCCTTCTATTTTTTGTGACCCAAATATCTTAAAATTTCTAGCTATAAATACCAGTACAAATTAGGATTTAGTAGTATAAGTAAATTGATCTTACTAAAAGTAAAAGAATATTATTAAAATTCTAATCATAATTTAAAAATATGAAAATCTTTATAAATAGTAAAGTCTTAACACAGGAAATATGGAAAAATGAATTTTAACCAAAAAATTTAATGTAATTCTAACAAAAGATTTACTGAGATCTAGAATCTAAATTTAAAAAACCCTAAGCCTCAATTTCTTAAAAATCCTCAAATATAAATGCCTCGAGGTACCTCGAACACCTAAAGAATTGAAAACCAACTGGTAAATTAAGATCCTAAATACAAGACACTAGATACTAGAAGCTAGTATCTACAGCACTTACTATACCACCAAGATAGGGGAAATCCTGTATTTGATTAACTTTAAGTAGCTTTTGAAGCAATATATATGAGAGATGGAATTAAGACTTCCTTCATTCATATGAGCAAAATTGCCAACAATTTTGATTTAAACATTTAAGCAGCTATTTTTCTTCATAGTCATTTCAGTTCATTATAAACACAGAAAAGATGGAGCAAATTTCTGGAAACATTTAACCTTTGTTTATATAGCTTCTGACTTGTCACCTTTGAAAGATCTAAAAATGATACTCCGTTTATTTTTTATACATCTCAAAAAAATGATATTTTGGATTAGACAGTCTTCTAAACCTGGAAAAAAATCTCTAATAAACAAGAATGACTCAGAAGCTCCTTTTGGTTACACATGCTAATATTTGGAATTCAGTTTTTGACTTCTCAATTATTTTTCATCTAGTTCATAATGACCCTGCAATTGTTTATTCCTGGAGGTAATTTGTGCAATCCAGAAATCTTTTCCTGTTTATAAGAATTTTGTTCTTGTGTCAATATATTATTTTATTCAACAAAACCCTTCATTATTTTTCAGATTTACGTAATATTGAGACATTCTTGGTAGAATTTGGGATATTTTTCTCTTTTGGTAAAACATGGCTATTTTCAGACATCATAAAATCAGGAATTAATGCTGGTTCATAGAATTCCTCCTGTAATTTGGCTTCTTTCGCTGTTATGAGTGCCCCCACCAAAATTCTGCAGGAAGTCAGAGCCTAGACTTTCCTCAAACACTGAACTCTAGTCACATTAATCTCCTTTTCAGATATGCTTTACCATATTCTGTGCATTTACTTGTATTTTCTCTGCTGTCATTTTAGTATTTCAGTGTATTGATATGTGGGGACTTCTCTACATCTTTGCACTGAGTCCCAAGGCCTCTCCTTGCTATGTTTTGTCTACTGGAAATTACAGTAGAATTTGTTTCAGTTACTTAGGAAATTTTTATTTTGTTTTTTCCCCCTCCATTTCTTTCTTGTATAACTTGTTGATATTTTCCTGAGTTGCAACTACTATTTGCCTTTTTGTTGATTATACTGGCTAAAATCTCTTCCCTTAGGTTAATACATTGAGTATTTCCATAATAAGGACTTTTCATTTTGGGGGGGGTTGTTTTGTTTTGATATTTTGAAGTCACTCTGGGTGAAGTATACATTATATGAAAAGAATATGCTTTACATTATCATTGTCATTAATCTTAGAAAGAGGGTGTTTACTTATGGAACAGTTAAAAATTCTTAAAGCATAAGTTTGATGTTTCCAACACAGTATATATGCTGATTTTAATAATCTGGATCTTTTTTTTTTTAGATTGTATTATTTTTATTGAGGTAATGTTGGTTTATAACACTGTATATGATAGGTTTTCACCTCTTATGATGTGTGTTACTACACTATGGCTGCCTTGAGGCCTCTCCCAGTAGACAATGGGCCTCCTCCCCACTGTGCTACCTATCCTCCACCTTTCCCTCTGGTTCTGTAGTCACATTTCTAGGGTTTGTTTTGGTTTAGTTTTGTTTGTTTCCTTATTTTGTTTCTTTAAGTTTCACATAAGAGTAAAGTCATCCAGTATTTATCTTCCTCCTTCTGACTTATGTTTATACCATCCCCTCTAGTTCCATTCACGGTGTTAAAAATGATAAGATTTCATCTTTTTGTTTTATAGCTCAGTAGTATTATACTGTGTATATATACCTCAGCATTCTTAATCCACTCATGTTATTGAGCACTTCAGATGTTTCCATAACTTGACTATAGTAAATAGAGCTGAAATGTACATAGTTGTGTATATATCCCTTTGATAGTGTTTTTGCATTCTTTGTGTAGATACCTCAGAATAGAACTGCTGGATAATATGGTAAATCTATTTTAATGTTTTGAGAAAGATCTATATGTTTCCCATAGAGGCTAAACCAGTGTACAGTGCCATCAATATTGTACCAGGGTTTCTTTTTTTGTTTTAATTAATTAAGTAATTAATTTTTTAGAAGATTTATTTATTTATATAAGAGCTGGGGTACAGATCAGAGGCACGTGAGGGTGAGAGGATTCACCAGAGACAGAGTGAGGAGCAGAACAGGCAGACGGGACCAAAAACACTGCTGAGGGGAGCAGCGGGCGAGACAGGAGAGGTCTGCCGCGCCATGTGGGTACTCCCTGGCCAGCCGGGATTTGAAACCACGCTGCAGAGGCTGCGGACAGCTTCAAAGCGCTGTGCTCAACCCACTGCGCCACCCGGGAGGCCCTGAATTTATGTTTTTATTTTTAACTGAGGTGATACTGGGGTATCCCCATCAAGTGTTACCACCATAATGCATCCACCACCAACTCACCCATGCTCTACCACCACAGACCATTATGCCTCCCTCCCTCCCTCCCTTCTTTCTCTTTTTCCAGCCCCTCTCCCCTCTCTCTCAGCTCTGTAGTCAGGTATCAAGGGTTAGTTTTTCAACTTATTTTTATCTGATTGTTAATTTAGTTACTTTGTATTCTACATATTAGTGATACCTTCCAGTATTTATCTTTCTGCTTGTGACAGATTTCTTTTTCTCCACACTCTCACCAGTACAGGTTTTTTCTGGTCTTTTTGATGTGAGCCACTTTTTGATATGTACCTCAGGGGTATAGGTGGTTTTGATTTGCATTTCCCTGATGATAATTGATGATGAGCATTTTTCCCAGGTGCCTGTTGGTCATCTGTATGTCTTCTTTGGAGAAGGGTCTGTATATCTCTTAGGCTCATTTTTTTATTGGGTTTTTGTTGTCTTTGTTTGCATTTTATGAATTCTTTGTAGATCTTGGATTTTAGCCATACTTGGTAGATATATGATGTGCAATTATTTTCTTGTATTTGGTAGGGTGACTTTTCATTTTAATGATAGCTTTTTTTTTTAAGTTCTGACTTTTATTTTTTTAAGTTTTTTTTTTTTTTAAGGATTACACCCTTTAGATGTTTATTACCACATCACACCCACCACTAAGATACCCATATTCCACTGTGTCCTCTCTCCAGAGTGCTCTGCACCCTCTCTTTCTGGTAACAATTTAAAAAAATGGCACTTCTCCTAAGAAGACATACAGATGGCCAACAGGCACATGAAAATATGCTCATTGTCACTTACTCTCTGGGAAATGTTCTGCAGCTTTTTAATTTGATGGTGTTCTGTTTGTTTGTTTTGCTTTTTTAATCTTTGCCAAACAGAGTAGTTTTTAGTCTGAAAGCATATGCTTTAAAATTGTTTTTATATAAATTTTTCTATAAATTAATTAAAATATATCTTCCCTTTAATTAGTTTCCTCTCAAATTAATCTTAATTAACAACTACTACATCATGAGACTACCATAGCTTAATAATTTTTTGACTTACATAATTTTTCTTTTGTTTTTTTGTTTGAACATCTTCTAAAAAGACTTTTTCTGAGTTCTGATTCAGTTTTTCTGTTTAAGTTCCTACAACACATCAGTAATTTGTTCAATTCAGTACAATGGAATCCCTTTTAGACCTATTATTATATGTTACCACTGTGTAAATAAAGCATTATGGTTCATATTCTGGATCTGGATTTCTTTTCCTGCATTGAAGTAGATTCATGATTATATTCATGAAATCTTTTTAGTAGGGTTTTTCTTTGGAATGATAGTGGGAAATGTGTCAAATTCCCAAAAGTTTTTATCATAGCATCACTAAAGTAATTGCAAATACATGAAACTTATTTAAGACCACCTAAATTTTGTGCACAGAAACAATGGTGCTTCTCTCTCTCTTAGATACACACACATTTTCTGTTTCAATAAGAAGAACATTATTTGTTGTTGGGCAAAATTCCAAGTCTTTTCTAATTTTTTTATTTGGTGGTATGAGTTTCAGCATCACTCCCAGGGTTTTTGTTTTATTCTTTATCTTGGCCCTCCATCAGTGTAGTATTCTAATTGCTTTAACTTGGGTTTAGTTAAATATGTTAGGTAATAAATTGCTAATAACTACAAATAATACTTACAGATTGCTGTATTGCATTAGAATTTTAAAGAATTAATGTTGTTATCATCATAACTGCTTATGAATTTCTGTTCTCTGCCTCCAAAAAGGGCATTAAAACTAGTATTTGACTTAGTGAGTGCGTTTGTCAAAGCATTCTTCTCCTGTTTGCTCTTAAAATTTTTTGTGATTACTAATCATAGAGTCAGATACTCATGGAATTAGAAGGGGCCTTCAAGATTATCCCATTTCAGAAGGATTTTAAGCATACCATCTGATGCTGAGATTCTTTCTTTGATGTCTTTGTCTATTGTCCAGTAACTCCATGTACACTTTTAGCTTGACCTTGAAATCAACCATGGTTGTCACTGTGCTTTTCTTCTCTTTTCCTTTTTCCTCCTTTGTAGATGATTCTAGTATTGAAATATATTTTATTTCTATCATTCAGAAATGTAAACAAGTCCTGTTGGTTATGGTAATGAGAAAAAAGGGAAATATGTTTGAAGAAAGGAAATGGAAGTAATGTCAATGGTAGTGATTTTTAAATGTAGCTGTGAAAAAGATAGAGAGGGAATACACTGCTGGAAACAAGTAAGATACTACTGAGTCAGGACTAGGAGAAGCAAGAGACAGAACTTAAGAAGATGCGAAGAATACAGCATCAACACAATCCTGTTCTTCAAAATGAGTCAAAATTTGAAGGAAGGCAGAGAACAAGGTCACTACTATATTATTTCCAAAAGTACAAAAGCTCTATAAAATATAATAAAGCAATATAAAACAGCTTTGTAGTGTGTATTTTTATATTACTGCCACTAAGGAAGTCCTTGAAAAGTTCTACTACATGGAAGGCTAAATGGAAATCATTTCTTTTTACCCTTTTTGTTTTATTGAATTTGATCCTGTTAACATTCATCTTCATATTTACATTATTTCTCTCTCCCAATCCTTTTTTTTTTTCCTTTAGAGCATACTCATTTTCTCAACCATGAGTTCTCAATTAATAGCAGTTCTTAACAACCTGTTTTTTGAGTTTGAGAGACTACATAGCATTAGGGTGGTAAATGAGCTGCCTGCCAGCCCATTTACTGCATACCAACCCTATTAACTCATTAATTGTATATCAGCAAGTCCAACAGATTAGCAAGACTATGTTCCTATCTATTATCGCTAGAATATTGTTATGCATGGTTATGCTACTGTATTTACCAAAATATCCTGCTTGATTCTTTCTCTCAGAAATGGTCAGCTTTCAAGGTGTTTGCTTATTAGTGTACCCCAAAATTAATCACTCTTGTTCCCCAAATGACAGATGTAGTTAAGGTGTTCTGCCAGAATCAAATGATTATTCCAGCTGAAAAGATAGCCAGTACAAATCAGGACATTTTTAGAGAATACTGGTAGGCAGGGGAAAATGAGGGGGGACAGGACCTTTTTTTCTTTCTCTAATGAAAATGTGTCATTTACTATCAATATCTCAAATAGCCTGGTTATTACAAATTTTCACAGAGAGAACTTCTGTTGCTTTGGACTTTAAATGGAGTGTCTTACTGAACCCAGATCATCTGGACAAGTTACAAGAGAACAAAAGACAAGACTTAATTTGATGGGCAGGTTTTGGAATTACCTGTGGTTTTTTGTTTTTGACAGTAACTAGGACAATATCCAATAAAGAACTCTATGCTCTTTACCACAAGCATAGAATAGTTGCATTAAAACCATAAATAAAAGTAATGCAAGAAACACTAAACCATCTAAGATAAACCTAACTGGTACTTTGAATATGCAAAGGCTAAGATTATTAAATGTGATAAAAACAATTCAGAAAGCAAATTTTCCATGGATTTTCTGATTAGAGCTGTTGTTATGCTGAAGAAGTTTGGAAACCTTAGAAAAGTCAGCATAGACTAAAAATATTTTTTCAGTCTTTGAATGTTTTCTGTTGAAATAAAAGATTTAGTGAGGTCTCATTCTCTAATTTCTTGGTATAGTCTGTTTTCATTCAGCTGTATGTAAAATTTGCAAATTACAATTGTTTTTTAAAGGTTGCTTATCACAATGAAGGGGCTCTTGATGGCTCTGAAAATTGCGTATTGTTAATGCTGTGAATATAATCTATAAAATCTTTGGTTATATATAGTCCCATGGCTCAGGGATATGGAAAGGGTGCTTTCTTTTTATTAAAAAAAAGTCATATTTTTTACTTTGGAGAGAAGTAATATTTTAAGAAGCAGTTTTTTGTAAAAGATTTGAAAAAAAAAATGTTTTCAAACATATCTCACTATTGAACCGAACATGAAAATCTTTATGTAATTAGGGCATATAGTACATTACTTTTGGAGGCAAGATTAAGAGTTTTAAGATAAACCCTTAGTGTCACAGAAGCTTTATTATATAAACTGTATAGAAATAATAGTATGTAGAGCTAAGTGAAGACTTAGAAATTATCTTTTTGTGAAGAAGAGGTGGAAATAGACCACCATGACCTTTTTTTGTTTTTCAGGCAGGGAACCTGTTAAAAAGGTTCTGAGTATGTAAGACAGGAATTGATATGAAAATGTTTTAGGTAAGGCTTCCAGAATTAGTGAAGATGTTAATGAATAGATTGAACCTTCAAGAAATAGTAGTAAATTGTATACTGCAGGAGTTTGAATCCTAGCTCTGCCAGTAAACTTGCTGTGTTTCCTTGAGCAAGTTAATCTCTCTGTCCCTCGTTTTCTTTATCTGTAAAGTATATATGATCATGCACTTACTTCTTGGGATTTTGTGAGATTAAATTAATTAATGCTACTTAGAATTTAAAACTTTATGAATGTTATCTCTATTCCTCTATTTTAATGTCAGGAAGAAGTTTTAGCAATTTATATGACAAATGTTGGAGATGCATAATAGTGCCTGTTCTCTAGAATCCAGTATTCTTTAATCATTAAATACTAACATATACAAGTTCTTTTCTGATGGAGTATTGTGTGATTTACAATTGTTTCTGATTGATATGTGTAGTTTTCTTAAGGAAACTTTTAAACTATGTTCCCCATGACTTCTGTATTAAAAATAGTTAAAAAGAGTTTGATTTTTTGAAAAATGAAAGTTCGTTCTTGTTAGTTCTATTGTTATTAATAGCAGTTATCATGCTGTAACTCAGCTAACCAAAATTACCTGGTTATGAGCCATTTAGAGAGTTACGTGTTTTAGTCTTAGAACAGATGGGAGGGAAAGTTCACGCATCATAGAGAGATAACAATTTCCATATTATACAGCCATAAAGTATATTAAGTAGAAAAGCTGCATACCTCACACAGTCACTGGAAAATGTTATGCTAAATAACTAAAAAGACCCACAAATACAGCCTCCACATGCCTGTTAAATATTTTCAGGCTGGTATTTACTGGGAAGTTTTAATCTAATTCAGGGATTAAGAGAAACATGCCAAATCTTAAATAATAGCAAAAAATAGAATTATAGGACCATAACTGAGAACTTGATTAATTAGCTAAGTAATTTGCAATTTTAATGTAGCAAGTTATATGAAAAAGAGCCCTTGGTGTCAGGTTGGTGGGAATTTCCTTCAGAAGAACACAGTATTTGAGCCAAATTATGATTGACAATGACGTTAGAGATAAATAGCTAAAGGCAGTTAGGGTCAGATAGTAAATGATCAAGAGTCTATCAAAAATACTTTTCATGTGGTAAACCACTGAGGCAGAAATGCAACCAATCCTGCAGACTTGAAAAATGGAATAACTCCCTATTTGCAAATACATGTGGGAGGTCCATAATTATCAGCTACTCTGTAACAAGCCTGGGTGAAAAAATCAGTTTTAGTCATAAACAGATTAATGTTAACTTGCAGAAAAATCTGAAGTTATTAACATGGCATACATGTAGAAAGAATATTTTATTAGAAGCATTTCTAATCTCTGTAGGTAAAAGAAAATAAGTATAGTTTTCTTTAAAAGTCTAGTAGTTGTTGAGCTCACCATCCATCCTTATTAAATAGAGCAGAGACACAGATGTTTGCCTCTGCTTATTCTATTTTACTTTTTCAGAAAAATTGTACAGAGTATGTACGAATATATTATTTATATTGCACTATGTTTCTGAACCTGTTTATAAGAGTTTTCAAAACTAAAATGTTCATAGCTTATTTCATGTATTTTTAGTAAGTAATGTTGGTGGTGTGTGTCCTTGAGGGAAATGAGTCAGTATTTTTTCTTTAAATTTTTGGCTTTGTTTTTAAACAAAAGCAAATGATGCCGAGATTGTTTTTTTTTTTTTTTTTCCCCACTAAGTTTGGGGCCAAAAGTTTTAACTTGTAGATGTTGAGGGCATCTTTCTAATTATATATGAGGTTTTAGGTTAAACCTTATTTTATTTTATTTTTTTACCATGATTATTTTATTGATCCACCTACACAGTTTACTCAGGAACATAGCAAAACTTATATTACAGAAAATCCATAAACATTATTTTCATTTATCTATACTGATTTAATCTACATTTAAAATTCTTATGCAGTGAGTCTCAAAGATAATATTAGAATAAAATGCAGTAGGTATTTTGACAAAAGCCAGTGATAAAGGTCTAATGGTCAGTATTCATAAATGCTTAGAGCACTGTTTTACACAGAATATGCACATTTTGCATTATAATTACAGGGATACCTTTAAAAATCAAGCTCTCTAGGCATGCTACCTGGAAATTTACTTTTTAAAGTGGTACCTTTGGAACTAAAGAACTTTTTAGTTTGAGATTCATTCCAACTATCATTTACAGCGTGCCTGATCCATGTAATCTAATATATTACTCAGTTGTTGATGCAGGTTTGGGAGTGTTTATGTGTATGTCATGGAAACTTTGAAGTAATTTTAAATAATTAATAGGCAGGTTAGCAAGTATCTTAGTAGTTTTCATGGACAAATACTGTAGACAGTATTTTTTTGAAGTTAGTGTCTTATTACTTAATCTGTAGAAACTAAATAAGATAGTTGCGGTGAGACTTCTCTTAGCCAGAAGATACCTTTCCATAATGTTTTTCCAAAAATAAAAATCTAGGCCCCAGCTCTACTTCCTACTCCACAATACGAAATAAGCTGTATCTTAATATGTTAGAAACTATCTCAAGAGTATTAGTGTACAACTGAGAAACAGGGATCTATGCTGATAACCACGAAGAACACTGAAGTTGGTAATTCAAAAATTATTGATGTTTGACAGAAATCCATAGTACTCAAAACCCACATATACTGAAGATATGACACTGTATGTGTCAAATCCTCTTTCCCTGTGTGCTTGTCCAACCTGATCTTAAAAATCAAAAGAAGTCAGAATTATATTAAGCAAAGAACATTTCTTCTGGATAATTCAATTTTCTTGAGTGGCAATTTCTCTTAAAAAAAATCTATGTAGAGCTTTTCTAAGTTTGTGTAAAGTACTAATTAGGCAGTCTAAGCGATGAGGGGACATTTTTTTTTCCTACCTTTCATAAGGATAGAAAATTTGGGCTTTTATTGGCTACTCAAATATAATCAAGGATGTTTTTGTAATTATCCATTTTGAACAAGGAAAAATTTCTAGGGTGGGGTAAATTTTCATCTAAGACAATCAATTTGTTTATTTTTTAATAAAGTTCATGGAAACTAAGTAGTCAGATAAAATAAGTACTATAAAAAGTACTAAAATTTATAACATAAACCAAAATGTATATTCCACAGAACTTTCTGATTCTTCTTAAGGGAACAATCTCAGTATTATTGCTGTTTATTTACATAATATGTGTCCTCCACACATCCCCTTTGTCCAAACTTATTTAAAAAATCATAAAGAATAACTTCAAAATTTGCTTTTATTTTTTAAATAAATTAAACAATGTTTATAACTTCAAATTTATATTTTCTTATATTTCTATTTTAGATGCTTTTTGAGGATGTCAGCTTCTACATGTGGGAAGTAAATATTGAAGGTTACATGGTTTACAGACAAGATCTTTAAAAGATAGACATTCAAGGTAAGCAGTATTTACAGCCTTATAAATAATATCATTTGTATGTTTAGAGTTGCCATGTTATAATTAGACTTGCTAAATTTGCTTGCTTTTTGTCACTGACCTGTCTAAATGACCTCACAATCACATTAATTCATAGTCAGTCACAAATATTCATGCCCTAGCTCCATCTTGACAGGGAGTGTCAGATTTCATTTATAGCAAGGTGTTGGAAGAGTGTAAGCTAATTAAGACAAATGAAGAAATTAAGTAGGCTCCATCAAAACGAAGCACAACTCAATGTTTTAACTTGAAGAAATAAGAAAACAAAAACTATTCATGTACTATTTTCTCTTTAGTGTAATCATTAATCAGTTTCTTAATCATATTAAGTACTTGCTCCTTAGCCACTCAAAAACACTACCATAGTATCAAGTACTCAGAGTATTAGCTCTGAATAACAAACTTTACTAATTCTTGATTTCCCCAAGTATTTCTCTTGACATACAAGATCCTTTCAGAAGAAGTCAGAAAAATATGTTTTGGAAAATATCCTAATTTTTCACTATTAGAATAAAATTTTACCTGTGGAAAAATCTGCTTTTCCCACTCTGTAAATCAAGTAAAACTGTTAAAGCCTATGGTACAGAATTTTCCCCCTTTATTCTGCTTTTATTTATTCCTTTAGAGCACAAGTATTTGGAGTCTATTTTTTCTCCTTAACCTATGGTTAGAAGCTTGGTGATTTTGCTAGTTTTCTGTGATAAATATTCTTGTCAGAAATGATATTCCCTTGTAAATATACGATATTACTTATTTCTAATATGTTTCTATCCTTATGTAATGAGTTAGTTACTTGGAACAGCTATTCAATTGTTTTGTGAATTATAACAATTAGATAATTATTTTTGTAGTTCTTTCATCTCTGCAGTCTAAAACAGATTCTTTTGATTTTAATAAAAAGCATACTTTTTTAAAATATACCTTTTATATATAGAGAAAAAGGAATTAATCACATTCCTCTGTTCATGGTACATTATCATCATTCGCCCATGTAAGGCACTCATTTACTTATGTATTTTCTCTTGTTCTTGCTATTCCCATGCTCCTGACTTTGACCATTAAGAAATCATTCTAATGTTAGTCTAATATCTATTATACTTTTCTCTTTTGTTTGTATGCAATATATTGAGTATTGTTTTCTACAACATGTATTTTAAATATATTTTGTATGAAAGAATTCAAAGACAAAAAGGGAGAATGTTATTATGAATCTTCATATGTCCATCTCACAAGAGATATCTCATGGTTGTTCTTGTCTTACCTATATCTCTACCCTGTCCTTTTCCCATGTAGTTGCGTGAAATTTTAATATGCATTAATAGTACTGTGCTGTGTATCTCAATCTGTTTCTCACTCTTTTATTTAACCATATGTTTTGATTTTGTTTTTTATTGATATAGCATTAGTTTATAACACTGTATAGGTTTCAGGTATATAATTTGTTACTTCACAACTATTTATATAATACCACACCAGATGTCCAGTCACCACCCACTACCAACCAACTGGTCACTTCTATCGATGCCCCCTGCTTTCCCTTTTGTTAAACACCATTCTCTGGTGGTTTGTCTAAGGGTTAGTTTTTGTTTTAGTTTTCTTTGTTTTTTCTTTATATCCCATAGGAGTGAAATCATTTTGTAAGTTTTAATGATTTGTTTACATTGCCATTTTCACATTGCTTCTAATTACTGCATAGTATCCCATAGATAGTAGCTGCCATATTTTGATTATACATATTTACCAATGATTTTCATCCTGATTGCTTTCAGTTCTCTCACAAGAAAAATGCTATGATGAGCTTCCTCATATTTGTCCTATCCAGGAACTCTGTGAGGATCTCTTTGTGGCCATATACCCAGGAACAGAATTGCTGAGTAATATGATATGTGTTTATAGCTAATTACCAAGTCCTAGTAGATACTCTGCCAAATAAATAATGTGGTTTATACTTTTCACCAGCAGTAACCCCCATACATTAAATTTTTAACATTATCTAGTTTTCTAATGTTTTTAATCTAGTGTGTGTAATTTTATATTTTCGTTGTTTTAATTTAAATTGTTTTATCACTAGTGAGTTGAACCCTCTAATATTCTTACTGACGTTTTGACTTTGTTCTGGATCTTGTTCATATTCTTTATTTTTTCATTTGGGTTCCTGTTTCTATTACAGCTTTTAAAGAGTTTGTTATATAAGTAGATATTCATTTCCTGTCAGCCTTAGATATTAAAAAATATTTGTTTGCGTTTTTTCAACTTTTAATTTTGTGCATGATGTTATCTAAGTAGACATCCATGCTTAATAGCGATTAAAAATATTTTCTTGGGCCTCCCTGGTGGTGCAGCGGTTGAGCGCTGGGTTGCGAAGCTGCCTGCAGCCTCTGCAGCGCCGGTTCGATCCCCGGCTGCTCCCCAGCCACTGGGCGAGGGTCCCACATGGTGTGCAGACCTCTCCTGCCGCCCGCTGCTCCCCTCAGCAGTGTTCTTCGGCCCTTCTGCCTGTTCTGTTCCCCGCTCTGGCTCTGGTGAATTCTCTCACCCTCCCGCGCTTCTGACTGTACCCAGTGCTTGTATAAATAATAAATAAATAAATCTTTAAAAAAATATATATTTTCTTGATGTCTATTGCTAGAGTACCAAAAAATTACTTATTCATAGCAACTTGATCTTGTTTCTAACAACTTTGCTGAGCTATCTTTTTTCCCTAGATACATGATCGTCTGTTAATTACAGATAATGGCAGTCTTATTTCTACCCTTCCTATACTTGTACTTCTTTTTTTTTTTTTTTTTCAGTACCTTTGGTCATTCTTCTGGAAGAATATTAGACAATAGTAGTGACAGTGGGTATCTTTTATGCCCAATCTTAAAGAAGATGCATCTAATTTCTTAAGACTAACACTTGGAGAGAATTTCAAATATATAACTTTTTCAAATTAAGAAAGGTTCTTCTATTCCTTGTTTGCAAAGCATAATTATAAAAAGCTACAAACTGCTTTTTTGGCATCTATTAAAATTATATGAAAGAATATTAAATAAAAATAAACATATTTATCCTGCAGTATATAAAAGTTTCAAATTATGTGGAAAGAATTTTCAATGTTAAACTGTCCTTGCATTACTAGCTTGCATTCTCCTTGATCATGCTGTATTTTTAATTAGTTACTGTATTGGGTCAGCAAATATTTTATTTAGAATTTTGGAATCTACATTCTTAAGTGAATAGTGCTCAAATGTCCATTTCTTTATTTCCTTGTCTGGTTTTGTACTTAAGACCACAATAGCCTAATAACAGGAAATGGGAAGTCTTACTCTTTTGCTGTTTTCTGCAACAACATTAAAATATATGAGTTTACTTTTTCTTCAGTGTTTGTTAAAACTCATGTATCGAACTATCTGGTTCTGAGGATTTTGAAAAGATTTCTTTGACTGCTTTTTACGTCTTTCTATTCAGGGTTTTTCCTCATCTTCCACTTCCCCGCTCATGAATCCTGGCATGATACCTAATGGTCTCTTCACTTGCATGTATAACCCAGACCCAGTTTCCTATGAGTTAGGAAATACGCAGATAGTATCAGTGTCCACATCTGAGCCATGTAATGTTCTCCCTTCTTTCGAACTGACTGTGGATTCAATGTACTAACCCTTAGCGCTGATCTCTGATCTTCCAAATCTTCCTTCATATACCTAAATACCCATGTACTTTCATGTACTACATGTACCTTCATACACCCACTGCCATATACCTAAATTAATCCTGCACTCCAACAGTTTTATATTTTCCAAAAATTTTGGTTAATACTGATAGCTTCCTTACATCTCTTAAAATTCTTATCATACTTCTGGTCACTTGTGTCAAGGTTGTGTAAAAGGTAAACATTTTGACAAAAGGATAAGTAAAGCTTTATGTTTAGGAAAGTAAACGTTGGCAATATAATGAGCAATCATCTGGTCTAGTGTTCTGTAATATAAACCAAGTTGTATTAATGCCAGAATATTGTCACTTTATCCTCTAGAGTTTTAAATTTTTGTTTCCAATTGTGATTATCAGGATAAAGTTGCTTTGCATCATTGTTTCAGGGGTTATAGGCATAAACCTCTTTAAATGTATGTTTTTATACCATGTCCATCACCAAAATCCTTCACCATGCATTTGAAATTTTACCGCAACCATCTATCAGAAGCAAAATTAAAGATTTTTCCAATTAAAGATACTTACTGGTAGGAAAGGACAGGAAAAGGTATAGAGAATATAAACAGGAACTCCACAGACTTACTAGCCAAAAAAATATTTTTAAATGATACTGTAATTTTTTATAAAATTAAATGTGTTTCTCACACTTCAGTTTTTCTCATGAACTTTGTATATCTTTATTGCTCATCCTTCTTTTCTTAAAATAACCTTGATAATCATATATCACTTCAAAATAATTCTTGAATAGTCTGACATACCTTTGTCTCCCTCACCTTACCCATTGCCATCTTGTTGCTATTCCCTACTTTAAATTCTAAGCTAATATAATCAGTTTTTCTTTTCCTTTGCCATTAACTATCTTTTTTAAAAAAGAACACTTAGCCAAGATGTTTGATTGCATACTTTATGCATCTTTTAAGTATATTTGTATCCTTTTCATTTTATATTTCATCAAAAATTTCTGAGGCCTTGTATTCTAAAAAATATTTATTATCATAGCCTCATATTTGGATAACTGTGAGTTATATATAAAATTCTAGATTTTGTTTCTTCAGTACTTTGAAAATCCATGGTCTTTTATCCTGTTCTATCATTTCTTCAGAAACATCTTTCTTTATATATTTTGTTTTTCTCTCAGTCCATATTTTCCAAATATTTTCAATGTTCATCCCTTAGGCTTTTCTTTATATTTTCTATATCCCTGTCCTTCCCTTAGTCTTGAGACTTCCTCCTGCTGATCTTCAAATTCATCATGTATTCCTCATTTTAAGTCTACTGTTCTTCCAGTCAGTATGTTTCAGGTGAAATATTTTTTATGCCTCACATTTCTATTTACATCTTTGTTTTCTTATTCTTAATTACATGTGGTAATACCTTTTCCTTATTTTTCTTTTTTTTTCTTTTTTTTTTTAAGATTTATTTATTTATACAAGAACTGGGGCACAGGCCAAAGGTGTGGGAGGGTGAGAGGATTCACCAGAAAGAGACTGAGAAACAGCACAGACAGACTGACCGAAATACACTGCTGAGGGAAGCAGTAGGTGAGACAAGAGAGGCCTGCTACGCCATGTGAGCATCTCCGTGACTGCTGGGGATGGAATGGGCACTGCAGAGGCTGCAAACAGCGTCACAGCGCTGCGGTCAACCACCTGCACCACCAGGGAGGCCCTCCTTATTTTTCTTAGTATTTTATAAGGTTAATCTTAAATTCTTGGGCCTTCAGAATTTATTTTTCCGGTACTTTTTAGATTCTGTGTGCCAGTATTTTATTTCTCTTTAAAAATAGTTGTGTTTCTCATGTCTTGATATTTTAACCTGTAAGATCATTTTACCCTGAGGATAATGGCTATTCTATCTGACATTATATTTGGGGCAAGGTCAATGCCCAGGTCGAGTCATTCTCAGTACACTCAGAGAATGGGAAGTAGGTAAAAAAGCCCCCAGGCTTACCTGAGAAATCAAAGTGAATTTATCAAAGTTCAGAGTTTATCTTTTAGTAAAAAATGATGAATTATAAAATAATTCAATATAAATTAATTTTTGGTCCTTTTTTACACTTTCCTAAATTTCTACAACAAGCATATATTGCTTGTGTATTCTAAAATACATATTTTAATATGTATTTTGCAAATAAAATATGTATTAATAAAATAAGCAACAGGTAAAATGGGGGTTGGTAGGTTGGATGTGCCAAGCATTTACTTTGATCTCTCTATTATTTCACTTGACTTTTTTAAGTTTGAATTTAAAGAAGAAAGAAATATTACTGGTCTATATATAATGTTCATTGAATTATCAGAATAAGGAAACAATTCATCTAAATTGTCAGACAGTATAACATAAAGTACACATCATAGTAGATTATACTATTTATTTATTTTTACTTACTGCATAGGTAATCCTTACATGTGGATATTTAGCATTGTTTTCTATTGCTCTATCAAAGTAAATTTCAACTAATTATTGTGATAAGTTAATTTTACTGATTTTACTTATTTTACTTTCTTGTCTCTAACTCTATCATCTTTATGTATAAGGCAGTGGACTTACTTATCATGTACGCTCATACATATAACACATAGACTAATTAGGAATGGGAAAGGATAATTAGATCTGGCAATTATATCACTGGTTTAGTTTCAGTTTACTGCTACATAGCCATGTGTTGATTAGCAATGTTTCAGTCAATAATGGACCACATCTTCAATGGCAATGCCAATAGGCTATATACCATATAGCCTAGAAGTATAAAAGGTGAAATCATCTAGGTTTGTGTAATTACAGTCTGTGATGGTCACACAATTACAAAATCACCTAGGTGACATTTCTCAGAATGTATACTCATTGTTAAGTGATGTATGAAAGAAATGAAAGTCAGATAGGGTA
This sequence comes from Talpa europaea, assembly GCF_964194135.1. Classification (NCBI taxonomy): domain Eukaryota; kingdom Metazoa; phylum Chordata; class Mammalia; order Eulipotyphla; family Talpidae; genus Talpa; species Talpa europaea. Next base: position 90,966,234 of record NC_140073.1, read on the forward strand.
AAGAATGAACTGAAAGAAACAAAATGGAAGTGGCCACTTTTCCATGTAGATTGTCAACAAGAGGGTTGATAGCAGTATCATGGAGGAAATAATTTATGGTTACTGAACATTACCCAAATTGAATGGTCTTCAAAGAGTAAAGAAAAACAAATACAGTGGTAAAGAAATGGACTCAAATTAAAATAGAGATTTCTGATAATTAATTGGTGAATCATTTTGCTTTTGAGGTTTGGAAAAAAGTCAGTTACCTTTTTTCCCCTATGAATTCTTACCCAAATTAACAATGGATCAAAGATAACTGTATCTAAATATTTAACAAAATATAATGGTGTTAGGAACATGTGGTTTAAAAGAAACAAAAAAAAACAGCCAATATATATATAGACTAAGAAATGACAGTGTGGGGTGATTAAATAGCAAAAATGCTAAAACAGCCACAGTTTGGGCATATATTCAAAGTGGTAAAAGCAAAATAGTAAAATTATTAGGAAAGTCTTGAAAAACAGGTTCATTAGGTCTAGAAATTCTCATATCTGAAATAAATATGTATGGGATGGATTTAGTGATGCTTTAGACATTGTAGATAAAAAGTAGACTTGCATAATTATCTCCAAATGAAACAGAAAGTATGATGGAAAAAAAAGAGCTGTACCCAAGTGTCCTGATATCACATACACTAAAAATAGGTAATGGAATTTCCAGAAGAAGGAAATATTTGAAAAAATGATGACCAAAAATTTTCCACATTTCATGAAAAATATCAACTCACAAATTCCAAGAACTCAATTAACTCCCAATAGGGGGAGACACACACACACACACACACACACACACACACACACACACAGTGTGTGTGTGTGTGTGTTTCCAGGATACATCATTTCTAAACACTAGTGAAAGAAAAATTATAAAAGCAGAGACTAAAAGGAGATATTACACACAAAAGACAGTAAAATATTTGCATTATTTCTAATCAAAAACAATGCAAATCAGAAAACATTGGAATGAGATTGGTACTGAGAAAAGAAACTGCAAACTCCTGTACATAAAACTTATATAATGTTACAATGCAATGTTACTTCAATAAAAAATGCCAAAAAATTCTGTATTCAGAAAAAAATCTAAAATAATGACATTTTCAGATAAAGCAAGAGCAAAGAATTCATTGGCATTATATGTGTGTTACAAGAAATATTAAATGTAGTCTTATGACAAAAATAAAAGTGATATTAAATGAACACCCTCTACACAGAATAAAGAACCTCAGAAATGGTAGATGCAAGACTTTTTCTCATCAGTTAAATTTTTGGAAAGATAACTGCCTATTTAAATCAAAAACAGTAATAAAGGCAAGTACAAAAGTATTGTGGATTTCTAATATATTTAGTAGTAAAATGTATGCCAAGAGTGCAGAGAATGGAGGGAAAAATGGAAGTGTAATGTCTTTAGATTTTTACACTATTAGGAAGTGGTATGCTGTTCAAGGTCAGCTTTGATAAGTTTCATGATGATTATTTAAACTTCGTAACAACCTTTCAAGACATAAAACCAAGAGATATAGCTTATAAGTCAATGGAATTGAAAGTGGAGTTCTGAAAATTTTAACTCATTCAAAAGAACAGCATTTAAGAAGAGATGTGGCCAAGTAGAAAACGAATAAGCAAGATGGCAGACTTATCCAAGTCTATGATTATATTAAATGTAGATTGTCTAAGCAGTCTTATAAAATAGCATATTCTGTCAAACTGATAAAAGTTCATTGAATAAAATATAATGATTGGCAAAAACTACTTTTTTACTTTTTGCTAATTAATGCTTTTGTTTCTTTTTTATTCTTTTGGCATTTATAGAAACATTTTTATTACAAGTGTCCTATTGAGATAAAATTAATGTATAACATTATTGGTTTCAGGTGTACAGTATAATGATTCATTGTATGTGTATATTGCAAAATGATCATCACAATAAGTGTACTTTCATCACTACACATTGTTATAAATTTTTTTCCTTATGATGAGAACTTTAAGATTTACTCCCTCAGTAATATTCAGATATACAATACAGTACTATTAACCATAATCACCATATATATTATGTCCCAAAGACATAATATTTTTATTTTATAAATGGAAGCTTGTACTTTTTTGCTACCTTTTCTCATTATGCCCACTGACACTCTGGCAAGCACTAGTCTGCTCTTTGTATCTATGAGTTTGTCTATTTATTAGAGTCCATGTGTAAGTGATATCATATAGTATCACTTATGATAAGTTATATCATTTGTCTTTGTCTGACTTACTTTACTGAGCATAATGCCAGTAAAATATCAGGTCTATCCATGTTGTTGCAAATGAAAAGATTTCCTTCACGTTTTGACAAAATAATATTACATTATCAATCTATTATACCTCTCTCTCTCAACACACACCCCAACACCTCTACATCTATCTGTAATTATCCATATATCATTTATATTTATTTCACAATCTCTTTATTCCACATCATTGGACAAAGAGATTGTTTCTATGTTTGACTATTGTAAATAATGCTGCAGTGAACTTGGAATTCAAGTGCAAAACACTTCAATTAGTGTTTTTCTCTTCAGTGCCAAAATGCCCAAAAATTAATTACTGGATCATATTGTAATTCTCTTATATATATTTTATTGAAGGAATATTGGTTTACAACATAAAGGTTTTAGTTGTACATCCTTAAATCAACATCTGTGTATGCTACATTATGTTTATCACCAGAATTATAGTTTTTGTTAATCATCGTTTACTTGAACCCTTTACCCCAATTTAGCACCCCCATTCTTCCTGCTCTTTGGTAACCCCTATTTTGTCCTTACAGCTATAAGTTTATTTTTGTATGATTTAGTTTATTCATTTATTTTGTTTCTTTTTTTTAATTCTTTTTTTTTATAGAGGCATTTTTTTTATTTATTCATTTATTTGTTTGTTTTGTTTATATATGCACTGGGTACAGTCAGAAGCATGGGAGGGTGAGAGAATTCACCAGAGCCAGAGCGGGGGTGTGGGGGGGCAGAGCAGGCAGAAGGAGCGAAGTACACTGCTGAGGGGAGCAGCGGGCGGCAGGAGAGGTCTGTGCGCCATGTGGGATCCTCCTCCTGTGGCCGGGGAGAAGCTGGGGATGGAACCGGCGCTGCAGAGGCTGCGGGCAGCTTCACAACCCAGCGCTCAACCGCTGCGCCACCGGGGAGGCCCTATTTTGTTTCTTTATATGCCACATATCATACCATGTTTGTCTTTCTCCATCTGACTTCTTTCACTGCATATAAAACTCTCTAGTTCCGGGCCTCCCCGGTGGCACAGTGGTTGAGCACTGGGTTGCGAAGCTGCCCGCAGCCTCTGCCGCGCCGGTTCAATCGCCAGGTGGGGCAAGGGTCCCACATGTTGCTCAGACCTCTCATGCCTCCTGCTGCTCCCCTCAGCAATGTGTTTCGTCACTCTGCCTGTTCTGCTCTCCACTCTGGCTCTGGTGGGTTCTGTTGCCTTCCTGCGCTTCTGACTCTGCCCAGTGCTTGTGTAAATAAATCAATCTTTAAAAAAAAAAAAAAAAAAAAACCTCTTTAATTACATCCATGTTATTACAAATATCAATATTTTAACTTCTTTTTATGGCAAAGTACTATTCCATTATGGTCATATACCATGTACTCTTTATCTAGCCATCTTTATCAATGGGCACTGAGGGTCTTTCTAATTCTGGTTCTTGTGAATAATGCTGCAGTGAACATGGTGTGTGTTTGTGTGCATTTAATGTTTTCTCTCTTTTTTGGATAAAAAAGGGGAATACTGGATCCTATCAGTTCTGTTTTTAATTTTTTCCAGAACGTTAATACAGTTTTTTCATAGCAGGAGAACCAAATTACATTCCCACCAAGAATGCACGAGTGTTCCCTATTTTCTCCATCTTTGTAACATTTTTTTTTTTTATAGAGGCATGTTTTATTTATTTATTTATTTGTTTGTTTGTTTTGTTTATACATGCACTGGGTACAGTCAGAAGCTCGGGAGGGTGAGAGAATTCACCAGAGGCAGAGCGGGGAGCAGAGCAGGCAAAAGGACCGAAGTACACTGCTGAGGGGAGCAGCGGGCGGCAGGAGAGGTCTGCACGCCATGTGGGACCCTCCTCTGGTGGCCGGGGAGCAGCCGGGGATCGAACCTGCGTTGCAGAGGCCGCGGGCAGCTTCGCAACCCAGCGCTCAACCGCTGCGCCACCGGGGAGGCCCCATCTTTGTAACATTTATTTCTTGTCTTTTGATGATAGCCATTCTACCAGGTATGAGGTGATAATCTCATTGTGGTTTTGATTTGCATTTCCCTGATGACTGGTGATACTTATAGAGCTTTCATATATGTATTGTCTATGTGTATATTTTTGGAAAAATGTTTATTTAGATACTCAGCCTATTTTAAAATTAGATTGTTTGATTGAGATATGTTATTCGTATATTTTAGATATAAACCTCTTAGCAACTATATTCTCCCTTTCTGTAGGTTGCCTTTTTATTTTGTTAATGATTTCCTTTGCCATGCAGAAGCGTTATGATTTGATGTAGTCCCATTTATTTATATTTGTTTTTGTTGCTTTTGCTTTGAGTGTCAAAACTAGGAAATTTTTGCCAAGACCAATGGCAAGGAACTTACCGCCTGTGTTTTATTTAGAAGTTTCATATCTTAACATTCATATCTTTAGTCCATTTGAGTTAATTTTTGTGTGTGTTATAACATAGTGGATGTCTCATTTTTTGGTGTGGCTTTACATTTTTCTTATCACCATTAACTGAATAAACTGTCCTTGGTGTTTTTTTCTGAAGTAGAGTTTTAAATGTAGTCTGAAAGAATTACTGAATCATAGTTCTCCAAAGAAACAGAACTGTGTGTATATGTATGTATGTGTGATATAAATATGTTGCTTGTATATGTGTAAAGAGAGCGATTACATGGAATTAGCTTACACAATTATAGCTGGCTAGTAAGAAGTCTGTAGTGCATGCCAACAGACAGAAATCTGTTGGGCAGGATCGAATGCTTCATTCTTGAGGCAGAATTTCTTCTTTAGGAAAATCTGAGCTTTACTCTTAAGACCTTACAAGTGATTGGATAAGGTTCACACATTATGGAGGTGCCCCCAGACTATGGAAGTTAATCTCCTTTATTAAAGTGAACAGATTTGTAGACATTAATATCTATTAAAAATTATACAATAACTTCACAGTAACACCTAGGTCATATTTAACTGAATAACTAAGTATCTATCCAAGTTGACACAGAAAAATTGCCATTACAAAGATAATAATATGGCAGACTTTGGAAGGCAGTTTCATAATACATTTTAACATTTCAATATTAATGCATTCCTCTAATTGTGGCATCTAAAGGAAAAACAAATAAATGGAATAATGTAGTAAAGGGGAAAGATTAGTTATTAGTACAGATTATATGATTTCTTTGTTGACACAGTTTTGCATGGTGTATTTGCTGTATCTACAAAAGAAGATATCCTATACAAAATATGACTGAAGTATCTGTTAGTACACAAAATATGGCTAAGTGGTTAGACTTTTTTTTTTAAGATTTATTTATTTATGCATACAAGAGCTGAAGTACAGGCCAGAGATGCGGGTGGTAAGAGGACTCACCAGAGACAGAGTGGGGAACAGAAGAGGCAGATTGACTGAAGTACACTGCTGAGGGGAGCAGCAGGCTAGTCAGGAGAGGTCTGTTGTGCCATGTGGGTTGCTCCCTGGCCGCCTAGGGATTGAACTCTTGCTGCAGAAGCTGCAGATTGCTTCATAGTGCGGTGCTTAACCCCTTTCGCCACCAGGGAGGCCCCTAGTGATTAGACTTTTAAACAAATATATCATGCCATCCAGCTGAATGTTCAATCCTCCAAAATAATCATTTTAGGAGATTATATCTTTTAATTTATGGTGCTAATATTCCTTCATATTTTGATTCTCATCTTCTAGAGTTGCTTCCTGCGCCTGAAATGCATTCTTTCTACTACAATGATAATTCTTTCACCTTTTTGCTTTTTGTCATTTCCTCAGTAAAGCCTATCTGATCATTCATTTTAAATTGCAACCTTCTTCCACCTTACTTTGCTTTCTTTTATTCCATAACATTTACACTTTCTGATGCATTATATATTGTACATATTTATTATCTGCCTGCTCTAGAAGCTAAACAACACTATGACCTGGATTTTCAAGTCTAGTATAGATACTTCTTCAAAGAGTTTGCAGATATAAAATCTCAATTTTTATAAAAATGTAGCATATAAAGCAAGTATGATCAAACTTAAATTGTTTGAAACAGAAATAAGATCTGATTTCACCACAGTGGAAACGTCATGTGCTAATGAGTTCTAAAAATATTTAGCTTGGCATAAAGGAAAATGTTCCATAAAACAAGACCTCCTAAAGAAACACTTTTAATATAAATTAGTTTGCCTTTGTGTACTTTCTTTTTACTAGTAAAAGAAATTTTTTAAAGCCACTTTAAGAGTTTTTAAATTAAGCACTGGAAACAATTTTCATTTTAAAAGTTCCTTTGTACACCATTTATTTGCTGGGTATTCTAAAAGCTAGCATAAACAATGAAGGAAACAAGTCACTGCCCTCATGGATCTTACTATATACCGTGCAGGACAAACAATAGACAAATAAATAAATAATATAATTTCCAAAAGTGATATGTTTTAAAAAGAAAAGTAAAATATGGTATGTAATTTGAGGTTCATAGGAGGCTGGGGGTGCTATTTTAGATAAGATGATCTAGGAAGAAGTCTCTGAGGAAATGAGGTTTAAGCAGAAACCTCATGACTGATAACATGGGAGCCAGGTCTGGGACAAGAGTGTCCAGGGTGAATGGAACAGCAAAGGAAAAGCCTATAGGGTCAGCAAGTACTAATGTGTGAGATAGAGCAAAAAATCCCGAGTGCTGATGTGGAGAAAGTGAGGGAAAGTATTAGATTTATAATAACTTTATAAGGGCTTTAGAGATCAAATTAAGAAATTTAAGGGCTTCCCTGGTGGCACAAGGGGTTAAGACCCAGCACTATGAAGCTATCTGCAGCCACTGTGGCACGAGTTCGATCCCCCACCAGGGAGCTACCCACATGGCACAGCAGACCTCTACTGACTCACCTGCTGCCCCCCTCAGCAGTGTATTTCAGTCAATCTACCTGTTCTGTTCCCCACTCTGTCTCTAGTGAATCCTCTCACCCCCCCACACCTCCAGCCTGTACCCCAGTTCTTGTATGCATAAATAAATTAATCTTTTTAAAAAAAGTTTAAAAAAAGAAGAAATTTAAATTTAAATTTTATTTTAACCATAACAGGAGGCCATTGGTGGATTTTGAAAAAGGTAAATGTATGTGATTTCTAAAACATTTTTGGAAAATATATTAATAACAGTGTTTTGCTTAAAAACCAACTTTTAAAAGACATAAAATAATTTTCACTGGAAAAGCTTTTTAATAATTGAAAAATGTACAAGTTAAATTAAACAGCACTTAAAAATATATGAATTAATATTTGGTACTTACAACAGGAAGATGTGATTTTCTTAATATTCATGGATTGCTAACAAAAAAATTTGTATAAAAGATAAGAACATGGAATTTACCACAGAAAAATGCATATGCCCAATAAACATGAAAATGTTCAATTTGACAATATCTCCTTTCCACTGTGATAATGTCACACTGTGATTGCTGCCCTTACAGGTTTTCTGTTCTTTTCCTAGAGTATCCTTGTTATCAAGTATGTGCCAGTTCCTTTTATTATTACTAATAATTAAATAAAATGTTTTACCTGGATAGCTATTTTCAAGAGAGGTGTGTGTGTGTGTGTGTGTGCTGGTAAGATGGATGAAGGTAGGGGAGGGTTCACAGTGTTCTTATGTAATTGCTAGTCTTCACATGGAAATAGTCTTCTCTGTTGCCACAGACACAAAGTACTTCCTGGAAAAATGGATTGTTTGTGTATTATCTCTGCTACTCTAAACCTAACAAGATCTAATATTCTGCTGACAACTCACCTCTGTTCATATAAATGTGATTACAAACAAGTCCTATAGCAACTTAGGGTGAAGTGTATACCTTTAGGGAATATCTTTTACCATCATTTCTGAACTTTTCTCTGAGAGACCCTCCACCACTACCTTTCTCCAAGCCTACTTTTTTTCACTAATTCTCTTGTGGCTCATACTAGATCTCTGCTGCTTCTACCTACTTTAGAGTTTGGAGATTATATCTGAATCCTAATAAGGCTGACCATGTATTACCTGAGTTTCTCCATGGAGGAAGGAAAAGAAAGAGGTTGAGAAGGAAGAGGGAAAAAAATGAATCCAGAAAAAATGATCTAGAAAGCAAAACCTCTAGGAAAGATACAGTGAAATAACAGAAGAGCTGGCCAAAGTTAGGAAAGAAGTATTTATTTCAAAGATGGAATTAAAAAGAACACAAGAGACTAGACACTATGGAGAAGGAATATGAAAAAGAATGAATGAATACGAAATATGAAAAAGAAAAAGGAATATGAAAAAGAAAAAGAATTAATAAAATAAACCAAAGAAAATAAAATGATTAGGTCTCTCCAATGTGTATATGTACAGACAAATAGATTGAGATTGACTCAAAAGAAAGAAAAATAGAAAACAAATAAATATTTAAAGATAAAATCTAACAACTCTTATAAAAGAGAGGAAAATTAGTATCCATATCGAAAAGACACACCTATGGGTCAGGAAAAATTAATCTAGGCTATCAATGCTAAAGTATATCTTCATGAAGTCAGTGAACTTTAAACATTAAAAAAAAAGGGATAGGCTTATCTTTTATTTATATATATTAAAATTTAGTGCCACTGACAGTGAAGTAACATTTACACGATTTTGTGGAAAGTCTTTTGTCTTTTAAATTCAAACCGTCTTCAGGTATAAAGACTACAGGTAAGTTTGAACTCAAAATATCGTTTCAAGTCTGTCCTTCTTGAAAATATTCCTAGAAAATGAGTGCCAATTAAATGGAAATACCTAGAAAAATTACCACTGAAGGATGCATGGTGAGTATTGAGAGGACTTAGTGGTAATATAAAGACTAAAATGTGGGAATTGAAGTTAAAGGACAAAGGGTAAAATCCTATCTTCCCTAAAAGTGGAAATGGTACACTCCTCAAACTATTTTGTTCCCTTTTCTCCCAGATTTTTGTACTTGTAAATTTGTTGGTTTTCTCCTCTATGTATGTACAAGCCAAAGAATGTCAGTTAAAACTGCAAATAGTAAAGGTATGAGCAGAATTTAACAGTACAAAGCAACACACTGAAAAATATTAACTGAAATATAATGAAGGAAAAGCTGTAAAGAGTAATAGAAAATATGCTAATATTATGATTGCTAATAGAAATTACTAATAGATCTTGGATATAGAATTAAAACATAAAGTTATAAATAACATGTCAATTTGTAAATACAGAGTTGCATAAAGTTATAACTATAAACATAACTCCTGGAACAAAGATACAGAGAAACTACAAGTGGGGAAAAAGGAGATAACTAAAAATAAAATCTTTTCTTTAAAAATCTGGAAAATAAGTTAAAGTAATAACAGAACGAAGGCAAACTCTATCAGATACTTATTGCCACACTTATCATTTAAGATTGTACTAAATAAAGGTGGGCCTCCCCTGGTGGCGCAGCGGTTGAGCGCTGGGCTGTGAGGCTGCCCGCAGCCTCTGCAGGGCTGGTTCGTTCCCTGGCTGCTGGCGAGGGTCCCACCAAAAAAAAAAAAATGTACTAAAGGAATCAGCCAAGAGAAAAATGAATGTAAGTGGATTACACTCGTGTTATTTTAAAAAGTGAATTTCCAGCTAAGAATGAAATTCTGTTCTCTGGTTTATGCACAAAACACCACTAAAGTGTTTTAGACATGTTGAAAACTAAGCAAGGGTAAAAATCAAGGCAAATAAATGCAACGAAGTACTTAGGTCAGACAAGTAATCCGTCTATAGAAACACAAATCAGATGAAAAAAGTTTCTTTTTTTTTTAAAGCAAATAGTACAATTCACTATGAAGATTTAGCAGTATGAATATCTATAAACCAAATAACTTGGTGCTAACACTCATAAAGCAAAAGCCATGCATGTGAAAAGGGAAAATAAAAACACACTACACTTAGAAATTTATTCATTCTCTCACAGTACAGTACATAACAGACCAAATAAAGGTCAGGATAAAAGAACAAGGAAACACTAAAAGCATTTGCCCAGAAATCAGAAACAATTGGCAAAGGTGCCAGTTGTCTTGACTATCATTTAACATTTTGATGATGAGACCAGTCAGGAGAAAGATAATAGATGTTTTAAATTTTTTTTAATGAACATAAAACCCCTGCATGCAGATGATTTGCTTATATACCTGGGACTGCCGACCAAAATAAAATCAACTGAGTAACTAGTACAAATAATAAGAGAATTCCCTGAGATATTATGACACAAAATTAATGTATCCATTTAGGTAACTTTCATGTATACCAAAAAAACTCTTAGTTAAGCCCTAGTGCTGTGTCATGCTTAGGCATGTACTGTTTGGGTATGTGCCATACACCTATGTTTGCTGTAATAAATAACCACACATGTCATGGCTTAATGCCACAGATATTTATCGTCTCACAGTCCAGATGTCAAATGTCTGAAATCAGTTATCACCAGGACAAAATCAAGGTGTTGCCAGGGCCATATTCTTTCTAAAGATTTTACCGATAAAACGTAACTTACCTGGAAAAATTAATGGCCCACTGAAGTTCATCATGAATTTGAAAACTATTTTGTGACCATTTATCAAATAAGGAGTTAACATTCAATATTACATATGCATATGTATATATAAAATCATATAACTCAATAGAGGACCTGAAGAGACATTTTTCAAAATAAGACATACAGGTGTAACAGATACATGACATGTTGGGCATCACTTGTCAGAGAAATCCAAATCTAAACCACAATGAAATACCACCTCATACCTGTTATAAAGGCTATAATAGAGATTACTGGTATTGTTGAGGATATGAAGGAAAGGGAATGTTTGTCTACTGTTTGGGGATTCCACAAAAAATTAAAGATAAGTTTACTGTGTTGTCCCATATCTGAATATGTGTTTCACTTCTGAGACTATATCAAAAGGGAAAGAAGTCACTGTCTCAAAGATACCTGCACCCTATGCTTATTGCCACATTATTCACAATAGCCAAAATATGGAAACAACCTAAGTGACCATTGCATGTATGTGTGTGTGTGTGTGCATGTGTATGATATATATATATATATATCATGTATTTGTGTGAAATGATACATATTAATAATACGTTTTAATGTTATTTAATATTAAGAAAGACCATGCCATTTGTGATAGTCATTGAGGGCACTGTGCTAATTAAATAGTGTCAGACAGAGACAAATTCTGTATGAGCTCATTTATATATGGGATTTTTTTTAAAATAGCCAAACTCTTATAAATAGAGACTAGAATCATCATTGCCAGGGACTGGGAAGTGGGAGAAATATGGAGATTTTGGTTAAAGAGTACAACCTTCCTTTTATAAGATGACTGAGTTCTCAGATTTAATATTTAGCATGGCATATATAGCTAACAATACTGTATTATTTACTTGAAAGTTGCTAAGAGAATAGATCTTAAATGTTCTCACCACAAGAAAATTGTAATTATGTGAGGTAATAAATGTGTTAACTAACCATATTGTGGTAATCATTTTGCAAAATAAAAGTATATTTAATAATCATGTTGTACACCTTAAATTTACCAGTGTTATATGTCTTATATCTCAGTAAAGCTGGAGGTGAAGGAAAGACATATCCTCCAAGGGAAAAGAATATAATCTAGATGAAATTATTTATGATCTATGTTAATATCAAAGGATTATACCACAGAAATAATAACTTTGATTATGAGATGCTGCCTAGACAGCATTGACTAGTGTTAGGTAATATGTAATAAATACATCAGATTACTTTCCTAACTCAGAAAAACTACAAATTCCCAAGCATATTTGTTACCAAAAATTTCTTAGACAGGTTTATATGATATTTATAGATTGAGACTTAAGGAATTATTGATGATGTTTATCTATGAAGAGATGGGGCTCTTATTTATACCCTTCTGTGTTCTTTGAACTTTACCATAATCATGAATTAATTTAAGAAATTAAAAATCACTTTAGAAATAAACAAATTATGGTATGTCTCTGTGAGTGGATAATATTCTTATCCAAGAGTCCAGAAAAGGAGATTATCTGAGTTAAAGTAGATAGTATGGCCTTCATGAAAAATGTGTGGCTTAGACTATGTTTTAAAATAGAAGGAAGGGGGCCTCCCTGGTGGCGCAGCGGTTGAGCGCTGGGTTGCAAAGCTGCCCGCTTGCAAAGCTGCCCGCAGCCTCTGCAGCGCCGGTTCAATCCCTGGCCCGGCCACCGGGCTAGGGTCCCACATGGTGCGCAGACCTCTCCTGCCACCCGCTGCTCCCCTCAGCAGTATAGTGCGGTCCTTCTGCCTATTCTGCTCCCCGTTCTGGCTCTGGTGAATTCCCTCACCCTCCCGCACTTCTGACTGTACTCAGTGCTTGTATAAATAAATCTTTTAAAAAAAAATAATAAAATGAAATACAAGGAAGGTTTGTAAAATAAGAAAGGCAATGGAAGAGCATAACAGAAGGAAGAATGATGTTTGATGTCTGCTTTGGTCTGTACTTCTTGCTAATTGTACAGATCTATTTATTTTTCTTTATATTATCCAATTATACTGTATAGTTCCTATGTATAGAACTTGAAAATATTCCACAGTAGAGATTTAAGTTTAGTAGACCTGTACTTCATTTATTCCACATTTATCAACCGATGTTATGTAGCTTGCATGTCATACAACAGTAAAAAAAAAACATGAAATGAAGGCACTTTTGCTGTGTTTTTGCTTCACCCGGACAACTACTTTAATTGATTTAAAGTATGATTCTTCATTTCTTCTAGGTGAATTGTCTGACAGGAAACCATTTTGTGATCTTCCAACATATCTAATTTTTGTTCAACAATTTTAGCTGTCATTCTTTTTTTTTTTAGTTATACCTGTAAATATCACTTGAATATTATAATTATTTTGTAAATTCTTTTTCCTATGTGGCATTTATATAGACTCTCTGTTTCCCAAGTTGTCTCTTTAATTGCTTGTTTTTTTTAGAAACTTAAACATGAAACTTTTAATAACAGAACAAGTATTTCCATGAATTATAGTTAATAGAGTGTCACCAAGTACCTCTGTTCTATAAATTATAATAACAGAATTTCTTTGAAGCAAATTAAGTTTTAAGTAAGTGTATCCACTTATGTTTCTGTATGAGATTTATTAAACATCTTTATATTTAATGCAAATTTTTTTCCAAATCCAAATGATTTTAACTCTTTTAATTACTTGTGTCTTTTCATTTTTATTGGCATAATATATTAGAACTTCTTTATTTGACTTTACCATGAATGCATAGGTTTTTTTCATGCATTGGATTTTTTTAATCACCTTCTAAAACTGATTAAGTGAACATACTAGTCTGAATAACTAAATTTGCTATACATGACCATTCAATTATATATATATATTCTTGTGTTGTTTGAGACTTACTTTCATCATTACTTACTTATAAAGTAAGAATAACTACCTATTGAAGGGAAGCATTAGTTTTTCATTACTTTTCAGGTCCAACTAAAATTCTAATGTGAATGTTAAGAATCATAATAAAGACCATTTGATCACAGCATCTTTACCTATTGTATAATAGATCGTAATATCATTTTGATTTTAAAAAACTGCCTTTTTCCAGCTGTAAGAATTAGCTCAATTTCTTTATCCTAAATTAAGATCTAGAAATTATTTTTTATATAAATCAGCTGTGACTGATAATCTTCACATTATCTTCCCTTACCTCCAGTGTCAAAAGTCTTTATGAAAGACTGCTGAATTTTTTTCTAATACTTCAAACATACCACATCACTTTACAGAAACTTTTCGAGAATTAGCAGGAGCTATAAAAAGACTGGGAAATGTATATTTTCATTAATTATCCAGCCCAAATTGTGTTTTATACTTTATTTTATAATTTTTAACTATTAAACTTATATTGTGATCTTAAAAGCCCAAAACAATTATATTTTTGATCTTTTTTTTTTTTGAGGTAAAATTTGTTTACAACACTGTATATGGTTAGGAGTATAGATTCACACTGATTAACATGAGTATTACCATACCATGCCCACCACCAAAGCACTGGTAAAAACTACACCATAATCCATTGGGTTCCATTCCCCATCTCCTCCACTCCTGGTAGACTCACAATGCTATTACGGTAGTATTTTACTCTAGTTTTGGTTTACATTTCCCTGATGATAAGTGATGATGAGCATTTTCATGGGCTGTGTCTATCTCTTAAAAGGGAAGTGTCAAATTTAGTTCTTATGCCCATTTTTTGATTGAGTTGTTTTCTTATTGTTGAGGTGTATGAGCTCTTTGTAAATCTTGAAAATTAGCCAAATTAGCCAATAACCAAAAGGCTATCTTTTCATTTTAAGCATAGTTTCTTTTACTATGCAGAACCTTTTTAGCTTGGTTTCATCCCATTTGTTTAATTTTACTTTTCTTTCCCTTGTCATGGTAGTGAAGTCCCCAAAGACATTCTTAAAGCCAAGATCATAGAGTATTTTCTCCAATTAATTTTGTGTTTTCAAATCTTCCATTCAAGTCTTAGATTCATTTTGAGTTAATTTTTGTGTGTGATGTGAGACAGTGATCTAGCTTCATTCTTTTCCTTATGGCCGTCCAGTTTTCCTAGCATTATTTGTCGAAGAGTCTTTACTCCATTGTATGTTCCTGGTACCTGTCATAAATTAACTAGGGATTTATTTCTGGATATTCAGGTCTATTCCATTGATCTCTGTGTCCATTTTTATTCCAATAGCCTGCTGTTCTGATTACTGTTGATTTATAGCATTGCATTTGAAGTATGAAAGTGTTACATCGCCATTCTTTTATCACAATTGCTTTGGCTGTTTCAGGTTATTGTGGTTCCATTTGAATTTGACTAATGTTTGCTCATTTTCTTTCACAAATGCCATTGAAATTTTAATTGGGATTGTGTTCTATGTGTATATTGCTGTGGGTGAGATGATTTTAACAATGTTATTTAACCCAATTTATGAGCAAAGAATATCCTTTCATTTCTTTGTGTCTTGCTTTCATTTTAATAATATCTTATAGTTTGTGTTGTACAGGTGTTTTACCACCTTTGTTATGTTTATCCCTAGGTTGTGTGTGTATGTGTGTGTGTTTGTTTCTTTAATTGTTTGATACAATTGTGAATGGGAGTGTTTTCTTGATTTCTTTCTCTTTTCATTTAATTTTTGCCTATAAAAACACAACCAGTTTTTGTCAAATTGATTTTACAGACTGCTACTTTACCATATAATTCATTGTTTCCAACAGTTTTTTTAGCAGAGTCTTTAGGGTTTTCTATATATATTATCATGTCATATATAAACAATGATAGTTTTACTTCTTTTTGAATTTGGATTTCCTTTGTATTTTTCTCTTTCCTAATTGCTCTAGCTACGGCTTTTGATACTATATTGAATAATAGTGGTGAGAGTAAATATCGTTGTCTTGTTCTTGATTGTAGAGAACAAGCTTTCAGTTTCTCACCCTTGAATATAATATTAACCGAATTTGGCATATATAATCTTTATCATGTTGAGGTATGTTCCTTTTATCCCCATTTTATTGGGAGAAAAGACCAAAGCAATTTTTACTTTTTAAAAAAGATTTATTTTATTTATTTATACATATAAGAACTAGGGTGTGTGCCAGAGGGGCAGTGTGAGAGGGGTGAGAGGATTCACCAGAAACAGAGTGAAGAGCAGAACAGGCAGATTGAGTGAAATAACACTGCTGAGGGGAGCAGTGGGTGAGACAGGAGAGGTCTGCTGTGCCATGTGTCAGCTCCCTGGCCAGGGAGCGAACTTGTGCTGCAGTGGCTGCAGGTGCCAGGGAGGATGGGAGGCCCCAAAACAATTTTTTTAAAGAATTTTTAAATATTGTTGTGATTTATAACATTTTATGGTAAATGTTGGGAGCAGCTTGAATTTGACTCAAGGACATATCCTAGAGTCTAGCAATTATTTATTTGCAAATCGAAATTTACATATTTTACCCACATTGTGCAATATGAATAACACATATTAATTATAAACAATTTAAATGAGTAAATAAACACTAAAATGCTAAGGATTTTATCCTGTTACAATTTATGGTCTGGATAGTTAACGAACGTGTATTGGTTTCTTGGTACATATATATAGTTTTTTGATTCTTGTAAATTTTCTATTGCATTTATACTGTTATTTATGCTCTAAAATATTCTGTCTTTAAATTGGTCCATATGTGTGTGTTAATATATACACAGACATACAAGAGAAAATTATGCAATTGTAAATTCAGCATAGCCTTTCGTAGTCTGCAGAAATAAACTTTTCCCATTGCCTACTGTTAACTAGCTGTGCAATGCCCATGGTAGGAGTCATTGGCAGTTCTTAATACTTGAACAGTCAAGTCAATTTATATATTCCAGTAAATATCTTCCAGTCAAGCCTACTAGAACATAAGCCTGGGACCCAAATGAATGAACACAGATAATTGTGAATTTTACTGTCTTATTCTTTTCTTGTTTCTTTTTCCCCTCTATAATTCACACTTTACATGATATAACTTAAAGTTGTTCAAACTTAGACAAATTTTAGTTTCTCATTTTTTCATTCTTCTGGTTGATTCTTAGCAGCCACCCACTATTCCCTCTCCACTCCACACCCCTGGCAACAACTCATCTTTTTGTCATTACGTATTTGCCCATTCTGGACATAGCATGTAACATAGAATCATACAATATGTGACTTCCTGTGTTTCATTTCTTTCACTTAATTAAGTTTTCAAGATTAATTGTTGTGGTAGAATATGTCAGAATTTCCATTCTTTATGGCCTAAAAATATTCTGCTGAATAGTGTAGCACAGTGTTATCTATTCCTCATTTCATGAGGGTCCACTCTTTTTGAATCAGTTATTAATCTTTAATAATAAGAAACCTGAAATTATCACTTGATACAGAGCAGTCTTTGATATGTTTTGGATTTGAGTTTTAAAAATGTATTCATATGTGTGTTTAAGAGTGTTATGTATTCATAGATACCTTTGAACACTCTAAATTATTCATTTAAAAGAAGACACATATGATTCCCAAATGTTTTACATGAGTGAGTGTGTATAATTTCTGAAAATTGATGGAGAAGGAGGATTTGCTCATTTGTAGAGGAGAATATTCAATTCACTCTTTTTTCTTTGTAAACATTTACTAGAAACTTTCTTCTTTTATCTCTAAATAGAAGACATCCTTATTGACAATAATTGTAAATCTTTGTCTTACCTCCCACAAGTAATTGGTCAATATGCCCTGTAGATTCTACCTTATTTACATCTCTATTTCATTCTTTTTTGTTTTGACCAGGAGGAATTGAGTTCATTTTTATTCTATGTTTTAATGAAGAAACTTACTTTGCATCTATTAGAGAATATCTTAGACTGTATTTTGACTATCTGTATACTTTTCTCTTTTCCCACCACTGGTCTGTGAGCTCCTTAAAAGCAAGAACTGTCATTTGCTTCTTGATTTTCTTCTATATTTGTTGACAGAATTTATCCTCATCTGTTTGCTGAAGAAATAACAAATGAACAAGTAGAGTGAATAAATGTTCTCATTTATTTTTAGCCTATTATTTGTTATAGTGTTTCTCAGTGATTTCCTATTAGGGAAAACTTTAAAATTTTCAAAAAAAGATATCTTTGCTTTTTAATTACAAAAATAGTGTGAAACTATATTAATAAATATAGAAACTAATATTTACTATGTATAGTTAAGACATTGAAACTCTAAGGTTCATTTTGATTCAATAAATGCAATTCATTGATTTGGTTATGGTCATCTTAAGGCAAACTTCAGGCTTCACTGGATTTTTACGCCCCTCACTAATTATATGTTGCAAAAAATATCTGAACTTACTGTATCTAACCAATTATCTATGTGACAGTGGACTTTAAAATGTAGGACTGACAGTTAAATGTTTAAACCTCTATAATAAGCATAAACACCATGGTCTGAGAGAGGTAATCCAGGTAATCAGCTGACTAAGTGACTAACATGTAGTTGTGCTTCTCATGCCCCATATGTACCTCAGGTACTTTCAAATCATTTTGTTATTAGGGGAAGAAATGTTTCAATAACTATGCAGTAATTAAATATTTTAAATTACATTTTTTTAAAGATTTATTTAATTTATGCATACAGGCCAGATGTGTGTGGGGTGAGAGGATTCACCAGAGACAGAGTGAGGAATAGAACAGGCAGATTGACCAAAGTACACTGCTGACGGGAGCAGTGGGCAAGACAGGAGAAGTCTGTTGCCCCATGTGGGTTGCTCGTGGGCCCAGGATCGACCTTGTGCTGCAGTGGCTGCAGATAGCTTCATCGGTTGTGTAACCCCTTGCACCACCAGGGAGGCCTCTTAAATTACAATTTTAAACAGGTATCATTAGTGCCTCTAACATTACTAACTCCTTGGAAAACTCTGTGACTTTCTAGATCAGGGGTAACAAACTTCTTCTGTAAAAGGTCACAGAGGAAATATTTTAGGCTTTTGGGCCAGCATGTCTCTGTGGAACTGCTCAACTCTGCTGCTGAGGTGTAAAAGTAGCCATAGGCAATACATAAACAAATGAGCATAACAGTGTTCCAGTTTATTTATGGACATTGTAATCTGAATTTCATATAATTGTCAGGTTTCATGAAATTATATTTTTCTTTCAACACTTTTTGAATCACTTAAAAATGTAAGTACCATTCATGGCAAAACAGGTGGCTGACCAAATTTGTTATGTGGGCTGAAGTTGCCAATTCCTGTTGTAGAGAGTTAAACCCACAGGTTGGGAAAATCTGCTTTAGTAATAGTTCTTAAACTTCTCCACTACCAATTCTATAACATCATCTTAAAGTTCTTACTAATGTGTTTATGCCTGATGAGAAAAGACATTCAGTTTTTTACCTGCAGCTTCTGTGTGTGACCCCCCAAAATGTTACTCCTTTATCCCACTTCACAAGTAGCCCCCAAGATGAAAAGAAATTTCAATACTGCTTGCTGTGAAACTGTCTTTAGTTAATGATGCAATGTGATATAATAGAAGTAAAACTGGAAGGCATGGAAACCAGCTGTAGCGCTGGTTCTACCACTACTGAAATTGTACAAGTTCCTTAATTCTCTGAGGCTCAATTTTCTCTCCTACTTACCTGGAAAAGATAGTATATTGTAATAGTGGATATGAAATCACTACTAAAGTAAAAAGTGTAGCATAAATATTGTCATTGTGGTGGTGGTTGTAATTTATTATTCATTCTCACATATGATTTCTGGCAGGACTCTATATATGCTGATAGATTCCTCTAGAAGATTAGATATAGATTAAGAATTGCGCATAAGTATTCTCCAGACATTTTGCTTCTCTACTCTCTCACTTTCAAGCTACTCTTATCTCCTCAATGTATAGAGGAGATCAGGTTCATTATTAATAGCACTATGAACCTTTCAAATTGTATTTCACATATTCTTTCTTATCATTCTGTGCAAACAGTAACTTTGTATCCTCCCTGCTGTAAACCCAGTATCCAAAGCAAAGTCCAGAATATATTTGGATCTTAAAGTTTCTGAGTGAACCAGTAACAAGTAACACAGATTTCCATATGTTCACTTGCCTTTCATTATCAAAAGTAATATAGACCACTCATTATAAACAAGTTGTTTTTAAATTCACAAATTAAAATATGTAGGGTTACAAGGAAATCTGCATTACCAACTTTTCTGGAATATAGTTCTGTCCACAGACACTATTGAGATCATGGGCCATATTTTAAAATGAGGAAGAATTCTTAAATAGGGTTAGGATACACAATCGATGACTAAAATTTACGAAGTTACTATGATAGGATATAAAACAAATACAAGCTTTATTTGATCTCTTTAAGAAATCCTTCCTCTTTATGACAAAAGAGCCAAGAATATACACTGTAATGAGGAAAGCCTCTTCAACAAATTGTCTTGGAAAAACTGGACAGCCAATGCAAAAGAAACAAACTACGAGACCACAGTCTCACACCATACACGAAAAACTGAATTCAAAATGGATAAAAGACTTAGAAGTAAATAAAATAAATAGAAGTAAACAAAGGCAAATGCTTCTTGACACAAGCTTCAGTGATGTCTTTGCAAATTCATCTCTAACAATAAGGAAAATGAGAATATAAGCAACTGGGACTACATCAAACTAAAAAATCTTCTGTACAGAGAAAGAAACTAAAACAGACAGATACCCTACTGAATGGGAGAAAATATTTGCACACCTTACATCTAACAAGAGACTGATATCAGAGAAGTCATAGAACTCAACAAAAAGAAGACAACCCAGTCAAACAAAGAAGAGCTAAATAGGCACTTCTCCAAAGAAAACGTACAGATGACCAACAGGCACAGGAAAAAAAAGTTCCTTGTCACTTAAAGTCAGAGAAATAAAAATCAAAACCCCAGTGAGGTACTTACCAACTCACACTTTTGAGAATGGCCCATATTGAAAAACCAGAAGCAACAAGTGCTGGTGAGGATATGGAGAAAATGGAATCCCACTGCAGTCTTGGTTGGCATGTAGACTGGTACAGCCCCAATGGAAAAAATATAGAAGTTTCTCAAAAGATTAAAAATGGGCCTGCCATATGACCCAGCAGTTTCACTCCTAGATATCTACCTTAACAATAGCAAAACACTAATTTAAAAGGAAATTTGCATTCCCATGTTTATTGCAGCATTGTTTATAACAACCAAGCTACAGGAACAACCTAAGTTTTCAAAAACAGATGAGTGGGTAAGAAGGTCTGAGATATACACACACACACACACACACACACACATACACAATGGAGTATTACTCAATAATCAAAAACAATAAACTCATGCCATTTGCACAACATGTTTGGAGCTGGAAGAAATTATGCTAAGTGAAATAAGGAGAAAGTCAAGTTTCAGATGGTGTCACATATGTAAAATATAGAGAAGCCAGACAAAGGGTCAGATAAAGACAAACTTACAAACTAACCCTTGAAAACTGACTACAGAACTGAGGCAGAGCATGGGAAGGAGGAGGAATGAGAATACAGTGGGGAGGGAGCACAGTGGGCTATCATGAAGGACTATGGGTCTTTCCGTGGCAGGAGTGCTATGGTAACTACGTCTGAAAGGGGTGATTCTATTTTTCCAAAATACCAACAACAATGTAAACCAACATTGCCTCAATTTAAAAAAAAAAAAAGGAAGAAATCTTTCCTCTGTATTATAAAATTGTAACAAAAAGAATAATGGATTTTTAAAACCTGTTTTGGTTAAATTTCTTTTGTTACAATAAGAAAAACAATTTTTGCAAACTTATTCGAAAAGGACTTCTGGAAGGATGTCAGAGTATTTCATAAAAAAGACAGGTGGGAAGGAAAGGAATAAGGGGAGTTCTATGGATTTCAGCTTTCTCCAGAGTAGGCTATTAATGGGATCAGCTATAGTCATATGTCCAAATTTCAAAATACATAAAGAGACACCTGGATGATCCAGCATCATTCACTAGGTCAGCCAAGGTAAGAGGGTAGAATCACTTAGTAGGTAGAATCACTTAGTAGGTAAGAGGTAGAATCACTGAGGAGCACTGTTTGGTATCGGGGTGAGCTGGGAAACTACCTCAAAGGATGTATGGTTTTATTAATCTGACTCCAGAAAATAAATCATTTATTTGGTATTTATTAATGTTTCAAGATGAAACATTTCAAAGCTGGAAGTCATTTTTGTCCACTAACAATTAGACATTTGCAGCTATGAATATTAATATGTACCAGATCACCACAGCCATATTAATAAATGGTTTAATAAAATGTAACATAGCCAATATAAAACAGAGACATTCTAGCAGAGGGGCTAAGAGTGTAAGCCAGTATAATACAGAGAGGAGCTAAGAGCATAAGCCCTTGAGCCAGACTTGTACCACTTTATATCCTAGCTGCACCGCAAAATAGCTATAAAGGATTGGATAAATTACTCAATCTTTAGCCCTCATCTTCAGTGTCTATAATAAGGAAGTTTATTGTTGAGCTTCTGCTGCAGTACAAACCACCACAAAATGTCCCTGACATACCACAGTAAGCATTTAGTTCTAGTTCAGGAATCCCCTGGTAAGCTAGAATAAGTCTGATCGAGAGTGAGCTCAACTGGAGATGATTCCAATTAGAGGGTGGGTGTGAGTCTATGCCACGTCACTCATCTTCCTTGGGTCTACTGCTACCTACAACATTTTTCCTCAGGATGAACAGCAGAATAAGAAGGGAAAAGCCCAACTGCTAAAATATATTTCAAGAATTTGTAACTTGTAAGTTTAATATATGTAAAGAGTTTAAAACAATGTCTGGTACATAGTAAATGCTCAGTAATTGGTATTATTAGGCATACTCTTATGCAGAAACACACAGAAGTTCAGTTTTGTATATCTGTGACATAAAATACATACTTGGCAAATGTGTCACTTCATTGGATTTAAACATGCTTGAATTTAATTAAAAATTATTTGAACAAGGTATATGTCTTTCATGCTGATCAGTCAACTTCTGGAATAGTAGAGTGGTTACTGCCTAATTGCTAAAACCATAGAAGTACTAAAGGTCAGGAAGTTCTACCCTCTCATTTTACAGATAATGACTTAGACAAAATAATGAAATACTTGATTAAAAAGAAAGGGATCAATGGGATTGATAAACAATATATAAATTAATAGTTAAATGAAAAATGGGAATGCAAGGAAGCAGGCCTAGATCTCTAGAATTCTAGCTGAATATTCATTCCACTGTATCACATGGCCCTGGTGTTGTTTCTGAACCAGATGCCTACAGCAGTCTGTCCTGCAGTCACTGGGACCCATGTCTGCAGTTGCTGTGTCCCCTATTCCATCACTGCTACAGGAACTTCCAGGTCAAACCTGGCCTCACTGAAGGGTGCCAAGGTGCAATGTAACTTTGAACTTACTGAGCCTTGGTTCAGCCATAGTTCTTCAGAGCCCTCTCTGGTCCACAAGCCTGCCCTTTCCTGAGGGGAGGCTGGTCTAGGCAGGGGCCAGGTTTTTCCTCTTTTGTATCTTGCTCCAGGATCATAAATAGGTCAATCAGGTTTGATTTCTCAAGTGGTCATTCAAACCTTGATTTAATTATGCAAATTGAAAATGAAAGCAAGCAGATTGGTGCTAACCAGAACCAATCAGAAGCTTAGGACTGAAAAACCATCCAGTCAAGCTTGTATTATAGGAGACCCTGAAGAGGATATAAAGCAGAGCAAGAACCAACTACAATCACTCAGCAACCAGCCTCCAAAGGAGAAGAAGCATATAGCAGCCAATCTCTGAAGAGAGAAGAATTCAGAAGCCAGTCTCTGAAGAAAGAAGGATTCAGCAGGTGACCACCACAGGATTCGGCAGACCTTTGTAGACTTTCTCAGAGACCTGACTGCTACATTTGCCTCCAGCCCTGCCTCTCACTTTGCCTATAAGGAACACTGTTAGCTCACTGTTAGCTTGAACACTGTTTCAAACTGTTGTTGACTATTGGTTGTTTCATACCAATAGCTTATAAAGAACTGTAGCAACAGTGTCTCTGACACCACCTCCTGATGACCAGTGTTGATGGGCATCACTGATCAGTGACCTGCACTCTGTCCAGCCACCTTTGAGAACTGTCCACCACCTCTGATTCTATAGCACTTCTTCTTGGTGCTGGTGAGTCCATCACTATCAAGTCTGGCATATGGTTGACGTCCATCCCAGCCTTCAGACTGTGCATTGTCATCTAAGCAACCCCACACGTGAGCACCTCCAGCTGCCCCCATGAGATGGACCCTGATGCACTGCTGACCACCAGATCCAGGCCCTCGTTGAGGGGATAGTGCCATCTTTGTGGCGCAGCCTTTGTCTGGGACTACTGAACACTGCAAACGCAATCTAGGGTGAGACAGCCAGCAATTTGTGGCCTTAGAAACTCGTTTTCCCAATCTCTTGTTTGTTAAATAAACCTCATTGCTGTTGGACTCTGAGCCTGAGTAGTGCCTGGCAATTGAGTGTACTGGTAAAAACTATAGGCAGTACCTTCCACCACCACCACCTGCCCCACCTTGGCACTGTCTTTGGTGTATTCTTTCGGTACTATTAAGTATTCTTTTGGTACTCTTTTTTCTCTGTATCTTAAATTCTGTTTATCATACTTTTTTTCTTTTAGTGGGTCTTAAAAGAAGTAATTTAAGCAACTTTTAAAATAATTTTTGCAATTCTTCCTTCAATTGAAAATAATTGTTATAAGATAGGACTTCTTATAAAACAAATAAAAACTGATTCTTACAGAATCCTTTATCTACTAATATTTACTGAATACTTACTAACTTGTTAAGAACTGGGCATATTGCTGCAAGAATAACAATATAGATCTCGTGTTTGTGAGCATACATTATATTGAAGAAATAGGCAATAAGCAAATTATTATCCAGTATATTTAACAAATCCTTATCAGCAATTCCAAAATCAAAAAGGTCTGAAATTGAAAGTTTTTGCAACTCATGTGGTAGTAAAACTTGTCCTAATCTAACTCATTTATTAGTAAAATTGACATGAAGCTACTTACTGTCTTTTAAAACCCCACTTAGAATGAGCATATGCTTTGCTGTACAGCTATTAAAATATTTGATTTCAGAGTGCTGTTCCAGACCTCTCAGATGGGGGTAGGGAGGTGGGGCATGTTACATAATTACATGTACTATATTGACATTTAAAAAATCAAATAAGGGCCTCCCGGGTGGCGCAGCGGTTGAACGCTGGGTTGCGAAGCTGCCCACAGCCTCTGCAGCGCCGGTTCGATCCCCAGCTGCCAGTGAGGGTCCCACATGGCACGCAGACCTCTCCTGCCTCGCCCACTGCTCCCCTCAGCAGTGTACTTCGTTGGTCTGCCTGTTCTGTTCCCGGCTCTGGCTCTGGTGAATTCTCTCACCCTCCCGTGTTTCTGACTGTACCCAGTGCTTGTATAAAGAAATCTTTAAAAAAAAAAAAAATCAAATAATACATAATTCCAAAACATCTGTTCCTACAGAGATTATGTTGGGCTGTGTAATATTTAGACATTATAAATGTTATGAATGGAAATAAAGCACATATAGGAATAGAGAATAAAGGCCAAACAGGAGGAGTAGAGGTTGGGAAAATTTAGAGTGTAGTAAGAGAATGCCTTGAAAAGAGGTAACATTTGAGTAGATTATTGAAACATACTGTCAAGGGGCTCTCAGGGTAAAAAAGCATTTCACTCTTTGGTGACAGACATGTTCCAGTCTGAGGGAAGACCAATGTCAGAGACCTAAATCAAAGTGTTTATCATATTTGAAGAATAAGAAGTCTATTACTGTATAATACCAATGCAGGAAAGAGTGATTGGCTAAGCTATCGAGTTACCCCAACAGAGGGCCCAATCATCTAGAACAAGATAAGATTTTTGCATTTTATCATGAAAATTTTTTGAGTGTTTTGACCAAAGGAATATCTAAAATCCAGCTTTCTTTTTAAGAATTTCACTCTGTTATTCTGTGGATAATAAAAATATTACTCTGTTGCTATGTAGATAATAGATTGTTACAGTAATATATATACAGACTGGGAAGAATAACTAATCATGGCTCTGCTTGATATTCAGAAACTTAATGGTGACTGGTCATTTTTAATAAAACAGTATCTTAATCATAGTTTACTAAAATAATGTCTCTTAGATATCCATTGATCAAATTTGTGCTATGAATTTATAGTCTAAATATTATTAAAGTACCATGTTTGTTGTTTCTTGTTCTAGATTTATCTCTAAACATTAGGGCTGAGAAATTAGCTTGGTTATAATGCTCTTCCAAAACTCCCTCCCTCTTCCAGAGTCTTCTCTTTTCCCAGTTGAAAAACAGAAGAAAGAGTGCTGAACTTAGAAAGAACTGGTTTCTCTCATGCTGACTATCTTTAATTGCCTATAATATTGGTCAAGTTATATTAACCTCTCTGGATTTCAACTTCCTATAGTGTGGAATATAGGTATTAAATCATCTCATTGATAGAGCTCTTTTTTACCTGCTTTTATAAATTTAGCAAGTACTGTGTATGAGACTAGGATTCTATTATTCTTTTTAAATTTTATTTTATTTTTATATTCCCCATACAATTGCACCCCCTTTATTTTGACCCCAATCCCTCCTTTCCCTGCCCCCTCATAGTGTGTCTCTGGTTTATAGTTGTTTGTTGATTTTGATTTTTTCTTTCTTATAATTATTCTTTTTCCTGGTCCCTTATTTAGGTTTTCTAGATTCTGTTATTCTTAATGTCTCATAAAATCTCAAAATGTCTTTAAGTATGAATCTAAAGAAATATAGAATAACTGAATAAATGTTTAAAATTAGTGAATTCACCCTTTTTTCCTTTTTAACAGGACCAAGGAAACAAATACCAGAAGCCAAGAGCACAGAATATTTTCCTTCATCAGTTTATAGAACTCTAATACATCGCTAAATCCATCAAACACAAAGGAATGACTGCCTTGGCAGATGGCCACAGAGGATGTCAACAATATTTTGGAGGCAAGCAATGAAATACTTGTGCTATGAGTTTTCTGTTATTAAGCATGTAGAAACAAATAGAATTATCTTACATATTAATGCAAAAATGAAATGTTTTAATATAACAATTTTTATATAAGCATAACTAAACTATTTTTTCCTTTTATTTCCTTTTCCCTGAGCACAGTTGCATGTCAAAAATTACATTTAGCTGCTTTTCATCTTATATTACATAGTGTAGAGCTACATTTTATCCCTAAATACAAATTAAAAATTTAAATAATAAAAATTAAGTACCCATGCTTGAAAATAGTGCTCTTTGTATCTGTCTTGGATACTGTATCATATAGCTACCAATACTAAGTAGTTTCAGAAGTTAGAATTATTTCCTATTTATTTTGAAATTATCCATACCATTTATATGTTTTTTCAATTTTAACATTTTTTTTCACTTATTCTTAACCACTATACTGAAGTGCTCAAAAATGTTAGAATGTCATCCCTTTTCATTCTTCTGTATCAGAATATTTCATTGAACTTTCAGTTGCTTTCACAGCACCTCTATTGCCCAGGGCAGAACATTTGGGCAAGGATCTTCATATTGAAATGATTTACATTACCCTTTAAAGGGAATGTTTACTTGGGAAGAAATTGCTTGTATTTTAAAAGAAAAAAGTTATAGGGACTCTCCTTTCACTTCATGAAAAACAAAGACTTAAGTAGATTAAATAGATAAAAATAAACTTCTAAAAATATAAGTAGAATGACTAAAATTGAATTTTTCAAAGGATTTTATATGAACAAAGGAACTGTAGATATGCTCAGAATTTTTGATTTATTGTTTTGTTAATTCAACTCATAGGCCTAAGGTCATCCAGCAAAGATGTCTGCTTTTTAAGTTCTATGTAGATGAATGCTTTCTAAGTAAAGGAGGCCATAAATGTTTAAAAAGCCCAGTGTAGAGCTTCTGAGTTTTTGTTCAGTAACTAGTCAAAATTAATTCTTGCTTTTCTGTTGGGGAAAATTTCATCTAATTACATTCAAATTATCCTGCAACTTTTGGACAGCAAATCCTGATCACCAAAGAAAAGAATAAGCAGCTGTGTTGCCCTAGCCTTACAGATACAAGAATAGCATTATTATGCAGTCACTGGGCTTTATTGAAACATAAGTGGTTATCCACTGGCTGCCTTCTGGCAGAGACACACCTAAACCTTTCTGAACTGCTGACAATGTATTGCTTCTTTTGTAAAGAAATAGATTCTTATGCAAAGAAATGGATTCCATTGCGTCACTCAGCAATGCAATCTAGTATAACTGCTCTCAGGAGTAGAAAGTTCTTTTTTGTAATTCCTTTCACACTTTTTTAAAGTACAGCTATTTCTAAAACATTTTTTTCCTCAGATTTGCAAATTTTTTATTTTCTTTGATCCCCAATTTTACATCTTTAAAATTTGGATGCTAGTAATAATGTAAGTGTAAGCAATAAATCATAAAAATAGGTAAAAACTTACATGCTTAGCACTTGCCTAGCACATGATTCAATAAGTAGATTATGTAGTAAATCTATTTTTTGCGTAATGATTGAAAACTAAGATTGCCTCATAATAAGCCCTACTCTTGCAATAATAATTGAAATAATCAATTTGTTCATTATACCTATGCTAAATTTCCCTTGCATCATTATGTCTATTGTACTGCTCCTAATTTTTTTTATATTGAAGTTTCCCAAGAAGTATATAATTCATATTTAAAAATGTGAAAATGCAGTTTACCCAGGATATAGTTAAAAACCATTTAAAAAAAAAATTGTTAACCTTTGAGTCTCAGGAAAACTACACACATTCCAAATTTTGCCAAAGTTTTTACTTGGATGTTCATGAACTCACTACATGTTCTAAAATTTTATCAATAATTATTTTAACCATCAATAATTATTATCATGGAGAAAGATTCATGTGCAGAGCAATTTGAATACTATTATTATGTATCCATTGATCAGATGTTTATTTAATCTGAGAAGTTGATTTGATGTTTCCACTATGAAAATAAAAGTAAACAGGGAATTTTGTTTACTACGTTAGTTTCCTAGGTCTTTTTTAACAAATTACCATAACTAGATGGTTTGAGTTAAAAATTTATTCTTTCAAAGTTCTGTAGGCTAAAAGCC
The DNA here is from genome assembly GCF_964194135.1 of Talpa europaea. NCBI lineage: Eukaryota > Metazoa > Chordata > Mammalia > Eulipotyphla > Talpidae > Talpa > Talpa europaea. The sequence goes on from NC_140073.1 coordinate 90,995,281, forward strand.
TACTAAGTTGTCCTGAGGACTACATTCTTTGAGGGCCCTAGGGGATAATACAGCCCATACCTTTCCGTAGCTTCTGGTATTGTCTGCAGTTCTTGGCATTTTTGGCTTATAAATTTATCAGTTCAGTTTTTGTCTTCCTCATCCTACAGTTCCTCCTTTTGTGTCTGTCTCTTCTCTTCTTAAAAGAACACAGTCATAGGCCCACTCTAATTCAATATGAGCCCATATTGACTTTATTACATCTGCAAAGACCCTATTTCCAAATAAAGTCACATTCATAGGTGTTGTGAATTAGCATTTGAACCTATCTTTTGGAGGTAACACTATTCAACTTTAGAGTGTATTGGACCTCCTCCCCCTTTTGCCTCCCACTGCTGCACTCCCCTCTTTTGGTGGCCTCCAGTCTGAAGTCAGATTTCTAGGTTTCTTTTGGACTAGTTTTTGATTGTTCTTTTCTTTTCTCTGTATACCATATATGAGTAAAACCATTTGGTGTTTGTCTTCCTTCTTTGACTATTTTGCCTATCCCCTCCAAATCCATCCATGTTGTTGCAAATGGCAAGATTTCATCTTTATTTCAGTAATTCAGTAGTATCCTATTGTATTTATGTACCACATCTTAATCCTCTCATTGTCAATTAGATTATTTCTATGTACTTAGCAATTGAAAATAGTGCTGTAATATACATAGGCATGTATCCCTTTTAATTAGTGTTTTTTACATTCTTTGGGGAGATCCCTAGGAATAGAATTGCTAGGTCATACAGTGGTTCTATTTTTAATATTTTGAGAAACTCTTTACTGTTTTTCGTAGAGCTGGATCAATCTACATCCCACCAACAATGTATAACTACCATTTATTAGACAGAGTTTCTTGATAATACATTTTGCTATCTATACCATCACTCTGTATTTTAAAATGATGACAGAATGCATGTGATTTTGTTTACTTGACATTAGAGTTCAAATAATAGGGAAACACCCAAATCATGGTGGGAGGTCATTGGGGCACTATGGTAGATGAAAACACATTTGTAGACAATCTACATTGTAGTCTATTGGGAGTGGCCTCAATACACTCCCAGAGCAGATACTAGATTGTAAACCAACTATACCTCAATAAACATAGTATGGGGGGAAAATTAATAGGATTAGGGTTTTATGGTTAAAGGCTATGTTCATCTGACATTTACCACCAAATGAAATGCCTTAAAGACTTTAGAGATAGTACAGTACTTGCATTTATAATTGCCTTGACGGTTTTACTTTATAAATGAACTAAATAAGATTTTTCTTTCCTATATGTGATTTAAACCAAAGATACTTTTTATTTTCATGAGTAACAAATTTTCTCTAAGCTAAAATTTTAAAAAATGTTGGCTCTTAAAATGAACATAGCCAATATATATATTTTTTTAGTTCTGCTTACCTTAGTGAAATAATAAGTCTTACAGGGCATGTGCATTCATATTTTAGTATTGCATATTTAGACCTCTTGTGGAGTCAAAAGAACAGATTAACTGCTTCAGATTATTCTTTCATATAGTAGTTACTCAATAAATGTTTAGGAAGTGAATGAAGGAATTTTTTTTTCTTTAATGAAAGAAATTGTAATTCACTCTTATGCTTGTAGGCAATACCCAGAAGGAATCTTTTGGAAGGTAAGGCAATTCTGAAGCTAACTCAGACACCTTTCATGTTAAGTATCTGGTATAAAAGATAAATGGAGGCCAACACTAGAGCATTTACAGTGCTGGAAAGAGGAAATACATTCTTTATTTCTTAGAATTGTTCAGTAAACTGAAGGAGTTAAGACTTTGGTTTGTATTTTTATCTCATTTTCCAAATGAAGTTTGAAACTTTAGGGAAAAACAAAACATGTGGTTAAATGAACAGTTGATTATGTAGTTAGGGAGTAGAATTTGATTTTCTAAATTATGGATCAAATTACTGGAGTAGTAGAGTAGTGGTATTTGTCTTTCTGTAAAAGAAGCAAAATGAAACGGCAATAATTACTTTTTTCCTTTGTGTATTTCAAAAGGATAAGAAAAAGTTTGCAAGCAAAATTGTTCTACCTTTATTTAACTTACCTTCCTCTGAAATTTTACTGTGCTTTGTATTGCTCAGTATCAGTAAGTCACTCCCATTTTTTAAGTGTTTTAAGTCCATGATACAATTCAATATGTAATACTGACAGTGCGTAAGACAGAACACAGTGAAAGAGACAGAAAACAGAAATGAATTTATACTGTTTCAAACAAGTAGCACATTACTGGTGGCATTCTTCTGAAGTATGTTTTTATGTTCGATTTTATTGTTGTATTATAAAAGCAAGGCATACTCATGGTTTTTAAAGTAAACAATATGGCAAAGTAAAACTATCTTATTTCTCTTTCCCACACTTAACTTCATATATTTTAATGTATCATTTCAGATATGTTCTGTCCATATACAAGTGCATGCATGCTCATGCATAACATATACATGCACAAATGCATATACCTTTATATGTCCTTTCTTACATAAACACAGTAAATTCACTGTACTTTGCTAGTGACCTTTTCACTATAGGCCCTTATTATTGATTTCTAATAGTTCTTTGTATACTAATAAAATGTCCATTTTTTCATGTGTTTCAAATGTTTTTCTATGGCTTCATTTATTGTAGGTTCTTTTTTCCCATGCTGAAAATTTTAATTTTGGTTTAATCAAATTATCATTCTCATCTTTAATGGCCCCAGGATTTATGTCCAAGGTTATAAAATATATAACATCATGTTTTGTTTCCAATCTTTATAGCTTAATTTTTGCTAGTAGACTTCATTTTAGTAGAGTTGGTATAGGTTCACAGTAAAACAAGAGGGAGGTGCAGAGATTTCTATTGAGTCCCCTGGTCTGCCTGCAAACATAGCCTTCCTTAGTATCAATATTCCCACCATAGTGCTATGTTTTTTGTAATTAATGAACTTATATTGACACATCATTATCACCTAAAGTTTATAGTTTACATTAGGGTTCCCCATTGGTATTGTGCCTTTTAAAGGTTTAGACCACTATATAATGGCATATATTCACCATCATAATGCCATAAAAAGTAGTTTCACTGCCCTAAAAATCTATTATGTTCTATCTATTCATCCTTCTCCATCCCTTAACATTTCTTTAACTTTTTAAACATTTTAATCACCTGGAATTTTGTTAGTGTCTCAGCTGCTTTCATTGGATAATCTTTTCTTTAAATGTCACCTTTGTCATAACAAAATCTTATGCCTGTTGCAGTATATTCCAGAATTCTCCATTGTACAATTTCTATTTGTCTATTCCTTTTCTAGCACTAATCCCTTTAGTTACTGTATCTTTACAATGTTTTCAGTATTTAGAGACTAGTCTCCTCTCTATCCCTTCGTATTTCAAAATATTTCTACCAAACTATGATATCATCTTTGAAGTTATCAAAGTGAAAAATACTATTGGTATTTTAATTGGAATCATTAAAATGATAGATGAATTTAGAATAATTATTCCTAGAATACTGTCTATATCTATCCTAAAAACAAAGTACACAATGCAGATATCTGGATTTGCTTATTCTGTTACTTATTTTGTTGTATTTTTCATATTAAAAGAGTTTACTTCTAGTTTTTATTTTCTAAATCTTCATGATTTATACAGAGAGAAATCATTGATTTCCATATACAGATTATGTAAATAGCTACCATTCTAAATTATATTTTGCTCAGTTTTATCATTGATCTTCTTGGAATATACATGTGAGAGGATATAATTGCCTCTTCCCTTTTTTACAGGTTTTTTGAGAGATGATTCACATATAACATTGTAGGTTTAAAGTATACAGCATAATATATATATAATGATTTTACATATATATGTATATATAGCTAATGATTAAAACCATAAAGATAGCTATAACACAGCTATCACCTCAAATACTTACTCTGTGGATGTGGATGTATAGTGAGAACTTTTAAGCTCTACTCTCTTAACTCTTAGCAACTTTTAAGTATGCAGTGTAGTATTGTTAGCTAAAATCAGTCCTGTGCATTAGATCCCCAGAACTTACATCTCATAATTGAAAGTTTGAATCCTCTGACCAACTTCATCTGTTTTTGCCACCCCACCTGCCTCACCTCTAGCAACCATGGATTAACCCTCTGTTTCTTTGTATAAAATTTTGTTTTTAAAGTAATACATATAAGTGAGTTCATATAGTGTTTGTATCTATCTGACTTACTTCACTTAGTATAATATCCTCAAAGTTCATCCATTTTGTTACTATGGCAGAATTTCCTTTTTAATGCTGGATAATAGTCCTTTGTATGTTTATTACATATTTATATATCGTATTTTCTTTATACATTTCTTTAGAGATTAGTTCTTTCCTTGTTTGGGCTATAGCAGGAATCTAGAAAACTTAAATAAGGGATCAGGAAAAAGAATAACTATAAGAAAGTGAAAATCAAAATCAACAAAAAACTATGAACCAGAAACACCTTTTGGGGGGTGGGGGCCGGGAGGCAAGGGATTGGGGCCAGAATGGGGCATGTGCAATTGTATGGGGGAATATAAAAATAAAATTTATTATTTAATAAAAAAAAAGAAAATAATGCCGTGGTGAGCATGAGGATGCAGATATCTCTTAAGGGATGGGAGGTGGTATCTCTTTGTGGTTTTGATTTGCATTTTCTTGATGATTAAGTGTTGGGTGACCACCTTTTCATATATTTATGAGTCCTTTGTATATCTTTGGAAAAAATGTCTTTTCATTTTATTTCATCCATTAGATTAATGGTTTTCTATATGATTTTTTGATTTTGTATTTTGCTTTTGAGTATGAACTCCTTTTTTATCTTCATATTAATAACTCTTTAGCAGGTACATGAATTGCAGATACTTTTTATCATTTCATAGGATGCCTTTCCATTTTGTTTTGTTAATCATTTGTTTTACTGTGTCTACATGTTCAATGCAGTCCACCCACTGATTTATTTTTGCCTTTCTTGCTTGCACTTTAATGTCATATCAAAAAGAAATATCCTTGGTTGCTGATACCAATGTCAAGGAAATTTTATCTATGTTTTTTCTTAGGACTTTTACAATTTCAGGTCTTACATTTAAGTCTTTATTTCAGTTTGAGTTAATTTTTTCCAAGTGATGTAAGATATGATCCAGTTTCATTCACTTGTTTGTGGATATATAATTTTGCCTATGTCATTTATTAAAGACAATTTTTTAGCCATTTCTTGACTCTCTTGTCAACTTTGTCTCTTGTTAATCATGTGTGAGTTTATTTCTGCATTCTTGATTCATTGATCTGTGTCTGTTTTTATGCTAATACCATACTGATTTGGTTTTCTGCTTTGTTTGGTTTTATTGACATAACATAGGTTTAAAACATTGTATATGATTTAGAGGTATAGGATCTTCTCCTTTGGGTATTGTTATCACACCACACCCACCACCAAAACACTGAGACTCCTCTATCACAGTCTTGTTGTGCTCCTTCCTCAATTTGTTCACTCTTCTTCTATTCCGGCTCTGGTAGCTTCAGTTCTACAGTCAGATTTCTAGGTTTTGCTGTTGGTTTGGCTTTATCTGACCCTTTGTTTTGTTGCTCTGTACTCCCAAATATAAGCGATACCATCCCTTAGCTGTCATTCACCTGACTTATTTCACTTAGCATAATCCCCTTCAGTTCTATCCATGTTGTCAAAAGGCAGGATTTATCTTTTTATAATAGCTGAGCCATATTGTGTGTGTGTGTGTGTGTGTGTGTGTGTGACATCTGCCTAGTCCACTTTTGTCTTAGAGTATGGTGTATAAAAATTTTCTCTGCTGGGGTATTTTTGATGACTGATTGTACCTCCTTACTCATTAGGATCTGTTTGAGATTTCTTTTTCTTCATGATTCAATCTTCATAGTTTGTGTGTTTCTGGGAATGTGTTCATCTAGTATATATTGTTCATTTATTGATGCATTTATGTTCATAGTAGTCTCTTAGGAGTCTTTGGATTTCTGTAGTGTGTAGTAATGTCTCTTCTTTCATTTATAATTTTATTTGGGTTCTCTTTTACTTGGTGAGTCTACTTAAAGATCTGTCAATTTTGTTTATATTTTCAAAGAGCCAACTCTGTAATCTTGATAAATTTTTGTCATCTTTCTTTTTCTCTATTTCATGTATTTCTGCTCTAATCTTTATTGTATCTGTCTTTAGGCTAACTTGGGCCTTTGTTTCTATCCTAGTTCCTTATGATATAATGCTAGATCGTTTGGGATCTGCTATTTTATTCATGTAGCCATGTATAGCTGTAAACATTCTTCTTAGAACTGCTTTTGCTCTTCTGGATATGTAAGTCTGGAAATGTGTCTCTGTTATTTGTTCTTAAGATTTTTTAATTTCTCTTTTGATTTCTTCTTTGAGGCATTGGTTTTTCAACAGTATGCTTTTTAATTTCCATATATATGTATATATATATGGAATATATATATATATTTCCAGCTTTTCCCCTGTTATGATTTCTAATTTTATACCAGTGTGGGGGGAAAAAACTTGATATACTTTCCATAGTCCTGAAGTTCTTGAGATTTGTTTTATGGCCTAACATATGATCTATTCTATAAAATGTTTTATGTATACTTGAGAAGAATTCATATTCTGCTGCTATTGAATATGATATTTTGAATAGGTCTCTTTGGCCCTCTTGGTTTATAGTATTATTCAAATATACTGTTTCCTGATTGAGATTGTGCCTGTACTGATCACTCAACACTGTTGAGTGTAGTGTCTCTTCCTTTCTAATATTTGCATCTTCTGTTTCCTTCTCTTGTTCTAATTACTAGCATGTCCAGGACAACATTAATATAGTTGTTTTTGACCTTTTTTGGCCCACAAATACTTCGCCCATCACAGATATAACTCAATATTACAGCTCTCCTATCTCAGAGTAAAAGAAAAATGGGTATTAGCAACTGCAAAAAATTCTTAAAAGGTGAATAAAATTGTGTGCATGGCTGGTATGGCTGAATGCCTTTTTTTCCTGTGGCTACTTTAATATTTATTCTTTTTGTTTGTTTGTTTGGTTTTTTTACATCATTGTTCATTTTTAAACAATGTTTGCTTCCCCCTCCCCCAGGTGTAGTCCCCATAGAATTTCCTTCACCACTGCACCCGTGCACCATCACCTCAGTCCCCTGTGCTCCTCCCTCCCTCCCTCTGATCCCTCTCCGTCCTCCTCCCCTGCAGGCTGTCTCTCATTTATAATTGTCTGTTTTTAACATTTATTCTTTATCATTGGTCTATCACATTATGACAACATGTGCCTAGATTATTGGTGGGGTTTTGGGTATATTTCTTTCTTTTAAGTTTTTCTGAGCTTCTTGGGTCTTTTGATGTTTTTCACCAAACATGGGGAATTTTTCCCATTACTTCTTCAAATATTTTTTTCCCTGTCCTATTTTCTCTCTCTTCACTTTCTGAGAGTCCAAATACAGGAAAAATACCTTGCTCTGTATTGTCCCATGGATATGTGGTACACATAAGCACTGTGTCTTCTCCTAATATTTTTCCATCTGTTCTTCAAAAATTTGTATTTGCTTATCTGCATGTTTCTGGCTAGCTTCACTATTATTCTAATATGGTATTAGTGCCATCCACTGATTTTTTTCATTTTGACATTGCACTTTTCAATTTGATAATTTCAATTCCATTCTTTAAAACATATTTTCTATTGAGGTATAATTGACATATAACATTATATTCGTTTCTGTAGTACAGCATTTAATATTTATGTACATTTGTGTTTAATATTTCTGTACATTGTGAAATGATCACCACAATAAGTCACATTAATATTGGGAAACTTACACGCCCATGTTCATTTCAGTCTACTACTTAAAATAACCGGACTATGGGAACAACATAAATGCCCCAAACAAATGAGTGGATCAGGAAGATGTGGTGTATATATGCAATAGAGCACTAGTCAGCTATCTAAAAAGATAAATACTTATTACTTGTGGGTAGAGCTTGTGGGTAGAGCTTGAAGTAATTATGTTCAACAAATAAAGTCAGAAGACAAATATGGTATGGTGTCACTTATATGTGAAATATAGAGAAACCAAACTGTGTGTCAGATAAAGTCAAACTAAAAAGCTAACGCTTGAGGGCCTCCCCGGTGGCACAGCAGTTGAGCGCTGGGTTGCGAAGCTGCCCGCGGCCTCTGTGGCACCGGTTCGATCCCCGGCTACTCCCCGGACACCGGAGGAGGGTCCCACATGGTGCATAGACCTCTCCTGCCGCCCGCTGCTCCGGAAGGAAGGAAGGAAGGAAGGGAGGGAGGGAGGGAGGGAGGGAGGGAGGGAGGGAGGGAGGGAGGGAGGGAGGGAGGGAGGGAGGGAGGGAGGGAGGGAGGGAGGGAGGGAGGGAGGGAGGGAGGGAGGGAGGGAGGGAGGGAGGGAGGGAGGGAGGGAGGGAGGAAGGAAGGAAGGAAGGAAGGAAGGAAGGAAGGAAGGAAGGAAGGAAGGAAGGAAGGAAGGAAGGAAGGAAGGAAGGAAGGAAGACATGCCTCTATTTAAAAAAAAGAAAAAACTAACGCTTGAAAGCTGACTATAAAACTGAAGCAGGACCTTCCTGGTGGCGCAAGCCGTTGAGGGCTGCATTGTGGAGCTGTCCGCAGGCTCTGCAGCCCTGGTTCGATTTCCGGCTTGCCGGGGAGAATCCCACATGGCAAAGCAGACCTCTCCTGTCTTGCGTGCTGCTCCCCTCAGCAGTGTATTTCATCAGTCTGCCTGTTCTGTTCCCCACTCTGTCTCTGGTGAATCCTCTCACCCTCCCACACATCTGGCCTGTACCCTGGTTCTTGTATAAATAAATAAATCTTTAAAAAAAAATTTATTCTTTCAGAAACTCAAATATGCAATGCACTATCATCTACCAGAGTCACTATACTATGTTATACCCAAATACTTACTTACTTACTTTATAACTGGAAACTTGTTCTCTTTTACTCCCTTTTTAGTGGCTCTACAATTTTATTTTTGCCTTTGTCACATTTGCTTTTGGAGTCAAATTTCAAATATCACCTATTTCTTCCACTACCCAGTCCCATCCTGGAAAAACCACAATCTATTCCTGTATCCTGAACTTGTTTTATTAAGATTTTTAGATTTCCACATATAATTGAGATTATATGGTACTGTATTTCTCTGCCTAACTTAATTCACTAGCGTAATACTTTCAACATCTACTCATGTTTTACAAATGGAATGCTTTCCCTCTTTATAGCTGCATAACATTCCACTTACTTTATCCATTCATCCATCAGTGACACTTAGGCTGTTTCCATATTCTGGTATTTTAAATATTGCTGCAGTGGTAGGCGTGTATATATCATTCTGAGTTTGTATTTTTATATTCTTATATAAATGATCAGAAGTGGAATTGCTGAATCATGTGATAGTTACATTTTTACTTTTTGCCTTTTTAGTGTTTCCATAGCACAGAGACTGCACCAATATGCAGTCCCTCAAACAGAGCACAAGAGTTCCCTTTTCTCCATATCAGTGTTATTTACTGTTTATGATAATAGTCATTGAAATAGGTGTGAGGTAACAGCTGATTATAGTTTTGGTTTATACTACCATGATGATTGGTGATATTTAGTATATCTTTTCATGTACCTGTTGTTCATGCATATGTTTTCTTTGGGGAAATAATGTCTATTCATATCTTTTGCCTGTTTTTTAATAGAATTATTTGGAGGTTTTTTTGTTTTTTGCTATTGTGTTTTATGGATTCTCTGTATATATTTGGTTAACACCTTATCAGGTGTAGTATTAGCAGATATTTCACACTGACTGTAGGTTTCCTTGTTAGTTGTTGATTATTTCCTTTTCTGTGCAGAAACTTTTCAGTAGTCCCATGATTTTATTTTTCCTTTTGTTGCATTTGCTTTTAGAGTCAAATTTCAAATATCACCAAGGCCAATGTGAAGTTTCATAGTTTCAAATCTTACTCCATTTTGAATTAATTGTTAAGATTTAAGACAATGGCCCAATTTCATTCTTTTGGATGTGACTACCTAGTTTTCTCAACATCACTTATTAAAAAACTTTCCTTTTTCCATTGTATGTTCTTGACTACTTTGTGTAAATTAATCAGCCATATCTATGTGATTTTATATCTGGGTTCTCAGTACTGGTCCATTGATCTGGTTATCTGATTTAAGCCAATTCCACATTGTTTTGATTACTGTTGCTTTGTAATTAAGTTCAAATCAGGTAGCATGATGCCTCCAGCTTTGTTTTTGCTATTGCATTTTATGGATTGAAATAGGTGTGAGAGAATAGCTGATTGTCGTTTTGGTTTGTACTACCATGATGATTGGTGATATTTAGTATCTTTTCATCTACCTGTTGGCCATGTATGTTTTCTTTGGAAAACATATTTTTCTCAAGATTACTTTGGCTAAATAGGATCATTTTTTGTTCCATGTAAATTTTAGGATTGTTTGGTCTGTTTCAGTGAAAATCACCACTGGTATTTTGATAGGGTTTGCATTGAATCTATAGGTTGCTTTGGTGGTATGGACATTTTAACAATATTATTCTTTCAATCATGAGCAAAAAGTGTATTTCCGTTTATTGTTGTCTTTTCTAAATTCTCTGACCAGTCTTATATTTTTCAGTGTACAGATCTTTGACCACCTTGGTTAAATCCTTTCCTAGGTATGTGGTTGTTTTCTTAATTTATCTTTCTGTTAATCTGTTATTCAAATGTAGAAACACAATTGATTTTCATCTGCTGATTTTGTCCCTGCATTTTTTAAAATTCATTTATTATTTTTAATAGATTTTGGTGGAATCTTCAGTGTTTTCTATATGTAATGTCATGTCATCTGCATTTTTTCTTTTTCCTCTCCCATTTGGATGTCTTTTATTTCTTTTTCTTGCCTAATTGCACTTGTTAGTACTTCATAATATATGTTTTATAAAAATGACAAGAGTGAACAACATCCTTGTCCATTATTTTAGAGCAAAAGCTTCTGCCTCTTTATCATTAAGTATTATGTCATCTGTGGATTTGTCATATGTGACCATTATAATATTAAGCTACATTCTTTCTACACCCACAGTTTATAAATGATACCAGTGAAATAACAAGTCTGAATCAGGCTACTCCACCATTACCATAATTGAAATTCTTAGGTTTTGGGGTTTTTTTTGGTTTTTGCTTTTTTTTTTTTACTTTTATATTTGCCTTCATTATTTCACTTATCACCTGGCTCTCTGCCATTTAGTACTGTGTTACTTCAAGTTTCTCTTTACAGTTGTTACATGTACAGTGAAAATGACTGCATATACCTTAAAAAGTTGGTTGCTTTTGAAAATTAAATGCAAAATTATATGTTAAACATGTGGCATAGGACCAAGAACATCGCTGATCCTCCTAAATGCTGCTTCCCTTTGTTATTATAATTATTCAGTAAGGTTGGATGTACAAAATTACTTTGTGGTATAGCTAAACCAAGATATTACTGTTGGGTAACAATAGTATAGATTAAATAAATAAATTCTGAAGATAAGTTTTTACCTCCCAAGCATCCAGTTTAGTATTATCCCATATAAGAAGAAAAACTAGATGATTGTGATTCAGAAGAATAGCAAAATGAGAATTAAAAACCTTAAGGCTGCATAAACAATGGTGGACAATGTTCTTTTCTCCTTTGCACATACTTAAGAGCTAGATGACAAACTGGTGACCAGAATATATACCCTGTAGCTTTTCTTTTTCTTTCAGAGAAGAATCAGTTTAAGGCTTATTGTTGCAAGTTTCCAATTTTAGAATCTGACAAATTATTCAGAGTGAATACTCAAGCCCAGTGAAATAAATAGCATTTGTATGTATGGTCATTTTAACAGTATAATAATAAACATACCACTATGTAATCAACTGTTTTCTTCTCTGGGTTTACTTGTGACCCACAAATGAATGATTTATACCCTGGACAAGCATGTAATTTCTGAAATTGGCTATTAAATGAGCTTTACCATGAACTGTTAACATCAGTGTTTGTTCTGTGTGTTGGAATCACATTATCACTATGTGTATGTATTTCTTTGTTTTATACTGAAGCAGAGCATGGAGTTTTATGTGTGATTTTCAAATATATTTTGCTATGGTAGAAGCAATTTAATGATGAATATAAAAGGGAAACTAGTTAAGGTTGCATCAACTCTCTGTTAAATGTTATTACAGTTACTATTCACATTTTTGCCTGTTTAAATAGAAACCCATCAATTATGTAAACTTAGGGCCAAATTCGGATCTTTAATGCATGGCATGAATTGTCACATATCTTTTTTCCACCAAAATAAATGCTCAGTAAGAATCTGAGATTAAAATCTGTCCTTTCAAGTAGGTTTTATTTTTTCTAGACTAAGAAACAAAATGCAGTGTCAGAAGAGAAAATAAAATAATTCCTGTCAGGATGTGTTTTTTTTAAATAATATATAATTCTTACAGAAGCAAGTGCTCATATATTTCTGAAATCACAGTAATGATTCTGAGAGGAAATATAAAAATTATTATTTGTTGTTTTTATTTTTGTATCCTTGTGCAATCATATGCACATTTGTATAGCACAGGAAGGTTGTAATATAAAGTGCATGATAAGCAAACAAAGCCTATTTATGTAGCACATGAGGTTTATTAGGATAAATTTTCTATCTGTTTCCATGAAAATTTAGCAGTTTTATTAAAATATCATTAAAATTGAATATTTAAAATGTTAAAATTCTTATTTTTGACACATTTAAGGATTTAATTGCAAAAGGATTTGATAATAAAATCTTCATTTAAATTTTTCTCTCATCCAAGGACATTTAGTTCATTGATGCATAGTGTTATTTTTAAATAGCATTTGTATGAACTTTTTATAAGCAAATACTCTACTAGGATTTTAGGGAATCCAGGAAATGAATCTGGTATCACCCTGCCTAAAAGAAATTTGTAGCATTGTAGGGCAAAGGACTTATGTGTATGAGCAGAGTGGGGAAACTCTCAGAGTATAGATTTCAATCATAAGGTTCCAGATACCATTGTTGGTATGAACTGTTTTATACACTTCAGAATTACAAGTGATGTTTAAAAGAATGCATAGATCCTGGAGCATAATAGGTATTGAATGTTGAAGGAATAGACGATTATTCTCTTATATCAGGAATGGAGAATAGGCTAGTTACAGTGTGAGTCTGTGTGTTTGTGTCAACCATCAGCAGTTAAACTGGTTGTTTTAGAATTACTCTGATTTTAACTGAATTATATCATCTTTGTAAACTTGGAAGACTCAATTTTCTTGATCTATAAAATGTAGTGATAAAAATCTCTCTCAAAGTTTCCTTCAAATAGTGAATAAGATAATGGGCCTCCATGGTAGCGCAAGGGGTTAAGACACAACCTATGAAACTATCCGCAGCCACTGCAACATGAATTCGATCCCCAGCCTGCGGCCATCGAGCCACCCACATGGTGCAGCAGACCTCTCCTGACTCACCTGCTGCTCCCCTCAGCAGCGTATTTCAGTCAATCTGTCTGTTCTGTTCCCCATTCTATCTCTGGTGAATCCTCTGAACACCACCCCCTCCCCACACCTCTGGCCTGTATCCCAGTTCTTGTATGTGTAAATAAATAAATCTTAAAAAAAAAAAAAGATAATGTATATTAGGCCTATATTATAGTGACTAATAGCTCAGATTAGAAAACATTGCAGTTACTATTCTTATTAATTTTACTAATAAGGAGTGGGTTAAAGTACGTAATTATGAAACAGAAATAGTTAAACCATAACATTGATGTCTCATTGAATCTATATTATTTGATTTTAATTAACAAAAATGCCATAAGATAAAATTAATTTATTTAATTTTGTATTTGGTCATTTTGTCTTTGCAGAGTGAAAATTCCAATAATCATTTAGGAATTCACTAATTTAGTTATCCATTCCAAAAATTGAGTGAGAGTCTGGTATTATTTACCAGGCATTTTGGCAGACATTGGTGATATAGTGATGAATAAGAGAGACTAACTTCTTGTCCTCAAGAAATTTATATGTATTTAAGATTGTAGTTGATTGTTCATAGATCTAGATTTGCACATCTGGGTCATCAGTGGTGGTCATAATGGTTAATAGTGTCCCAGATATTGTGTTTAGGTTTTATGCACAATCTTTATTCTGCTAGTTCTTTCATCTAATCTACATAAAAATGACAAAATTTCTCTCTATCTTTTGAGTATTTGAAAAACCTTAGACCTTGGACTGGTACCTATTTTCTCTGTGGAACTTTATTCTACATACCCCACCATTATTCATCCTATTGCCAGCTGTAATATATGAAGTTTATCATGAAAACATTCTACTAAACCTCAGTAAAAGATATATGTTCTTGTTTAATTGTTTGCATGAGAAATCTACTTTTTAAATTAATTTATATATTTTTTTTACATCATTGTTCATTTTTGTACAGTGTATGCTTTCTCCTTTCAAGTGTAGTCTCTGTAAAATTCCCACCACCAGTTCATCCGTGCAATATCACCATAGACCTTTGTGCTCTTCCCTCCCCTGTTTTGATCCCTGAGAAATCAATTTTTGAGAATGACTAAGCAAACTAAGCTTTTGCAGTTTTAAGTTTTGCCATAGGATTTGAACAAATAAGCTTGTCCTTTTTACTCAACTGTAAAGTGCATATAATAAAACTCATCTTATACCCATGGAATTTATATTTCAAGATGAAAATGAACCTTTAGAAAGTATGATATAGATAGCTGTTGTATTAGCAAGAAGAAAGAGGATGATTAAATATAGAGCTGACTATTAATCATTTTCTAAATGCCATACACTTCACATAGATTATTGGTAATCCTCACGAGTAATTCTGCATGATCAGAATCATTATTGCCTAATTATGTATAAAGGAATATGATCTCAAAAATATTAACTGACTAACATACAGACGTTTGAATCTGTCAGTTGCAGAGCCAGAATTCAGAGCCATGTTTGTGTGGATCAGAATCCAGCCTCATTGCACCACTTGCTTCTCCACTGGATGCTAAAACAAGGAAGTGGAGTAAGACTATGTATGCAGTTTTAGATTAGCTGTTATGACCTTACTCATGTTTTTATATATGTATTATGTGCAACATTAAATCAGATACACTTAACCCTTGAACTGCATGTGTCCACTTTTACGTGAATTTTTTTCCTATTCCCAGGTTCCACATTCACAGATTCAACCAGTTGGCAATGTTGATTGAATCTGCCAATGCCTAAATGGTGTATATGGAACGACTGTTCGTTTTACATAGATTATCAATTGTGCAGGCATCAGCACTCCTAACACATTCAGTGTTGTGCAAGATATTGTTCACTTCTGAAAATATGCATGAAATAGATGTTGTTAATAACAGAATTCTCCCTGATACATTGTTTATTTTTTTAGATTCATTTTTATTTATGCATACAAGAACTAGGATGTAAGGCCAGAGGTGCAGGGGGTGAGAGGAATCACCACAAACAAAGTAGGGATCAGGACAGGTGGATCTACTGAAATACACTGCTGAGGCGAGTAACGGGGAGATAAGAGAGGTGTGCTGCACAATGTGGGTTATCAAATTCATACTGCAGTAACTGACGATAGCTTGATAGCACTAAGACCTTAATCCCTGTGCAACCAGGGACGCCCTACATTGTTTATTTTTTACAAACATACTTTTTATGGGCATAAACTATTAACAGTGTTTTACAGTCATGTGGAGATGGGGTAGGCAACTGTGACATTTTACTTTACTTCTATATCATATGAGCTTTATCCAAAATGAATTAACTGTTTTTTTGATAGAGGAGAGAAAAAGTAATAGCAACATTTAAAAAAAATGTTAGATAAAGTTAGATAAAAAATAAAATATAACTGTATGTCTGGACTAGATACCGTAACATCTCATGGTAAACAACTCAAAGTGATGCGATAGATATAAAAATAGTATGTGTTGATAAATCTTTTTCGATTTTGCCTGTTTTTCACTGAATCTTATGGACAGTATTATTCATTTCCTCACTCTTTTTGTCCCTGCCACTCTTACCTTGTAAAGCAGTGTTTCTTAACCAAGGGCAATTTTTTCCTCTAAAGGAGCATTTGACAATTTTTGGAGACAATTGGGTTGTCCTAATGGTTGGGGTTTGATACTTGGTCAGAGATACTGCTACACATCTAACAAAGCACAGGACAGCCCTCACAACAAAGATTATCTGGTCAAATATATGAATAGTTCCACAGTGGAGAAATCTTCTTCTATAACTCCCTTTCTGGCTATTTTTTTCATCACGGTTATATTTCTGTTTTTAACTCTTCTAGTCATCCTTGCCCCAATCTTCCTCATGTGATGAACAGTAGGTTATCATTTCTCTGCTACAATTAAAATCTAGGCACAAGATAAATCTTTTTCACTGAGTCCAACAAAGTATTTCAGAAGGTAGAGAAGGAATTGGCAGAAATAGGTTTCAATGAAAACAACTAGGGCTTTCCTGTTCTTCTATATCAGTTTTTATAGATCATGAACTTTATGGAAATTAATGAAAGGCTTTTTTTAAAAGTCTACCAGATAGTGATCCCACCTTGTTTTTTATTCCTCACTTATGGAAAAAAAGCATACACTGGGATGCTAGTTATGTGAGTCAGTCTTTATAGTATATTAGTGCATTCAAAGATTTAATTCATTAATTCTCAAAACAGTATAAATACCATGCCTAACTACAGAAATTGGAATTTGATCCCAAGTTTTCTAATTAACATATAGTGTTTTTTCTACTGTCTCATTTTGCCACTTAATTACTTAAGCATGCCTGTTTGATCTGTTTCTTTTGTAAGGCTTTTTGTTGTTGTTGTTGTTGTTGTTGTTGTTGTTGTTGTTGTCCAGAAAATAAACTATTTGGAAAATATTGAGTTTTTAAAACATGTCCTCTTTTTTTGCTTCCCTTCATTTATTTAAAAAAAAAAAACTAATTTTAGAGCAATTTTACATTCACAACAAAATTGAGAGGAAGGCACATATTCCCCCCACAACATAGGCATGCATAGCCTTCCTATTATCAAAGTCACTCACCAGAATGGTACATTTATTACCATAGATGAACATATATTAACAAACCATAATTATCCAAAGTCATAAATAATCATGGAGTCCACTTTTGGTGTGATACATTATATGAGTTTGGGAAAATGTATGGTTATAGATTTATCATTATAATATCATACAGAGTATTTTTACTGCCCTAAAAAATCCTCTGTGCTCTGCCTAATCATCCCAACCCTACCCCATCCCTGGCATCCACTCATCTTTTTACTGTCTCTGTAGTTTTGCCTTTGCTACATGAAAATAGTTGACGTCATACAGTATATAGCCTTTTCAGACTGGCTTCTTTTATTAAGTAGTAAGCATTTATGTTCTATCTATATCTTTTATTACTTGATAACGCATTTCTTCTTAGCATTAAGTAATATCCCATTGTCTGGATATCCCATAGTTCGTTTTTCCATTTACCTACTGAAAAACAACTTGGTTGCTTCCAAGTGTTGGCAGTTATGAATAAAGCTGTTATAAATATCCATGTGCAGGGTTTTGTGTGGACCATGCTTTTAACTCCTTTGAATAGATACTGAAGAGAGCAATTCCTGGGTTGTATGGTAAGCGTTTAGTTTAGAAAGAAACCACTAAACTGTTTTCCAAAGTTTTGTACTATTTTGAATTCTCTCCAGCAGTGTATGAGAATGCCTTTTGTACTATATCCTCACAGCATTTATTGTTGGTATCCAAGTTTGGGGCATTACAATAGGTGTATAGTCATATTTCACTGTTGTTTTAATTTCCTCTTATCTTTATTTTTCACCTTCATGTAATTAAGAGTGCCTAGTATAGTGCTATGAGTACAAAAATCTCTGTTTATAAAAAATAATATAGGGGAGGATGGTTACAAAGAAGAAACATAAGAATGCTTGACTTCTTCAAAATAATTTCAGAAGCCCTCCAGAGAAGTTATTTCTATAGTAAAATGGTTAGATTTGCATTGTAAATTAGGACTTTGTATTTCCTTTTGACTCAAGAAAAAAAGTACTTCAAATGTACTACTTGCTTGATGTATTTGAATCATTTATTTCACCAATTTTTTTTTGTTGCACTGTGGTTAAAGTGTTGTAAGAAAAGAAAAGCAAGAATTCCCATGTGTTCTAAACTTGTGACTTCCCATTGTTATTATCATAAAAGTAAAAAATGGTTGGTCTTTATTTTCATAAAATCTGTTATTTATGGTTCTTAAAATTTGTGCTCAACATTCAGAGGAATTCCATCATATTTTAAAAGGAGGTGTCAAGTCCTCCATGATTAGCTTAAAACTGAGTATAAGTAAAAATAGTTTGTTCAAAGGGACTATTTAACAGATACATACATATACAGATTCAGAAATTAGTGGAGTGTTGATATTGCCTAACATTAACTTCTATATATAGCAAAAGTACAGGTCGTTTTAAAAGGGGAAATAAGTAATCAGAGCACCTCTACCCTTGCTTTTAGTAGTAAGACTACAGGGCAAAATAGTAAGTGTTTTAGATAAATGAATATATGTTCAAGGTTATGTGAATGGTCTAACTGAAAATGATTCATATCTGTGATAAATTCTGTTCACCCTACACCTCCATCCTTATAATGAGAGTTTGGAAATATCTTAGAAACACCGTTGGCTGTCACAGTGATTGGAGAGAGTTACTGCCATTGGAGAGTGCTACTGGAAGGGTTCAGGAATGTTCAATTTCTTGCAGGGAACATTCCATCTAAAAAAAGGTTTTTCCTATCTAAAATATTAGAAGTGTATTCATTTAAAAACACTGATAGATATTGATTCATATTCTAGTTGTGAGCATGCATAAAAATATCAGGTATCTTAGTGAAAGATCTTTGAGAATAAAGGAATCTCCAAGGCACAATTTTTTTTTTAAGATTTATTTATTTATTTATACAAGCACTGGGTACAGTCAGAAGCATGGAAGGGTGAGAGAATTCATCAGAGCCAGAGCAGGGAGAGGAACAGGCAGAAGGACCGAAGTACACTGCTGAGGGGAGCAGCGGGCAGCAGGAGAGGTCTGTGTGCCATGTGGGACCCTCTCCCGGCGGCCGGGGATCGAACCGGCATTGCAGAGGCTGCGCAAGGCACAATTTTTAAACTTAGAAACCCTGCAGTCCATGAAGAAGTCTATTTTAAAAATCAAGTTTACCCATGTCACCATGGTATTGTGGTGTTTAAAGAATGCATCCAGAACTTTTCGAAATATTGTTCTCCAGTGTTGGTCCTTCAGGAAAAAAAAACCAACATAGAAATAGGGATTTAATCTGTTATTATAAGGAGATTATTTTGATTGACAAAGTTCAAAATTAAAAGTAGAGAGAACTCAAGGAAAATGTCATATCACCATCCCCACCACAGGCTGAGAAAATTGATAAAGGGAATGACATATATTGACCACGTAATATTTGCTAGATATTTGGAAAGGCATTTTATATATGTTCATTCATTTGTACAATAAAAATTTGCCATGATATGTAGGAAAAAAAACAGTGATATGGAGCTTCTACAATCTAAGAACATCCAGTGTTAAAAAGCAGACACAGAAGTAATCATTTGTAACTATGTATGATAAATGCTGGTAGAATGAGGACATATACTTTTATTCCTATATTGTGCTGTAGAGAATTCAGAGAATGCTTTAATAGAGGATGAAACATCTAATGTGAATCTCTAGCATCTAATGTCAAAATCTATGTTATTCCTACTTATTGATGAAGAAACTGAACTACAGAAGAACTATTTAAGGCCATAATAATAATGAGCTTTGCATTTTAGGAAGATTGTTTTTACTATACTAAAAACAATGAACTAAAGTGAGACAGATCTAGAGAAAAGCATGTATGCTAGTCTGATATAGGGTTACAACAGTGTTCAGATGCAGAATATTCTAGCAGTTAGAAAGATCAGGAATATACATTAATGAACATGGGTGTATGAAGGAAATTTTTGCTTGTCTGACTAGACTAGTAGTTAATCCTGAAGATGGATAATAGAAGATTATTTAGGGAGGACCTCCCTGGTGGCGCAAGGGGTTAAAGACAGTACTGTGAAGCTATCCACAGGCTCTACAGCACAAGTTCGGTCCCCAGCCAGGGAGCTACCCAAATGTCACTGCAGACCTCTCCTGTCTTGCCCACTGCCCCCCTCAGCAGTGTATTTCAATCAGTCTGCCTGTTGTGTTCCCCACTCTGTCTCTGGTAAATCTTCTCACCCCCCACCCCACACCTCTGGCCTGCACCCCTGTTCTTGTATGCATAAATAAATAAATCTTTAAAAAGATTATTTAGGGAGAAAGATGTTTTTGTTCTCTTTAAATTTTATGTTTGAAAATGAAGATGCCCAGAAGGTAGATGTGTTTATGAATCAGGAGAAAAATCTGAGCTGCGAAATAGAAAAATGAACCAAACAAAGCAATGTAGGATTGCCAAACATTTTTAAAGACAGAGTTTTGCAGATCAGAATATTTCACTAAAGAAATCTATACAATGATGGGGTGTGTGTGTCTCATTGAGAGACAGAAACAAAGAGGTAGGAATATGATAGAGGGATGGAGAGGAAGAAAGAAGAGAGAAATCTTAGCATGGGGGAAAAATAAAAGATTATAAATACTTAAAACTTAGTAAATCATTCCTTATTTGCCTGCATTAGGAGCCATTTTTAGTACTGTTTTATATATTGGAAGTGAGAGAATTGAAAAAAGCTTAAAAAGTTTGATTGATTTACATCAGGAGGTTAAAAGGAAAAATTAATCTGGAAATATTGGAAGGGAGGATATAACAAAGGAAAATGTCTTATTGGATTGTGCTTGGAAAGAGAGTTTGAGAAAGATTTTATGGTATGAGATTCTATGACAACGGCCCTACTCTGTCATTTAAGGAAAATACAAAAGAGAATTTTTGAAGATATTTTTAATATTTATTTTATTTTTTAAAAAATTATTTATTGAAGTAACATTGGTTTACAGCACAGTACATGATTTAGAGATATGAGTTCACACATCTTCAGATGTATGTTGTACTACACTTACCACCTAAGAACCCATAATCCTCTACCATAGTACACTAGACCACCTCCATTTGTTCCCATCTTTTACTCTCCCTCTTTTAGTATGCAAACTCTACAGTTAGATTTCTAGGTTCCTTTTGGTTTAGTTTTGTCTGTTCCTTTGTTTTATTTCTCCTATGTATGCATGAAGCCATCCAGTATTTGTCTGTCTTTCTTATGCTGTTTATTTCATTTAGTGTAATCCCCTCCACTTAAATCCATGTTATAACAAATGACAAGATTTCATCATTTTTTATAGCTGAATAATATTCTACTTTAAATATTTATCACATCTTCCTAATCCACTCATCTGCCATTGGGCACTTAAGTTGTTTCCACAACTTGGCTCCTGTAAGTGGTGCCGCAGTGAACATATAACCCTTCCAATTAGTGTTTTTGCCTTCTTTGGATAGATACCCAGGAGTGGAATTGCTGCATCATATGGTAGATCCATTTTTTAATACTGTGAGAATCCTCCATACTATTTTCCATGGGAGTTTTACCAGTCTGTATTCTCATCAACACTTACTTTTTCTGGTCTTTTTAGAATGGATCATTCTCATAGGGTTTGAGGTGGTATCTCATTGTGGTTTTGATTTCCATTTCTCTGATGACAAATCGTGATGGACATATTTTCATGTGCCTGTTGGCCTCCTGTGTCTTTGAAGAAATGGCCTCTTGTGTCCATTTTTTAGTTGAGTAATTTTTTTTATTGAGTTGTATTACTTTGTAAGAGAATTTTAAGAACTTTTACTATGTGTTAACAGTGAAATCCTACATTAGTGTTCTTCATGAGAGATCAGTAAAGATTTTTTTCACTTCTTAGAGCTTATATTTTGCTGTTTTGTTTGTTTTTAGCTGAAATGAAATGAGGAATTTGGCCAAAAGCAGTTTGGTTTTATGCAGGTTACTTCTACTTTCTCTACCAGGATTCCAGCAACCTAGGTATAGTACTAAAGAAAACAGACATTTAGGCTGTATGCCTAGGAGTTTTATAGTCTGATGAGACAGAAAGAATTGTTTGCACAGGTAGTGTTCACAGTAATGTGAATATGCATGTATTGAAAATGTAGATAGGGGCCTCCCTGGTGGCACAGCGGTTGAGTGCTGGGCTGTGAAGCTGCCTGCAGCCTCTGTAGCGCTGGTTGGATCCCCGGCTGCTCCCGGGCCACTGGAGGAGGGTCCCACATGGCGCACAGACCTCTCCTGCTGCCCACTGCTCCCCTCAGCAGTGTACTTCTGTCCTTCTGCCTGCTCTGCTCCCTGCTCTGGCTCTGGTGAATTCTCTCACCCTCCCACGCTTCTGACTGTACCCAGTGCTTGTATAAATAAATAAATAAATCTTTAAAAAAAAAAAAGAAAGAAAATATAGATATAATGTGAATCATGGAATAAGTTAGCAGAGTTAGGAATTTGAGATAAGTATGAAATATATTGAATTTTAATATGATTTTGTTGACTCCTCTACATAATTTGCAAATAAAGATAATAAAGATTGAGAAAGATTAGGTCTGTTGTCTTAAGTTCATACAACTAGTAAATATCATTGCTAGTATTCAAAGCCAACCTCTAGCTTTAAAGTCTATGCACTTTCCAGTAAGCTTTTATACTACCTAGAAAAATAGTGGTGATTTCTGAAATGTGGTGGGATTATTGTTGATAGTTGCTAGGCAATTGTAACGATAGATAATTGTACCAATCTGAATTTTTGGTTTTAAATAATAGACTCCAGCTGTCTAAAGTAGAAAAGGACTTGTTTGAAGACATATCATAGAATTCACAGAATCTATAGGGACACTTGGAGAACCAGACTAAAGAAAGTGGTTAGAAATAAAAAAGTGCAAAACCCAGTCAATATCATATTACAAGAAAATCCTGCTTTGGAAGCTGCTGCTGATGTAGTTTCCATTGGACATTCTTCATGCTGCTGGGTACTACTCTTTGGATACTCATCGGAGTTTGTTGTCTCAGTTTGGCTGCAGGTTCAACTACTCATCTCTATTAGGTTTTTCTTTGTACATTATTGCGCTCACAGCACTCAAAGTCCTAGATCAGAGCATTAGTTTGACTGAACCTTGATACAGTACTACTTACTAATAACCAAGAAGCTAGGAGAGGGGCTATCCCAGACTCCAGTTTGTTTTGAGATAGATCCAAATAGGAAGTATGTTCAGATCCTGGCAAGCATCAACAGATGTAATTTATACCCACATAGGTGTTTGAATTTTTGATATTATTTCCCAATACCAGAGTTTATTCATTAAATTGTTAAGAACATGATATTAGACTCTTTAAAAAATTATGGTTTACTATTGAAATATATTATTTCATGGTAGAAAGTTAGAAAAACTGGGGGTAGGGGGGTGGGAAGTGTCCTAGTACTTACTTATAAACTACATCAACATATTTTTTCAATGCTTTGTTCAATGCTTAGAAGTAAACTTTTTAACTAAAAGGGGATAATACACATTATGTTACCAACTTTTTAAACTTCACAATTTATCCTAAATATCTTTCTATGACAATTTTAGGAGTTCTTAATGTTCCACTCTATAACTATATTGTAATTTATTTAAAAATCACATATAATTTTTATCAAAATCAATAACTCCCCTAGTAACAATAATATTTTTTAAAGAAAAAAATATCAATAATAAAAATTATGTCAAGGGTAAATATGAAAGGAATTTTATGAGCAATTTATCTGAAGAAAATTATGAAACTTTTGAGAGACATTTTAAAATATTAACAATAAATATGTTGTTTTGCCTAAATATAATAAAAATGCTAATTCTCCTCTATATTAGTCTATTAATATGTTTTAAGTTTTGGGGTTTTTTTAGTAAAATGAATGAATTTACTGAATAGGTAATATTAAGGGACTTCTGTATGTCAAATTTTTTGGAAGCATTGGAATACAGCAAAGGACAAAACAATAACATCCCTGTCTTTCTGGAACAGACATAAATGTTTCCAGACTTTATCAAGAATCATTCCAAATCTTCTAACTTTTGCTTAATTGCAATGAGAAACAATAAACACAGAAGAGAAACCAGGCTAATGATGATTTGTAGTGGGGAGAAAAGATAGTGAAAAGGGACAGGCAATGCAGACTTGGCCATATGTCTATTTTAAAAATTATTATAAAGGTTTTTTATTTAGATTTATTTATGCATACGAGAGCTGGGGTACAGGCTAGAGGTGGGGGGGGTGAGAGGATTCAGCAGAGACAGAGCAGGGAACAGAACAGGCAGATCAACTGAAGTACACCTCTGAGGGGAGCAGCGGGCGAGCCAGGAGAGGTCTGCTGAGCCACTGAGTTGCTCGCTGGCTGGCTGGGGATAGCTTGACAGGCTGCATCTTAACCCCTTGCGCCACCAAGGAGGCTCTATAAAGGTTTTAATAACTAAAATATGTTATTCAGTACTGAGACCAGAGTGACAGATTTAAAAAAGCAATTTTTTAAAAAGACAAAGATAGGCACAAGTACAGAAAAAATTTACAATATGATATAGGTGGCATTTCAAATTAAGATGGTAAAAAGGTGACTTTTCAATAAATGGTGTTGTGACAAATGGAATAAAATTATTACACAATTTGCAGTTTGTACTGAAAGATTAAATGAATTAAAATGTTGCATTTTTTCTGATTTATTTTTCATTGTGAAGTATTTCAAGCATACTAAAAAGTACAGGATAAATAACTTTTAATAAAAATCAAATTATACTTAATTTTGATTTCTCACATTTTTTAAAAAAGTAGTATTACTAACAAAGCTAAATTCATTCTCCTGCTCTCACTCTCCAGAGGTAGTCACTATTCTAAAGTTAATGTATTCCTATGCATGTATGTTTTTATATTTTTGCCAAATATATATACAATTAAAGTATAAAATGTGTTTTAACTTTTAAAAATCTTATATTTATGTCTGCTGTCATGTGTAGGGGTTTTCTTTGTGTGTAGAAGAACTGGCATATTGGCTAGAGGTACGGGGGAGTGTGTGTGACAGAGGATTCACCAGAAACAGAGTGGGGCGTGGCATAGGCGGATTTACTGCTATACACTGCTGAGGGGAGTAGTGGGTGGGACAGGAGAAGTCCGCTGTGCCTTATGTGGGTTAGCTCCTGGCTAACCCACATAAAGCCAGAGATTTGGGGGGTGAGAGGATGCATAAATAAATAAATCTTTAAAAAAATTTTTGATTGGGCTTCCCCGGTGGCACAGCGGTTGAGCGCTGGGTTGCAAAGCTGCCCACAGCCTCTGCAGCACCCTTCAATCCCCAGCTGCTCCCCGGCCACCGGAGGAGGGTCCCCCATCCCCTCAGACCTCTCCTGCCGCCCGCTGCTCCCCTCAGCAGTGTACTTCGGTTCTTCTGCCTGCTCTAATCCCCGCTCTGGCTCTGGTGAATTCTCTCACCACCACCACCCCCCCCCCCCGCCCTCTGTACCACCACCACCCCCCCCCCCCGCGCGCACTTCTGACTGTACCCAGTGCTTGTATAAATAAATAAAAATAAATCTTAAAAAAAAAAAATTTGAGATAGGGATCTGATTTTATTTTCCATATAAATAACCTACTGTCTAGGAAAGCCTGACCTAGTCCCACTGGTTTAAATAGTACATGTTCATGAGGTTTGTATGTATTTTTTTTTTTAAGATTTATTTATTTATTTATTTATACAAGCACTGGGTACAGTCAGAAGCGTGGGAGGGTGAGAGAATTCACCAGAGACAGAGTGGGGAACAGAACAGGCAGACTGACGAAATACACTGCTGAGGGGAGCAGCGGGCGGCAGGAGAGGTCTGCTCACCATTGGGACCCTCGGCCAGGGATCGAACCCAGTGCTCAACCGCTGCGCCACTGGGGAGGCCCTGTATATATTTTTTTATTGTTGCTATTGTGAACTCTCTCTTTTACATTTTCTATTATGTTTCTGTTTATATGAAAATCTTTTTATTTTTATTGTACCCTTACTTTTTAACAGGCAACTTCATG
The DNA here is from genome assembly GCF_964194135.1 of Talpa europaea. Lineage (NCBI taxonomy): Eukaryota > Metazoa > Chordata > Mammalia > Eulipotyphla > Talpidae > Talpa > Talpa europaea. The sequence goes on from NC_140073.1 coordinate 91,021,507, forward strand.
AAATATCTTATTAGTTTAGTTCATGCTCTCAGATTTTCTCATGCAGATAATTTTATCATTAGCAATAAGGATAATTCCAAATCCTTTCCAATATTTGTATCTCATAAAATTTCTTTATTTGCTAATTGTCATTGTCGTGGTTTTGCACCAAGTATACTAGTTTCATAGAATGAATTTAAATTTTTTTTGCTATAAGATCATTAAAAATATTGAAATAGCATCATAATTATGTTTTATTGATCAGTTTAAAACAATTCACAACACTACTTAGATTTCTGCAAGTATGCTCTTAATGATGCCACTTTGGGTTTTTTTGTTGTTGTTTGTATTTCCCTGACATATTTTTATTTCTTTAATTTTAACTATTGCTAGAAATTTTTAAGATGTGGCTCCACTAGAATTGCTAATATAGCATAAAATTGCTTTCTTATAACATAGAAATCAACATTTTGTTTTTTAGACAAGCCAGTTGTATTTTTCTAGACAAAGGACTGAATGATCTCGTTATTATGAGAAGTATATTTCTTCTTACTTTATATTATTTTTTTATAGCTCTTCTTAGAAAATATTTCTCTTTCTCTCATCTCATGCATGTCGTGCCTGGAAAGTGTGAATTCTTAAATTTGTCTGTGTCCCTTCTGAATTTGGGGAGTTTACTTACATCATCTGTATTTATCACTGCTGGGCTGTTTTTCATTTTATACTTTCTTTTCTGTTTCCATTTATTTCTCTCTTACTTTATTTTGCTATACCTGTTGAGGCTTTCTTGATTGTTATTTATTATATTTAGTAGCTTCCAATTCTATTCCATTGGAAGTTTTGCATTTTATTTTTCACTCTTCCAGTTTCTCCTTTTTTCTTTCAATGTTAGGAATAAAATTAAAGAATAGCTCCCATTAATATAATGAGAGATTTAACATTTTACTTCCCCTTACTCTTGCCATGCAAACAAATGCACACATACACAAATTTATACACACACACAATTTTAATTAAAATAATGTATACTTTTAATATACCTTTTTGCATCACTTAAATTTTGTTAAATGATAATTTTAACTATGAATTGTTTTATAGCCACATTAATATAGGCATGTAGCCCAAAGTTTGAATGGTTTCATTACTTATGTTGCCTCATAGTTAAAATATTTTGCATTTCTTAAAATTAATTTTTTTGGAGATGGATGGTAAACTTTCCCCCCCAAAATCATGTTTATTGAGGTAAAATAGGTTTACTTTTTATAGGCTCCAGGGATTATAACTTCAAACCTCTATAAATGATTACTTCCACACCCTGCCCACCACCAGTGCCCCAACAATCCTTCACCATTTTCCATGGTCCCCCTGCCTCCCATACTTCCACCCTACAACCATCACTCTCTGTTTTCCTCAGTTGTGCAGTCAAATGTTAAGATTTTGTTATTGGTTTGGTTTGACTGATTCCATGTTATGTTTCCTTATATTCCCTGTATAATTGAGGTTAAGCTGTAAACTTTTTTGGTCATTGCATGACTGTGAAATACTTTAGTGTGCTTGAAAATGGAAAATAGAGCTTAACTCATTTTATATTCTTGAATAGAAAACTTGTACTTTAAAAAATTATGTTTTGTTGTCTTCTTCTACATATGGTTGTGACAGAGAAGTCTGATGTCAACTTGATCATATTCATTTTAAATGACATGTTTTTTCATCTGAGATTCAAAAAGGGTTTTATTTTTGCTTTGTTTCTTAAATTCTTTATATTCATAAGTGTCATCAGAATATTTAGATGTCTTTTTTTTTGCTTAAGTTTGAGCAAATCTGAAAAGTTTTTCAGTCTTACAACCAGATTTTCCTTTATTTCAGGAAAATTCCCATTGTTACTACTTTGATTATTGCTTTCCTCTCATCTACTATCTCTCATCTCTTGAATTCTCATTTTGTTGGACCTTCTGAATTTTCCTCTGTATTAGAGTTCTCCATAGAACCAATGATTTCTATGTATGCATATACATGCATAAGAATATATAAAGACATTTATTTTTACATATATAAAGAAATTTATTTTAAGAAATTGACTCATGCGATTATGGCAGCTGGGAAGTCTGAAATCTGTAAGGCAGACCAACAGACTTGCATCCTAAGGAAGTCTGGAGACAAAATTGCTTCCTTGGGGGACCTCAGTCTTTCTAATAAAAGCATTCATGTGATTGGATGAAGTCCACCCACATTACCAGAGTTGTCTGCTTTACCCAAAGTCAATTGCTTTAAATGTTAATCACAACTAAAAATTACTTTCATAGGAATATCTACACTCATTTGACCAAACAGCTGTGCACAATAGCCTAGCCAATTTGATACATAAAATTAATCATCACATCCTCTAAATCACTTTCTCTTTGCCCTGTATTATTTCTTCTTCTAATTTGAGTTCTAGGAGAAATTCTCAAAGTAGTCTTCTAAAATCATCTATCTGCTACCTGCAGCATTTATTGCTTTTTATTTTTGTAATTATGTTTTTCATGTAAAAGTAATATTTTGTGAACTCATCTTTTTCATAGTTGCAAAATTCTCTCATATTTTATTGAAAATATATATCTTAATTTGAATGTTCCTTAGATTTTGCCATATTTATTTGCTTTGACTTTGTTTAAAAAATTATTTTAAAAAATTTCAGTTACAGAAAATTTTCAAGAATAATTTAGTTGCTATCATTTTGCCTTTCATCTAGATTGAATAGTTCAACATTTGCCATGTTTAGTTATCGCTCATCATATATTATTTAGTGATAAATAATAATAAATAATAATGATATATTAATAGTGATAAATAATATATTTGGCTAAATTTTTTAGAGTAAGTTACAAGCATTAGGACTTTTACTTGAATACTTCAGCAGCTATTTGCTCAGAAGGAGTAAATTCTTTTACATGACTTGAAAGTTATTGAATTCAGAAAATTTAACATCGATACAGTACATTTACCTAATATGTAGTCTATATTCAAATTTTACCAGTTATTCAGTACTGTCTTTTTGTAGCAATTTTTAAAAATTGTTATACCATTGGTTTACCATTGGTTTAAAATTTGCTATACCATTGGTTTATAGGAGTATATAAGTTTCAGGAGTATAGTTTTATACCTCAATAAATATGTATACAACACTACACCAACCACCAAAGTTACAGTATATTTTATCACAGTTAAATTGACACTCTCTACCCATTCCTCTCTTCCCCCTTCCCCTCACTCTCTGGCAGACACCTGTTTGTTTTCACAGTGTAAGGGTTATGTTTGTTCATTTGCCTAGTTACCTTATATTCCACATATGAGTAATATCCTGTATTTTTTTTCTCTTTCTATAGCTAAGTAGTAGTCCATTTGTGAATATAACACATCTTAATCTAGTCATTTGTTGAAGGGCGTTTAGGTTGTTACCATGTATTTGTTATTGTAAATAATGTTGCAATGAACATAGGGCTGAATAACTCTTCAAATTGGTGTCTTCATACTCTTCATGCAAAATCTAGAAGTGGAATTGCTGGATTATATGGTAGTTCTATATTTAATTTTGGAGGGAACCTCCATTCTATTTTTCTGAGAGTTTGCATCAATTCACATTCCCTCCAACAGTGTACGAGTGTGATCTTATTCCACATGCTTCCAACTCTTGTTGCTTCCCATCTTTTTGATACAGGCCATTCTCACTTGCATAAAGTAATGTATCATTGTGGTTTTTATTTGCATTTCTTCATAATACGTAATGATGAACATTTATTCATGTGCCTCTTGGCTAACTGATTGTCTTTGGACAAGTGTCTTTTCAGAACTTACACTCATCTTCTGATTGGGTTGTTTGTTGATGAGATCTATGAGTTCATTATATATTTTGGGTACAAATTCCTTTTGGTATGTGTGAGTTTCAAGTATCTTCTAATAGTCCATAGGTTACCTTTTTTGTTTCTGTGGTGATTTCTTTTTGCAGTGCAGAATCTTCTTAGTTTGGTGTAACATCATTTGTTTATTTTTGTTTTTCTTTCCATTACCTTTGGAATTCAATTTTCAAAGGAATATCTGAGGCTGAATATCTGATGTCGAAGAGCCTATCACCTATTTTTTTTCTATGGTGTTAATAAATGATCCACTTTGATTCTTTTGCATGTGGATTTCCAGTTTTCCCAACACTTTGTTAAACAGATTTTGCTTTCTCCTTGTGTTCTCTTGGCTTCTTTGTCATGAATTAATTGTCCCAATTTATTTCTGGACACAAAATTCTATTCCTTTGATCTCTGTGTCTATTTTCATTGCAATATAATGCTGTCTTTATTGCTATTGATTTATAATGTAGTTTGATGTCAAGGAGTATGATACTTCCAGTTTTCGTCTTTTTTTCCTAAGAAACACTTTGCTAATTGGGGTCTTTTGTGGTTCCATATATATTTGAGAATTGTTTGTTCTTTTCCTTGAAAATTCCATTGTAATTGCTTTGAATCTGTTTATTGCTTTGGGTAAAATGGCCTTTTTTTTACAATGCTAATTCTTTCAGTTAATGGGCATGCAATACCTTTCCATTTCATTATGTTATTTTGGTTATTTTTGCAATGTCTTATAATTTTCAATATTTTTAATCTCCTTTATTAAGTTTATTCCCTAAGATTTTATTCTTTTGGTACAATTATAAATGGGATTGATTTCCTAATTTCACCTTCCTCTTTTTCATGGCATATTGAAAGGCAATGGATTTTTATATATTGCATGATATCCCTTTACTGTACTCATTTTTTTTTTTCTAGCAGTTTTTTAGTGGAATCTTTAGAGGGTTTCTATATATATATTATCATGATATCTGCAAATAGGGATAGTTCTACCTCGTTTCCAATTTGGATTTTTTATGTTGCTTTTTCATAATGACTAGGATTTCCAGTGTTGAATAGCACTGGTGAGAGTGAATATTTTGTCATATTTATAATCTTAGAGAAAAACTTTTCATGTTTTCACCGCTGAGTATGATGGCAGCTGTGGATTTGTTATGTATGGTCTTTATTATAATATTTTGAGGCAATTCCTCTATTCCCATTTTATTTAGTTTTTTAAAATGAAATTTTATTGACTTGCTATTCCTTTACACAGCTATATAATTTGAGGAGTACGGCTTCACAATTTTATATGTCTTTCACTCTCCCACCAGTAAAGTTCTAGTACCATCATACAATCACAGGTAGCCGCTCTCCTCATTGTTCCCGCCCATTTCTGCTTTTTCCTCTGGTGATTATTAATATATAGGGCTTAATTACTGCCATTCTATTTTATGTTGCTTTGTATTTCTGTTGTTTCTTTTTCCATTGTTTCTCTTGCCTTTTTATTTGGATGATTTTTTCTGGGGGTTCTCTCAGTTATTTCATATTTCCGGCTCCAGATTTTTGTTTTGTGGTTACCATGAGGTTTGTATCAAACTTTCTATACCTAAAAATGGGGTTGTGTGTGTGTATTGGTATGGACTTATTGTTATTTGATTACACTGATTGTTGCTTTCTTCCTCCTCTTTAATGTTTTCTCATTGTCTCATGTTATTCTTGTTTGTTTCTGATTCTCTCTTACTGTTTTTCACCCTGCTCTAGGTTTTGTTTTCTTTTTTTTTTTTCTTTTTATGTATTAGAATGCTTTTCAAAATTTCTTGTAAGAGTTATTTAGTGGTACTAAACTCCACTGGCTTTTGTCTGGAAATGTATGTCACCATTATATTTGAGCGGTAATTTTGCAAGCTAGAGTATACTTAGCTGGCAGTTTTATCTTTGAGAATTGTGTATATTTCATTCCACTCTTCCAATTTCTGCTGAGTAGTCTATTAAAAGTTTGGTTGAGGTACCTCTGTATTTTACATTTTTTTCTCTTATCCCCTTTGATATTTTTCCTCTTCCATTGACTTTTGCTATTTTAACAATGGTGGGTTTTGGTGTAGGTCATTTTTATTTAGAAATTTGGCTATTCTTTCAGCTTCCTGAACCTTTATGATTAGCTCTTTCCTTAGGGTAGGATAGGTCTCAGCTACTATTTCTGTGAATAGGGTCTCTTCTCATTCTCTCTCTTTTCCTTCTGGGATAGGCACTATCCTTATGTTTCCTCTTCTAATGGAGTCTGATATTTCTCATGAAGTTTCTTTGTCTTTTTCTAAGTCTTAATTCTCTCGCCTCTTCCACTTGAGTCAGTTACACATTTTAATCTTCTGTTTCACTGACTCTTTCCTCTGCAAGCTTAAACTTACTATGCTTTCCACGTCTGTCTTCATTTCATTCAGCATCTCTTTTGGGTTTTTTTAATAGCTTCAACCTCTTTATGAAGAATTCCATCTGTTCCTGAACTTCTTGATTAATGAGGAGAAAGAGGATGGGACTCAGCTGCCCAGGTTGCTGGCAGATTGATTCTCCATGACGGAGCAAAAGTTCTCAGCCATCAATAATGTTACCCTGCATTTCATCCTCACTGGGAAGATCCCCTGTGAGAGGTCTGGGTGCCTCACGGTCTGTGCCTGACCTTAGCTTGCTAAGCTCACCGAAATGATCACTTCCCTGTTCACAACTCCCATCTGCTCTCCCTTTTCTATCATTATACTGGGCTGACACCTATCCCACTTCAGAGATGAATCTCTGGGTCAGTTCTCTGAAGCAGGCATTGAAACTGATGAGATTTCTTGTGATCTGTAGTTGATTTCTCATTGTGCTTAGAGAAGATGCTTATCAAAACCTCACTCTTCTGCCATGGCCACAAACTTTGGTCTTATCAAGAGTGTTTATATCATAAGTAGGTGTTGAACCTTGTGCCTATTAATTTGATAATATGATTTTTTTCTTCCCATTGTTGATGTGATTTAGTACATTAATTGATTTGCATTTGCTTTTATGAGTTTCTTTCTCTGATATGGGTTTCATCAAGAATTATACATTATCTGGAGATTTCTTGACCTACTAAACATAGAGCTTCCGTATGATCCAGCAATTCCACTCCTAGGTATTGACCCAAAGGACACAGAAACATCAATTCCAAAGAGCACCTGCACCCCTATGTTTATAGCAGCACTGTTTACAATAACTAAGCTTTGGAAACAACCCAAATGCCCAAAAATAGATGACTGGATCAAGAAGATGTGGTCCATATATACCATGGAATATTACTCAGCATTCAAAAAAGATAAACACATGCAATTTGCAGCAACATGGATGGCGCTGCAAGGGATCATGCTCAGCAAAATAAGCCAGAAAGAAAAAGAAAAATACCGGATGGTCTCACTCATAGCAGGAATCTAGAAAACTTAAATAAGGGACCAGGAAAATGAATAACTATAAGAAAGTGAAAATCAAAATCAACAAAAAACTATGAAACAGAGACACTCTATGGAGGGTGGGAAACGGGGAGACGAGGAATTGGGGTCAAAATAAGGGGGTTGCAATTGTATAGGGAATATAAAAATAAAATTTATTTTTAAAAAATAAGAATTATACATTATCTCTAGTTACCATGCAAGAACTTTTTTGGTGATCATTTCTTTCTTCACATAAATCTGTTTCATAGACTTCTTATGAACCCATTCTTTTCATATATATGATGATTTATTTTTCTTTTTTTTTTTATAGAGGCATGTTTTCTTTCTTTCTTTCTTTCTTTCTTTCTTTCTTTCTTTCTTTCTTTCTTTCTTTCTTTCTTTCTTTCTTTCTTCCTTTCTTCCTTTCTTCCTTTCTTCCTTTCTTCCTTCCTTTCTTCCTTTCTTCCTTTCTTCCTTTCTTCCTTTCTTCCTTTCTTCCTTTCTTCCTTTCTTCCTTTCTTCCTTTCTTTCTTTCGTTTATACATGCACTGGGTACAGTCAGAAGCGCGGGAGGGTGAGAGAATTCACCAGAGCCAGAGCGGGGAGCAGAGCAGGCAGAAGGACCGAAGTATACTGCTGAGGGGAGCAGCAGGCGGCAGGAGAGGTCTGCACGCCATGTGGGATCCTTACCCGGTGAGCGGGATCAAACCGGCGCTGCAGAGGCTGCGGGCAGCTTCGCAACCCAGCGCTCAACCGCTGCGCCACCGGGGAGGCCCTGATGATTTATTTTTCTAATAAAAGGAGAAGTTCTATTTATATCCAATATCAGGAGTTAAGAATTTTTGGTAAAGATTGTATTGGCCCTTCCAAAAATTTAAATCCTAGAAAAAAGAAAAGGACATTTTGTCTTTTCTTTAATTTTAATAGACTCAATTAAAGTACTCTTATCTCTGTATCTTTAAAAAATAATTTTCTTTCTTTCTTCAACATCATCTTTAGAAACAGTTTCCAGCTGTCAGTCACAGTATTTACAGAGCATTATATTAAGCCTAGTTGGGAATACAAAATAAGTATAAAATCTGGTTGAATGGACAATGATCATATGGAGAAGGTAATTAGCAAGCAGTTATGCAAAATGCTCAGAGTATTAAAAAAACTTAAAACTTTGAGACTGAAAAGATGCATCAGATTTGAGTAATGGGGAAAATATTCCCAGGAAAATTCAGATTATTAAATTTTAACTGTAATATGACACTGTAAAGCATTTTATAAAACCCACCCTATTATTTGAATTTACCAGAGAATACCAAAACATATCAACATATGTATGTTATTCAGTTCATCCAAGCTATAAAATATGTCCTGTTTATTTTTAAGATTCTGTTCTATATACATTTAATATTCTGTTCTATATACATTTATACATTAAAATGTTGTGTGATGTAAATATACTTAATATATTTCATGTCTGTAATTATATCCCTTTTCATATATCTTTTGTTCGTTCTCTTTATCAATCTGGCTAATGGCTGGTTTACATTATTATCTTTGATCATTTCTCTTCTGACTTATATTTACTGTTTCTCACTTTTTTGATTGATACATTTGATTGATTTTTAATCTTTTTCTTGTTTAATAAATGTATTTCAAATAACGTCTTATATGTTTTAGCTCATTGAAAAAGGCTTTTGTAATCAGGTTACACATGAGATATTATTTGCTTGAAGTAAAATCACATTTTTACTTTACAATTCTGAGTTTTGGCAAATGTACATATTCGTTGAATCACCAGCATAGTCAAGATAGAGAATCTCTTATCACACACAAAAATTTTCTAGTGCTCCTTTGTAGCTAACCCTTCTCCACTTTATTCCCTGGCAACTTGTGGTTTATTTTCTTATAATTTTGCTTCTTCCAGAATTTCATGTAAATATAATTATACCACGAATAACTTATTGAGTTTGTCTTCTTTCAAATAATGTAATGCATTTGACAGTCATCTCTATGATTATGTAATTCAATTGTTTGTTATGATCAGAGCCCTGATCTATATAATTCTAAATCTTTGACATTTATTAAGGTTTATTTAATGTTTAATTTGCCATCATTTTTCATGAAATATCTCATGTACCAAAAGTTATTCTCTGTACAGTAATTATTTATTATACATCATATACATAATCTGTAATTTTGTTGTTCAAATCTATATTTTTATTTTCTTTTGGCTAGTCATGCTTAGAATATCTCTTATTATTCATTTTCATATCAGTGAATCATTCGGTTCAAGGCATGTCACATCTGAGTGTCCTAAGTCATTTCTGATACCATTTTTCTTTCTAAAAATTGATTTAATATATTTATAATTGTTGTAGTTATATTAATTTTCACTCAATTTTACCAGTTTATTTTGATTTTCTTTAATTTTTCTTGTATTATTTCCTCCTTTTCTACCATCTGTTGAAATGATACTGTTATTTTCTTATCTGGTAGTTTTGAAGCTATGTTTATATTTCTATAGTTTTTTTTATTACATTATAAAGCATACACAAACTAAAAGGAATGATGTAGAGACAATAGTAAAATTGAATATTTTAAAATAAAAATTATTTTAAAATAATTTTAATTTCATTGTATTAACAGAAATGCATTTTTGCTCTTTCTAAGCAATACTACTTAGTGAGAATTATATCACTGAATATTCCATATATTTTTTAAGATCTTAGTTTATTCTTTTATTATAATGAGGTCAGGTTTCGATATTTAGTTTCCTTAGTTTTACTGCTAGGAAACATTCATCACAGAGATGCAGAGATCAAAGTGGGAGCAATATACCAGAGTCTGCACGGGTATTATCAATGTATTTTTTTTTAAAAAAAAATTTTAATTTTATATTCCCCATACGATTGCAACCCCCCCATTCTGACTCCAGTCCCTCCCCTCCCACCCCCCATCCCCCAAAAAGTGTCTCTGGTTCATAGTTTTTTGTTGATTTTGATTTTCACTTTCTTATAGTTATTCATTTTTCTGGTCCCTTATTTAAGTTTTCTAGATTCCTGCTATGAGTGAGACCATCTGGTATTTTTCTTTTTCTTTCTGGCTTATTTCGTTGAGCATGATCCCTTCCAGCTCCATCCATGTTGCTGCAAATTGCATGTGTTTATCTTTTTTGAATGCTGAGTAATATTCCATGGTATATATGTACCACATCTTCTTGATCCAGTCATCTATTTTTGGGCATTTGGGCTGTTTCCAAAGCTTAGCTATTGTAAATAGAGCTGCTATAAACATAGGGGTGCAGGTGTTCTTTGGAATTGCTGTTTCTGTGTCCTTTGGGTCAATACCTAGGAGTGGAATTGCTGGATCATATGGAAGCTCTATGTTTAGTAGGTCCAGAAATCTCCACACAGCTCTCCATAGTGGTTGGACCAGTTTGCACTCCCACCAACAGTGCAGAAGAGTTCCTTTTTCTCCACACCCTCGCCAACATTTGTTGTTGCTAGTTTTTTTATATATTTCTATAGTTTTAATCGTTATTCATAATATATGAATATAAATGCTATTTTCTCCCAGTTTAAATTCATTTTGTCTATCGTCTTTCTAAACAGTTTTTCCACATTTTATCTGCTATCTTCCTTAATAATTTTATGTACAATGTAAATCCACCTTTGTGTTTCATTGTTTTTGTTAAAGAGACATTAGTTGGATTTCTATGCTTTCAATTCTCTCTTATGCCCCATGACTTCACTCATTGTTCAATTTTCTTCATACTATAAGAAACTGTTATTTTAACAAACATGTGCATAGTAGGTAAAATAGTTTCTATAGGCCTAAAAAAATCTTCATGTTGGCTTTACTACTTTATGGTAGTTTAGTTTTTAATGTCTCGGTGGGCAGTTATTTTTAACTTCAGTACTTTGAAGACATTGCTGTGACACAGTCTAGCATTTTTTGATACAGGTAAGAAGTGTGCCATTTATTTACTGTTACTTCAAAGATAATCTTTAATCTTTCTGATAAGTGTTCCTTAAATCAATTTTTGCATTTTCACTACAAGAGATTGAGGTATAGCATCATTTCCTGTAGATTTAATGATGATGATCTTAGATATCTTACTGATCTTCCACAATGGAAATTCCTTGGATATTTTATGTCCAAACTGTTTATCTGATACACTTTCTATATTCTATTTCTGAAATTTCTGTTTTGGTATATCTTAGATCCTCTCTCGCTCCGTGACTGTTAACTGATTTTTCAGTTTTCATTTCTATTTCTCTGCATATCATTCTTTCTAAATTTCTCAGTACTGTTTTCCAGTTTAATGTCATTCCTACTATAGTCAGGTTAGAATTTCTACTGTTTACTGAAGTTTTCTTTTTCAATTAACATTTTCATTTTCAAGTTTTGTTGTATTTTTTCGCAAATATCTATTTTTTTTTTATTTAGGTAGCATTGGTTTACAACACTCTATATGACTCAGAGTTAGAGGACACACCTCTTCAGATTGTTTGTCACCATGTCACTCCCAGCGCCAAGGATCTCATTGTCCTCCACCATAGCATATTGGGCCCTCTCCACACCTTCCTCTCCAAACTCTCTCTCTTTCTCAGGTAGCCTCAAATCCACACTCAGATTTGTAGGGTTTGCTATTGGTTTGGTTATGTCTCACTCTTTGTTTTGTTACTTTAAATTTCACATATAAGTGACACTATCCAGTATTTGTCTATTCTTATCTTTCTTTTGATTTTGGTTCATTGTATCTTGTTCAGTTTTACAGATTTTTTTTTATTTCTTTGTGACTGTTAAACTCTGAGCATTTCTCATAACTGCTTGCTAATTACCTTCTTTCAGCTTTTTTCATAACTGATTATGATATTAGCTTTGGGTTTGTTATATATTGCCCTTATAAAGTAATATTTCCTCTATACCCACTTTTTTGAGAGTTTTTATCATAATTCAATGTTGTATTTTGTCAAATGATTTTTCTGCATCAAATAAAATTATCATATGATTTTTTTGTCCTTCCTTTTGACAGTTTGGTGTGTTACACTGAGTAACTTGTAACTTTTGAACCATCCTTGCACCCATAGTTTGAATCTCACTTAGTCATAGTTTATGACCTTTTTAATGTATTTTTGAATTCAGTTTAATATTATTTGTTGAAGATTTCTGCATCTATGCTTATCAGGGATTATCAAACTGTAATTTTCTTTTCTAGTAGCACCCTTGCGTGATTTTGTTAATAAGCTCTTATTTTTAACATGTTTTCTAATTATTCCATATGTATATATGCTCTTGCATATTTCTTTTTCCTCTTTTTAGTGAGCTTCCCATTTCTGAGGTTTTTGACATTCTTGGTTTTAATGTGCTTTGGGAATTAGTTTGCAGTCTCATTTAGAAAGAGAACTTTTTAATCTGCCTTTTTCTATTTATCCTAATCATTGAATCAGTGGGTGGCTTAGCCTACAAATTTTTGAAGGTAGGGTTTATCTGCCTTTCCTGGCTTTTGGGTTTATATAACCTTTAACCATAAGAACTTTTTTCAGTTTCTTTTCACAGTTGGGAAATCATAGCTCTGTGAAGATTTCATGCACTGATACTGGCTGAGGTCTTTTGCCAGGTAGTCCTTTTAAATCCCAATACCATACACTATCCCCCATGCAACCTCTTACAGCTACAGACCTGGAGCATAAGGTGTCTGCACTATCATCTTTGCTTCCTGTTTTGAGTTGGTACATGGAGGTATTTCTTTTTAGTGCAGCTATATCTTTCAAATACTTTATCTGAAATTACTATTTTAAACAGAGAAGTTGCTAAAATGTGTATTTCAAGCGTCTAGATGTCCTGTCAGTATAGTTTTCACATAATAGTTTAGAAATTATAATACGAATCTTTATAAATCAAATCTCTATACAACCTGCCATATGTATACAAGTGTGTGTGAGTGCACACATACATATATGATGAATTATTATGCTTCTTGTTTAATGTGCATCTCTGATATATCAAAACAAGATATCAGCATCAATACATTTTCCAGTCACATGACTTCTGGATTACAGTTAAGGGGTGGAAATTGTGGCATTGGTATTTACTTCTTGTGTTACTCATTTGTAGGAATCTGCATTTACCTCATAGACATTTGTGAAGGACTAATTGTGTTGATTTATAAAGCATTAACATACTAAGTATTCCTTATTTGTACTAAGCACTTAACGAATGTTGGTTATTATTTGTACTGTGGAGTTATACTGAATTGTATAAATTTATCTAAAACTATTCTCTTTGTGAAATATAGGAAACTTGAAATTATATTTTAGGCATATACCCTAGTATATGTTATATATTATTTTGTGTTTTGAAGTTAAATATTATTCGGTGAAAACTCCTTTACTATATTTTATACTTTCTAGGTTATTTAAATTATCCCCAATGGTAATTTTTACTAATGAATATGATTTCTTATCTTCTCATTGCATGTAACTATCATTATATACTAGTCATATGTTTATTTATGACAGGTATTGATAATTATACATAACTGTATAAATAGGTAACCATTTGGGTTCAGAATTAGATCTGGCATTGAATATGGTCTCTGCAGTTTCTGGAAGTAGAATTTTATCAAGTCCTCTGACCTTGCCGAATCTTACAAAACATAGATAATAATACTCACATGCCAGAGTATAATATTAAATGAAGTAGAATAGAAGAATGCAAAATACAATCCATAAGTCACTCTAGAAATATCAACCGTGACTGCTTATCTTCATTACAGCAGCTTTAAAGATGCCATATAGAAAGCAGGTAAGCCTGAGGCTGAAAGTTTATTTCACTTAACAATCCATCCTTCATTTTTTGCAGTAAGGAAAAACTCTGTTAAGATTTTACCACAAATGAATTTTAGAGGATTAAAATACTGTCTGGTATTTTAATTTGACGGTTAACTGATAAGACCAAAATTTTAGAATTCTTTGCTCTTTCAAGTACAGCTTACAATATTCACTTCTTAGCAATTTGAAGCAGAAACAAAGGAATCCTAATTTTAGTTCTCATATCCATTGAGCAGGCATTTCCTTCCCTATTCAAATAAATTTATTACTTACCTTTAGTAGACTATGTTAAATAAATCTAAGAAGCTGTTTATCCTGTGTTGATGGTTCTATTTTAATCATTAGAATGTTTTCCCCTCCTAAGCCTCCAATACAATTTTTTCCTTTCTTCTCCAGACTCTCTTTAATGTAAACTAAATGGAACATGCTTTGTTCTTGCTAGAGCAGGACAAAGGGTAAAGTAAAATTGCTACTCCTGGGAGACAAGTAAAATATGAGCACATAAACTTAAAGCTCCAGTCATATACTTTTTAACCCCTTTCTTACTTAACTATCATAACCTTAACTTTCCACATTTGGTTCAAATCTCAAAACAATTAAAAAGTATTTACTGAGAATCTTGCTTCTAGAACCCTGTCACCATCCTCCCTCACTACCATCACCATCTGGTCGTTCCTTAGCTATCCTTCCAGTGTTTGTTTATGCATATAAACATAATAATATAGATAGATATAAATGCAGAAACAATCTTACCTTTCTTACACAAATGGTAGCATACTACAGTGCTTTGTTGTTTTTATTGAAAAACAGGAATTTGTTTTCTGGTTTGTTTTTTTCAGAAGTCAATTTTTTTAATTAAAAGTAGGTTTTTTTCAAGATAAATATGCAGTTTGCAGCAACATGGATGGAGCTAGAAGGGATCATGCTCAGCAAAATAAGTCAGAAAGAAAAAGAAAAATACCAGGTCTCACTCATAGCAGGAATTTAGAAAACCTAAATAAGGGACCAGGAAAAAGACTAATTAATACAAAGTAAAAATCAAAATCAACAAGTAACTATAAACCAGAGACACACTACGGGGTGGGGGTTAAAATAAGGGGTACAATTGTATGGGGAATATAACCAAAATGAAAATGCATACATTGTGAAAAAATGAAAAATGATGTAAGAATTATATAAAATAAAATATTTTAAAAAATTTTAAAAATGAAATTGTAAAAAAGTAGGTTTTTTTCCATTTTATTGATTCATCCCAAGAGTTGAAAGGTAAGGGTGAGAATCAAGGTGGTTCCTAGCAGACTCAGAATTGCCTCCCAAGATCATTTATACATCATATTGATTCATCATATAATCTAGTCTTCTTTTTTTACTATCAGTAGAGAATTTCTTTATTCCTGTTTAGACCGCATCATATTCCACTGGAAGCGTGGACTATAATTTATTTAACCAGCCCTTCATGGGGGAACACTTGAGTTGTTTTCCATCTTTTGTTGATGTAGACACTGCTATAATGAAAGACTTTGAATATTGTCATTTCATTCATATTTAGAGCGTCTATAGGATAAGTTTCCAAACAAGGATTACTGGGTCAAAAACTAAATGCATTAAAAAAAATTATCTTTATTGTTTGAAAAAAAATCAGCAGAATGGAGGCCTCCAGGATGAAGTCTGTTGGTAGAGTTGTACAAAAAACAGATTTGATCTGTAGATCTGTACTTCTTCACTATCTTGCCATATAGTTTTAGGGAGGTCATTTCCCCTTTTACCTAGCCTCCTTTGTAAAAATTGGAATCTGGTCTCTATCTCAGTTGGGTGATTATAATCTTAAATGGGCTAATAAATGCAAATTGCAAGCAAAGCCCAAGATAAAGGTGCTGTTATTATTAACCTGAAAATGATTCAATCCTGATGCTCATATACTAGACCCGCTGCTTTTTGATAATTTATCATACAGTGAAACAGACTATCTCTTTCTGTTGATGGTCTGTTCTATAAACTTTTACACATTAGGGATTTATATCGCCACTTCCATGATAAGGATACAAAATGGTGAATTCATTTTTAGGCTTAGTAAATATTAGCCTGTTTTCTCCATAAAGGTTGTCCACCCTCACTGGACTACCCTCAGCAAATATGAGTGAGTTTCTCACAGCCTTGGCAAGAGTTCATTGTTCATTGGTTGTGATTGTTTGTTGTAGTAGCATCCCCCATACGGATAGATAAGTAGTGACTAGAGCTACAACAGCTCTTTTCCTTCTTCCCTTGATTCAAGTTGCTTAAGCCTAAAATCTGAAGCTTAAAAAGAAAAATAAATACTAAACAAAGGCATCACTTTTTAATCACATTTTAAAGCAGCTAATTTGCCCATCTGCTTCTGAAACAAGTAGTTCCATTTACACCATTTTATCATTCTTGAAAAACTAAAGGATAACTGGAGGAAAGGATAAAAAGTAGCAGTTGTGTATTTTTGAGATGTTAACCGTGCACTAGATGTGTTCAGCTTTGTAAGCACATACACCAGCTCTTCTCTTTTGCCTCCTACCCAATGTGAAAGATCTGGAAATGAAAGCATGATTAAGATCTTACAATTTTTGTATTCTTGTAAATATGAAATATGTATTTTTGTAAAAATATTTGTAACCTCACTAAAAGAAAGTTTACCATTATTCCTGTTAATAGTATTAATAGGATTGATAGGAGAAAAATGAACTAAAGTGTTTGAAACATTTTCTTTCTTCTTTCTTTACTGTAAATGTAAATCAGTCATGTATAAACAAGACAGCATTCCTTTCTAGTAGGGTTGCAAAGTGTAGTCCAGAGGCCTAATTCAACCAGTAGGCTTTTATCATTTGTGCCACATTATCTTTCAGAATTGGAAATTTTTACATTAAAATCCAAATCTCTAGTATCCCTTAAATAATCAGACTATCTGACCATAATTTTCCACACATAGCAGCTATAGACTTAATTATACTCTAATCCACTGCATTCTTATTCTAGGTCATGTCACTCATTTTTTTCCTACTTACTCTTCAGAATATTATGTAATTTAGTTAAAGTTTCAGTGTCTAAATATCAACAAGTACTTGTCTTAATTGCTAATATTTTCAGGTTTCCACATGCTCTTTTGCAATATTTCAGTAAGAAAGTACATAATTGTTATTACTAAAGTATTTGTTTTTACAAACGTGAAATCTGGTATTTGATTTAATGGTTGGACTCCTTAACAAAGATTTTTCTCTCCTTTTTTTTTCTTTTTCTTTATTTTTTTATTTAAATATTTTATATAATTCTTACATCTTTTTTCACCTTTGCACAATGTATGCATTTTCATTTTGGTTATATTCCCCATACAATTGTACCTCCCCCCTTATTTTGACTCTAGTCCTTCCTTTCCCTGCCCCTCCGTCCCCTCCCAGTGTGTCTCTGGTTTATAGTTGCTTGTTGATTTTGATTTTTACTTTGCATTGATTAGTCTTTTTCCTTGTCTCTTATTTAGGTTTTCTAAATTCCTGCTATGAGTGAGACCATCCGGTATTTTTTTTTTTCTTTCTGACTTATTTCGCTGAGCACGATCCCTTCTAGCTCCATCCATGTTGCTGCAAACTGCATGTGTTTATCTTTTTTATTGCTGAGTAATATTCCATGGTGTATATGTACCACATCTTCTTGATCAGTCATCTATTTTTGGGCATTTGGGTTGCTTCCACAGCTTATCTATTGTAAATAATGATGCTATAAACATAGGGGTGCAGGTGCCCTTTGGAATTAATGTTTCTGTGTCCTTTGGGTAAATACCTAGGAGTGGAATTGCTGGATCATATGGAAGCTCTATGTTTAGTAGTTCAAGAAATCTCCACACAGCTCTCCGTAGTGGTTGAACCAGTTTGCACTTCCACCAGCAGTGCAGGAGAGTTCCTTTTTCTCCACACCCTGGCCAACATTTGTTGTTGCTAGTTTTTTTAAAATGTGCCATTCTCACTGGTGTAAGAAGGTATCTCATTGTAGTTTTGATTAATCAGGGAAATGCAAATTTTTCTCTCCTTTTAATGAACGAGCATATTTTCTTATCATCTTGGAAGCTATCATTTATTTTTATCACTTTCCAAATGATTTTTGCTTTTTTCCATGTGATGATTGTTCCATATCCCTGTCATTTGGCCGTTAATATATTTCTTCAACTTTTTTTAATTGCTAAGAAATGTTATGGTAAGGGTAATCAGAGTTTATGATCTTATTTCTCTTGTATTTCAATCCCTTAGCTGATGAACTGACTTACCATATAACTTCTCATTGATTTTAATCTTGCAAACTTTGCAGACCTCTGTTTATTTAGGTGAGCTTTAATCATTTGTTCAACAGTTCCCTACACTTTCTGCATTGAAATCTCTTATGGCATAAGCAAAAATTGAAGGTAATGGGCACTGGTGTCTTTGTTAACTCTGTACCAGAATTTGAATGCATTTAATCAATGTGTTTAATGAAGGTCCACATCTGTGTGAAGCAGTTCACTTAATGTGGCTGTATTTATTGTTAAGAAACAAAAGTCTTTGATATTATTATTTTTGTTTTTGGAATTATTGGTACCAGGACAAGGAATTTAAATGATTCTAACTAAGGAATTATGGTAAATACTGGGGAATGTTGAGTGGAGAGAAAAAGTGTAATGATATTTTATTAAACTCCAAAGTGGATAAGTGGAAATTATGGAATTTCTATTTTTAATTTTTTTGTGAGTCTTCATTCTGTTTTCTGTAATGACCACCAATTCATATTCTCACTGACAGTGTACAAGAATTCCGTTTTCTCCACAACTTTGCCAGCATTCGTATGGTGTGTGGTGTAAGATACATGTCTAATTTCATTCTTGTACATGTGGTTGTCCAGTTTTCCTAGTACCATTTATTGAAGAGATTTTCCCTGTTCAGTTGTGTGCTCTTGACTCCTTTGTCATGAATTATTTGTCCATATGTGTGTGGTTATATTTCTGGGCTATTGATTTTGCTTGCATGATCTGTGTATCTATCTTTATTTTATTCCAATACTATGTGAGAACTTGTACTGAAGTGATGAATATTTAGAAATGGAAACTCCGTTTATCTTAATCTTCTGGAAGTAGAACTGTGGCTTGCCAGGAGGCAGATTTTGAATCTTTTTAAGTTTAATGGAAAAACTTTGCCATCTTACATAAACTAATCAGCAGTATATTTTGCAAGTACTGTAAAAATATGTGTGTGTGTGTGTGTGTGTGTGTAAACCAGACTTTGAATAAAAGTGAATTGATTTCTTCAATGTAATGAGATAGAAATTATTTCATAACAATGACTAAACTGGACTTCCAGTGTCAATAGTGATAGTTATTTAGCATGAATAATATTCTCTAATTAAAAAGAATATTTTTATGAGATATATATATGCACACACATACCAGTTGATTCACTGTTATATTGTGGTAAATGACCCAAGCACAAATCCATACCAAGGAAAACAAAGTCCTGATGACAGGGCTAGGATGAACCCACAGATGCAATCAATTAAATTTGGAATGTGATGTGTGTTATGTATATACCTGAACACACAAATATATGTATGCATATATATATATATATATATACACACACATGTACATGGTATATATATTTTTGGTATATACACCAAAATCCTAAAGATATTATTATTCTTTGACCCAGTTTCTATAAAGATGTGTAGAAAAAGCTTTGTTTCAAGAAAACTTTACAGAATTACTGATGATAATTGAATTTGGAAAAAACCTGTATGATAAACAATAGTGAGTGATAATAAGCAAATAACAGTGCTGTAATCTATTAAACATAACGTTTGCAAAGTTTGTTGAAACATGGAAAGTTTTTTACAAATGTAAAAATTAGGTATAAAATTATCACTGCTCTATAAGAAAACTGGAAAAATGGCTGTAAGAAGATATGCAAAAAATGAACAGTTTAACAATGATTTGTTTCTGAATGATAGAACTTTCTTACATTTACCTCATTATTATTAGAGAATTATTATTAGAGAATTATTCTCTTAATAATTTATAAAAATTCTGTGTTAACATTAGAATGGGAAAAACAATTTGCTTTTTTTCCTCAACCTAGGAAACAAAACTTAAATCATCTCTCTCTTGGGAAAGACATACTTTTTAGAAGTAAGAACCTTCCTTTTAACAGTTTTTAGGAACTTTAAAATAAAAAGGGGGAAACACTTTAAAGTACTGAGGGCCTGATCAAAGTCAGTTGCACACATTTCCTCTCCTTAGAAATGGGAGAGGTTTCAATCTTCAGTCTAATTTTCATATTGTAACAGGTTTTCTCTTGACTTTTCAGAGATGGAGTTGATTGCCTCTCCATTTAGTGTGGCAACCCCAAACTCCTGCTCTTACTACCTATTTTTTCATTTCTTTCTTAAGAAACCATTCAGAATTGCCCCTTGTAACTTTAGCCTAATTATGTCTGCTGAGTTCTACTTAATTTGTGAAAGACAGACTAATGAACCACCCAAGTAAAGTTTTGCTTCTATTTGAGACAGACTACTCCTTGTTGTCTCGCATGTTTTTTAAATGTCTCTGAAATGGGTGATTCAGATGTCTCTGAAACAACACTTCATTTTCTGAAACCTAACTGTGTCAAAGTTCTGACTCAAGCATTGTTTATATACTTCACATTGTTGGTCTATAAACTTATTAAAATATATAGTACTGCTTTGTAGACTTGTAGTTCTTTTATCACACAATCCACCCATTTAAGTAAATAAAGTACCTCCTTAGTTGAGCAAAATATTACAAAATTGATTCTGGTGAAGGCTATACAACTATGATCAATATCCCCCACCAGAGTAGTACATCTCTTACAAATAATGGTCTTCATTGACATTGTGTGAAGTTTTTAAATTACTAATTCAGTCACTTTACTTGGTCTTCTCAGATTTTCTGTGTCTCTTTGGTTCAGTTTTGGTAGTTTGTATCACTTAGGGATTTGTCCATTTTATCTAAGTTACCTAGGTTTTTGGTTTTTTTTTATTTATATACCCTTATACTCTATTTTCTAGAAGACAGTGATGATGTCCTTTACTGTATTGTCATATTGATAATTAGTATTCTCTCTTTTTTCTTTGTTAGTCTAGCTAAAGGTTTCTGATTTTTATTGATCTTTTCAAAGAATTGAAAAGATTATTCTCCTTATCATTTTATCTCCATTCTAATTTACATTATTTCCTACTTCGTGCTTTCTTTCAGTTTAGTTTCTTTATTTTTCTAGTGTCTTTAGGTGGAATGTTAGGTTACTAATTTGAAACCTTTCTTTTTTAACATAGGTGCTTACAGTTATACTGTCCCTCTAGATTCATCCCATTTATTTTGGTATGTTATATCTTAGAATCAATCACAATAAAACATTTTCTTTTTTTCCTTTTGATTTCATCTTTAACGCATTGATTTATGGAAGATTGTTATTTAATATCCACATTTTTTAAATTTCTCTAATTTTTTCTATTACTGATTTCTAATGTCATTCCATTATGATTGGAAAGCATGTTTTGTGTGATTTTAATCGTTTTAAACTCACTGAGAAATTTTTATTTCATATGTATGGCCTGGGGAATGAATGTTTGATATGCACTTAAGAAGAGTGTGGATTCCGGGCCTCCCCGGTGGCGCAGCGGTTGAGCGCTGGGTTGCGAAGCTGCCTGCGGCCTCTGCAGCACCGGTTCGATCCCTGGCTGCTCCCTGGCCACCGAAGGAGGGTCCCACATGGAGTGCAGACCCCTCCTGCCGCGCCCGCTGCTTCCCTCAGCAGTGTATTTCATCGGTCTGCCTGTTCTGTTCCCTGCTCTGGCTCTGGTGAATTCTCTCACCCTCCCACGCTTCTGACTGTACCCAGTGCTTGTATGAATATATGTATAAATCAATCAATCAATCAATCAATCTTTAAGAAAAAAAAGAAGAGTGTGGATTCTGATCTTGTTGAGAATACTAATTTTATGGATGTCTGTGAAATCTAGTTAGTTGTCTTATAGAGTCGTTCATGTCTTTTATTTCCTGACTGATCTAGTGTTTTTCTGCCTTCAATGTTGTCAGCTTCTTCATGTATTTTGATAGTCTACTCTTAGGAACAAATATTATTATAGTTATTATATTTTTCCAATCTATTTTTATTATAAAGAGTCCCTATTTATTTCTCTTAAAAGTTTTTGTTTTGAAATCTATTTTATACAGGTTTCATGTTTATTGCTTGCATGATCTATGTTATATTTGACTTTTAATAGATTGTTTAATCCATTTGCATTTAGTTATTGATACATTTCGATTTATATCTGGCATTTCATTCTTTGTTTTTAAATATGTCTCATCTATTTTTTAATTATTCTTCTTTTGTTGCCCTTGCTTGAATTAAATGAACATTTTCATATATTTTAGTTTGCTTAAATGTTTTTTTCCACTATATTTTGAGTAATCTTACTGATTGCTCTAGAACTTACTGTGTACATCATAACTTAGCATATTATACTTTAGATTTCATATTTTTATGTTTCTTCTCCATTTTTCTTCTATTATTATATACTTACATATATGTGCTATGAACCTAACAATGTAATGTTATAATTTTAGCTTAGGTGATTTTGTCTTTTTTAAAATTAACTATTTTAATCGAGATAACATTTGATACCCCAGTCCAATATTGTCTCCATAGTCCATCCACCACTAAATTTAACCCATAGTCCCACCACTGTAGTCCATTGTGCTTTCTTCCTGCGTTGTTCTTATCCTTCCCCCGTTGCTCCCCCTCCCCTGTGCTTCAGATCTACAATTAGCTTTCGACGTATTAATTAGCTATAATTTGTTTTCAAGCTTTCCTTTATCTGACTTAGTTTATTTTTTTATATTCCACATATTAGTGACAACATCCAGTATTTATCCTTCTCCTTCTTACTTATTGCATTTAGCATACCCCTTCAAGTTCCATCCATGTTGCTGCAAATGTATATATATATCACTCATCTGTTTTGGGATACTTAATTTGTTTCCATAGTTTAGCTACAGTAGATAGCACTACAGTAAAAATGGGAGTGCTTGTTTCATTTTGAATTAAGTGTTTTTGCCTAGTTGTGGAATTACAGGGTTGATCCATTTTTACAGGCAGATCCATTTTTAATGTTCTGAGACACCTGGATACTGCTTTCCATAAGGACTGGACCAGTTTGCAGTCCCACCAGCAGAGTTCTCTTTTTTCTAATTCCTTGCCAACACTTCTTACTTCTGGTCTTTTCCATATGGGCCATTCTCACAGGTGTGAGATGGTATCTCATTGTAGATTTGATTGGCATTTCTCTAAAAATGAGTGGCAGTGAACATTTTTTCATGCACCTGAAATCTGAATTTCTTCTTTGAAGAAGTGTCTGTTTAGTTCTTCTGTCCATTTTTTGATTGAGCTATTTTGTTTTTGTAAGATTTTATGACTTCTACACTTGATCTTAGCCAAAAGGCCGAGAAACAATTGATTTTATGACTTCTTTGTATATCTTTGATACATAAAAATGTTCATAGTAGTCTCTAATTATCCTCTGAATTTCTGAAGCATCTGTGTGATTTCTCATCTTTCATTTTTGATTCTATCAGTATTTGAGATTTCTCCCTTATTTTCTTAGTGAACCTTTTGAGAGGTTTGTGTATTTTGTTTATTTTTTCAAAGGACCATCTTTTGGTTTCATTGATCATTTGGAGTATTTCATTTACATCTCCTTCGATTTTTTATTTTTGTTCTTTAATGACTTTTGGGTTTGTTCTTCTTTTCCTAATTCCTTGAGTTGAGAGAGAAGGTTTTTTATTTCAGCACTTTTTTGTTTTTTAATGTGGGCCTGTATTGCTCTACATTCCCCTCTGAGAACTGCTTTTTGCAGCATCCCATAAATTTTGGATAATGGTATGCATTCTTATTTGTCTCAAGGTGTTTTTTTAATTTCTTCCTTGATTTCTTTATTAACCCAGTAGTCGTTCATTAGTGTGCTGTTCAGTTTCCATTTATGAAAGGATTTCCCTACTTTCTTTGCTAGATGATTTGCAGTTTCATACACGTATGATCTGAAAAGACACTAGGTATTTCAATATTTATGAATTTAGTGATATTTGTTTTGTCTCCCAGAATGTGGTCTGTTCTGGAAAATGTCGCATGTGCACTTGAGAAAAATGTATATTCTTTCAGAAGGTCACAAGTCTTCTGGCTGCTCCAGCACCCTCCCTGGCATGGGTCTGGGGTCTCACCAGTCTGTGTTAGCATTCTTTATGCTTTTCAAAGTAACTAAGGACGAAGAAAGGAGAACAGTACATATTTACAAATGTTGTATTATCCTTATTTGTATTTTTTGGTTTCTCATGTGAATTTGAATTGTAATCTAGAATCATTTCCTCATTTTGATACAGCATTACTTCCACTTTCCTCCTTTGTGCTATTATTGTCAAATATATAATATTTGTATATGTTTTAAATGCAACAATACATTATCCTATAATATTGTTGTATATAATTCCTTCATAATCAGTTAACAGCAGAAATATGCATTTATCATCACCTATAATTGCATAATTACCTTACTGGTAATTTTATTTATGTTTAGAATCAGATTACCACCTGGGATTACTTGCTTTCAAGCTAAAGAACTTTCCTTAGTTTTTTATTTTCTTTAATGTAGGTGTGCTAGCAATGAACTCGCTCAGTTTTTATTTGAGAATATGCCTTCATTTTTGAAAAGTAGTTTTACTGGCTATAAATACTTAGTTCGTAGGGTTTTTTGCTTTGTTTTCTCCTATTAGCATTTGATTATGTCATCCAACCACCCTCTGGCCTTTATTTTTTCTTGGGAGTCAGTTAACTAACATTACTGGGGTTTTCTTGTATGTTTGAGTCCTTCTCTAACCGCTTTCAAGATCTGCCTTTGTCACTGTCTTAAGCATTTTTACTAGGATATGTCTAGATGTGGGTTTTTGTGTCCTATATCTAATTCATACAGCATCTAAGATGTGTAAATATTAGTATTTTTTAAGCCAGATTTAGAAAGCTTCCAGTCATTAATTCTGGGAATTTTATTTCTAGTACTTTCTCTCCTGTCTTCTGGCATTCCCAATCATGCACTTGGTGGTGTGCTTAGTGGTGTCACACACACACCTTTCAGGCTCACTTCATTTTTTAAAAATTTATTTGTTCTCAGTTCTTCAAATTATATAATCTCTGTCAACCTATCTTCAAGTTTATATTCTTCTTAACTCCAGAATTTTGGCTTCTTATTAATAGCTTATAGCTGTTGTAATGTTATTGTCATACTTTCCTTTAGTTCTTTGAACATATTTGTAATGACTCTTTGAAGTCCTTATTTGGTCTGACATCTGCGCTTTCTCACAGGCAAAGTATGTTCTTTTTTTTTTTTTTCCCAGTGTATGGGCCATACTTTCTTGTATTTTTTACATCTTGTAATTTTTTTTGTTGTTGTTGAAATTAAATATGTGTAGGTTGTGTGTAAGCAAAGGAAATAATCTGGGTTGTAGACAGTCTCAGTTTTTGTCATCTTATTGGCTACCTTCATTATGACAAAGCAGGGAAGGGAAACTTCTCCCATTCTGTCTTTGAGAGAAAATGATACCCCATTAAACCTATTAAGCCAGGATCAGCAGTCGCCCATAATACCAGGATAGGCAGTCCAGGCCCTCCTTCCTTCTACAATAATCATTCTCTTGCTAGAGCTTTCCTGGCTGAAAATCAGTTGTGCACTCTTGGTCATTTAAAGAATTTTGTCTAAAGTTCTTTAGAATTTTAAGAGTTCTAAAATTAAATTTTAAGAGCTTTATCTCTAAAGGGTTAAAGAATTTTAAGAGTTCTTGTTTCTGCCCTCCCAGTCTGCATTGACTGTTAATCCTTCACTCTAATTTGTCCAAGAAAACTGGAAGAAAAGATTTTCTGATCTTAATCTGCTTGATTAAGCCTTCAGGCACCTGTATACAAAAGTTATAAAAGACTTGGTTTTATGCCACCTTCTTGGAGATATTTTTTTAATCACTGATATCTAATCATTTCCTGTTGTTCACAGAAATGTTACTATGTTTTACTCACTTGTAGGGTTAATAGTTATTTATGATCTTCTTTTCAGTTCTGTATGGTGACCTGTAGAATAAACTTCAAATTGTTCAGGAAGTCTTTCATAATCTTTCCTGTTTGACCGTAGTTTACCTGTCTTGCCTCATCTCTGATTTTCTCTGCATATGCTCCACTGGGTCAACAATTTGTTATGTTCTAGAAACATATCATTTACTTCATACATCCATGTTTTTGCTTTCAAAGATATTAAACAAGGTATATAACAGTATCTTGATAATAATGTGAGATAATAATGTGAGATATATAACAGTATCTTGATAATAATGCCAGAGTCCCACTCCATACCTATTGAATCAAAATCTTTGTTATTTAAAAAAAAAAAAAACTCCTCAGTTGATTCTAAAGCTGCTCTTTATTCTTCCTTTAGGGTCTGCCATTTTACTTCACCTAACAAATGTTGCTCAACAAAAGCAGAGAGAGAGAGAGAGAGAGAGGAAGAGAGAGAGAGAGAGTCAGAGAGAGAGAGAGAACAAAAGAGAGAGAGAAAGAGAGAGACGGCGAGAGAGAAACAAACTAAAATATTGCCTATTGTGAAAAGTTATCCTCATTTATCTCCATTCTTGATATAGAGTGATTTGGCTAAGTAGTATCTGTATGTGGGGAGTCCTCTATCTTCTGTATCAGTTCTTTTAATATATGTGCTGCTAAAGAAAACACTCCCCTAACTTCTGAATTTGAGATAGTTCTTACCATAGAGACTCAAATGCCACTTTCTTACCTTCCCAGCCTCCCTCACACATTGAGCATAAATCCATAAACAAGACTACCATTCAGATGCATACCACTCTTTGAAGCAAAAACTAGAAACATGAGGAAACACAGTTCACAGACTCTATTTCTGGAGAAGACAGTAGTAGCAGGAGCAGCTACTTCCAGATTCCAGATATGAAAGTTATTCTAGTGGCAACATCCAGATTGCATCTTTTAAGCATGAGTATACTACAGCCTCCTTTCTTGGCTGGGTAGCCTCAAAAGCTAATTCTACAGCTTCCCAGAGACTTCTTTAAGATGCTTCCTATCTTTTAATAAAATTATTTTCTGCCAGAATTACTCTGAGTTTGATTCTATTGCTGAAAACTAAGATACAGGGATACTTAATAGAACATTCTCCATGTAGCCTCCATAATACTTCATTCACAGCCAATACAGCACTAAATCATTCTGCCCTATAGTTAATTGCCAGTAGAATATGGGTTAACTGAGTCAAAGGGAAGGAAAGCATATTTTAGGCAGAAGGCATAGCCGAAAGCCATGTGATTAGAAGGAACAAAGAGAATACCAGGGAGTGAAGGGACTGTGTGTCTACAAGATAAAGTGAACTAATTGGTGAAAGGTTTCAATGGCTAAAAAATTTTAAGTGGAATTAAGTAACTGAAACATACTAGCTCTATAAGATCACCTGAAGGTATTTTTATTTTATATTCAAGAACATTATAAATCTTTTGAGGGTTTTCCACTGACAGATGTTATGCTCAATTTTGTATTTTGGAGGAAAAAAATCTATTCCTACTAAACAGCCCTTAACCTTTGAAGCTGTTAAGATGCAAAGAGCCCAGAAAAATAATTTTGTCATCTTTCTTGATATCACTAGTAACTATTACTAATAAAGAGCTGTAGATGTAATCAAATCCATTTTGAAATCAAATTTCATAAAGGTGTATAAGTTAGTTTGGATTATCTTGCTATTCAGATACTAAGGCAGTTCTGGTTTGGCTTGATTTTGGCTTTAAATTGGAGGTGGGGAGGTCATTTTCATCTTTTTTTAAACTATAAAAAGATACACCATACTAAAACATATGCATGTAGTATTTTTATGTTATACTGCATCATGTATAAATTATATGTATTCATATCATATATTATAAATATTATATACTATATTTGTTTCAAGATCTTCAAAACTAAAATTAAGTTTGAAGATACTTCTTTTCAGTTGGTGTTAGAAAGTGAAATAATTATCGAAAATGACCATATTGCAGATAATCAGGAAAATAATTGGAACCTGCTAATGATTTTAATAAATATAAACTGCTGAATTTTAGCAAATCTCCCTAGTCAATGCTTATGACTTTCCAAAGTAAATCAAACAATTTGAGTGTTTCATTCACAGTATAAGTCAAATGCCTTTATGTTTCTGAAGATTAAGTTACTCTACAAAAAAAAATTTTTTTAATTCTCCTTTATTTAGTTTTTTTTAACCATTACTTTACATCCTTGTTTGTTTTTTCACAGTATAAGATTTCTCCTTTCAGGCATGGTCACCATAGTTTTCCCATCACCAAAGCACCCATATTCCTCCACCATATTCTGTTGTGCTATCCCAGATGCCTCAGATCTATGGTCAGTTTTCAAAGGTCAGTTTTAAAATTTGTCTTTGTCTGATCCTTTGTTTGGTTTCTCTGTATTCCACATGTAAGTAAAATCATCCAGTATTTATCTTTCTTCTTCTGACTCACTTCACTTAGGATAATCCCTTCCAGTTGCAAGCATTGTTTAAAAAGAATATTTCAAGCAAGGACATGGCATTTGGTGACTAACTGATGCAAACTTGGGGAGAAGTCTGTAAGGCCTGCACAGCAGTGCAGCAGGGACAAGGGATGAAATAGAGGTTAAAGGTGGAGACAAACAGGAGTTTTCCTTTCCAAGTTCCAACTATTATTTTATGAGTGATTTTGCTTGCTATATTCACCTTATTGGTCCACCAAAGTTCTTAGTTATTTTAACTAAACGAAACATGAAGAATTTGATTAAGAAAAAATCCTTCATATTCTTTGTATATTTAAGAAGTATGTTTAAGAAGAAATTAGATTGAATCGTGTGAGACTGTCAGTTTTGTGTAGGTCAAAAATGAATGGGTATGGGCAATTTCATGTAGCTCAACCTAGTACAGCCTAGCAGTCCACTGTAACATACCATAACATACAGTATAACATTAACTTTATACAATCTGATCTGAGCAGATTTGGATACATTTTTCTGTCTTTTGTTATCAACAGTTATTTACAGCAGACATTTACTTTTATCAAATAAATTTTATCTTACTAGGCACCAGAAATACTTGGTGTTTAAAAAGATTCGTAAACTCAAGAGACTTTTTAACAGAATGAAAGGCCACAAGGTAGAAATGTACTAATGAGCTAACAACCTTTAATGTTTTTAATGACTTACAATCTCTCAGCTCACATTCTAGAATTCAGGGATTTTCTAGGACCATCACAGAATTAAGGGAATGTAAGCACTGTAGATCTCCCTAATTCCTTAAAATTTTCAGGAAATATAGGGTCAATATAAATAATGAAAACAGTAATATTAGTACCAATTAACTTTTAAATAATATTCACTATGCCAGATACTATATTATGTGTTTTACCTGTATTAACTCACTTAATCCTAACAGCAAGCCAGTGAAGTGTAGCCTGTACTATCATTTTTCCCCATTATATAGATGAAGAAATGTAGATTAGAAGTTAAATAATTTACAATCACATAAGTAAGTGCCTAAGACAAAATTAAAACTCAAGCTTTCTGGTGTCAGAATTAGTATTTAGTAGCAGTAAACTGCCTCTCAATACTAGAACTTACTGGGTCTAGTATCACTGAATCAATTCTAATACATTGCAGACATGGCAGTATTAGTTGAAAAACTAAGATCCTCAGTATTGCATTAGTTGTCTTGCTAGGATCTAGACTTTTAATCTCCTTCTAGGGGAGCCTGCATTCTTCTTCTAGTTTAATATAAGTAAATCATCACTCTAATCCTGTTACTACCTCGCTCGAATCCCTTTCATGGCTCTCCATTTCTACTGTCAGCTACAAATGAAGCAAGCACCCCCTAGGCTCTGGTAGCACAACTGAAAGCACCTCACCACAAGCTCAACATTCCTTTGAAGTCACTTGTTTCATCATAAAAATTCACATACCTCTTACATCCCATGCCATAACATATTCATTTATTCAAATATAAAAATGTTTTAAATTAGATATCGTTTAAGTAATTCGATGCAATTCTTTGAATTTACAAATAAAATTGATGAGTCAAAAAGATGCTTCATGTTTTTACAGGTGTTCCAGTGTCTCATGAGCTGTTCATGCTCCTATTAGAAAAACCCAGTTGTATAGAACAGATTTCAGGTGCCTTTACTTCATATTTACAAATCTCAGTTATCTGATCCCATTCTACCCACCACCATCTAATAACTTATTGTTTCCCTGCATCAGTCCTCTGATAAATCCATCCATCTATCCTCTCAACTACCCCTGCACGCACGCTCGCATGCACTCGCGCACTCACACACACACGGAGGAATGGGCTTCAAAAAGAATATTTTGGTTCATAGCTTGGAATGGTCTTCATATAGGCCAATTTGGGTTTCCAACCTCTTTCTCTCTGCATTAGCTCCATTGTCAGCTTCACACTTGGTGACTCTGACAGCTTTGAGTGTCACTGGTCCTGAGATGGCTATAAGTGCATCACTTAACCTTAAACTTCACTGTGGGCAGATGGGTGAGGGGTATGCTGACTGACTTTGGCAATTAGGCCCATCTCTATAGCTGGGAAATGAGTGAGCTATCCAAAGGAAAATCAGTATAGTTACCAGAAACAGCAGGAAAGTTTGTTGGAAGACAAAGTTCAAATGTTCACTCCAGCAGGTATTATCATCCCCACTTTACGGAATAGAAAATGCATACATGGAGTCTCTATGACATACCCAGATTTAGGTCTTCTGGTACAAATCCTGCTCCATCCTGCCTTATAAGAAAAGGAAAGCAGTAATGGATAAGAAAAGAGAGGTGGTACCAGGCCTGAAATTTATTTCTACTCTACATTTTACAGTGAATCAGATGTGATGAGTCAGAATATTAATTGAGTCTGATTCTATCCCAAGATGTGTGCATGGGGCTGGGAAAAGATACAACGCACATGATTTTTACAATCCAGAATTAGTGGTTTGGAATTAAAATAAATATGGCTAACATTTATTACTCAGTCACTATATCTCAGGCACCGTGTTAACATAATGTTCTTATGAAGGATATTACAGTTAAGAAATCTTAAGCAAAAAAGAGATTTGATGCCTTTATCATGTTTTGTGGGTTTTTTTTTTTTTCCAGTAATGTTGGTTTACTTTATTGTTTGTATTTTGGGGAATAGAAGATCCCCCCTACCCTGTCATATGTTATCTCCATAGCGCACCCACCACCAAAGCACCCATAGTTCACCACCATAGTCCATTGTACTTCCTCCCCACTTTGTTCTTACCCTCTGGATTCCTCAGTTCTACAGTCAGCTTTCAATGGTTAATTTTTAAGTCTGACCTTATCTGACCGTTTGTTTTATGTGATGTCCAACATTAATAATATTTCAAAAGGAATAAAGTGAAGATTTAAACCCAAAAGGTCTGGAATCCACTAGAATTCCAGTTTTTATTTATAACTCATATTTATTAAAGTAACAGTGCTTATTTGGGCCTCCCCAGTGGTACAATGGGTTGAGCGCCACGCTATGAAGCTGTCCACAGCCTCTGCAGCACAGCTTCGATTCCCGGCCAGCCAGGGAGATGCCCACATGGTGCGGCAGACCTCTCCCGTCTCGCCCGCTGTTCCCCGCAGCAGTGTCTTTGGTCCGTCTGCCTGTTCTGTTCTCCGCTCTGTCTCTGGTGAATCCTCTCACACACACCCCCATGCCTCTAACCTCTACCCCAGTTCTTGTATAAATAAATTTAAAAAATCTAAAAAAAATAAAAATAAAGTAACAGTGCTTATATGCCTCCCATGTGCTGGCTGCCAAAGCACATGTTTGTCTGGTGTAGCACCTGTTTTCTCAGAATTTACCCAATAAGGTTATATAATGCAACAATTCATACGCAACCACATGTAAAAATTTCGAAATGCCTGCCACTTTTCACAACTAGTATTAATGTTTATTTTATGTTTTACATTTGTCAAAATTACATATGCATATGGCTTTTAAAAATCAAGTAGACCTGACAGACTTAGTTTAAAAAAACAGTCCCCTGCTCTGCACCTCCTTTCACCATTTTTCCAGTCCCCAGGCCCCACTTCTAATCCATTACAGCTATTTCTTTTGGTATTTATAAAAAGAAGATATCTCTAAATAATATGGTTATATTTTCTAGTTCTTGATTTATTTTTTAACTTCAAATATAATATATTAATTTGTTACTATGAAAGCTATAGATTTAGATTGCTTTCACATTCTCTATTCCTTAATCACAGATGCACCATCTTTTTAATATAGTTATGTCATGATTTCAATGTTAATGTTCAGTTATATACATTTATAAATATAAAGTCAGTTCATGGCTGAATCATATCATGTATCTAATTTTCTACTTTCTCTAAAATTATTGTCTTATTTTTCATTTGCTTGGTTCACTGTGAGCTGGTTTTTTATTCAGCTGCAATTTCTATCCTATATGGTACAGTCTGTTTTCACTTTCACCTTGAGACTTTTTTGAGTTGTATCTCATTTTTTAATGCCTTTTCTTTTCTTTATTTACTCATTTTGATGGGGCATTTCTCTCAATAGCTTTGATCATGCCTATGAGAAAATGTCTGTATGTTTTGCTAACATTTTATTATTTTGTAACTGAGTACAGAATTCTGATTTGATTTGGAATTTTTCTCACAGAATTTTTGTGTTCTCTTTCTATTGTTTTTTAGCTTGAAAGACCACCATTGAAAAGTTGAAAAACATTTTAATTTGTTTTATATATATCCTTTATGGAAGCTTTTATAATTTTTTATGTGTGCAGAATTTTCTCAGAATTTGTTCTGAAATTTTATTATGATTTTTCCATGTTGAAGCTCTATTTTCATTCATTTGCTTGGGCATTCAGTGAGCCTGTTTAACCTAATAATTCATGTTCTTTAATTCAGGAAAATTTTCATAAATTACTTCTTTATTTTATTTCTTTGATTTTTCTTTTCTCTGTGTTATCTGAATGTTGAACTTCTTACACTCTTTAATATTCTTATTCTTTATTTATCTCCTAAGTTTCAACTTTCCCTATCTCCTTGAAGATAATTTTTTGAAATTTCATTTCCCTGAATAGTTATTTCCTTTTGTTTGCTAGTTTGTTGACTTGCTAGTTTTAGGCCGCATCTGTCATCTTAGGGACTTTGCTCAAAAATCTAGTGACCACTGGCTGTCATTTCATGTTTAAGATAGTAAGAAAGGGGTATGCCTTGATTACACATAATTGGAGCTCAATGATTATGAATTCCTTAGATTTGACTATGGTGCTTTGTCCTCGAAGCCCCAGTATAATTTTCTTGAACATTTTTTTTTTTTTTTGACCAGTTTGATTCACCAAAGATGGTGAATCTTTACCTCCCTTGCCCAAAGATTTTCAGATGGGCTACTAGCATCCTGCCAATCAAGTAGAACAGGATTTAGGAGTCTTGATATTCAACATATAAAATTACATTCAAGTCTGTTTTTAAGAGAGTGCTATGTCCTCCAGAATTTTTCAAATCCCCCCCCCCAACCCCGCCCCAGTTTGGGGACCATCCCTCTTATCACTTTGAAGAATAAACATTTAATCTTCCACTCAGTTAGGAGAGGGAAAGACACTTAGCCAAATGTGAATGGTAGAATGGAAATGCAAGAGACTAATTCTTAAAAAGACTTCCAACCATGATTGTTCTTATTTCCACATTTAACCCACTTCCCTAAGTACTAGGTGCCACCAATTCCTTTGATTTTTTTTTTTAGAAGCTTTAGTGAAATATAATTGGCTTTTTTTTTTAATATAACTGGCTTTTTTTTCCTCCTGGCTTATTACTTAGTGTGCTCAGGGCCTCCCTGGTGGCCTGAGGAATAAGTCTCAGTGCTATTATGCTATCTCCGCTGTGATCTGAGTTTGATTCCCAGCCAAGATGCTAACCCACATGGCAAAACAAA
This sequence comes from Talpa europaea, assembly GCF_964194135.1. Taxonomy (NCBI): domain Eukaryota; kingdom Metazoa; phylum Chordata; class Mammalia; order Eulipotyphla; family Talpidae; genus Talpa; species Talpa europaea. Next base: position 91,055,698 of record NC_140073.1, read on the forward strand.
CCTCTCCTGTCTCGCCCTCTGCTCCCCTCAGCAGTGTATTTCAGTAGATCTGCTTGTTCTGTTCCCCGCTCTGTCTCTGGTGAATCCTCACACCCCCTGCATCTCTGACCTATACCCCAGTTCTTCTGTGCATAAATAAATAAATCTTTAAGAAAAATAAAGTAAAATAATTCAATGTGCTCAGGTCAGCTAAAGTCAGTTATCTATAGGCCTTCTGCCTTCTAGCTTCTAAGTTTTGGTACTATCATTTATATCATAATCCCCATTTCTTCCTTGATTTATGCTTTTTAATAGAATATTTATTGTATTTTAGTGTGGTTTTGTAAGGAATGAAATTAAATATATATATTTGATCTACCATATTCATAAATCAATACTGTTGTATCTACTAATTTCTTCTTTTTGACATTTAGATTTGAGATAAATACCATTTTTAAAAAGATTATTTCTTTTGGAAGAGAGTGAGAAATTACCATATCCCATTTCTAACTCAGTATCGGAGAAAGATTTGGGGAGATTACTATTTATGTATCATCTATATTATATTTAAATACCTATATTATGACACAGACCTGCTTCCTTCACAGGAGTATTTATTAATCCATTGCCTTAGAAACAATAAGTAGGAGCCACATATTACAGAGCTCAATATCTTATAGTCAGGTTATATGACAAGATGATAGAATTTTCCAAATCAAAAATGGCAATATGGTTTAAACTTTAGATAAGGTAAGTAGGTCCACCAACCATGGACCACACAATATGCTATGTGCTATTACCTAATTAGCTATTACCTAATTAGCTATTACCCAATACATGTATGAAATAATTTTTAATTATTACAAAGTACTGATGTACATTGCACTATATATGTTTTAAATAAATTTTGACTATTATACTGTTTTATGAACAATATCCAGAGACTCTGAGAAGTTATTTCTCCAAATTCATGTAGCTAGTAGGTGACAAAGGTAACCCAATATTCACTCTCTTCAGAGATAATGTTCTTTGAAATTGTATATTTATAAGAAAATCTGGAATTATGGGACTACATTAAAGTTCCCTAGAAATTATAAACAGAAAATCATACCATTTATTATTCATATATTTTCATACAACCATTTCATTGAATCCTTTTAACAGCCCTATCAGGTATCCATGTAGATTTAAAATTTAGTTATTGATAAATGTGTAAAATGTTGCTTGACCATATCTCAAATTGATGTATCTTACAGTCTCCTTTTCTTTGGCACTCCCTCACCCACCACCACCACCATTTCCACAGATAAAGGAAACATTAATAATCAATTGGCAATTATTTGGTTACTTCCAAGTTAAAATTTAGTCAATTTAGACTTTAAGCTAAGATTCTTTCTCTGTATGTTATTCTGCCTTCTATTCTCTTCTTTCCCAATTTCCTGGAGAGACACATATCATCCTACATCAATGGATGAATATAGGTTTCCATACTGTTCTCTCTGCTTGCTTGTTTCTGCTGAGTTACTGCTTGGCCCTTGGCATTTTGGCACCATGGACTGGCATTCACTGAGACATAACTCCCCTTTCTTGTCCTGTGGACTTCATACACTGGATCAACTGTCATGGTTCCTTGCCATGGTCTCTGGTTGGGAAGGAACATGCACTCTTGGCCCTGTTACTTCAAAAGCCAGTCTCCTTTGTATCTGCCAGCCTAAGTCATAGCCTCTTTTGCATTGCTCTCACAGAAGAGGCTTCAGCAACTTTTCAGATGATTTGCCACAATACTGACATGCTTGGAATCCAGTGATCTCTCAAACAAATCTTCTCAGTTACCTCCTTTAGTCATTGTCTTTATCACTGTACAGTCAGATATCTCAATACTCTTTCCTGCCTAGTGGCTTGTGTCTTTATTTCCTCTACATGGGAAAATACCTGTTATAGCCTCTTGCATTCTTGTGTCCCCTAGTTTTTATGGTATAAATCTTGATAATAATGGTATATAATAATAACTTCTATATGTACTGAAATGATCAATGAACAATACATATTGCATGGAAAAAGCAAGGTATATAGAACAGTGCATATAACCTACTCCATATAAGCAAATACATATATAAATATGACAATGCATTAAACATTTCTGGAAGAAGACATGAATCTGGTAATGGGTTGCCTCTGGGAAAGGAAAACAGATGTCTGAAGGACAAGGTTGGAAGAGAAATTTTTCACTGCCTTTTTATATCTTTCAAATTCTGTATCATGCAAATAACCTATTCAAAAAAATAAATAAAAGATAATTATAAAACATTTATAATTTTGGCTTCTTCAATCCTTCCAAGCTCCAGATCATCTGATTCTTGGTCACAGACAGAAAGTAGCTCTTTAGGCAAAGCTCTCTTCTTTCCTTTGTCTGTTTCCTAATGTGCTGCTCTTTGCTTTGGAACTTTGTATGAAGCAACAACCTGCTCCACATTCTGAATTTCTCCCTTCCATTAAAAAGGAAAATACTTGAGTAGGCAGGTTATTTTAGTCATAAAATACAACAAAATAGTTTAGCTATTTTGCTAATTTCCGGACTTAGATAGAGGGGTCCCCATTACCATTCACCTGACCCCTTTGCCCAAGCCAAGTGTGTATTTTAAAAGGGTCTATTATATGACAAATGTAAGGGCATGAATAAATCTGTTGGAAGAAACCACTAGTAATAATTTTAAATGTGTCAACTGTGGTGGATATTTTTAAAGTTTGTTATTTAAAATTTCCTAATTTTCCTGTAATTATTTCCACCACCCCCTACCCCATCCAAGGCCCAAACAAAGATTATGCATTGTATTTTGTAACTATAGTTATTTAATCTCCTTTAATCTAATAAAAATATGTCCAGCCTTTTAGTGTCATGTCATTGACAGTTTTGAATTCTGGGCCACTTGTGGCATGTCTGTTTAGAATTTTCTGAACTTTTTAAATTATTAGATTCAGGTTAGGTATTCTTAGCAAGAATACTACATTGGTGATGCTGTACCTTCTCAAGGTATTATATCAAAGGTAGGAGGAAATTCTTAACAATAGACAAGCAGATCATGATAATTTGATGGAAGGATGATTTTACTTTTCAGTTCTCCTTGCTTTAATTTTTTACTAGTCAGGAAATTTCTAAGTGGTTTGGTACTTAAATAGACTTGTTATTAAATCATATCTTACCCAACCCACCGGTTATCATTTGGGAAAAACCTGCAAGTTCCTCTTTTAAATTGATCTTTTCTTGTAAGTTTGTCTCTAACAATTTGGGAAGCTTATTTTTATTTTTTAAAACCATATATATATATATATATACACACACACACACACACACATACACACACACATACACACACATATATATATACACACACATACACTATTGTGTCTATCATTATTCTAAGTACTTTATGAATATCAATTTTTGTAACTTATTAATCAGATACTATTACTATACCCCATTTAAGGATGAAGAAACTGAGGTAGAGAAAAGATAAGTAACTTTCCCAAGGTCATGCAGCAAATAAATGGAAATACTTCCAACTATTCACCTGTGGAGAGCACATTTAAAAACTGGTAGTCAGTATCTCTGATCTCTACTCAAGATGATTTTCATTCAGCAGCTCCTTCCTAGATAGGTCCTCCTACCACTCCCCCGAGTCTGTGCCTAGATGCTATTTCACCATATAATGGTGTTTGATTATTTATGACAATATCACAAACCATATTGTAAATGTGTTTATTTGTATGAGTGTATGTTTGCATATGTATATCACATTCCTTAAATGAGTTGTTCTTGCTGCTTTATCCCTTTCTCCATTTAATACACAAGTCTTTTTTTCCTGGTTTTCCTTTTGAGATTTTAAGCTTGGAATTAAAGTGATCCAGGTTAAACTTACTGTGTTACTAGCTCCCTTTAGCCACAATGTTCTCAAACTGGGAATACACCTTTATTATGGGACTCTGTTGAGAATTAAACTAGGTGATATTGAAAATTATAAAGCCTATATAAAAATATTTTGTTTGCATTTCATACTACATGCAAATTCTCTGCTGTTCTTATTGAGATGCTATTATCTCCATTTTAATATGAAAGATTTGGAGGGTTTTATTTTTTTTTTTTGGTGGTGGTGGTGGTGGTGGTAGTGATGGTAACACTTGGAACAAGGCACACATATTTTCTATTAATCGGGCTGTAATAGAAAGAGCGACTTTGAAGTTAGGCTATTCACATTCAAATGGCAGAGTCTAAATTGCCTTATTTTAAAGTGAAGATGTTAGTGACTGCCTTGTAACATAGTTGTGATTATCACTGTGTCTCCTGTGCCTAGCACAGTACCTGGAATTCAGCAAGTACCTAATAAATATTGTTGAATGAATATGCTGTTTGAAAAATTAATGAGATATAAAGGATATTGTCTACTGTCCGGCAGATAGTAGAATCACAAAAATTACATTACTACTTTTATTGACAATTTAAAAAGTATTGAAGGGCCTCCCCGGTGGCGCAGCGGTTGAGCCCTGGGTTGCGAAGCTGCCGGCGACCTCTGTGGCGCAGGTTCGATCCCCCGCTGCTCCCCGGCCACCTGAGGAGGGTCCCACATGGCTCGCAGACCTCTCCTGCCGCCCGCTGCTCCCCTCAGCAGTGTGCTTCGGTCTTTCTGCCTGCTCTGCTCTGGTGAATTCTCTCACCCTCCCGCGCTTCTGACTGTACCCAGTGCATGTATAAACAAAACAAACAAACAAACAAATAAATAAAACATGCCTCTATTTAAAAAAAAATAAAAAATAAAAATAAAAATAAAAAGTATTGAATATGTTTATTCAGGTTGTATTAAAAACATGAAAATAAAGAGTATAAATTTTTCTTTAATTTTTTCTAGAAGTTAATTATAATATTATGAAAGATGGAGGAGAGCAGAGCCAAAAGAAAAAGCAATAGATTGATTCATTGAGTCCTAGTCTAAAAATTGGCATTCCTTCTATTAGCTTGCTTCCTATTGTATATGCCATAATGAAACTACTGACCCTGATGCTCTCTGGTTCTTTGCTAGAGACTTGTTGGAGTTTAGAAATGAAAATTACATCACATACCATTATGAAGATAATTTTGAAAATCAACCTTTAAATAAATGTGTGTCCATGTTGTATCTGTTACAGAGCGAAGAAACACTCCTTTATAGGAACTCATAAAGGCATAGAGCATCTTGAAATTTACTGCCTCCATTACACTGCTGGGTCTCACAACACTTGTTATGTTTTCATCAGTTTCTCTCCAAAAGGTATGGATTGTGTTTTTTCTCCATAAATTCTTTTTTATACTTATAGTTTCCTAGCCTGTAAACTTAATTTTTATTAAGTATGAAAGGCATCTAACATCTATAGCTTAAAAATGCCATAGATCTTCAAAAGATAGGTTAACACATTGCCTGTAAAACATCTCTATTATAAAATTAATACATGTTCACTGTAAAAATAAAAGACAATACAGAAAAGTATAGTAATTTTACCAGCTTAGATAGCTATTATTTATATATTGTTGTGTATCTTTTTTAATTTAGTGATATATATGATTAATATATGTATATCATCACTATGATTATGACTAGAAGCAATAGGATATAAAAGGCTCTTTAGCCAGACTGCTTCATTTATTTAGCTACTTATTAGCTAAGCTATTAAATGCCATCTACACTACCATTTTGATGGTTATGTAATATTCCAGTTTAAGGAGATAATAAATTGTATAGCAGTTTTCTAGCTTTGAATATTTGGGATGTTGTCAGTTTTTCTCTGTGGTTAACATGACTTCAGTGAACATCTCATTACTCATGTCTAATTATTTTTTGACAATTTTTGGAAAATTTCCAAAAATAACGTGTTGCAGAATCTTAGTTCCTAAACATGATCTCTGGTGAAAGGTTTCCATGGTACATAAGAAAACACCATTATTCATCTTTAGTATTCATCATGGAGAATATCAATGGATAGTAGTATAGTAGGATCTTAGAAATCAACTTATTTGACTATAGTTCTTCCTTAAAATAATGATAGTGATATTTATCATTGGGAAGGTTATGTGTATGTAGGGGCCGGGGAGATAGAGTAATCTCTATACTTCGTTCATTTTTGCTACGAACCTGAAACTGCTCTTAAAAAATAAAATTTGTTTAATAAAAAGCAAAGGAAAAATTTTTAAGGGGAAAGGATTTTAAATGCCATGTATAAATTTACATTTTAAATTAAATTTAAATACACAAAAACACATAAACAAAAAATAACGTCTTTCAGCATTGCACAGAACACTGGAAAATGCTAGTTTACGATATATTCTGATGGAATCGGTGCATCAAAGAGTAAAATATATTAAAGATTCTACCAATGTGTATTTCCAGCTACAGTGTATGAGAGTGCCATTTTCTCAATACTTTTGTCATTTGGTTTTAGCTGTTTTTCTTTTTAAATAAATCTGAAATGAGAAAAGTGGGTGGCATTTCAATTTTCATTTATGTGATTACTAGTGAGATGAATATCTTTTTATATTTTTATTTGACCTTTATATTTCTTTTATGACTCTCCCATTTATGTTCCACTCCAAATTTTTGTTGGGGTATTTGATGTTTTTTCTTGATTGATAAGAATCGGGAATCATATTCAGAATATTAACTCTGTAAATCACATATGATACAATTACATTTTCCTGTTTTTTCCACTTTTTAGTGTTTTGTTATGATGGTTTTTCTTTGTTTTATGTGCTCTGTTTTTGCAATATAAAGTTAACATTTTTATGAGATAACAGTCTCTGTTACCATTCTCATGGCCTCTGATTTTTTTTCTCACTGTGTATTTTGGCACTTTTTTTTTTTTAACTCTTATTATAGACAGTTTGAAATATTGATGATTTGACAGAATAATGTAATGAATCCCCATGTACCTCACTCTGGCTTCAGTAATTAAGAACTCGTGGCTAATCTTGTTTCATTTATATGTCCTGTATTGTTTTGAAGCAAGTCCCGACAGTTAACATTCATCTTTTAATATTTCATTATGTATACTTATTTATTTTTAATTGAGGTAGCAATGAGATGTAGATGACTCAGAGGTATAGAATCACACCTCTTCAGATATATGTTCTCACACCAAACCCACCAGTAAGGCACCCATTGTCCTCCACCATACTCTGTTAGGTTCCCTCTACACTTTGCTTCCCTCTCTCCCCTTCTGAGAGCCTCAGTTCTACACTCAACTTGTACGCTTTATTATCGGTTTGGTTCTATCTGACCCTTTGTTTTGTTTCTCTATATTCTACATGTAAGTGAAATCATCCAGTATTTATCTTTCTCCTTCTGACTGATTTCACTTAGTATTAACCTCTCCAGTTCCATCTATGTTGTCATGAATGGCAAAAGTTCATCTTTTTTTAACACTGAGTAGTTAGTTTAAAGTATATTTTACAACCACTGTAGTTCATCTTGCTGAAATCATTTACTTCTACTACAGCATACTTATAATTACACTAAATACTTGAGACTAAAAAAAATTATTGCTCATAAAATACACATTTGTATGACCCATAGTATTCTTTGTTACTAAAGTTATATCATACTTACAAGCCTTGGTTTCTTTTTTTCTAATGTTATGCTTCCTTAGATAAATTTCATTTTTCTGTATTCAGAAGTTACTGTCCTAAATTGTGAATTGTGCTGTATATTAACATAAACTTTCCCAAGGTTTTTAATTAAACTTGACATATACCTGTTCAGAAATATAACAGGCTTTTTTATAATCCTTGCATTAGATAGAATACAAAAGTGAACATTTTACACGTGATTAATATCTGATTAATTTTTAAGATATCAGGTCAGAAGAAAGCAATACCTTTTTAGGGTCTTCTGTGGAGATTCATACTAAATTTAATGGCTCGTCACAAGAACATAAGTTCGAAAAATATCCCACAATTACAGAAAGAGTATAGAGACCTTCAGGTGTTTTTCTTATTAAAGAGGAAGGGTATGAAGATAAAGTTAGTCTTAACAGAAATAGAATTGTCAATACATATAAAAAAGTAGAGAAGAAAAAAAGTCTGAACCTTAGTCATAGCTAAGTAAAGTCATGTAAGATTTTATAGTAAAAGGAGACTTTTGAGTTAATATTATCATATCACCTCATTTTATGAATGAGAAAGCAAAAGAACAGAGAACTTGGGTTTGTCAAAGTCACATAAATATTTTTTTCAGTTTTCTTGGAAGACATTTGAGAAGTAAATAAAAGGTTCTGAAAAGGCATCATTATTAGCAGTAATGATTAACTGTTGAGTACTTACATATCAGACAATTTACTAAATACTTTAAATCACTTGTCTGATTAATCCTCGCAATTTGTTTTTTGAGGTAAGAACTATTATTATCCACTCTGTCAAAGTAAGGAAGCTGACTCCAACCTAACCAATCTGAGACACATAACTCTCCCTCTTAATTGCTGTTCTTGAGAGGAGACCGATGGATGTTATAATAAGTAAGAAATTGTATTTCATTATCTACTAAAGCAGAAAAAATTACTGGAAAATAGACAATTTCAATGTTCAATCCCAGAGATAAGGCAAGAGTAAAAAGTTTGGCAACAATAGTTGACAAGAAATACTATTTTTTTACATCTGAAGGTAAAAAAGACAATGAAAGATATAATTTAAGAAATTTGTAGCATGATTGACTAGTTTATTCCCTGATTTTCCTTCAGATGTGGTGGTTTTTATGTTCCCTTTATAAAGTTTACATATCCAGTTGCATGTATTAAGCAATGTACTCCTTAAACATTTTTGTTATTAGATTTTTTTTATAAGTTAATAAAGAAAGCAACACTCAAAACACATTGGCTATTGCTCTGGGCTTTAATGCAGTGAAATCATGAAAGAAAAAAGGATTTTCAAAGCTGAGTTAGCAAGTTTCGTTCTAAATAGTAATTACAATTTTAGCCTAGGCTTTTGTTGGAGATTGTGAATAGTGATTAAGTGAGATTATAGGCCCAAGGCAAAGCCTTAGGACATTAGTCCTCCTAGGTAGTTTGAGTTTTTATCCTCGAAAAAATGGTTCTTAGGTTATAGGATATTGTTTGAAATACCAGAAGGAATCAAGCCTGAGTTTGTCACTTTATTCCATGGATTATCTCAGGAGTCTAAAGTTTAAATAGTAAGATAAATATTTACCAAAACCTAATGCTTGGTACTTTTTTCATTTACTATTACTTTATTAATTTTACTGCTTTTGGGGATGTAGTTTTATTTACCTGCAAGTGGAATTATGTATAAAGGAATTGTAACCCCCCAAAAGTAATAATATCAACATTGAAAATTGCATTCAACTACAAAGAAGACTATTCAGAAGAAATAGGGTAAGAGTTTTTAAAATAATAAATTCCACCTTTCATTTATATTAGATTTCATGGAAATTTATGTTTAAAAGAATTCTGATATACTATTCTTGGTTAAAAAATATTCTTCTCGCCTGACTTTATCATACAAAATTATGAACTGGTTCTTTTGGATATTTTGATGGCCCTGAAGTCTTGAACTCATGGTTAATAATGTATTTTCAGTTACCAAAGCCCATTTCCTTCTGTCTCTGTAGCTATTTGCTCTATTTCTTCCATAAAATCTTTGTGACTCAAGTTGTTCAATGAACCCTATTTTTAAAAAACAGATTTACATAATAGATAGTAAAAGGGAGGGAATTAACAAATATATTTGCTTAATTCACCCAGTTCATGGAATGATATTGATGCTGGTAATGGTAATATAGATAGTAGTATAGTAGTAATCATCTAATAATATGAAGAATAACTGGGTTCAAATGGAGATCATTATTATATTCCAGTCAATATTCTAACTCATAACTACATTATCATCCCCATTTTTAAAATCAAGAAATTGAGTCAATAGATATTAAATATTAAGTGGTAAATCCATGATCAGAAAATTGAACAAGGACTTGAAAAGTTACAGTAGAAAATTCTCTATTTTTTTGCAAGATTTATTTATTTATGCATATGAGAACTGGGATACAGGCCAGAGGTGCGGGGGGGGGTCAGAGGATTCACCAGAGACAGAGTGGGGAACAGAACAGGCAAATTGACTGAAATACACTGCTAAGGGGAGCAGCAGGCAAGTCAGTAGAGGTCTACTGCGCCATGTGGGTAGCTCCTTGGCTGACGGGGAATCAAACTCATGCTGCAGAAGCTGTGGATAGCTCATGGTGCTGTGCTTTAAACCCTTGCGCCACCAGGGAGACCTAAAGAAAATTCTCAGTTCTACAGGGCCTCATATCATTATACACAAGGTTTTCTGCTGGAGGTGTAATAGTAAACAAAGTAGGTATGGTTCCTGATTTTATTAAACATAAAAAACACAATTATTTATTTTATTTCCAAAGCATAAGATGATGGGAGAAACTCATAGAATATCAGAGAAGTAGGTAAAGGATCTCTGAAGAAGGGGCATTTGCCAAGATGTGAGGGTTGCGTAGAATTCACAAGGTCAAATGGAATTGGGGAGTACAATTGGCAAAGGCTGTGATATGATTTGTCTTTGCCCTTGACACTTTTGCTTTCATAGGCTTCTTATTCCATAAGAAATATTAAAAATTATGTTTTGCAGTTATACTGGTATGAAGACAAGTATGTTCATATTATGTACTAAAATACTTATTTTTACATAAAAAATTTGTTTTCTTCTTATTTCAAAAGAAATAAAAATGTTTTCATAGAACCCTAGAAGTATTGTGTACCTTAAGCCCTTTGCTACTTGCACAACATTTGGGCCAGAACATTTCAGATGGAAGGAATACACAGACAGAAACTTTTGAGAGTGTTTGCTTGGGGAACAAAAAGGAAGCCCGTGTGGCTAAAGTAGTGTGCATCATGAGGTGAGGCTGGTGAGCAGGCAGGGCCCAGTAGGCCGGGTTTAAGATTTTAACATTTGGGCCTCCTCTGGTGGTGCAGTGGTTGAGCGCTGTGCCTGCAGCCTTTGCAGCACTGGTTCGATCCCCAGCCACCCAGCAAGAGTCCCACATGGCGCGATAGACCTCTCCTGCCGCTCCCACTGCTCCCCTCAGCAGCGTATTTTGTCACTCTGCCTGTTCTTTTCCCCCTCTGGTTCTGGTGAATTCTCTCACCCTCCCGTGCTTCTGACTGTACCCAGTGCTTGTATAAATAAATAAATCTTTTTAAAAAAAAAAAAGATTTTAGCATTTACCTATCATAAGAGCAATGGTGGACTTCATGTGTGTGAGAGTGTGTGCACACATGTGTGTGTCCTTTTGTACATGCTTAAAGTCAATAGTTGTTTGATTTGTATTTTCCCATTTGACCTCACTTCTCTTTCTTCTTTACTTTCTGATATTTATCTTCAATTATGGAGGTCAAAGTGATTTGTTTCCATTTTTATCTATCACTTTTAGGTATTATATATTAACACACACTCACACACTCAAATAAAGGAAATATACTTACTCATTCCAGCTTACCTCCACATTTTCTCTGTGATTATTCATTTACTTTTATCTCTACATTTGATTTCTCTGTTGTAACTGGCCAATAAACTTACCTTTATTTCTTGTCCCATTAACTATAGATGATGCTTTGGGGTTGCCCTCTTTGATGAAGATATTAATGCATGCTCACTTCCTTCAATTTGTCTCTCTCCATAGTTCTGTTGTCATTTCTTTCATTTTTGTTTTTATAAAATTGATGCCATTCACATCTGTATATAACCACTCATTAAGCAGTTGCATTATCATTCAAAAATGGTCTTTGCATTTGCTATTCTCTCCTACTTGAATATCTGTTTCCCCAGATGATCACATTGCCTAATCCTTCTCTTCTTTAAGTTCTAGACCATCCAAATGGCATCTGTTCAGTAGGACCATCCCTGACCATTTTACTGGAAATAGCAACTCCCCAGTTTAGGGGGTTGCTTTGCTTTCCTTGATATGTTCTTCTCCATAACACTTATTTTTAATACAAATCACATATTTTATTTCACCTAATTTTGGAAATTATTTTTACTCTACCTATTCTTGTCTATAGTTTCAATAACATAAGTGTTGTTATCTATTTCAATTAATTTATTTATTTAATATTTTTCCTCTTGTTATTATCTTTTCAAAACTAAAATTGTATCAGATACAGAATCATTTGAATTAGTGATATATTACAGTCTTCTTGGTTATATGTTCTTACAAATGTAATTTTTCTGTTTATTAAAATTTCTAATTTTTTTGTTTTTCTTTTATATTTCTTTTTCTTTCCAACTCTGAGTAATAGGAAATCTCTCTCTCCTTTCACTCTCTTACCCTACCCCCAGAACTGCTACTCCAGGGCCTTCAAGTACAACTGTTATCCAGGGGTCCCCTTTTCTGCTTCTCTGTTAGTACCACAGCAACCAATATTTTTCTCTTTTTCATTTTGCAGCCTTATTTAATGAAGCATATCCTTCAGCAACTTCATAAGGAAAAATATATGGGCGATAAAGTTTTTGAACTTTAACTTAAAGTTTGAAAACGTTTGCATTCATTTTCATTAGAGGTGTATGTGACTTCTTATATCAGAAGGGACAAGCCTTGGGGCAAGGCCTGACCAAGAGAAAGGAGAAAAGTGGTGTATGTGTACATCAGTATTGTAGAGGGAGAAAATGCTTCAAAAGGCACCACATTTTGACTACCTACTCTACATGAGATACTTTCTAAAAATGACATTGTATGCCACTTCTACTACCTTCTTTTGAAAATAGTCTTAAAAATATATGGGGGGGAGCAAAAAATCATCACATTTAAATTATAGAAAAGCATTATTTTTAATAAATATGCTAAGGAGAAGCAATTGTAACTGCTCGTCATCTGAATTTGAGTTTGTCTGGGATTCTAGGTTATAAATGGTATTCTGAAATTGGAAGGTGATGCTCCAGTCTTCTAAAATTTGTTAACACATAGCCTGAGTTGGTCCTTTGTAGCTTATCAGGATTTCTCCCTCTTATATCTTTTGAGGTCTACTCTTGCTTTTCTTGGTGTTTTCAACTCCCAATGGTATGTCTAGGCCAAAGCCTACACCTATGGTATACAGTGAGCACTTTCATCTGAGGATTTTCATATAGAACATTATCTTGATAATTTCTTTAGTAACTTTCTTCCTTTTCTTTTCCTGTTTTTCTTCTTACTCTTTTCCTCTATAACTTCTGTCATTCTATGGCAGACCACATGAGCTGAAGCTTTTCAATGATACCTTGTTTCTTTTTTAATCTATTCCTAGCAAATTTCATAGGAGGATTGAAATGTTTTCATTTTCTAAAAGTCTGATATTCTTTGGAAATTGGGGGATTTTTGGTTGTTGGTAATCCTTTTTTTGTTTATTGTTTTAAGCTAAAGAGGATGGTGGTAAGCACAGATTCTGGGGCCAGGCTGAGTTTGAATCCCCAACTCCCATGCTTAGTAACTTTGTGACCTTGAACAATTTTAAATTCTCCATGTCTTTTCCCTAATCTGAAGTGGAGATAATATATCTTGGCATTCTGAATATCAGTGACTTAACAAACATAAAACACTAAGAACAGTGTTTGGAATATAGGAAGCTTTAATGTGTTTTTGCTGTTATCGTTACTGTAATAATCATCATGATCTTCATCATCATCATTATTTTGTGGAAATGATGTCTGTTCACTATTCTTAAAGATACTAGCTAAAGTTTTTTTAAAATTCCCTTTTTTCCTTCTGAATTACTCATTTCCTCTAATTCAACTTTTTCTGTTTGCTTATTTTTATTTCTCTCTTTTATGCTGGAAGTTTTCTTTAAATATCTGGCAATCCTTGCTTTCAAGTTCATATTTAATAGTGCAACTATAAACAGCAGATTGGAAGCTTTCCATGGAAAGGCAACTTTACCCCATTAGGCTACAGAACTAACTGTTAATGCCGGAGAGTCTACTAAATGCTATGTACCAAAGCTATTTTTTGCTTTAGGATTGAGTTCCTCGAAGAGATACCCTTTGGTCATTGTCTGAGAAATGCCTTTCTTCAATGAATGTGGATGCCAATTGTTCCTTATGCAAACATTCAGTGATGGCCCACCTTGCTTAGCCCCACCTAACACTCCTGTCCTCACTGGTGCTCTCTTACCAGCCCTCTGTGAACCTAGGAACCTCTTTGTAGCTCTGTGGATTTATGAGCCACTCCATCTCTACTCTAACCCAATGTTTCCTGTGCCCATATCAGCATTTTTTCTCTCTGTATTTTCTAGCTCCCATTAATTTCTTGAAATCTTTCATCTGTTGATAGCCTATCTGCCATCAGTTTTGGTGTTACTTATTTTTATTCCTTTCTCTCATTTTAGTATGCCTCAAAAGAAGTGAAAACACATATGGCTTCATACCATCTTTAAGTAGAAGTCATTGAAAATTTGTAAGCAGAAAAATGACCAGTGCACATGGCATTTTATAAGGATCACTCTAAGCTAGAGTTTGAATTATAGCAGTATAAACTAACAGAGTAGATTTCCCCAGATATGATGTTTATAACATTTAGCAGAGGCTATAGGTTGTAAAACTGTTTATTAAAATAATGACAAATGGTATGCTTTTTATATGTAGATTAATAAATGGATCGATATTTAACAGAATACAATCATCTAGAAATAAATATAATGCTTTTTTCTACTAAAAGCAAAATATATTCATCATTATATTAGTAAATTGTATTGTATTTATGTAAAATGTTTCCCAGGCCAAAACAGAAGTGAATTTCTTCCAAAGTAATCTAATCTCTACCTGCTCTAGCAGTGCTTCCCATCTATCACCTGACACCCACCTCTCTCTTATCGTTGAATATAAATGTGATATTTGCATAATAATAGCAATAAATTAGCCTTAAACCAGCCCTGTACTTCTAAAAGTTGACAAAATTTTATTTGTATCTAGTTGACAGCATTGAAGATCAAAATATGATCTCATAAAATAATGATGATGCCAAAAATGAAGTCAAATATATGATGTTCATTTCTTTCTCTTCTTCCTTTATACTATGCACCTGTTTTTAAACCACCTTTAGAGTATTTCCATAACTGGACTAAATTCCCTAGTTGAAATCCCTTAACATGCATCATATGAAAATTTTGGTGCTATATAAGGAGACTGCTGCCAGCTAATGGAATGTTGCATGTAAAGAGTTTTTCTGCCTTCTTGCAGACTTAAGCAACTCCTTTGTGTACTAGATTAAAAGATACTTGTAAGCTTTAGTGCTGTTAAAGAAATATACATTAATTATAACCAATTCTTTACAGCCAAATCTTTATATTATGAATAACCTCATTCTTAATGTTGTCTTTATAAACCCTAGTCATTTCATTGTAGTTTTTCTGTTCCCCATCTTAATTATTGTGCTGACATATGTGTAATTTTCCCTTAGTGTTATTGAACAAACTAAGGAAAATGCACTTAGACAAGTTGGCTTCATTTTTCTCCTTTAAGAAATATATATATATAAATTGTGATAGTACAATTTTATTATAGATTATTAAGGTCTTTCATTTTCTTGAGAATATTGGGGAGGTTTCAAGGAAAATCTTAAATGTAAAATCTAATAAATTCAATAGATTTCAAAGAAAATGATTAAGAATATACAACAAAGACAATTCCAAGCTCCAAATAACTGCAACTATATGATTATGGCTAAAAGAAATTGTAAAATCACTGTGCATTTTTCATAATTAAAATATGTCATCAATACTCTATATTGCTTTCATATAAAGAGATTATAGTTATATTTATCATTATTATTATACCTAGTTAACTTTATTGTAAATAGAAACTATAGTTTCTGATTATTGTTAACTACTGCAGGGTTTTTTTCCCTAAATAGTGTATGCTTTTTGATTAACAATACGTTATTTTCAGTATGTTCTTCTTATCTGTTCCTATTCATACACACACAGACACACATATCTGAGGGAGGAGTAGAGTGGGGGAAAAAAGGCATTTTTATTAAGTAAATAACATTCCTCAAACGTTTTGTTCAGCTTACATAATAGATGAGAAGTTCAATTTTAGGTCACTATCTCCTATTTTATGTGAGAATTATATTTAAAAAACCATGTTATGCTTTATTTTACATAATTTGAATGTTGTCATGATTTCTTGGTAGCTCTGCAGAAATCTTCCTGCTGTTTCTTTTCCTATTCACAGTATTCAGAGTGGTCCATGTGACCTAGATATTGAAAATCGAGGTAGAGTGTGCTGCATTGCTAATATTTACTGTGAAACCTCAGAAAAGTCTGGTTCCATATACTAGAATTACAGGGTGCACAGTTTAATATTGCTGGTATTTGAAAAGGTCTCTGAAAGTTTATACAATCATTTTTAAGATGACATTAAAATATTGTTTAAAAATACTCAAAAACATTCAAATAATAAACAATGTTTTGCATTCTAGTTAAAAATGTGCACATAGTCATTTTTTATTTTTAAATTTTAGATCAAGGGAGATAACATTAATTATGGATTTCCCACATTATTTAACCTGGTTTTGGAATTACAGTACTCTGCTAATTTGAAATCTAACTTATCTAATCTACAATTAGTCTTTTGTCATTTCCTAACTTTGGATAAATCCTGTTAATTTATTTAAAAATAAAATAGTATTTAGAGGCTGCATTGTAAAACATAAAATTGTGTTCATCAGGAGAATTTAATTGTATTATTTGTCAGATTGATATAGAACATCTTTTCAGAAAAATCAGCTTTGATTTTTCAGGAAGCCATATTCTCTCAGTGTGGAAAGCTATTTCACCCTTTAATCCTTCTGCGTAAAAAATAAAATGCTGTAAGGAAAGCAGTGAATGAGTTAAAGCATCTGTACAGGAGACTGACTTTCAAATAGGGAATCATATATGCACCAAAGAATCTAATTTGTTTCCTCTTTATTCACTGCAAAAATATCATAAAATAGAAGAAATAATAAATTAGATTACAATTCTCAGTTAAGAAAATTAAAGCGCAGATGTGCTAAGGATCGACTCTGTATTGTTGAATGTCCTCTTGATGATAGAAAGATTAGCTCTCCAAACTAATTCTTAGGTTTCTTTGTATAGCCACAACTACAAAGTACCAGAACAGATAACCAGAATCTGTTTTGAAAGTGTAAGGCTATAAATTAGAAACCCAGTGTTCAGACTCTGAAGCACAAGGTAGACAGAAATAAGTGAGGAATACAATTAGGTGATGCAGAAGCTAAGTAGAATGAGTTGCAATAAACAAAAATAATAATTTGTAAAAATATGAGAGGGAACCAGAGTAGGACTTTAAACAGAAAGCATGAGAAAGCATAAAACATAGCATATTAATACTTTTTGGTCAATGGGCATGGGAGACGACGTATCATGAGAAACTGACCATAATTGATCACTAAGCCTAGTTCTGATTTGTCTCCAACTCCTGGATAAATTTGCTTAGTGTTTCCCAAACTGATGCTTTATAGAACAGTCTTTTAAAAGTTGTATTGTGAAAGTGGGGAGAAAATATCAGTTGTCAAATATTTGAGGAATTAAAATACACACATTCAAACACACCACACACACACACACACACACACACACACAAGCAAACACTTCATATTTTTCTCTCTTGAAAATTCACAATGCCTTTATCATGTAAAAAAGCTTTGGATAGTCCTGGAGAACCTATAAACCTGACATTTCATAAAACTTACTTTAGCCTTGAATATTATTTTTGCATCAAATCAAATCCCAGCCTTTGGAGCTATATTCTTTGGGACAACAACTTGGGAAACTAATTGTCCTTAGTACTTCAATAGACAGCAGTTGCAAAGTCATACTTTAAAGGTAGGGTATATGATAGATGAATGACTATCTAATATTTACTAACATAGCTTTTGCAGTATTGTACAGGAGCCAACCCTTTGATACAGGAAGGGTTCAGATTTTTTTATAGTCAGACAAATAGGAAATAACTATAGCTACTTATGTTTTAAAGATCACATAGTATGTCAAGTTGTAGAAACTAGACTCTACAATGTATAATTGCTAATCCCATATTTGAACAGCAATCACTGGGTATTATTAGGAGTACCAAAGCATATTTCATGAAAATTTGCTCTATACCAGAAGCAGTGTGTTGCAACAAGAGACAAAGGACTACTAGTAATAATGAG
Source organism: Talpa europaea (assembly GCF_964194135.1). Taxonomy (NCBI): domain Eukaryota; kingdom Metazoa; phylum Chordata; class Mammalia; order Eulipotyphla; family Talpidae; genus Talpa; species Talpa europaea. The sequence continues at coordinate 91,073,898 of NC_140073.1, forward strand.
ATTTGCATTTTCTGTTCTGGAGTGGCCATCAGCTGTCTATAGATACTGTGAAAGATAGTTCTCTTCTGAAAAATGAGGATATTGCCATTTTCCAGCTAGATATTAAGAATGAATTTATGAATGCCCCAAGACAGATGAGTGAATTATGAAGATGAAGTATATATGCACAAAGGATTGCTAATCAGGTCTACTATTTTTTTTTTTAAGTAAAACTCTTGCCATTTGTGACAATGTGGATTTTGCCAAGTGAAATAATTCAGGAGAGAGACAAATACCAGATATCGTCAATTATATGTAGGATATAAAGAAATAAAACCAAGGGTCTTTGGTGAATCCTCTCACATGCACGCACCCCCACCCTGCACCTCTGGTCTACACCCCAGTTCTTACATGCCTAAATAAATAAAAATAAATCTTTTTAAAAAATGATCACTCCTTTGAGAAAAAATAGGCAGAGGGTCTGAATAGACACTTCTCCAAAGAAGACATACTGGTGGCCAACAGACACATGAAAGGATGTTCATCATATCATTATTAAAGAAATGCAAACCAAAGCAGCAATGAGACTTCACCTGATATCTGTGAGGATGGCTGTTATCCAAAAGACAAGAAACAAGTATAGGAGAGAATGTAGTAATCAGGAATCCTGTACACTGTTGGTGGGATTGTAAATTGTTGCAACTCTTATGGTAAACAATATAGAGACTCCTCGAGGTTAAAAATGGAAATTACATATGATATAATCATCCCACCTATGGGTATTTACCAAAAAAACTACAAAAGCATTAATTTGAAGAGATAAATGCATCCCTGTATTTATTGCAGCATTATTTACAATAGCCAAGGGCTGGAAATAACCTGTGTCCATCAGTTGATCATTGGATAAATAAGATGTGGTATATTTATAATGGAATATTACCCAGCTATATAAAAAAAGAAATTCTGCCATTTGCAATAACATAAATGTACCTAGAGGGGATAATGTTTAGTAAAATATTCAGATAGAAATATCAAATACTGCATGATTTTACTCATATATAGAAAATCCAAACAAATGAATGAACTAAATAAAACAAAAATAATCTTTTTTTTAAAAAGATTATTTATTTATACAAGCACTGGGTTCAGTCAGAAGCACAGAAGGGTGAGAGAATTCACCAGAGCCAGAGGGGAGAGCAGAGCAGGCAGATTGACGAAGTACACTGCTGAGGGGAGCAGCGGGATGCAGGAGAGGTCTGCGCACCACGTGGGACCCTCACCCCGGGGACAGGACGCACCACGTGGGACCCTCACCCCGGGGACAGGGATCGAACCAGCACTGCAAAGGCTGCGGGCAGCTTCACAACCCAGCACTCAACCGCTACACCACCGAGGAGGCCCACAAAAATAATCTTTTAAACTATATGACCAGGACCTCCCCTAGCAGCGCAGCGGTTGAGTGCTGGACTGCGAAGCTGCCCGCAGCCTCTGCAGTGCCAGTTAGATTCCCGGCCACTGGCAAGGGTCCCACATGGTGCAACAGACCTCTCCTGTCTCGCCCACTGCTCTCCTCAGCAGTGTGTTTTGTCAGACTGCCTGTTCTGTTCCCAGCTCTGGCTCTGGTGAATTCTCTCACCCTCCCGTGCTTCTGACTGTACCCAGTGCTTGTATAAATAAAATAAAATAAATCTTAAAAAAAATAATAATAATAGTAATAAATAAATAAATAAACTATATGACCAAATGATGATTACCAGAAAGGACAGGGAAAGAAAGTTGGCTAAATTAAGTCAAAAAGGTAAATTGTATGGTAAAAAATAAAACTGGACTTTTAGTAGTCATCTTTGTATATACAAACGTTTGTTTGTTTATTTATTTATACAAGAACTGGGGTACAGGCCAGATGCATGGAAGGGTGAGAGAATTCACCAGAGACAGAGTGGGGAACAGAACAGGCAGACTGACAAAATACACTGCTGAGGGGAGCAGCGGGCAAGACAGGAGAGGTCTGCTGCACCATGTGGGACCCTCACCTGCCGGCCGGGATCGAACCGATGCTGCAGAGGCTGCAGACAGCTTCACAGCGCAGCACTCAACTGCCTGCGTTACCAGGGGAGCCCTCAAAGAAATTATTTTAAAGAACTAAATACATGAATAATAAAAGGGATCTTTTTAAAATTGGAGTGTCAGCTAATACAAGGCATAATAGAATTAGGAAATCATCAGTGAATACTAAAATTAGTGGGTTAAATTTCATGTAAAGTAGTTTCAAAATATTCCTTCATAAATATAGTGAAACACTACATACATGCACCTCAAAGACATCTTTACAGACATATCACCCAAAGCAGTGGTAGTGAAGGCAAAGATCAACAGCTGGGACTACATCAAATTAAAGTGCTTCTGCACAGCAAAAGAGATAATAACCAAAACAAAGAGAAACCCCACCGACTGGGAGAACATTTTTGCACACAACACTAATGATAAAGGACTGATCACAAAAATCTACAAAGAGCTGATGAGACTCAACAAAAACAAAGAAAATAATCCAGTCAAAAATGGGCAGAAGAGCTAAAAAGAAACTTCGCTAAAGAGGAAATGCAGATGGCCAACAGGCATATGAAAAAATGTTCAACATCACTTGTAATCAGGGAAATGCAAATCAAAACTACAATGAGATACCATCTTACACCAGTGAGAATGGCACATATTTAAAAAACTAGCAACAAATGTTGGTGAAGATGTGGAGAAAAAGGAACTCTCCTGCACTGCTGGTGGGAGTGCAAACTGGTCCAACCACTATGGAAAACTGTGTGGAGATTTCTTGACCTACTAAAGATAGAGCTTCTATATGATCCAGCAATTCCACTCCTAGGTATTTACCCAAATGACACAGAAACACTAATTCCAAAGGGCACTTGCACCCCTATGTTTATAGCAGCACTATTTACAATAGTTAAGCTATGGAAACAACCTAAATGCCCAAAAATAGATGACTGGATCAAGAAGATGTGGTACATATACACCATGGAATATTACTCAGCAATAAAAAAGATAAACACATGCAGTTTGCAGCAACATGGATGGAGCTGGAAGGGATCATGCTCAGCGAAATAAGTCAGAAAGAAAAAGAAAAATACCTGATGGTCTCACTCATAACAGGAATTTAGAAAACCTAAATCAGGGACCAGGAAAAAGACTAATTAATACAAAGTAAAAATCAAAATCAACAAGTAACTATAAACCAGAAACAACTATAGTTGGGGGGGGGTGGGGAGAGAAAGGATTAAAAAAAAATAAGGGGGGGGGGGTGCAATTGTATGGGGAATATAACCAAAATGAAAATGCATACATTGTGCAAAAATGAAAAATGATGTAAGAATTATATAAAATAAAATACTAAAAAATTCCTTCACAAATTATTAACTATCAGGAAGAAACAATAATTTGACAATGGAGAAACTGGTGGACATTACATTAATAAAGTAGTAGAAGTAAATACCACCAACATTGAATTAAACTTACATTTCACATTGCCTCCTGATTTGATGCTCTTGGAAAGGACACAGCATTGCCTCTGAATATTCCCACCAACATGCATAGCCTAAATTAATTATGAGGAAACATCATACAAACATCAAAATGACAGACATTTAGCAAACTACCTGCATTCTTCAAAAATAGCAAGCTGAAGAAAAACAAAGAAAGACCAAGCAAAGATTCTATTGTAAAGAAACTTAGGAGACATTAGTGTAATGTTTGATAATGGATGATATCCTGGCCCAGGGTTTAAGTATAAAATTCTACAAAAGGGCATTATTGGAACAATTATCAAAAATTGAATATGGGCTAAGAATTGTAATAAATTTCTTGATTCTGAAAATTGTGTGGAGATTATATAAAAGAATTTCTTGTTCTAAGGAAATGCTTACTGAAGTTTTTAGAGGTAAATTGGCACACCCTTCCAATTTACTCTCAAAAGAATAAATTACATAGATATTTAGGTAACAAAAGAAATGAAGCAATATGTAAATAATTGAGGAATCTAGATGAGGTTTCTGGAGGTTTTCTATCCTAGTCTTGTAACATTTTCTAACTTTGAATTTATAACAAAATGAAAGTTGTGGTACTTTTTAAAGCATGTCCTCTGAGAGTTAAAGTCTATTTTACTAGAAGGAGTTACAGTGTTCCAGATATGAAATAAAAAGAACACTCACATTAGAAAACCAAACCTTCAAAATTTACATCTTGCTTTTTGTCCAAATCTCTAAAATTATGAAGCAAAATTAATATGGTAATTAATACTCTTTCCCTCTCTCAAGAAAAGGTAATTTAAGGTATATTTTTGACCATGTTAAATTCTTTCACTAAATGTAGCACATGAACCCAAGATATTAACATTTTAAGTGAATATATTTAAAAAATACGTAATAGACAGCTACTTCAAGAGACATACAAAACTGTGGATACATCCATTCTCTCCCCAACCTCTACCCAATCTGCCACACACTGCTTATCCCACTTTACTGAAAAGTGTTACATAAGCTCTGTCCAGCAACCTTTTTCACTGTTTGTTTTATAACAAATCATTATCACCACTCTATATAGGTGATAGTTTATTAAAACAAACTCTGCTAAGACATTGCCTCATTTTTGATGCTTGTTTTGGGTCGTAAACTACTGTAATGACTTTTTCTTTTTTAATCTGATAATTATAAAATAACCTCAATTTTAAATATTTTGAGTGCATCACAAGTTTTTAAAAAATGTATATGTATATTTATATTATATACATAATTTGTGTATATTATATGCATATTTACATGAAGGCAGTAAAATTGTTTTATTTTCTTTTTCTTTCTCTAGAAGTTTAAATTCTGCCTCTGTTGTACTGATAATCTATGTGATCTTTAGAAACAAGTTAATATTTGTTTTCTGTTCCAAAGTTAAATACTGCTTTTTGGTTGTTTGCCATGGAGAGTTGGTAAATTAAAGAAAAATCTGAAGGACTGAACTGCACTATAGTTTAATTTTTAAAAATATTTACCATTTAATACACAATCAGGAGACAGAGTAGTATATCACCTGATGCAATCTATAATCTGAGTCTAAGCTAAAACCAAAAGTGTAACAGGGACCAAATATATATTAATATATAAGTATATTTGAATTGTGCTTTAAAATTGTTCTGATACTTCCATGTAAGAAGAACTATTATTGTTTTTTTCAATAGAAAATAAGTTGTTTTGGGTGAATGATTAGGCAGGTGTCCAGTCTCAAAACTTCAGGAACTGCTACTTAGAGCCAGAGCCCTTGGTCATCTTAGCACATTGACACTCAGGGGCCAACATCACCCAGTATGACAGTATCACCCATCTGGACATCCCTGAAACAGGGGAACAGTTGGACAGACATGGTCTTGAGGTGCTCCACCAAACAGTTGTGCCTTTGGATGTTGTGGTATTATTCTCAGCGAAGGGCTTGTATTCTGTATCTTTATCTTGTTCACCAGGTCAGGCAGGATATGACCTCAAATGAAGCCATTACCAGTAAAGGGGCTTTTCTTGTCAGTGTATGTACCATCAGTGGCCTCATTGGGCATCTTGAAGTCTGGGCCCATGTTCTTTTAGTATCTCGGGAGCTTCTCCTTGCTTGCTTCCCCAAGCAGTACTCTCTCCTTATTTTGAAAGATGGTCAGCTACTTTTGGTTAGCATGCTAGGTGTGAGTGGCCACCTGAAGAAGATAAAGCCTCAGCAGCCTCTGAGTTTTCTCCTGTTATTATCCTTAACATTATAAATATTAAAGGAAATGAAGGATTGTTTCCTCATGAAAAATTTAATATCTTTCTAATTAAGCTAAATATGTATATATCTCAGTTTGTGAATGATGTTTCCCTGCTGAATCTTACTGTTTTTTAAAGTCCACCAAGAATTTCATAATCCACATTCATAATGTATTTAATAAAACATGTAAATAATATTCTTGTCTTTTTAATGAACATATAATTTCTATGAGAAAAGGGTCATACGTCATCATCTAAAGTTATTTTACGGAATTAAATCTTAGATCTCTTATTTACATTAGGTCTCAGCACCAATATCTACCCATGCTATTTTCTCATTCACATCTTTTTGGTGAGAATAACTTTCTCACAACAAGATTTGAAGCCAAAATTTTGTTGTAACTTACTATAAAGCTTCTATGTTTCTGTAAGCTGAATATAAGGTCATACCTTATCAACAACCAACAGATGGAGAAAAAATACTCTAGAAAGCTAGACTATAAATGTGAAGTTAATTCCAGAATTTCAAGATTTTTCAAATTTTGCTGAAGTTTTTTATACTGTCTGATATTTTAGTAAAAAATTTATAATTTAGAGTGGGAAAGAAAAGCATGGAATCTCATGTTTTGATCTGTATTACTTCAGATTATTTCATCATCTTATTCTTCCTATAAAAACCTTTTTTTGTTTCTCTAATTTCCTAACTAATATGGATTCAAGAAGTAGTAATCAGGAGTAGAAAAGTGATTTTTTTCCTCCAGTTTTTTTTTTCCAGTGATTACCCAGCATAATCTCAGTATTATGACTCTTAGACATCTAGTGACATGCCTATAAAAATGTTAATACAGGGCCTCCCCGGTGGCGCAGCGGTTGAGCGCTGGGTTGCGAAGCTGCTCGCGGCCTCTGCGGCGCCGGTTCGATCCCCGGCTGCTCCCCGGCCACCAGAAGAGGGTCCCGCATGGCGCGCAGACCTCTCCTGCCGCCACTGCTCCCCTCAGCAGTGTACTTCGGTCCTTCTGCCTGCTCTGCTCCCCGCTCTGGCTCTGGTGAATTCTCTCACCCTCCCGCGCTTCTGACTGTACCCAGTGCATGTATAAACAAGACAAACAAACAAACAAATAAATAAATAAATAAAACATGCCTCTATTAAAAAAAAAATCTATAAAAAAAAAAATGTTAATACAGTTGCTTGTTGATTTTGATTTTTACTTTATTATAATTAGGTTTTTTTCCTGGTCCCATATTTAGGTTTTCTAAATTCCTGCTATGAGTGAGACCATCCAGTACTTTTCTTTTTCTTTCTGGCTTATTTCACTAAGCATGATCCCTTCCAGCTCCATCAATGTTGCTATAAACCAGAAACACGCTATGGCAGGGGAGAAGGGAGTAGGATCAAAACAAGGGGTATGTATGGGGACTATAACCAAGATGAAAATGCATACATTGTGGAAAAATGAAAAATGATGTAAAAAATATATAAAATAAAAAAATGTTAATACATTAAATTCAGTGGTAGTGATTGAATGCCCTGTTGAAAAGTTGCTTTAGCTTATAGTCATTTAATCATTTATTCAGTGGCATAAATCATGTACCAATGTGCCAAGTGCTATGGTTGGATTAAAGTTACATACATAGAAGATGTACTCCCCATATTTAAGTTGCTTAACATAAGTGGTATAAGATAATGAATGTAATAAAAGTAAATACAATGTGATGTGGAGGCTTGTAGTCAGAGCTTCTAAGCCATACTGAGTAGTTGTGGAACTCAGTGATTTCGATTACCAAAGATGGAGATAGAAAAATAGGAAGTGAATTTTGTGATCCATCAACTTATTTCAAGATAAGCCAGATAAAATCTTACTGACATCAGTTTATTGCCTATGATATGGTAAATGTCACAACCAATACAATCTTATCTACATTACTAGCTAAAAGATTAATAATGAGGATTTTTTAATCTAAGAAATATTTGCCTGATTTATTCTGATGGTTGTTTTTTATTTTCTGGTTAACTGATATATAACGATTCAGGTCACACAACTTACATATGCCTTTGGCTTTTGGAGGTACCCAAGGCAAACAATGTAGGTTTATTAATGAAAGACAATCCTTTACTACTAGAAACCCAACTCAAATGCATGGCCTAGTAATGATTACTGGATCATTACCTTCATCCACAGTATATCATGGCCATACTGTGAGCCCTCACCAGTAGAAAAAACAATATGATACAGTGTCTCTGAAAAGTACTAATAATGAATCTGGAGAAATAGCCCTGAATAGAGGGAGATGTCCAAGAAAAGGACAAGAAAAGGTGGAAATACAAGAAAAGGTGGAAATACAGAAATGAGGATGAAAGATTAATTGGAGAAGGTTAGCAAAGAGAACATGAGTTTAATTGAAGTAAGGTAAGTTGAAGAGAATATAGTGGACTCAAGAAGAGTTTAATTGTTAAATATCATGCAAAAAAACTTAATGCAAAAAAAATTACTCATACTTGTAGGTGGGATATTGGGTAGTTGTTATTTTTCTACAATTGTGCTTCTGATTTTCACCAAGTCTTCTAAGAGAGCTGCTGAAGAAAAGTAATTTTTGCCTAAGCAGTTGTTCTAATTAGCTCTCTGTAGTAAAGGGAAGACCTACTTTGTATCTTTTGCTTGCATAGTGGAATAAACACATCATCTAGCTATATATAGTCTTTATTTTTTTTTTCAAGATCTTTGTGTTGATATGACTAAAAAGTTAAATTTTAACTCTGGTAAGAACAGACTTCAGGAAATAATTTAAAAGCTATAATACCACAGGAAAACAAGCAGGCCTGATTTTTTTAAATAGAGTTAATTACTCAGAGGTTCCAGGGAACAGATGGAAAAAAAATCTTATCCATATAAGATTTTGTTTACTATTTTGTATTTGCATTCATGATTTTGATAGATTTCTATCAATTCAGTATATAATAGTACTTGTTCAGTGATAGCATTTGATTACAGTGAGAAATACATATTGATAACCAAATAATGACCTAACATGTAATGATCCTTGTTAATTTACATGTGGGAAAATATACAAATGTACTCTTCTGTACTTATTACTCATAGAGAGGTTTTACAAATACCTTTCTTGTAAGAGAGATTTTACAAATGCCTTTCATTTACAAATAACAGAGGTTTTGCTTTCATTTTTATACATTACATTTATTATCTTTTTAATAACAGTTAAACTAGGGCCTCTGCAGTGGCGCAGAAGGTTGAGCGCAGCGCTGTGAAGCTGTCCGCAGCCTCTGCAGCATGGGTTTGATTCCCGGACGGCCAGGGAGCAACCCACATGGCTCAGCAGACCTCTTCTGCCTTGCCCGCTGCTCCCCTCAGCAATGTCTTTGGTCCTCTCCCTGTTCTGCTCCCTGCTCTGTCTCTGGTGAATTCTCTCTCCCTCCCGTGCCTCTAATTGTACCCAGTTCTTGTATAAATAAATAAATCTTAAAAAAAAATAGTTAAAACTATAAGACTTTCTGAACCAAACTATGTTGGAACTTTAAAATAAAAAAAAAAATTCAAACTAGGAGTATTGATAACACATAAATATCAATGATGGCTCAAATTAAAAACTGGACAAAATTCTGACTACATTCAGGTCATGATGAAAATATTTAATCCAGTTGAAGGGAGTTAGTAGATGCCAACTCTCCACACCCAGACTGTGGTAAAGCTTAGTACATCTCACACAGGCCTATTTATTTGTATGTGTTTTGTCTGTGTGTGGTACATGTGTGTGTGCGCACATGAATATGTGTGTCAGAGTCAGATACAGGGTAGAACAATGCTTAATGTATATGTACATGCTATCAATTCTCAGTTATTATCTTATCTTTTATAATATAAAAGTCCCTAAGCAACATGAGACCAGATTCTGTGTTTCTTATTATGAGTTTTAAAATATGTCCTGTTTTTTTATTTTTTAACCTGCATAAATTACAGTTTAGTTAACAAGTGCCTATTGAACACTTTCTAAGTGTAACCTAAAATTTAAAGTGATATTAAAAAGAAGAAAATGAAGTCCTATCCCAGTTAACCTTCTATTAAGTGTTTTCCCATAGTAAAGGAATCTGAAGGTAAGGCATAGAGGACAGAGTATATATTGTCTCAGGACTCTGGGATGTTAAGGGAAATTATCTTTCAGGCATATATGCATATTGGCATAACAAATACAAAAATACAAAATGTAGATCTTTCTTTCTTTGAATTGTCATGACTAGTTTCCTTTGTGTCCTACATTTATACGACTACATTTTTATTTTAGAGCATTTCTTTTTTTACTCCTATATGTGCTTTTTTTTTTTAAAGATTTATTTATTTGTTTGTTTGTTTGTTTGTTTATACATACAAGCACTGGGTACAGTCAGAAGCACGGGAGGGTGAGAGAATTCACCATAGCCAGAGCTGGGAGCAGAGCAGGCAAAAGGACCGAAGTACACTGCTGAGGGGAGCAGCGGGCGGCAGGAGAGGTCTGCACGCCATGTGGGACCCTCCTCTGGTGGCCGGGGAGCAGCTGGGGATTGAACCAGCGCTGCAGAGGCTGCGGGTAGCTTCGCAACCCAGAGCTCAACCACTGCGCCACCGGGGAGGCCCTATATGTGCTTTTTTATTAACACTAGAAAGCAATACTGTTTTTTTTTTTTAAGATTGATTGATTGATTTTATACAAGAACTGGGGTACAGGTCAGAAGCACTGGAAGGTGAGAGAATTTACCAGAGCCAGAGCGGGGAGCAGAACAGGCAGATCCACTGAAATAAACTGCTGAGGGGAGCAGTGGGTGAGACAGGAGAGGTCTCCTGCACCATGTGGGGTTCTCCCTGGCCAGCAGGGAATCGAACTGGTGCTGCAGAGACTGCGGACAGCTTCGCAGCGTGGCGCTCAAGCACTGCGCCACTGGGGAGGCCCGAAAACAATACTGTTTTAATTACTTGATTCCTAGTCCATATACTGATTTTATTTTTAATTCAGGTTAACCCCTTAAGTATTTCTTGCTTTGTACAGATAAATATAGGTCCTGGTTTTGACAGCTTTGGACTTTTATTTTAGCATGTTATTTCATACATGTTATTAATGAAAATGCTATAAACACTAGGTCTAAACCACGTTGGTTCATAATAGCACTTCTAGGCCTATTGTTAAATCTCATAACCTTATTAGTTACAAAGAAGTTTAAGAAATATTTTAAGTCATGTTTTTTATCAGGTCAGATTCTTTATTACTAAAAACATGATCCTTCTGGTCAATTTAACAAAGAAAAAGCCATGTTAAAAGGTATTAATTCAATAGCTAACAGACACAGCAGGATCAGAGAACTACCTCTGAAGTTATCCAATCAATAACATTGTGTAAGCATATTCCAGGAAGTCCTCTAGCAAAAACACTGTTTCCACAGTACTTAACACTTATGATGCATCAGTCTGAGCACCACTATCATCCCCAAAGAACCTGATGTCTCTACCAGTAATCAAGTTCTCCAAGAGCAATTGCATCTTCAGGTTGCATGCTTCCAGTTTCAGATCGCACCCTGTGAATTTGATTGCTGGGGCCTAAGGTACTTGCCTAGGTATACAACAGTCTGAGAATGCCAGGTTTTTTATTTCTGCCTTAAGAAGATTGGAATCACACTGAGAAAATTAACAAAAAGTAAGAAAAGTATTCAAAACTTTGTAGCAGCCACAAGTGACTGAAGTCCATGAAATCAGAGACCTAGATTTACTTTCATCTTAAATCTTCATTGCATCATTTAAAATTTCTGGGAGTCGAATACAGCCATTGTCTTACTCTGAGAAATCTGGCCCAATTTTTACTTTCAGTAAGAATCCAAATTATTTTCTCAGTGAATCACTTCCACCAAATATTAACTCCTCCAACAATTATTCATGCTTAAACAAATATAGAGGAGCACATCTGTGGTTTTAAGACAAGGTTTCTACCCTCAGCACTATTGAAATTTTTAAATGGCTAATTCTTTGGATTTTTTTTTTTTTTTTTGCCCCTGGGGAACAAGGTATACTGTAGGATGTTTAGCATATCTCTGACATATACCCACTAGATGCCAGTAGACACACACACACACACAGAGACACACACACATACAAACAAATAATCAAAATTGTCTTCAGACATTGACAGATGCCCTTGTGGTACAAAGCAAGTGCCTTTGAGAGCCACTAAGATGCAACTATATCTTTGCAAGTGGACAACTTAATGCAAATAAATAGACAATGACAACTTTGACTACTTTATCTGTTTCTTACACTATAACCTTTGATGTTGTAATTATGTCTTTTACTGCTTCCCCTAAATTCTCTTTGTCAAAATATAACAAATTACATAAATCTCATAAGGCCTCAAGTAATTCACTTACTTCCTCTGATACTTTTATTTTTGCTTGTCTTCTGCCTCTTCTGTACAGTATAAATATTCTATGTTCTCTCCCTTCTTCAAGAATAGTCTTGACATTGGATACCCATAGGAAGGAAAGTAACAGAAGGAAAGTTAGTTCATACTTTGAATTTAAACTTTGTACTTCAGGAATTTGGAAATTTGAGTGAATACATACTTTGTAAGGTTATCATGGGAACATGAAAGTATCCATTTTGTCATTGCATTACATTTACTTAAAAAGATGTTCCCACTATACAGAAATTAGCTATTATGTAGTCAAGATTTGGAATTGAGCCTGGAAGTCCTCTTTAAAAAAACTTCCTGTATTTCTTTCTCCAATTCAAACCATATGCAAGGAAGTATAGATAAGACATATAAATCATCTTTTTATTTTAATACATTCTGCAGTATTCATTAATTTATATATACTTTGCTCATTACAAATGATAGTTTATGTGAATAAAATGGTTTTATGTGTTAATCCTTAAGTATTCTAAACCAAGATAAAGTAGTAAAGAAAATCAGTTTAATAACATTTGGTTTCCTGATAAGTTTCAAAGTTGACCTGAATCATATTGGTACTTTTTCAAATTAACCTCCAAAATTGCTAACCTGTTTTAAGAGTTTAGGAGTATGGCTTTCCAAAAATTGAAGAGTAGCATCCAATTTCCTTATTTTAAGCATTTCTTCTACTGCATAGTAAGTTATAGTTATGCAAATGAGAGCATGATTAAATTTCTTTTCATACTACTTTTAAGTAGAATAAATAATTCAGCTTTTTTCAGGGTAATTTCAATTTTATGTAATATCATATGAAGCTCATCAACTGTATTAAGGTTTTTTCCTCCATACCAGGAATACTTAAGCTTTTTCTATAGTAAAAAATGAGAGAGAGAAATGTTTATCTTTTTCCTTCTTGAAATAACTTACTAATTCAAATCATACATTTTTATTTATTAATTTGGTTAATCTTAATGTATTTCTGTATGTCCATTGTTTTAATTTAAAGTCACTTAGAATTTTGTAGGGTTTAGATACATTTTTATAATATATATGGGTGAAAAATTATTGTGTGGTTATATAATCACTAATTATTTATTGGAAAGTAGCAATTTTTTGTGTCTTTAATCTTCTCATTTTTAATGTTAATGATATTTAAATTCTGCATATTATTGTACCAAATAAAAAGAATTTGGAGACTGAAGTATATCAGATAAAAGTAATATGATTAAACATAAGAAACTGATATTCATACTTCATTATTCATTGTTAAAATTAAAGGAAATATTAATCAGAAAGAAAAATGATATGGCACATTCTTGCTAAAGTCTGCATTACTATGTGAATTTTTTTAGAAATTAGAATTTTTACTGTATGTATAATGCTATTTTGAAAGTCGGCAAGTAACACATAAGTGGAATATGTGGAAAATAAATATTAACACATTCATTTCTAGCAGTCTAATAGATTATTTGGAAGGACTATCCTAATACAAAAAAATAAAACAAATCCTGCAAAAACATTTATTTCATTGCTCAGTTCCACAAATAAAGGTAAATTTCAACAAGAAGAAAGACAGGTGGGGCTGTCTTACAAAACAGGTGGGATTGTCTGAATGGCAAATAAAAATAACAACTCATAATCCAGAATTCCAACAGGAAGATGAGCAAGTAAGAGAAATAATTCTTACTTTATAACCCCAAGTGGAGTTTTTTCCTCCCATTTTGTTTTGTTTTGGTGATTATGGCAACAAAATACGATATCATAAAGTCCAGCAAACACATAAATAAGCTACCATGAATAAGAGCAGAAAGAAATGAGAAATTACAGATTTAAACCTACAAGGACTACAGATTTTGAAATGAGCTGATATAGAATATATAAAAGCAAATCAGAAATAGTTTTAAAATAATCCAACAGCCTTAAATTTATAAAATTAGGAAAATAATTGTCAAAATGAATAATAAAATACTTAAGTGGATAGAAGTCTTAGTACCTATGTAAGAAAACAGAAGCTACTCTTTTAAACAGACAACCTAATACATGGAATTGTTTACACAGGCTTTTAAAAAGAACTGCAAGAACAAAGAAATAACTGGAAGAGCAAATAGAAAGGAAGTAGAAGTATTATCTGGCGCTCAGAAGCTGCTAACACTCCTTGGTTAGAGCCTTTAAGCCTAAACTCACTGAGATGTTACTGCAGTCATCTTTGAATCCATCAAAATGGTTTCACCTCAGCTACAACTGGAATTACAAAAACTTACTCCCTTTTCCCAAACTGCTGTGTTCCAGAATGATATTATCCCTACTGCCCTAGTAGTACATCTTTCCTTATAATCTTCCAATAGTGTCTTTTATTGGGAAAATTTAATAGTATACTTTGTAAGGAGAGTACTATCAAACAAATGACTCATAAAATACAGTACAATGCATAGATAGAATAGTGGGAATGAGAACTTTAAAAACAAACAGAAAAGTAGTCATGGGTTATATATAATAGAGTGGGTTATATATCAGTTTAGACACAGCACAAGAGAGAATTAATGAACTGGAAGAGAGATTTGCAAGTGACAGAATACAGCACAGAAAGACAAAATCATGAAAGAAAGGTAAAGTCTTATTTTTTTAAAGATTTATTTATTTATTTATGCATACAAGAGCTGGGGTACAGGCCAACGGTGTGAGGGGTGAGAGGATTCACCAGTGACATAGTGGGGAACAGAACAGGCAGATCAGCTGAAACACCCTACTGAGGGGAGCAGCAGGCGAGTCAGGAGAGGTCTACTGTGCCATGTGGGCAGTTCCCTGGTTGGGGATCGAACTCGTGCTGCAGTGACTACAGTCAGCCCCATAGGTTGTGTCCTAACCCCTTGCGCCACCAGGGAGGCCCTGAAAGGTAAAGTTTTATAGTCTAAAGTGTGAAATTTTGAGATAAATCAAAGACTTCCACAGAGAAAATAGAAGAAATGAAGGACAGACAATATTTAAAGACTTAATAACTCCAGAAATGGTGAAAGAACAAGAGCCTATAGATAACAGAAGCACAATATATAACAGGCAAGAAAAATAAAAATAAATCCACACCTTGAGATTGTGGTAATACTGCAGAACATCAAAGCCAGAAAACATAATAAAGCAGCCTAGGGAGGTAGAGATGAGAAATTTATTACCTGAAAAGTAACACAAAATGGATATTAGACTCCCAGCAGCAACAAAGGACGCTAGAAACCCATGGAATATTTTTCTAAATGCCTCTGAGAGAAAAATGCTGGTCAACCTAAAATTGAGTACCTTCCAAAATTTTCTTTCAAGCCAAAGGAATAAAACCTGAAACAGTTTACTGTCAGCAAACAAACTGAACTTCTAAAGGGAAGTTCCAGTACAAATACGTATTATTGTATCTATTTTCAGAAGTTGAAAAAAATGACAAAAATATGTTATACAACAATAGCATAAAAGCCTGAATACAGCAGGGATTATCAGTATGCATAGTAAAATTCCCAGGGTAACCATAAAAGATTATAAAAGAAGTGTATGATGTCCAATCCATTAGAAGGGATAAAATAGAATAAGTGCAAAACAAATATAAATTGTACCTGTGAATTTTTAAGGCAAGAGGGAGTTTTTTACAAGTCTAAATACGTTGACAGTTATGATCAGTAATATTGAACATATCAAGACACGAAAACGTAGAAAATAAAAGGCTAGTCAAAAGTTATGCCAGGCAAGCACCAAACAAGCAAAAGCTGAAGCACCAATTTTTATTTGTTCATTCATTCATTCATTATTGAATTAGCATTGCATGTGATTTAGGAGAATAGGTTCACACCTCCTCAGAAGTATGTTATGACATCACTCCCACCATCAAAGCACCTAGATCATTGGGCCCCTTCCCCCCCTTTATCCCCCACCTCAACTTTCTCTCTCCCTCTAGTACTCTCAATCTGCAGTCATAGTTCTAAGTTGTTGTTGTTGTTGTTGTTGTTTTGGAGGGGGGTTCAGTTCTGTTAACTCATTTGTTTTGTTTATTTATGTTCCACTTATGAGTGAAATCATCCATTATTTGTCTTTCTCCTTCTGATTTATTTCACTTAGCATCATTCCCTCAAGTTCTATCTACATGTCACAAATAGCAGGAGTTCATTTTTCTATTGCTGAGTAGTATTCCACTGTGTATATGTACACATTTTCTTAATCTGCTGCTCTGTTATTGGGTATTTAGGTTGTTTCCATTACTTGGCTATTGTAAATAGTGTTGTAATGAACATTTACCTCTTCACATGAATGATTTTGTATCCTTCAGGTTGATACATAAGACTGAAATTGCTGGTTCATATGCTAGATCTATTGTTAACTAACTGCATGTTTTCCATAGAGTCTGAATCAGTATGCATTCCCAACAACAGTGTATAAGGATTCCTTTTTCTCCATACACTCACCAACATTTGGTGTTTCTTGTTTTTATTAATATATAAGCCATTCTTATTGGAGTGAGGTGGTATGTCATTGTGGTTTTGATTTGCAATTCCCTGATGATGAACATTTTTTCATGTGCCTGTTAGCCATGTGTATATTGTATCATCTTTGGAGAAATGTCTATTTAGCTCTTCTGCCCAATTTTTGATTGGGTTCTTTGTTTCTTTTTTGTTGGGTTGTAAGAGTATTTTGTAGATCTTGGCTATCACTCCCTTGTCAGATGTATGATGTGCAAATATTTCCTTTATTCAATCGGGTATCTTTGTTTGATGATAGTTTCCTTCACTGTACAGAAGCTTTTTAGCTTGATGTAGTCCATTTGTTTATTTTTGCTTTTGTTTTCTTTGCCATTGGAGTCGAGAGCCTAGACATCCCTAAAGCCAATGTCATGGAGTATCTTGCTGGAGTGCCAGTTTTAATGTGATAAGCATGACTAGAGATTAGGAGGGACACTACAAAATAATCATAATAAATTTTAGCATATATTTGTCTGTATAAAACTGTACACTCAACAATTAGAGTTGTGTATGCATTCTCAATCATTTACAAAAATTGACTATTTTTACCCTCAATGATCAGTAAATTCCAAAAAGTGTTGTCTTATAGATCACATCCTCTGACAAATAAAATCAGTAGCAAAAGGATAAATTTTTAAATAATTATATACATTTGGAATTTTTTTAAAAATCCTTTGAATAACTCATGCTCTAAAAGAGAAATAATTTTGACTTAAATAAAACTCAAAAAATCATAGTATACATAAACCTTACATACTTATATTAGAAAGGGAAAGAGTCTAAAAAATTAAGATCTAGGCTTAAAATTTAATGAGTTAAATGAAGGAACACACCTTTTAAAAAATTAGAGAAAGTAACAAGATAACAGAGTAGAAATCAATGAAATAGAATACTTATAAGTAGTAGGTGTGATCAACAAAGACTAATAAAACAATGTATAAAAACAGAAAATACTCATGTCCAAGAAGGATATTTAAAAAACTCAAGTGTCATTTAACTTTAGGGGTAAAAAATATGTGTATTACTTAGCATATGAGCAGATTAAAGGAAAAATGGAAAAGCATGTTAATATTAATGGAATTTTAAAAAATTTTTGTTGACTCACTTATGGGGAGAAAACCCTCACAGCAAAATTAGGAAAGATTCTCTGACTTGATACAGGGTATCTGTTAAGACCACACAGCAAATACAATTCTTTATTATGAAATACTGGAAGAATTTTCTTTAAAATCACAAGATAACTTTTTTTTTTCCAAGATTTATATATTTATGCATACAAGAGCTGGGGTACAGGCCAGAGTTGCAGGGGGTGAGAGGATTCACCAGAGACAGAGTGGAGAACAGAACAGACTGACTGACTGACTGAAATACACTGCTGAGGGGAGCAGCAGGTGAGACAGGAGAGGTCTGCCTCGCCATTGTGGGTTGCTTTCTGGCCAGCCAGGGATCAAACTCGTGCTGCAGAGGCTGCAGATTGCTTCATAGTCTGGTGCTTAACCCCTTGCGCCACCAGGGAGGCCCAACAACAAGACAATTTAACATTGTAATAGAGGTCAGAGTCCCCATAGCAAGAACAGAAAAGAAATACAATGTATAAGCATTGAGAGGAAGAAGTAAAACTACCTTCATTTTTAAATGATATGATAGCATAGAAAACTCAAAGTAATTTGCAGATAAATTATTTTAAAAAAATGACAGTTTAGCAAGTTGGCTTACTATAAAATCAATATACAAAAATAAATTGCATTTCTAACATTTGAAAAGTTACTATTTTTCTACAGCAACAGACACAAAATACACAGAAAAAAACTAAAAAATTGTGCAAGATCTCCATGGAAAAAAAAACTTGTCAACTTTATTGAGCAAATTAAAGATCTAAATGGGAACTTACACTAATATACTAGAATCAATATATTTAAGATGTTGATTTTCCCCCTAATTTATTCATAGATCAGTGTATTTCTAGTGAAGTATCCTAACAAAGTTTTTGAGGAATTCTCCTTGTGTCTTTATTTTATATAAGTAAACATAGAGCCTACAATAGCCTACAGACTCCTAAGTAAAACTAAGGTGGATGAATTTGTTCTGTCAGATAACAATATTATGAAGCTGTAGAATTTAAGAAAATGTGATATTAACAGATAACCAGTTGAACAAAATATGTGATAAAACTTTTTTTCAAAGCAGTGGAATTGTAAATACAAAATTTAGGCTAATTCCCTCTGGGACAGGTAGTTGAAAATTATTGTTCATGAGGATTTATTTTATTATTATTCTTTATAACCCATATACATGTCATATACATACTGTTTACATAATTGTACTAGTTCTCTAAGGATGACATAACAAAATACCACAAACTGGCTGGCTTAAACAATATTTATTTTTTCACAGTTCTAGAGACTAAAAGTCCATTATCAAGGTGTTGGTAGGTTTGGTTAATCCTGAAGTTGAAGTCTTTCTCCTTACCTTGTAAATGACTGTCTTCTCACTAACCTCAACTGGCCTTTTCTGTGCCATCCCTTCTATTATCTTTTCCACTCCTTTGAAAGACACCAGCCTGTCGAATTAGGACCACCGCCCCCTCAAACCATAATTACCTTTTTTTTTTAACGATTTATTTATTTATGCATACAAGAGCTGGGGTACAGGCCAGAGATGCAGGGTAGGTGAAAGGATTCACCAGAGACAGAGTGGGGAACAGAACAGGCAGACGACCGAAATACACTGCTGAGGGGAGCAACAGGGGAGGCAGGAGCAGTCTGCTGCACTTTGTGGCTTGCTCCCTGGCCAGCCAGCATAGAACTCATGCTGCGGAGGTTGTGTATTGCTTCATAGTGCTGTTCTTAACCCCTTGCGCCATCAGGGAGGCCTACAAACCATAATTACTTCTTTAAATACCCTTTCTCCAGTCATTGGTGGCTAAGGGCTTCAAATATGAAATTTGAAGTAGCTCAATTTAGTTCATAACAGTAATTCTTAATTTAAAAAACAAAACAGAACATGCACCCCACAATCATATCATTTCTGGTGTTCAGAAACTTTCAATATTAGCCTTTTTGGAATTCCTTTTCATATTCCTCTAAGAAAATCAATTAAAAAGACCTGAATAGGATATGAATAGTTACATCCTTTAGCAGACATATTCACAAATCACTCTGCATAAGTCTACATTTCTAGCCAGTAAATTGAAATTCCCAGGACTCTATAATAAACCTAGTAATGGAAGAGATCAGAGAAGAAAATGTTGAGGTTTCAGAATATTTTATTTAATCTTACATGGTCTTTCAAGTTATTTTTTTCCGTTATAGGTTTAGAGAAATGTTGATTATTTTTTAGATGTTTCGGGAAACAAAGTTAAATAATAGTGCTTACTAGGAAAGAAATCTGTATCTAAAAATAGTTTTATCACCTGAATTTATATTTTAACACAAAAAAAATTTTACAGGTTTAATTTGCAGCCTCGCTTTATTTTGGAAATCATGATTTGCTCACACTGAATGACTCAATGACTTAATATTTCTCTGCATTGAAGGCAAGAGATTTTAGCATGATTATTTGATATAATTTATGCTATTTAAATGTCTTTTTCCTTCCTGAAAGTAATTTTTGATGCTAGAATACTTTTTCTTTTGATGTAATATATTTCACCAGTAATGTACATTAGAGGTCACCTAAAACAAGGAATGGATTTGTTATCAGCAGACAGCATTCCTCTCTGATATGTTCATCTGCCTGATTTTAGAGAGCATGTAAAAATTAATGGAAACTTCTGGGTATAGACATATTTTTTCAATTATTGTGTATCTTGTCCAAGCGTAATAGCCTGAAAGCTAATAGATGTATTGATAGAGTTGTCAGATAAAAGCAAATATTTACAAATCATTGTTCTGAAAATAGATAAGTTAATATTCATTTGTCTTAAGTTTTACATCTAGTTTTCAAGAGAGATAGATATAAGACATGTATTCTATTTTAAAAAATTCTGTTGACCAGTATAAATAACTATTTGTTTTCTCTCCCACTTGTGTTGCATTATTGAAAAACAAATGGAATGTTTAATTTTTTTTTGCTGTATCTTCCCTCAGTTGTTATATTACATTATGTAAATTTCTGATTTGCTTTTTACGCACAAAGTAGAAATTACCTCTTTTTTTCCCTGACTTTGAGTGGTTTTTTACTGATTGTAACTATCTATTTCTCTAATAATGTAGATAAAGAACATATTAGGATGAGTTTTCTGGAAGACAGACATCAGATATAGTTACTGCCATTTCTATTTCTGTTGTAAGAGAAGTACAGACAATATGCAGAAACATACCATAAATCCTAGTTCCAATCTTAGTTATGGGTTTTAATTGGTTTTTATTAACAAAATCAACTGGAGAACTGCCCACTACTCTTTCTTTTTTTTTTTTTATAAATTTTATTGTTATATTCCCCATACAATGGGAGCCCCCCCATTCTGACCCCAATCCCTCCCCTCCCACCCCCGCCCCCCTAAAAGGGTCTCTGGTTCATAGTTTTTTGTTGATTTTGATTTTCACTTTCTTATAGTTATTCATTTTCCTGGTCCCTTATTTAAGTTTTCTAGATTCCTGCTATGAGTGAGACCATCCGGTATTTTTCTTTTTGGCTTATTTCGCTGAGCATGATCCCTTCCAGCGCCATCCATGTTGCTGCAAATTGCATGTGTTTATCTTTTTTGAATGCTGAGTAATATTCCATGGTATATATGTACCACATCTTCTTGATCCAGTCATCTATTTTTGGGCATTTGGGTTGTTTCCAAAGCTTAGCTATTGTAAACAGTGCTGCTATAAACATAGGGGTGCAGGTGTTCTTTGAATTGATGTTTCTGTGTCCTTTGGGTAAATACCTAGGAGTGGAATTGCTGGATCATATGGAAGCTCTATGTTTAGTAGGTCCAGAAATCTCCATACAGCTTTCCACAGTGGTTGGACCAGTTTGCACTCCCACCAACAGTGCAGAAGAGTTCCTTTTTCTCCACACCCTCGCCAACATTTGTTGTTGCTTGTTTTTTTAATATGTGCCATTCTCACTGGTGTAAGATGGTATCTCATGGTAGTTTTGATTTGCATTTCCCTGATGACAAGTGATGTTGAACATTTTTTCGTATGCCTGTTGGCCATTTGTATTTCCTCTTCAGAGAAGTTTCTTTTAAGCTCTTCTGCCCATTTTTTGACTGGATTATTTTCTTTGTTGTTGTTGAGTCTCATCAGCTCTTTGCAGATTTTTGTGATCAGTCCTTTATCATTAGTGTTGGGTGCAAAAATGTTCTCCCAGTTGGTGGGGTTTCTCTTTGTTTTTGTTATTGTCTCTTTTGCTGTGCAAAAGCTCTTTAATTTGATGTAGTCCCAGCTGTTTATCTTTGCCTTCACTATCACTGCTTTGGGTGATGTGTCTGTAAAGATGTCTTTGATGTGCAAATCCCGTAGTGTTTCGCCTATATTTCCTTCTATATATTTTATGGTTTCAGGTCTTATGTCTAGTTCTCTAATCCATTTTGAGTTGATTTTTGTGTATGGTGTGAGGTGGTGGTCAAGCTTCATTCTTTTGCATGTAGCGACCCAGTTTTCCCAGCACCATTTATTGAACAAACTTTCTTTGCTCCAATGCATAGTCTTTGCTCCTTTGTCAAAGATTAGTTGACCATAAATCTGTGGGTTTATTTCTGGATTTTCTATTCGATTCCATTGGTCTGTATGTCTGTTCTTGTTCCAATACCATGCAGTTTTGATGATTATGGCTTTGTAGTATAGTTTGAAGTCTGGGAGTCTGATGCCTCCATTCCCTTCTTTTTTTTTCAGTAGAGCTTTGGCTATTCGGGGTTTTTTGTGATTCCCTATGAATTTCATCAATAATTGTTCTATTTCTTTGAAGAATGACATTGAAATTTTGATTGGAATAGCATTGAATCTGTATATTGCTTTTGGAAGGATGGCCATTTTAATAATGTTTATTCTTCCAATCCATGAGCAGGGGATGTCTCTCCATTTCTTTGTGTCTTCTTCTATTTCTTTTAACAGTGTTTTATAGTTTTCTTTGTATAGGTCCTTTACCTCTTTTGTTAGATTTATTCCCAAATATTTGATTTTTTTTGTTTCAATAACAAAAGGGATGGTCTTTTTGATTTCTTCTTCTTCAGATTTATTGTTTGTGTATAGGAAGGCTACTGACTTTTGCGTGTTGATTTTGTATCCTGCCACTTTACTGAACTGATTGATGAGTTGAATTAGCTTTTCTGTGGAGTTTTTGGGGTTCTCTATGTATAATATCATATCGTCTGCAAATAGTGATAGTTTGACTTCTTCTTTTCCTATTTGGATTCCTTGGATGTCTTTCTCTTGTCTTATTGCCCTGGCTAGGACTTCCAGTATTATATTGAAAAGCAATGGTGAGAGTGGACATCCTTGTCTTGTTCCAGATCTTAATGGAATTGCTTTCAGCTTTTCACCATTGAGAATGATACTGGCTGTTGGCTTGTCATAGATGGCCTTTATGATGTTGAGGTATGTTCCTTGTATCCCAAGAATTTCAAGGGCTTTTATCATGAATGGGTGTTGCACTTTGTCGAAAGCTTTCTCAGCATCTATTGATATTATCATATGGTTTTTATATTTCTTTTTGTTGATGTGTTGGATAACTTTGATTGATTTTCGGATGTTAAACCATCCTTGTGCCCCTGGAATGAATCCAACTTGGTCGTGGTGAATTATCTTATGGATACATTGTTGGATTCTGATAGCTAAAAT
The DNA here is from genome assembly GCF_964194135.1 of Talpa europaea. Lineage (NCBI taxonomy): Eukaryota > Metazoa > Chordata > Mammalia > Eulipotyphla > Talpidae > Talpa > Talpa europaea. The sequence continues at coordinate 91,097,349 of NC_140073.1, forward strand.
ATTATTGAGGATTTTTGCATCAGTGTTCATTAGGGAGATTGGCCTGTAGTTTTCCCTTTTTGTGTTGTTCTTGTTCGGTTTTGGTATTAGTGTAATGTTGGCTTCATAAAACGTGTTTGGTATTGTCCCTTCCTTCTCAATTTTTTGGAAGAGTTTGTGAAGGATAGGCACTAATTCGTCTCTGAATGTTTGGTAGAATTCATTTGTAAATCCATCAGGTCCTGGGCTTTTGTTTTTGGGGAGGTTTTTGATTACCATTTCAATTTCGCTAATTGTAATTGGTCTGTTTAGGTGTTCTATTTCTTCTTTATCTAGCTTTGGGTGATTGTAGAGTTGTAGGAATTTGTCCATCTCCTCTAGATTGTTAAACTTGTTTCCATATAACTGTTCATAGTAGTTACTGATTATTCTTTTGATTTCTGCTGTGTCCGTTGTGATTTCTCCTCTTTCATTGATGATCCTGTTTATTTGTGCTTTCTCCCTTTTTTCCTTTGTGAGCCTGGCTAGGGGTTTGTCTATTTTATTGATTTTTTCAAAGAACCAGCTCTTGGTTTCATTGATCTTTTGGATTGTTTTTTTAGTTTCAATTTCATTTATTTCTGCTTTGGTTTTTATTATTTCTTTTCTTCTACTGGTTTTGGGGTTTTTTTGTTGTTCTTTTTCTAGATCTTTGAGCTTCGAGATTAGGTTGTTTCTTTGCGTTCTTTCTTGTTTCTTGATGTGAGCTTCTATTGCTATATATTTTCCTCTTATTACTGCTTTTGCTGCATCCCATACATTTAGGATATTGGTGTCCTCCTTGTCGTTCAATTCAAAAAATCTTTTAATTTCTTCTTTGATCTCCTCATTAGTCCAATGGTCTTCCAGTAGTGTGGTTTTTAATCTCCATGAGGTAGGAAAGTTCCTTGCCTTCTTTTTATGGTTTATTTCTAGTTTGATGCCTTCATGGTCAGAAAAGATGGTTGATATGATTTCAATCTTGGTGTATCTGTTGATGTTTGTCTTGTGCCCCAGTATGTGATCGATCCTGGAGAATGATCCGTGTGCGCTTGAGAAAAATGTGTACTCCGTTTTTTGGGGGTTTAGTGTTCTATAGATGTCTGTTAAGCCTAATTGCTCTAGGTCCTTATTTAGAGCTTTGGTTTCTTTACTTATTTTTTTGTCTTGTTGATCTATCCATTGTTGATAGTGGTGTGTTGAAGTCTCCCACTACTTATGTGTTTTCTCTGATGTCTGTTTTCAGAGAGGACAACAGTTGTCTGATATATTTTGGTGCACCTTCGTTTGGTGAGTATATGTTAATGAGTGTTATTTCTTCTTGAAGTATTGTCCCCTTGATCATAATGTAGTGACCATTGGGGTCTCTTTTTATCTTTTTGAGTTTGAAATCTGTTTTATCTGATATAAGTATAGCTGTTCCTGCTTTCTTTTTTGGTCCATTTGCTTGTAGGATTGTTTTCCATCCTTTAACTTTGAGCCTATTTTTATCTTTTGTAGCTAAATGTGTTTCCTGGAGACAGCAAAAGGTTGGGTTTTGTTTCTTAATCCAGGCTGCAACTCTGTGTCTTTTTACTGAAGAGTTTAGTCCATTTACATTTAGAGTTAATATTGATATGTTAACATCTGTATTTGCCATTGTGTTTGTCTTTCCTTTGATTTTATTTATTTATTCTTTTAATAACTTTTTTTTTTTTTTGGCCTTCTTTCATTGTTATTTGTCCCTCTGAGGTTCTGGCTTTAGGACTCCTTGTAGTATTTTTTGGAGTGGGGGTTTAGTTGCAATGAAATTCCAGAGTTTCTGTTTGTCTGGGAAGGTCCATATTCTTTCTTCAAAGAGGAAGGAGAGCTTTGCGGGATAGAGTATTCTTGGTTGGCATCTGTTTTCTTGGAGTCTGTTGACTATGTCCCTCCACTCTCTCCTTGCCCGTAGTGTTTCTTCAGAGAAGTCTGATGTCAGCCTGATTGGTTTTCCTTTGAATGTTATCTGTTTCTTCCCTCTTGCCAGCTTCATTATTTTTTCCTTGTCCTGGATTCTTGGGAGCTTTACTATTATGTGTCTTGCTGTATTTTTCCTTTCGTCGTGGAAGTTTGGTGTTCTTCTTGCTTCTTGTATATCAATTTTCAGCTCCTTCTTCACATTTGGGAAGTTCTCTTCAATTATCTCTTTGAATATTTTCTCTGTTCCTACATCTCTCTCCTCTCCTTCTGGTATTCCTATAACTCTTATATTTCCTTTCCTCATGGAGTCAGATTGTTCCTGAAGTCTTTCTTCGTTCTTTTTCCTTCGTACTTCTCTTTCCTTTTCTGTTTTGGTTCTTTTTATTTCTGTGTCTTCAAGATTACTTATTCGTTCTTCCATTTCATCTATTCTGCTTTCATTGCTTTTCCCAGAATTCTTTAGTTCTTCCATTAATTCTTTGATCTCCTGCATTTCTTTTACTTCCCTCTTTAGGGACTCAATTTCTTTCTTCTGACCATTGTTTTCCCTCTCTAGGGACTCAATTGCATTCTTCTGATCGTTGATTATTTTTCCCTTATCATTGTTTTCCTTTATGACTTCTGTCAGTTTTTTAATCACGGCAATTTTAAATTCTCTTTCTGGAAGGCTCAGAAATTCTTCCAAGTTATTGTCTTTGCAATCTGGGGGCTGGCTTTCTTTTTGTGGTGTGCTTTTTCTCTGGAGAGTTGCTAGGTTGCGTGTGGTTCTTCTCCTCCCTACTGTCTGTTTTCTAATTTGCCGTATGCGTTGGGACACTGTGTTGTTGGGACTGGCCGGCATCTTGGGTGGGCTTCTCTGTTCCCCTCTGGTTCTTCCAGGAGTCATCTGTCAGTTTCAAGCAGCCTTTACTGGAGAAGGGTCCCTGTTCTAAAATGCCGATGTGGGGACACACTCCCCTGTGCGCCTGGTCTGCCCCGGCGGTGGGTTCCTGCTCCCCTCTGGGCTTGGACTGCAGGCCAGAGGGGGTCTGGCGTGGGCGAACTTCCCCCGCTCACCTCTGGCTCCTGAGGAAGCCTTCTGCAGGTAGTCTTTACTGAAGAAATGTCCCTGTTCTAAAATGGTGATGTGGGACACACTCCCTGCGCGTCTGGTCTCAGGCACACTCTTTTGCGCGCCTGGTCTGCCCCGGCTGTGGGTGCTCGCTCTCCCTGTGGGCTCAGACTACTTGTTCGGAAGGGGCCCGGTGTGGGCTAACTCCCCAGCTGGCCACTAGCTCCTTCAGTAGCCTGTGCTGGGGTCAAGTCGCTAGGTGGCGCCAGAGATCTCTCCTAGAGCCCTTGGGGAGCTGATTTTCCACCCCGTGGGACAGGGAGCAGAGCGGGGATGGTAGGGTACACCTCAACGGCTTTGGGGTGCTGTGTCTGCCTTGTGCCCCACCGTCGTGGGGAACCCACGCCCCTAATTTCGTGCCCCGGGTCTCAGTTCCAAAGCCCTCAGTTCCAGGACGCGGGCTGTAGCCCAGATCAGTGGCGCGGGAATGGCGCCTTTTGAATCCCGCTCCCCTGCCTGGGCGCCTTGTTCCTGCTCACTCAGGGAGGGCCTCCGCCGTCTCCCCGCAAGCCTAGGTCGCAGGCGCGGGGACCTGGGCAGCTGCGATCCGGTCCGGATCCGCGCCACTTCCCGTGCAAGCTTACGGGGCGGCCGGGGCTGTGTGCTGGTGCTGGTCTCCTCCTGGGGGGCGGGGCTCTCTTTAATGGCGCCTGGAGCTCACCTCCGCGGTGGATCCTACAGGGTTCGCCTCAGCTCCCGTTCACGGGGTGTGGTGGCTGCAATAGTTCCTTTCCACTCACAGTCCCACTTGCTGCGTCCGTTTTTCTTGTTGGCCGTTTTGGTTTGTTGTTTCCCTCCTCTCTGCCGGTCGGAGAGTGCCGCCTCTGTGGGCGGGGGAGGGGAGCAGGGTTCTGCGCTTCCCTCCCTTCTGGTCCTCTTTTATGGCCACTTTCTTCTTCGGGCAGTTTGCTGGAGTCGTCCGTTTATCTTCCGTGTCCCAGTTCTCACTGGGACCTGCCGCTTTTCCTCCCTATTAACTTTTTTTAATGGGAGATCTTACTCGCAGCGTCTCCTCGCAGCCATGTTGCTCCGCCCCTCCCACTACTCTTTCTTAATAGATTATTGACTGGTATTTTTCCATATGTTGTACCTGGAATTTACATGTCTATCAAAATTACCTTGAAATGAGGTTCTTATGAAAAATAAAGATACCCAAATGCTCTTCTGACATTCCATCAGAATATCTTCAGTCTGACCTAGACATCCACATATTAACAAGCAACACTGATGATTCTTAAACAGACTGTAATTTGAAAACTGTTGATGAACCCCATAACCTGAGAACATGAGCTTTACCCTCTGCCTTTTTAGATGTGTTTCATCTTCCAAATTACTTAATATGATTATATCAGTATTACAGTTCTTTTATACTGTGGTTTAAATCAAACAGCAATTTAAACCAAGAAGAACTAGCCTGAGCTCTGATTCTGCTAAATGATCTACTCTTCACTACTTTATCTGTAGAGCTTTTTGTTTCTTTTCATTCTTCACAGTCTATGACTGCCTTGTGTTTGTCTTGCAGACCTGGAATATAAATAACATTTCTAAAATCTTTCCCTTTCTGTCTTTTTATGAGAAGTTTATGAATTATGTCTTTATTTAAAGAAATATTTTAGTCCAATATTTATATGTAGGGGGTAATGGTTTCAATGGAAGATTCACTTCCATTCCACCATTCAATGTAATGGTAAATTGAAACACTTTCAAACTAAATTTTAAAAATATCTCACCTTTTTAAATGCAGTATATAAATCTCTGCTTGGAGTTATGACTTATTTATTTTATCTCTTTATTACTGTGATTTAGTTAATTCCAGAAACATTATAGACCATTATAGACCACCCAGGTCTTTTAATACTCTTTTTGTTGTATACAGACCCAAGGAGTTAAGATAAAGACCTTTTTAGAAGTTGTTTAGTTCTCAATCCCATAGGTGTTTTGGGGTAAAGAAGAATGTTTTTCAGAGAAATGAGAAGTTTTCGCAATCCCATGGGAAAGTGTACCTGTCTAATCTTTTAAACTTATGTCCAGCTAATCTATTTTCCAGTCAGTCTATTTTCAACCGTTATGATATTAATATAAAGAAATAAATTATTTCCAAAGTCAAAAGTCTGAAATTAAAGGAAATAAATAGACTTTTCTGTTCCCTTAACTAGATAAATAACCAAACAGTAAACTGCTATGGTTTCTGCTTGATATCTTCATTTTCCTAAATATCTCTACCTTTTTTCATCTTTGTGGATTAACAGTGAGTAGATACTGAAACCACAATAAAAAATAGATGGAGTACCCCAAATAGCAAAATTTACACATTTCATTGGTTCCTGTGTATTTTATGCTTCCAAATTATCTTAAGGATAACAGAATACCATATTTAGGGAATCAGCAGCAGGCATCTCCTTATCCTGGACTCTGACCTCTTCACACTTTCACCCTGGTCTGAAAAGCTTGATCTTGTTAACCTGAAGTTCACCAAATTGGAAAGAAAATCCTGCTTCTTTCTAGATGAACTTGAGATAAGTAGATGTTCTTGTTTATGCTCAATCCTTACACACCTGAGGTATTAGTAGCAGTGACACAATATACTGGCAAGGCAGATTGGACATAGATGAGTTGCTGAGAAACAATGAGAATACATTGTAATTTCAAATTGGAAGGAAAAGATCAAGATTAACTTTGAGGTAGACATTTAGACAATGTTAACCTATTATTACTGTATGATATATTAATTAAACTTTTTACTACTTTATGTTGTAAATCTTCTGACTTAAGATTTTATGAATAGCAAATGCGTTTCTGTATCAACAAATCTACAAAGTCCTAGTCTTCTTTTCTGACATACTAAATTCACCATCTGTCTAGATTCTTTTCTTTATAGCATTTTTTTCTAATTTTAATTGAAATACTATTGATTTATATCATTGTTACTAATTTGGAAGTTACTACATTGTTACTACACTTGAAGTATACCCCTTCAAGTGTAGTCACATAGATAGCATTCCCACCATCAAAAGTCCCATAGTCCCCCACCATAATCCATTGTGCTCCCTCCCGACCCTGTCCTCAACCCTCCTTCTGAATGCCTCAGTTCTGTGTCAGCTTTCAAGGGTTAGTTTAAAAGTTTGTCTTTGATCCTTTGTTTGATTTCTCTATATTTCACATATAAGTGACATCCAATATTTGCCTTTCTCCCTCTGACTTACTTGGCTTAGCATAATCCTTTCCAGTCCCATCCATGTTGCATGGCCTTATTTTTATCTTGTATTAGATCAAGATTATATTTTAGCTTCCTAAGTAACTTGGGTAGTTTTTCATCCTTTTATGTTGTTTGGAACAACTTATATGAAATAGTGATTAAGTCTTAAATGTTTAGTAGGACCTATGAGGAAAATCACATAGTCCTAGGCTTTCTTTGAGACAGGTGGTCTTTGACTCCTGATTTAATTTGTTTGTTACATATTCAAATTCTTTATTTCTTCTCATAACACTTGAGCTATTTCATGTTTGAATTAGCTGGGAATTTATGTGTTTCAGCTCTGTTTTCAAAATATTTTAATACATTTTGTTCATAATGCTTATTCCTTATTTAAATCTCTGTAGTGTCTATAGTTATTTCCCTTTAAAATTCTGTATTTTGTTTATTTGTACATTGCCTCTTGTGTTTTTTCAATTTGGGCAGAAGTCTGCTTATTAATCTTTTACAAAGATTCAGCTTTTGGCTTACTAGTCATCTTTTTTGTTATTATTGTAGTTGTTGATAATGTACTCTATATAATATATATGCCTTTATGTTTATTATTTCCTTACTTTTTTTGGACTTACTCTTTTAACCAACTTCTTTAGTTGGATGCTTAACACATTTAATTTTAACTTGTTTTCTTTTTTTTTTCTTGATAAATATATATATTTTTTAAAGATTTTTTTTAAATCTTTAAAATTTATTTTTGCATAGGAGAACTGGGGTGTAGGACAGAGGTGCAGGGGGTTAGAGGATTCACCAGAGTCAAAGTGGGGAACAGAACAGGCAGATCTACTGAAATACATTGCAGAAGGGAGCAGCAGGAGAGACAGGAGAGGTCTGCTGCACCCAAATATGAGTTAGCTCCCTGGCCAGGGATTAAACTCAGGCCATCATAGTGATATCACTGACATTTAATCCAATGCCACCAGGGAGGCCCTGATAAATATAGTTTGAACTATGAACTTAATCAGATGTCCATCCTTTCTTTCCCAAGATCACTGATGATTGCATTTTTCTTCCTTCCTCTTCAAGGCTAATGATTGCCATTTTCACTTTTCCTTCTTGTATTACCTACATAGCTTTTGTTTTAGTCCATGTCTCAGTGTTAGAGTTTGAGATTCAAGGAATTGAAACCCATTCAGATAGAAGAAAAGTGGAATATAAGGACCATTGTACCATAACTGAAAAGCTGTCGAAAGCCACCAAGGGGGTGGGGGGTGTCTATGTGGGCATCTGTCTTTCTTTCTCTCTCTCTCTCTCTCTCTCTCTGTCTCTTTTTTTAAAGAGACATGATCTCTGACGGAGCCTGTGCCTCTGTCCACACATCTCTCTCCTCTTCTGTTTCTCTAAAAGCTAGCTTCCTCATGTTCTACCTTATGAAGTTTCCTTTAGCATCTCATGGTTTTTATTTTAACTTCACATTTAATATGGCTCATTTCTGCCATACTATCTTTTTGTATCATTTCCCTTTTTTTCTGAGCTTCCACTGCTAACCAGCTAATTCCATATTCTCAGTTTATACTTTTTTAAAAGATTTATTTATTTATGCAAACAAGAACTGGGATACAGGCAGAGGTGTGGGGGTGAGAAGATTCACCAGAGTGGGAAACAGAACAGGTGGAATGACTGAAATACACTGCTGAGGGAAGCAGCAGGCGAGTCAGGAGAAGTCTGCTGTGCCATGTGGGTTGCTCCCTGGCTGACTGGGGATCAAACTTGTGCTGCAGTGGCTGTGGATAACTTCATAGGTTGCGTCTTAACCCCTTGCACCACCAGGGAGGCCCCTCTCTGTTTATACTCTTAAAAAGAATCCAGAAGGCTCAACTCAATTTTTAATAATAGATAACAGACCTTTACCCAATCTATATGCCTGTCATTAATCAATTATCTGACTTGAGCAGTGAGAAGCCACACCATATACATATAACCTATGCTATGATGATCAGGGACTGTGGGCAAGATCTTTTCCTTTAGGGATGTATTGGTAGAAAAAGCTGCGGCCACCTCTCTTTTTAAACTTTTATTTATTATTGAGAAAACATTGGTTTGTAATACTATACATAATTTAGAGGGGTATGTTCCAACTCCTCAGATATATATTACCCATCATACCCACCACTAAAACACCCTTATCCTTTACCCTAGACCATTGGACCCTCTTCTCTCTTTATCCCATTCCCTACCTCCACCTCTATTAGCCTCATTTCTATAGTTACATTCCTAAAGTCTGTTTTGGTTTCATTTTGTCAGTATCTTTGGTTTCTCTGTATTTTATATATGAGTGATGTTATTCAATATTTGTCTTTCTCTTCTGACATACACTTGGCATAATCCCCCTCCAATTCCATCCACGTTGCTGAAAGTGGCAAGATTTCATTGTTTTGGTTTTTTTCATAAGTGAGTAGTATTCCATTGTGTACACGCCACATCTTCCTAATCCATAGATCTGTCTTTGGGCACTTAGGTTGTTTTTATAACTTGACTGTTATAAATAGTGCTCCATGTATCCCTTTGAATTAGTGTTTAGCACTCATCATGTAGTAACCTAGGAGTAGAATTTCTGGATCCCATGGTACATCCATTTTCAGTAGTTTAAGAAACCATTTTCTCCATACCATTTTCCATAGGGGCTAGCCCTGTCTGCATTCACAGCAGTATATGAGGGTTGCTTTTTCTCCTTGTCCTCACTAACATTGGTTGTTTCTGATCTTTTTGATATGGTACATTCTCATATATGTAAGGTAGTGTCTCATTGTGGTGTGGAATTGCATTTCCCTGATGATAATTGATGATGAGCATTTTTTCATGTATCTGTGGCCATCTGTATTTCCTCTTTGGAGAAGTGCCTATCGGCACTTCTGAATATGTAAAGGGAATCACCTGCAGATCTCTGCTTTTCTCTCTGTAGCTCTCACTGCTCAAACATACTGTAGTGCACCCACACTGTCTTGGTCTTCCTGACACTGAAGCTGTATCTTCTCAACTTAAGGAGTCTGCTGAACTTCAACTGGATTCACCCTCTGTACACATATACTAGAGACTCACTCAAGGCTTTAAACCAGAGCAGTTTTAAAGTTCATTTATTTATGTCTTGTTTCTGAAGAATCACTGTCCTTGATTGCTTGTTATCTGGTGTCTTAAAAACCACTCTCATACATTTTGCTCTTTTTTCTTTCTTTTTTGATTGCTTCAAGCAAGAAAGCAAATATGACCTCTGTAAATCCATCTCAACTGGAAACTAAAGTCCTTTATGATTTATTCCTTGTCAGATTTTTCTTTGCATCTTGACATGGGATTTACTGTCTTTGATCAAGAAAATAGAAAAAAATTGGAATTTTATTATATTATTATTGCATTCATCCAAATAAAATTTCCCCTAGTTTTCCCTTTGTGTTGTTCCAATCATAACTTTAAAAGTTCCTTTTAAATATAATTGAACTCTTAGTGGTGGATTAAATAACTGAATGTAATACATGCAAATGTTATTTTGGTGATGCATACCTAAAACATGTTATACTGCAAAGTTACTTCAATAAAAACAATATTTAAAAAGGAAAAAAAATTCACATTAATAATTTTACCCTATTCCTGAATATTAGAAATCCTTTATAGTTTAGCGAAGAAGTTCCTTTTATCTTTAGGATTTTTCTCAAATCTTGTTTCATTCTGGACTTGATAAAGCTTTAGAAATTTTTCTCACATGCTTTTCATTTTCCTCTCCTTTTCTTTCCTTTTTCCTCCTTTCCATTCAATAAATATTTTTTAGGGTATATAATGATCCAGAGGCTACTCTAAACACTGAGAATAATGCCATGAAAAAGGACAAAGTACTTACTCTGTTGGTTAAATTCTAAATATGGATGAAAGGCGCTTAAACACAAAAATTATTTTAGTTAGAAATATGTACTATAAAAATAAATTACATAACATTTGAGGTAATATTTGAACTAAATATTAGTAATAAGAAAGAGCAGCCATGAAAAGAGAGAGAAAAATATTCAAGTAAGAGGGAACAGCAATCACAAATGCTCAAAGTTAACAATAAGTTTGACATATATAGGGAACAATGAAAAAGAACATGATTAGAGAGTGGTGTATAAACAAGAGAATGATATAAAATGTGGGCAGGAAAATATTCAGAAGTCAAATCACATTAGGTATTGTGGGCATTATTTTACTTTTGAAACATGGCCTCTTTCCACCTAGCTACATAGAGAGCTCCTAATGCAACCACTAGAACATCTACAGAAAGCCTCTTGGTTTCCTCATCTTAGGGTGTAAGTTAGTTGTATGGACAGAGTGTCTTTTTTTTCCCCCTAGTAACTTCAAAACCTTCTTTGCCTTCCTTGTAACAGACAGTGACGATGCACTTTTATCTGTCTTTGAATACTTTGAAATCTGAAATATGCCTTTTAAAGTCTAAAATATCTGTGTAATCAATTCCAATGTGTATATCTGGGCTATTACAATCTCCAAGATAACATGGCTCATGTCTCCCATTATTCCAATTATACCTATAATTAATTAATTATAGTTAATTAGTCAGAATTAAGTACAGAGAAGTTTTTTTAAGGGATAATTGTGAACAGGAAACCAAAATTTTGTCAGGCCATCAACTTTTATCACAGACTTCCTGCAGATTCCCAATCCATTTACAACATAGTAAAGAGAGCAATTAAGATACTGTACTCCTCTGCTTATACTCTTGATGGCTTCCTGTTGCAATTTTTGAAAAACAAAATCAGAACATAATAAGGCCCTACATTATTCCCTCCTACCTGTTTCTTCAACTCCATCTCATCACTCCCTTCTTCCCTCATTACACTCCAGCACCATCTATCTTCAGTTGCTGGAACACACCTCACTTGTATTCAGCTCCAGAATTTTGCATATGCTGGTTTTATTGTTTGTTTTTTGGCTAGAATACTTTTGTCCTGGTTCTCTTCTCATGAGTGGATTTTTCTCACACTTCAGGTATTGACCTCATGCTTCAAATTGCATCTGCTCAGAGAGAACTTTCCATCTTTATGTGACGGAGATCTTTCCTACTCCTCACCCTTGTTGTCCCTTACATCCTTGTTTATTTTTTTAATAGCATTTAGCAGAACTGAGAGCTATTTTATCTTTGCATTTGTTTATTGATTTTGGTCTTTCTTTACCTCTACAATGTAAGTCTCCCAAGTGCAGTATTTACAGTGCCTAATACTGTCTTAAATATAGTAGGCCATGGTGGAGGATTTAAATAATTTAATTTGTATTTATAGCAAGTTTGTATATTAATTATTAATTGTCAGAAAGTAAATCATAAAACTGACTTTTCAGCAGATTTTCTTTAATATTGAAGTATTAAAAAGTCCAGTGAACAGAAAAGGAATTTGAGGTATTGTAAAATTTTATTTATCTAATTTACTGATGTATTGTGACACAGTTTACACTTGTGTTTCTGCTGCTGAACACATGAAAAAGAATGCCATCAACATTATTATCTCACAACATAAATTTTTGCTAAATATAATTTCATTTTTAATTTTAATGATAGTCTTTCTTTATTCTGTAAGATAAATGTAGACTTGGTAATATGAAATTTGTCAGTGATTTTCATATTTTATATATGTAAAATATGTGACTATATTAAATGAACAAAACTGTCAATATTACATGACTATTTGTACATTCATGTAAGTACAAATACAAATATAATAAAACATAAAAGAAACCTATAAAATGTCTTCATATAACACAATCATATAAACTTATATAATGAAAATATATTTTGTAAATATATATAGATATATAAATATTTATATATTTATATGCGATATATCTTTATATTCATATTCATATATATGAAGTAAATTGAGGTGACTAAGAATTTTCTTTGGAAAATAGAATTTATATAGTAGTCAGCAGATTGGTAATGCCTGCTATTAAACCATGGGTGAAAATATAGCAAGTGTGGAGAGTACCCAGTAGGTTATGGTGAGAGATATGAGTATCTTGGTGGTGGGTGTGGTATGGTGCCCTACATATGAAGGATTGTGATTCTATACCTTAGAATCATATACAGTATTGCAAACCAGTGTTACCTCAATTAAAATATTTATATTTTTATATATATGTGTGTGTAGTATTTTCCTTTTATTATTCAACTGTAGTCACATGGTATTGTTAAATCACAGCACTTATAATATTCTGACTTTTTTTCAAAAATGATATTGTCTGTTGAAGTGTTCATGCTTAAAATGTACAAATTATCACTACTTTGGTCTATTGAAGTGTACATGTTTCACATTAGGATTATCACTCCAATCACACCTTTGGATTTATTAATTGTTTAGTACCCATAAGATGACCTTAGGTTTTTTTGGGATTTCAGACTACTATCTTGAAAATTTAGTAAATTCTTTTTATTTGTCCCTCTTTTTTCCAGTGTAAATATTTATTTGTCAAATAAGTGAGATATATATATATATATATCAACATCTGTTTTCTAAACCTAATTTGGTTATCTTTCTGACAAAAATAATGAATCAATAGCTAGTAATACTGCTTAATCATAAGCTAGAATTATTATATGCTTCTAGAAGTTACATAACCTACGTCAAAGACCTTGACTCTGTAGGTCAGTAGAGACTGATCTATTAGCTAATCGGTTAATCTGACTCAAAGGTGTCCATCTTGAAAACATAAAAATAAAAGTATTAAAACCTATCACAATATACGTTTAAAATCAAAACAACTGCAGTAAAGAGTAAATTCTTCAGTTGGTACTTATAGTTAGAACTAAAAAAAAGCTTTATTTATTCTGCACCTTTACTTCTGTATCATGTTGCCATGGAAATTTTTTTATTAACATTAGGTTGATTTACCCTGAAATGAAACTACTTGCATCATCTCATCTTTCAGTGTTCCTAAAGCCTTCTTAACCAACTTTTAGTGTTTTAACCTCCAAGTCATTCCAGATACCCAAGAGTTTCTGCCATGCTGAGTACTCTTTTTTTTTTTTTCATGCTGAGTACTCTTGAAACTCAATTGTAGCACACTAATGTGTTCTATGTTGTATCAAGGTCACTGTAATGTTTTCAGTCTCAGTCCAAAAAAAAAAAAAAACGCGTTGTAAATCATCAATGAAAATAGTTGAATTATAAGCTGAAAAGTTCCAAAGATATTTACAGAATAAAAAGTTTTAAATGTCAAATCTTTTATAAAGGAAAAAAATACTTATATTTTGTGTTTTATGCTTTTTTGCTCTGAAATATTAAAGTCTGCATTGATGAACATAGAAAAGCAATATTTAATTAAACAATTGGACCTCTTGTTAGGTGTTAAAATTCATGCTTGAGTCAGTGCTTAAAAAATTAATATTTAGCTTATGTAGATTGTCAAACATGAACATAATTTTGTTCTTTCTAAGTACTTGATATCTTCATGCCACTTAAATGAAACTCCCAAATAGCTTTCAAAAATTATTCCTCATGTTTTAAGGGAATATTCCATGTATTATTTGTTTCTTAAGCACCTAGATTTATAGTGGGTACATAGTAGCATATGATTTTAGTCTCTGAAGCTTAAGATACAAAGATTACTTTCACTAAGGCCACCAGAGATAAAAAGATTGGAGATTTTAAAAGGATACCAATTTCACCATCTATAGATAAAATGTTCAAACACGTATGAGTTTTAAATGACACTTAAATATTTTTACCCTTTGAAAATATTCCTCAACATACTGTTCTTCACTTGACAGTATGTCTTGGAAATCTTTACAAATAGAACTACCTTCCTTAAGTGTTGTATTATCTTTCATAATATAAATGTTTTCTAATTTATTTTATAATTTTTTTTAAGTAACGTTGGTTTACAACATTGTATATGATTTTGAGGTGTAGGATCACCACCTTCAGGTGTTGTTACCACACCACACCCACACCAAGGCACTCATAGTCCTCCACCATAGTCCATTGTGCTCCCTCCCTACTTTGTTCTTCCCTCTTCCCTCTTCTTAGTGTTTTCGCATTCTTTTTTTTTAAGATTTATTTATTTATATATGCATAGAAGAACTGAGGTGTAGCCCAGAGGTGCAGAGGTGGGATGAGAGGTTTCACCAGAGACAGAGTGGGGAGCAAAACAGGTGGATCTACTGAAATACACTGCTGAGGGGTGCAGCAGACGAGACAGGAGAGGCTTCCTGTGCCATATGTGGGTCAGCTCCCTGGCTGGGGATCCAACTCAGGCCATCTCAGTGATAGCACTGAGACTTAATTCCTGTGCCAACAGGGAAGCCCTGTTTTTGCATTCGTCTGATAGATACCTAGGGGTGGAACAGCTGGATCATATGGTAGATCTAGTTTTAATATTTTGGGAAATCTCCATACTGTTTTCCATAGAGGCAGAACCATTCTATATTCCTACCAACAGTGTATGAGGGTTGCTTTTTCTCCACATCTTCATCAAAGCCTGGTGTTTTTGTATTTGATATGGAGCATTCTCGTGTATGTAAGGTTGTATCTCATTGTAGTGTAGAATTGCATTTCCCTGGTGATATGTGACTCATTGTGGTGTGGAATTGCACTTCCTTGATGATAAGCGATGATGAGCATTTTTTCATGTACCTGTGGCCATCTGTATGACCTCTCTGGAGAAGTACCTATAGGCTCTTCTGCAAATTTATTCATTAGTTTGTTTATTTTCTGTTTGTCGAGTTGTATAAGCTTTTTGTAGATCTTGGATAGTAGTACCTTGTTGGATATATGGTGTGCAAATATTTGCTCCCACTCAGGAAGGTGTCTTTTTATTTCAATGATAGTTTCTTTTGCTGTGCAGAAGCGTTTTAGTTTGATATAGTACCAAATGTTTATATTCTCTTCTGTTTTTCTTTCTGTTGGAGACAAATCCACAAAGACATCACTGAAGCCTATCTCATAGGATATTTTGCCTGTTTTCTTCTATGTATTTTATGGTCTCATGTATTACATCCAATTCTTTTATATATTTTGACTTTATTTTTGTGTAGGGTATGAGAGAGTGTTCTAGTTTCATTCATTTGCATGTAGCTGCCCAGTTTTCTCAACACCATTTCTTGAAGAAGCTTTCCTTCCTCTAACATCTGTTCTTGGCTCATATATTATCTGTCCATATAAGTGTGAGTTTACTTCTGGGCTCTCAATTTTATTCCAGTCGTCTGTGTGTCATTTTGTTCCAGTACCATACTGACCTGATTATTATATCATTGTAGTATAGTTTGAATTCTGGTAGTGTGAGACTTCCATTCTTTCTCTTTTTTTGTCAGCATTGCTTTGGCTTTTTGGGATCTTCTGTGGTTCCATATGATTTTAGTAACATTTGTTGTATTTCTTTGAAGAATGGCGCTGAAACTTTGATAGGGATTGTATTGAGCCTGTGTATTACTTTGGCTAAGATGAGATTTTAATAATGTTAATTCTTCCAATCCAGGAGCAGAGACTATCTTTCCATTTCCTTGTGTCTTTTAACAATGTCTTATAGTTGTCATTGTACAGGTCCTTCATCTCCTTTGTTAACTTTACTTCTAGCTCTTTCATTCTTTCTGGTGTATTTATAAATGGAATTATTTTTTAATCTCTCACTAGCTCATTGTTTGCATATAGGAATGCTAATGATTTATTTATTTATTTGTTTATTTATTTGTTTATTTATTTATACA
This sequence comes from Talpa europaea, assembly GCF_964194135.1. Lineage (NCBI taxonomy): Eukaryota > Metazoa > Chordata > Mammalia > Eulipotyphla > Talpidae > Talpa > Talpa europaea. The sequence continues at coordinate 91,113,321 of NC_140073.1, forward strand.
AGCACTGGGTACAGTCAGAAGCACGGGAGGGTGAGAGAATTCACTAGAGCCAGAGCGGGGAGCAGAGCAGGCAGGAGGACCGAAGTACACTGCTGAGGGGAGCAGCGGGCGGCAGGAGAGGTCTGCGCGCCATGTGGGACCCTCCTCTGGTGGCCCGGAAGCAGCAGGGGAGCGAACCAGTGCTGCAGAGGCTGTGGGCAGCTTCACAACCCAGAGCTCAACCGCTGCGCCACCCGGGAGGCCCCGGAATGCTAATGATTTTTGTTGACTGATTTTGTAACCTGCCATTTTGCAAAACTGATTTCTTGTCAATGGTTTTTTAGCGAAATTTTATTAGGGTTTTTTTAAATGTATATTATGCCATTTACAGATAATGATAGTTATACTTTTTTCTTTCTTAATTTGGATTCCTTTTATCATTCTCTTGCCTAATAACTCTAATTAGAACTTCCAATACTATGTTGAATAGTAGTGGTAAGACTGATCACCTTGCTTGTACCTGGTGTTAGAGAAAAACCTCACATTTTCACCACTAAAAATTGTTAGCCATGGTTTTATCATGTATGGCTTTTTTTGTGTTTCAGCATATTCCTTTTATCGCCAATTCTTTCAGGATTTTTATCATAAATGGATGTAAAATTTTATCAAATGCTTTTTCAGCATTTCTTGATGGGATATTTATGATTTTATGATATGATTTTTATTTTTCGTTGAAGTGGTTAAGTTACATTTATTGATTATGATTGATCCTTGTGTACCTGGAATAAATCCCACTTGCTCATGGTGTATGATCCTTTTAATCCTTTATTGAATTCAGTTTGCTAAGATTTTGTAGAGGATATTTGTATCCATGTTCACCGTAGAAATTGGTCTGTAGTTTTCCTTTTTTGTAGTATCTTTGTCTGGCTTTGGTATCAGGGTAATCTTGGCCTCATAAAATGAGTTTGGGAGCATTTCCTCTTTCCTGATTTTTTGGTAAGATTTGAGAATGATTAGGTATTAGTTCATCTTTGAAGCTCTGGTAAAACTGGCTAGTGAAACCATCTGGTCCTGGACTTCTGTTTACTGGGAGCCTTTTGATTACTATTTCAATTTCATTGCTTGTAATTAGTCTGTTCAGGTGTTCTATTTCCTGATTCAGTCTTGCCTGTTGTATAATTTTAAGAATTTGTCTGTCTCTTCTAGGTTATTTAACTTACTTGCATAAAAATAGTCATAGTAATTTCTTATAATCCTCTGAATTTCTGAGATGTTTATAAATTCTTCGTTTTCATTATTGAGTCTGTTTGAGTTTTCTCACTTTTTTTCCCTTGTAAACTTAGCTAGAAGTTTTTTGTCTATTTTTTCAAAGAACCAACTTTTGCTTTCATTATTCTTTGGATTGCTTTTTTTCCTATTTCATTTTTTTTTCTCTAAATTTAATTATTCCCTACTTCCTGCTGGCTTTTGGTTTCATTTGTTCTTTTTCTAGTTCCTTAAGTTCAAAAGTAATATTTATTTCAGCTCTTTCTTATTTTTTTGTTGTGAATGGTATTGAGATATATATATATATATATATATATATCAGTACTTAAAGGGAAATAAGTACTTCTTTAAGTACTGCTTTTGCTATGTCCCATAGGTTCTGATAGTTTGTGTTCTCATTTCCATTTGTCTCAAGTTGTTTTTGAATTTCATTTTTTATTTCCTCCATAGTCATTCAGAAGTGTGTTGTGTAGTCTCATATATGTTTTTCTTTTTTTGTTTTTTTTTAAAGATTTATTTATTTATTTATACAAGCACTGGGTACAGTCAGAAGCGCGGGAGGGTGAGAGAATTCACCAGAGCCAGAGCGGGGAGCAGAGCAGGCAGAAGGACCGAAGTACACTGCTGAGGGGAGCAGCGGGCGGCAGGAGAGGTCTGCGCGCCATGTGGGACCCTCCTCCGGTGGCCGGGGATCGAACCAGTGCTGCAGAGACTGCGGGCAGCTTCGCAACCCAGCGCTCAACCGCTGCGCCACCGGGGAGGCCCTCATATATGTTTTTCTTGCTTTCTTTTTGTGGTTGAATTCTACTTTGATGCCATTATGATAGGAGACAATACTTGGTATGATTTCAATACTCATGAATTTGTTTATGCTTGTTTTGAGACCCTCTGTGTATTCCTGAGAGTTGGCACTTGAGAACAATGTGTACTAAGCTTTTTTCAGGGTAGAGTGCTCTATAAATATCTACTAAGTTCATTTGGTCTAATTCTTTGTTTAAAGCTGTTGTTTCCTCCATTATTTTCCCTCTGATTAACTGTCCCTTTGCTTAAAAATTTGTTGTAACTTACTATAAAGCTTCTATATTTCTGTAAGCTGAAAATAAGGTCATACCTTATCAACAACCAACAGATGGAGAAAAAATACTCTAGAAAGCTAGACTATAAATATGAAGTTAATTCCATTGTCTGTTTTCATATTGGATAATAATTGCTTTATATATTTTGATGCACCTTTGGTGAATATTTATTAATTAGTGGTATGTCTTTCATATGTACCATATTCTTAGTTATTATGTACTGCTAATTCCTGTCTTGTCACCTTTTACCTTTTTCAACTGGAAATCTATTTTATCTGATGTATGGATGGCTGTCCCTGCCTTTCTTTGGATCCCTTTGCTTCTGGAATTTAATTTTTCTTTTGAGCCTGTCTGTATCTTTGGAGCTTAGGTGCATTTCCTAGAGACAACAGAAAGTTGGATTCTGTTTTCTTATCCAGCCAGCCTCTCTGTGCCTTTTGAGGTGTGTTCAGTTATGGTGATTATGTATCTATGAAGGTCTTCTACTGCCAATTTTGTCCTGAGTTTTCTGGTTTTCTTTCTTTGTCTGGTTTTTATGGATGTTTTCCTCTTTACTATAGATGTGAGAGCTCCTTTCAGCATTTCTAGGAGAGATCTAATGTTTGCAAATTCCTTCAGCTTCTATTTGTCTGAGAAAGCAATTTTTTCAACACTATGTGGTAGATACTATTCTCTTCATTTTGCAGATGAGGAAATGGAAGGACAAAGTATAACCTTCCTTAAGTCACACAGAAAATAGTAGGACTGAGATTTTAATCCCAGAAGTATGGATCCACAATACAATCTCTTTACTGTTGTGTTGTGTCAATTTTTACAGTCATTTATAAATCTTACAGATTTATGTAGTCCTCTTTGTATTTCCATTAGATTTTGCATGGATAATTCTACTCTTATATACATTCATTAATTTTTTGCCAATTTGACTTACCAGTTTCTAACAAATATGTCGACTGTAGATTGATCAGTTTCTCATAATTCTGTTGGGTTTTGTGTGTGTGTGTGTGTGTGTGTGTGTGTCAATTATTAGGGTATTGTTAGGTATATCTATTTTCAGAGTCTTAATTTCTCACCAAACAGTTTTTCATTTCATAATTATAGAATAATTTCCTTCTCAATATTTTTTAGAATAATAAGAGAAGCTAACGAAAATAGATCTTAGTTCTCAAACAACTTCATTCCAACATGAAATTCAGTCTCTTAGTCACAAACAAAATAAGTATTACCTTTGTAGGAGCAGCAGAGAAGATCTTTTATACAATACATTCTGAACCTATAATTGGTTCCTTAGTTGAGAAAATTTGTTAAAGAGAGAGTAATAAAAATTCCTGTAATTAAGCATTTTGTTTTAACTTACATGTAAATGTGTATTCAGTCATCTATCTTTTTAGATCAAAGCCTTTCTCCAATTGTAAATCTACTTTTTGACGTATAGCATTGTCTTTACACCAATAATGTGTCATCAGTTTTTTTTAAGATGTATATATTTATACATACAAGAACTGGAGTATAGGCCAGAGGTGTTCAGGGGGTGGGGGAGAGGATTCACCAGAGACAGAGTGGGGAACAGAACAGGCAGACTGACTGAAGTACACTGCTAAACAGGCAGATTGACTGAAGTACACTGGGAGCAGCGAGCAAGCCAGGAGAGGTCTGCTGCCCCATGTGGGTCACCTCCCTGGCCAGAGATCGAACTCGTGCTGCAGTGACTGTGTCTTAACCCCTTGCACCACCAGGGAGGCCCCATTTTTTTTTAACCTGGGAGAGGGGCAAGAACTGAAAGACACTTTCAAAATGACCTAAATGCAAAATTTTTCAAATTTTTAGAATTTCCCTTCCCCAAGTTCCTTCTCTTTCTCTTGTTGTCTGACCTCATTTTTTAAGATACTGGTATTAAAACCTAAATAAGGGACCAGGAAAGACTAATTTTAATAAAGTAAAAATCAAAATCAAACAACTATAAACCAGAGACACACTACGGGAGTGGGGGGGAGGAGTAGAATCAAAACAAGGGGGGGTGAGAATTGTACGGGGACTATAACCAAGATGAAAATGCATACATTGTGCAAAAATGAAATATGATGTAAAAAATATATAAAATTTTTAAAAATAATGAAAAATAAAAATAAAAGCTATGTTTTCAACTCAATTTTTATGGAAATGGTGATTTTTCTTTTCATACTTATATTTTGTCAATTTATAAAACATTTTACTAAATTAGAACTTTGGAAAAATACAGCTAAACTTAGCATACAATTCAACTGATAAGAACAGAGGTAAACATTTCTCTATTTTAAAATGCTTTTTTTTTCCATTTAGCAATTTGTTTATATGGATGTAAGTTAAGAGGGTTTCCTCCGAGGGGCCTCCCCTGGTGGCGCAGCAGTTGAGCATTGGGTTGCAAGGGTGCCCACAGCCTCTGCAGTATCAGTTTGATCCCCAGCCACCTGCAGGGGTCCCACAAAAAAAAAAGAGGGTTTCCTCTGAGGTTCTAATCAGAATACATCATTATCAGAAAATAACTACATAGGAGTGAAATTGCATGTATAATTTAAGATACCTTTAGATCAGCATTGCTTATATTAAATATGTTATGGATTTATGATATCAAAACCTTTTTAGCTTATATGCATAGAGATTAACCCTACAGTAAGAATACTGACATGTTTTTAAAAACCATGTTTATGATACTCCCTAATACAAGTTCTCCACTTCAATATAATCAGGTTCTTCACTATCCTGTGAATCTCTTATCTCAGTAACATATATAAGACTGGGTTAAAAAAACTGGAATCATCTATATAAATTCTTGCTCTTCTAGCTTGTATAGGAATGGTAGAATCAGAAAAACATTCAGCTCAAAGGTTCATCAGTTTTCCAAATGTCAGACACGAATTTAAAGTTTAAAAATATATTAAGTGTTTAAAGCTGTTATAAAAATAACATGCACACTCAAATGTGTTATACCAAATTGTAACACATGAACACATCATGAAACAAAAATAAACTGTGCTGTGAGTTTATATATTTATATGGACTGCTGACTAAAGCTTTGCAATCGGTTTTCATGTAGATATTTGAACATCTCATGAGTATGCATTTTTATTTTTAAATTTTCAGCTGGTATTTTTAAAAACTTGAGTCCATTATTATATCTCCACATCAAATTATGCAAGGGTATTAATGCAGCATGTGTTCGTTCTTTTTTTTTTTTTTTTTTTATGTGTTCGTTCTTTGAATAAATGCAAGCAAGACAGAGCTACATCTTGCTGGCATGTATCCTTATCACTCATTAACAGTTTTGCTATAACAAACTAATGTGATAATATTGTATTAAAGGAAATTTTCTTGCTTAATTAACATTTCGGGTAGGTTTTTGCCTATAGTTTATATTCATGACAAGAACAGGAGTAATGTGATTAGATATAGTCATTTACTTTTGGATACAAGATCTTCCTTCAAATTTCTAGACCATTTTATTTGCAGAGATAGTAATATTGCCAAAGTCAAATTAGTTCTTTTTAAAAAGGTGCCATTTGCAATAGATTTTCTGGGGTAATAAGAATTGTCTCAGTGTTATAAAGCCAAAACAATACAGAAATAAAACTGTTGGTGAAAATGACATAAAATTACAACTGTCACCCATACATCATACTTTTCATTAATCAAAATAGTCCACCCTTATTGATAAATTTTAATAAATGATATTATAATTAGGACTTATAAAGTAAATTGTTATTAACAAATCTCTTTCTGTTTTATATAATGGAAGTTCCATTAGGATTTTGTTAGACAAAAGAGATCTACAAATAAATATTTTGAAGACTGCTGGTCTGGTATAATCCATTAATTTACAAATTGAAAAACTAAAGTTCAGTTAAGTGTCTCACTCTAAGTTATACTGCTAGAAAATTGCAGATAGCAAACGTCCTACCCCTTAGTTCACTGTTCTCCCTATTTTGTTACCTCATCTGTGAGTTCCTATGGTACATTTATGCCATGTCGTTTAGCATTTAATGATATGGTTTGCATACAAGCATTCCTTTATTTATTCAACAAGTAATTTTCTGTGTGACAGGTGTTCTCCTAGTACTGGAGACATTCCCTGAATCTAGAAATTGTGCTGAAAATAAAATAAGAAAAGTAGATTCTATCCAGCCTGCAATCAGTTTTGATTGATTACACACCTACAGTTAGCTACCTTGTGTACATCAGCAGTTTTATCATTATCACTAACAAGAACTTTTCTACTTATAATTATATTTTAGGAGAGTAAAAAAATTCTTTAATATTTTGAAAGGTGTGAAAATAATTGAACTCAAATATTCTGTTTGCATACCATGTACCTGGTATTTTGAATCACAAACAGAAAGATGTATGAAACCAGGAATGAGTATATAATATATAAAGCAGGGTGTCATAAGTGCTATTACATAGGTGTAACCAACATGGTACAATGAGAGAGGAAGGAACTATTAGCTTGGTAATTCTGGAGTCTTCATGGAAGAGTCATTTCTGGAGTTTAATTAAAGAAGAGAAGGTTGCTTTAAGAATTTGGGGAAGGTGGCACAAGGGGTTAAGACGCAACCTATGAGGCTGTCCACAGCCACTGCAGCACGAGTTCGATCCCCAGCCGGCCAGGGAGCTACCCACATGGCGCAGCAGACCTCTCCTGACTCGCCTGCTGCTCCCCTCAGCAGTGTATTTCAGTAGATCTGCCTGTTCTATTCCCTACTATGTCTCTGGTGAATCCTCTCACCCCCCACACCTCTGGCCTGTACCCCAGTTCTTATATGCATAAATAAATAAATCTTTTATAAAAAAAAAAGAATTTGGGAAAGGGCCTCCCCTGATGGCGCAGATAGTTGAGCACAATGCTGTGAAGCTGTTCAGTCAGTCTGCCTGTTCCCTGCTCTGTCTCTGGTGAATCCTCTCACCCTCCCCCACATCTGGCCTGTACCCTGGATCTTGTATGCATGAGCAAATAACTCTTTAAAAAAAAAAAGCGTTTGGGGGCCTCCCCGGTGGCGCAGCGGTTGAGCGCTGAGTTGCAAAGCTGCCGGCAGCCTCTGCAGCACCGGTTCGATCCCCGGCTGCTCCCCGGCCACCAGAGGAGAGTCCCGCATGGCTCGCAGACCTCTCCTGCTGCCCGCTGCTCCCCTCAGCAGTGTACTTCGGTCCTTCTGCCTGTTCTGCTCTCCTTCTGCCTGTTCTGCTCCCCGCTCTGGCTCTGGTGAATTCTCTCGCCCTCCCGTGCTTCTGACTGTACCCAGTGCTTGTATAAATAAATAAACAAATCTTAAAAAAAAAAAAAAAATTTGGGAAGAGCGGACCTCCCTTTTGGCCTAGGGATTAAAACTCAGCACTGTCAGCTCTATGGCTGTGGCCTGAGTTTCATCCCTGGCGAGAGAACTAACACCATATATGGCGCAGCAGAAATTTGCCCCACTCCCCTGCTCCCTCAGCAGTGTATTTTAGTAAATCCACCTATTCTGCTCCCAACTCTGTCTCTGGTGAATCCTCTCACAATCTCCCTCCCCCTCTCCCTCACCCTCCCCCACACCTCTGGCCTACACCCCCAGTTCTTCTACACCAAAAAAAAAAAAAAGAAAAAGAAAAAGAAAAAAAATAAGAATGTGGGAGAAAATCTTTCTATGTCCAGGGAACAACATGTGAATGGGTATTGAGTTGTGAATGGTTATGTTATTTCCAAGAAAGGTTAATGAAGCAGGATATAATAAGGTGTGTTGGGAGATGGGGTGGTGAATAAGCATTTTTAGTTATCACTTAGATGATTGAAAAATGGAAGTGCTTCTACCCATTTCTAAGCGTTAGTTTCTTTGAGAACACTGATGGTATTTTGTAGCTCCCTACATTATAGTGATGAATACAATACTGAGCATTGCAAGGGTTCAAAATACACTTATTGATTAATTGTGCTCATCATTCACTCAGCAAATATATTTTGCTCTATCTTGTATAGAGTCCTGTGCTATTAAGAAGTGAAAATGTAGTGACACAGAGTCAGTTATTGAGAACCTATTGAAAACAAAGCAAAAAATAGCATAGTTTTTTTTTTATGATGACTAGTATACTCATGTGTTCATGGAGTTTACATATTTGTCAGAGGAGAGATACATAAACTAGGGTAAATAGAAAAAAATAGTGATAAATACTAAGAAGAAAAAAGTAAAGTAATAAAGGGAGATTAAATTATCAGAAAGGAATTAAAAGGTGAATTACTTAATTTCTCTTGCCTCAGTTTCCTCAGTTCTAGAAAAGAAAAAGCAATATTACTTGTACTCTTACAATTGTCACAAGGATTAAATGAGTTTATATATGTATTTATAAAATACACAGTCCAGTTCCCAGAAGACAGTAACATAAATGTCAGCTAATATTATTTCTACATTTGACTAAAATAACTAACACAATAGTCATCTTATTTTCATCACATATGGACTTCCTTTATTAAAGGATATACTTCAGTTTTGAATTACTTCCTTTATAAGCTGACTCCCTCATCCATATTCTTGTCTCTTTTAGCTTCTGCTTTCAATGTGCTCACATATAAGATTACTTTCTTATTGAAGTGAATCATCGTTCTTTAATAGTATTTCTTCTAGAAAACAATGTTTGTGTATCTAGATATCAAGTCATCATTTTCTATTTCAGGCATCAGACAGGCATCCAGATTTTCCTGTGGAAAATATTTATTAATTCTTTATCACATCTCAAGGTTAAAAGGTCTGACAAATGAGACCTTTATGCATGCTTACCAGCTAAAAATGAGTACAATATTGGAATTGTTATAACCAGATAGAAATTTAAAATCTTCGATATTAATCTTTTGGCATTAAGCTCATTTGCATGGGTTAGGTGATATTGCAGGTCTTCCACAAACCTTTCTTTGCCTGTCTAACCTCTGTGTATCATTAAACGAATCCTGCCTCCACTTCCCTCTCTTACTGCTGAAAGCTGAACTGGCTCTTTGTGCTAATTTGTCACTCCACACTTACCATAGCCAGTATCATTCAGTGTTATAATTACCTGTTTACCTAACTGCCCAACTCCCCACCTTCCACCTGCCAGGAAGTAAGCTTGAGATGGGAATTCTGCTATATTTGAGCCTAGTATCCATAACAGTGCTTCACATGTAGTACTAGAAACATTAACATTAACTGGAGTACTTTTGTGCTCAGATAGATATATAGATACACACACACACACACACGCACCCCCCTTTGGTCCCACATCCCTTAGTTGTTCCTTTGTCTCTCCTAGCTGCTCTCTTTGCTGTACCCTGCCCTAGACATCCCCCTGTCTTGCTTTGGCCCAAAATCAAAAAGAAAAAGAGAAAGGCTTACTATCAAGAAAGACCTTGAAAGTGGAGGTGCACCCTCAAGAGTGACTGTGGTCCAGGATGTGGTCCTTACTCTTCCAATTTAAAAAGGAATTGAATAGCAAGGGTAGCAGTCCTATAGAATCTGATACAGACCATCCATATTTACAAGAAATTAATTTATAAGTCAGGTAACTGTATTTTTCTGTTGACTTATTATTATTTCCATTGACTGTTGTAACTGCTATCTAACTTAATGATTTCAAAGCACCTATGAAATCCACTAAATAATCAAATGGTTGTCCAGTTATCGTGGAAATAGAACAAAATGAGTTGAACTGACCCAAGAAACTTGTCAGTATCCTCCCTGATGAGTAGGAAAAAACAAAGTAAAGGTTAGGTTAGTAAGGGCTAGAGTACACTGTTGAAAGCCCTTATAATTTTTTTTTCTTATTTGCTAAAGAAAACAATTTTAAAAATCAAGGGGTAAATGGCATGTTATAACTCTTAATTATGGCAATGTACAATTTGATTCCTTGATTCTTTGATCCCAACATGAGTTGATGGCATAATGATAATGTAGTATTGCTAATGATAAGAAAGAAAGAAAAAGAGAAAGAGAGAGAGGGAGGGGGGAGGGAGGGGGAGGGAGGGAGGGGGGATTGAAGTTGGATGAGAATTCTCTGTGCCTTCTGCTTCCTCTAACTCAAGAATGATCACAGTCTCTGTCAGTTCAGTTCCACTAAGAAAGTTAATTGTGTGTTTGCGGCTTTTAGCTGGCATACTGACTCTCCCACACATGCTAATAATGCATGATGATCTACTGAGAATTCATCCTCCACCATTGTGAAGAAACTGAAGTATAGGTTAGATGGTCATTAAAAAATAATAAGTTATACCTCCTATCTAGAACCACAATCAGTCCTTCAATCCTTATCTCAGGGGTCTTTCTCTTCCAGAGGTTGGAAACCCAAGTACCTACAGACTCCAGGCTGGTGGGAATGAAGCAGGAAACCACTGCAGTGAACTGGAGAGCCAAGTCCTTTGTGAAGGCACAGCCACTGCTCCATTCCAGATAATTGTTGCAAGGCAGGAATGTTGACCTAGTGTTACCACAGTATCCAGTTTCCCAGGTAAAGCAGGAAATGCAAATTTTCATGCGAAATCTTCTAATTTAAACATTAACTAACTCACTTTCATTATTGTTTTCAAAATATTTCTGCAGGTGGGATTGTGGCCCATAGCCCTACTTTTGTAACTGGGTCTTATATTTCGTTTACGTATTTGTTATATTAGAGACTTTATTTTCTATAGATTTTGCTTTTAGTATATTCTTCAAAATACTCTATGCCTTGAAACCCTTCCTCTCCAACCTGAGAATTTTGTGCATTTATTTTCTTTGGCTGCTACATTTTCTCTGCTATCCTCAGCATTCCAGTGAACGGTCTAACACTGAATGGAGTCTCCTTGAAAAACTTTTCCTATTCCACCACTAAACATCTGCGGGTATTGTGAAACTACCTGAACAACAGTAAAAGAACATTAATTTCATGGAGCTTAGGACTCTATCTTATTTCTAGAGCCACACTATCATTCTCCTCTTGCTTTTTGAAAGACCTTATCACACAATTTATTAGATTGTATTTGTCTTTTACATTTAATTATGCTTGCTGGAGACATAGATTGGAGTTGAGTATGCCTAGATATTTATACATATTTAAAGACAATGATATGGGGTAGATCTCTTCAATGGCTGAGGAGTCTTCCAATTTTTTACTTTAAAAGTGACTTGATTTTCAGTGTTATTAGCAGTTATCATTGCCTCTCTACAGAATTGACTATAATTTCTCCACTGCCAGGTGAATTAAAGAGTGTTAAACATTTTTATAGTAGAAGAGCATATAAATAACAATCATTTCAATAAATTGCACAGCCCCAAATGGGCATAACTCACATTGTTTCATTTCTAGTACAGTTTTCGAAAAAATAATATGCATTTTTCAACAATGATTTGACGTGTATATATTGAGCTGCATCTTGAATAGTTATAATATCAGTAATGCACACATAAGATGTGAATATTATCCATTAAACTTGCTTTTGTACACTCTTAAATAGATTATGTAAATGAGACAAATACTTTTTATAAATATTCCCTATGATAAATTTCATTAAACTATAGAAAAGTAAAAATAGCACACTATGCTGGTGGCTAATATACAGAAATAGAGCATAAATATTTATAGAGCATAAATAATTTTTCTACAGAATTATACATTTTATCAATTAGTTAATAGATTTTTTTGATGCTACTTGTAACTATACTTTAAAACATTTCTCTAAACTTTTTTTTAAGTGTCTGTATTTGGGAACTGGTGATTGTCACTTTTTGACTTTTAAGTATTTTCTATATATGCATACAGACCCTTATTCTATATATGCATACAGACACTTATGTTTCACTTCCTTATATAATTTTAAAGGTACAAAGGGAAACTAACTTGAAGTTAACTGTTCTCAACTGTGTTTTCTTTACAGTCATGGAGAATGGCAAACCCAAAGAAAAACTCAGTTATGTGTAGTATATGTGAATTACTGAGTATCACAGGGAAAATTATAAAGTGAACCCAATTTAGACTTGGAGGTTTTGGGGAAACTAGGGAGCGTCTCTCTGAGGATGTGGCATTTCAACTGAGATAAGTAGGAGTTAGTTTACTGAATAATAAGAGTTAGGAGAGGAGATAGTATTTTAAATAAAAAGATAAGATATATAATAATAAAATAAATTAATAAAGCATTTAATATAAGAAATGCCTTGAGTCATTTTAGAATCCATCAAAGGAATAACCTTCATTTTTCTTTCTAGTATTTAGATCATCCGGGTAAATGCTGCCCATTCTTACTCCTCATACCTTTTTCTCTACTTGACTAAAACAAAAAAGAGAAATAAGAGCATAGTACTATCCACAAAGCTTATGACTACTTCCATTTAAAAGCCTCCCTAATGTTTTGAAAATGAGTAAAAATTAATTATTCTAGGTATATAACATTAATTTTTTGGAAATGCTTTTCTTGGTTATAGAGCCAATATATTTTGTTATGGAAGATTTTGAAAATGGAGAAAATTAAAATACTCATGTTCATACTGTCCCTAGACAACTACTGGAAGGAGTGCCTAGTTCTATTCCTATATCTACATAGTAACATTTTTATATATGAAGATTTATAATTCCACCTGTAACTTTGTAATGTGTTTTTTCACCTGACAGTATCATGAGTTTTCCCTGTGCTATTAAATTTTCTATAACATGTATAAACAACAACTTGGATATTTATTTTGTGTTAGGTTCTTGTTATATCCCCAGAATAATCCCATAAGGTTATAATCATTTCATAAGGAAAGAAATTTTAAAACTTACCTACAATCACAAGCTAATAAAGGGTAGAACTGCATCACTTCTCGATGGTGTAATTGAAAGTCTATAAAATCAACTATAGACTTTCAGGTTGATTTCAGTGCAGTTTTTGACTATTTGAAATAATACTCATGATTCTGTGAGGTGGCTGGGCCAGCTCAGCCCTGTTCCATATGTTGTAGGCTGGGATACTTCACAAATTACAAATGTTTTTACTTTTCTAAATTTAAAGGGTGGAGGCATTGGAACTAAAAAACTTCATTGATCCAGGCAGAAAAAATATGTTTAATGTATCCCGATACAACTATATAAAACAAATAGAAATGTGAATATGGGGATAATTTGGGGTGAATAAGTAGAACCTGAAAGAAGCATTAGGTATCTTACAAAGGATGTATCTGAGATATGTTTTGGAAGTGTTGGCTGTATGATTAAAAGAAGAACCAAGTGGAAATTATAACCAGAGTGAAAATGGAGCTAAACTATGAATCTAGGTTTTAAAAAAATGAAAGAACTGTAAGATAAGTGTGCTCATAGATAAAAACGAGTAGCTTCAACAAAAGGAGAAACAGGAAGGATGAATGAGGGGCTAGCTATGTACTGTGAAGGAGCCCTTAGAATAATTGATATGCAGAGAAAGAATTACAAAGGGGAAAAGTCATTTAGGGTTACTCTAACAAGCTTAATCTAACTAATAGTGATGGAAAGATTATATCATTTGTTATCCAATCAAAGATAATTATGTAGTATCCACTCATACATGCTCCAAAATGCTAATGCTGATGCTATATTTTAATTCAATTATATATGTTGCATGTGCATTGGAATTTAAGTATAGAGATAGGTTTTATGTGAGACAAGTTCTCAATTGGAGAACATGAAACATTGACTCTTGCAAAAAGAACAGCATGGATTCTTCATTCATTTTAAATATTTCATAAGCTAAGTTTATAAACATAATTTTAAAATAAGTGTTAATGATTTAAATGTATAAATACCAGCATATTAAGTATTGGTGATTTGCCTAATTTATATGATCTTTTTCAGTTAATAGCTCATTGGGCTTTCATTCTGTCCTACTGTGTAATCAAATGCCCTACTGAGCACAAGTTCAATGTGTGATGTCATTATAAATATAAATTTTACTAGATTTTACTAGTAAAATAGATTTTACACCTAATAGATTTTACTTTACTTTGAATAGATTTTACTCATAAAATGACATGACTCAACGATCAAGCTATTATTTTTACTAACTAATACAGTTTGTGTAATAGGAAGATTTATGACAGTTGATGTCTTTCAGAAAGATTCATGAGGAGTAACTACTTTTTTTCATGATGTCCTATCTCTGAAATGTAGTCTTTATGGTGCTTTGGAAATAATTTTTTAAATATACATCTCACACTCCACAATGTGTGACTTTATTCTTAGGTTACAAAAATGTCAGTATAGCAAATTGAAAAAAAAAAGGTCTATTGCATGAATTAGCATCCTGCTGAAATAGTTTAATTTTTATACTGTTGCATTATTAATTAGTGGTTCCTTAGTTAATCCAGTTAATGTGTGTGTGTGTATGTGTGTGTGTGTGTATAAATTTTCTTAAAAGTCCTCGAATATTTTTTCTATACAGAAATTATCACTCAGAGATTGTGAGATTGTTAGGGAAAAATATACAGCAAAATTTTACATATTTTGTCAACTTCAGTACTCACTGGTTTCTCCTAACTTTCTTTTTTTTTTCCTAACTTTCTTTTAAAAACCTCTCTTTCATTTTAGAGACATGATACTAAAATTTTATAAGCCTACATGGTGAAATCACAATATAAAATTATAGTGACTAAGTAGAATATACTTAGTCTTCACGAAATACTTGAGCATCTGCTGTAGGTCAGGTACTATCCCAAAACTAGAAATATAGGCAGGAACTTGAGAGAGAAGGTCCCTCCCTGGGGGAGTTTTATGTTCCTATAGGGAGAGATTAATAAATAATAAGAGAAAAATTGGATAATAACAGGCAGTAATGAATTACCAAAATATAAGAGAGTACTTAAGAGTTTATAGTATAGTCTCTGAGGAGATGACTTTAACTTACATTCTGAATGGTCAGAAGCCAATGTTAACAAGTAAACCAAAATTCATTTCCACAAAATCCAGTTCTCGTAGACTAACTTCTATTTGAAAGGAAATAGAGGGCCTCACCTGACTGTACAGGCTGTTGAGCACTGCGCTGTGCAGCTGTCCGCAGCCTCTGCATCAGGGGTTTGATTCCTGGCCTGCCATGGAGATACCCACATGGCACAGCAGACCTCGTCTGTCTCGCATGCTGCTCCCCTCAGCAGTGTATTTTTGTCCATCTGCCTGTTCTGTTCCCCACTCTGTCTCTGGTGAGTCCTCTCACCCTCCCGTGCATCTGGCCTGCACCCTGGTTCTTGTGTAAGTAAATAAATAAATCTTTAAAAAAAAAACTTTAAAAGAAAAGGAAGTAGAGCTATTGGCATATATCCTCCTCAGAACATACATACATACACACTCTATTGTTTTTATTTAATTATTATTGCTGCTAGAATTGCTTATAAAAATTTTTTTAATTATGTCCTAAATATTAGATCTATCCTTTAGCCTGAGTACTAGGTAGTGGTGGAGGCTTTCATAGCACATTATCTTTTCTGTTTTAACCTGTATATTTTTGGGCTTAACCAAGCCGTATAAATCAGGTACAGGTTGTAATGGAATCTTGCAGACAGTTGAAGAGAAGCTGTTATGGATGTGGGACTTTTTGTGTTAACTTTGGAAAAGAAGAGAAACTCTTGTTTTTACAATGCAAAATATAAAAATAAAGCTTGACTAAATCTTAATTGATAGATCTATATGGAAAATAATGATATCAGAATCTTGGGGGCAAATAGAATAAGTGTTAATATTTAGCAAAAGAAGGAATGTATGGGCTTCAAAAGTTTGAGAAAAAAGAACCAAAATGTTTTCTTGAAACTACCTCCTAGAACTTTAAGAAATTTATTAAGAACTTTAAAATTATGCAATTGTATTTTAACAGATAATTTTAAGTGAAATATCAAAAATTTAGGCAAAAAAAACTATGTCCACAAAAGGGAAGTTAGTAAATAAACTGTATATATACACACACATACATATAATGTATGTAATGTATGTATATGTGTGTATATGTATATTAGAAAATTCTGCCTAGCAACCTGGATCTCTTTTCTACAACTTTGAAACTATATTTGGTTGAACTTCTAGGACTTCACTGAGTGTCTTTATGATTGTTATTCTAAAATCTTTGTTAGGTCCTCAAATTCTGTGTAATTTTATATAGGTCTCTGAACTTTTGTTCTTTTTCAGTTTTTCTGCCTTGTGTTCAGATGCACCTAGTTTCCTAGGCATGTGTGTTGCCATATTTAGTTTTAGTGTTGGGTTACTGTGACTTTAGTTGTGTTTATCTTCTTTGTTTAACTTGGTAGTGGGTAAGGGAAAGAGAGGGCATGGAAAGCTGGAGTCCAAAGATTCAGTCTCGGTCTTAGTGATGAAGAATAGCTATAGGAGGTGGAGAATTTTACACTGCCTGTTCTCTTTAATCCATAGCAAGCACCAAATTCTAAGGCTCCACCTCCTTGCCTTTTCTCTGTGTGGCAATACCCAGGTCACTCTCCAATCTCCTGGAAGGAACGTGATAGAACTCCACCATCTGTGCTGGCAGCAGCCAGCTTCTCCACAGTTTAGCCAGGTCCCAGTTCCTGCGTCCATATAGGTCTGCACTCTACTCTCACTGAAAAGATTCCCCTCACACAGTTTGTGCCCACACCCCAGCTTGTTCAGATAAGTGAAATGGCTGGCACCCTGGCCACAACACCCTCTCCTTCCTGTTGTACAACCACAGGGAGCCACAAACTTGATTAAATAACTGAGTCGGTTCTCCCACCCCTCACAATGAACTGGTGAAATTTCCTATGAGCAATATTTAGGGTTTTTTTAGTTGTCCTTAGGGAAAAGGGTTATTAAAACCTCCCTATTCTACCATGTTGTGGTTAGTTTTACAGTTTAATTTTTTTCATCTTTAACATCTTTGAATTTTCCAAGTTCACAAAATGAATGTTGGCAAAATTAGTACCACTTATAAACAAATAAATGATAACTATATTGTTACTTCATCTTTGCTCTCTGAGGGACTCTTAAGGTCCTAATAATTAATTGGACTGCCTTTGGAAGGCTGGGGTATCAACAAAATAAAAATGGCCCTCCCAGGAACAAAAGGAAGTAGAGGACTGTCTACCCATATAATGTGGAGATGGAAAATGGGCTACATCCTGGGAAAGGAGGCAGAAGCATCAGTCTAAATCAGTGTTTCTCAAGTTTGACCATACATCAGAGTCACCGAGATGGGTTGTTTAAAAAATAAAAAAAATAAAAAAAATACTTCCCCCTTGAGTTTCTAATTCAGTAAGTCTAAGATCTGCCCTGTGAATTTGCACTTCTAACAAGTTCCCGGGTGTTATTGACAATAATGATGCTTGTCCTAGGAAGATGCTTTGAGAACTGCTAGCTTATGCAAAAGCCACCCATCAGATATTTGTATTTTTGATTATTAAGATATGAGAGAGTAATTGGCAAGGATCACTCCAGTGTTATTATCTGGCAGGTTCACATCTTGCTTAATGAAGTGAGCCAGCCAGTCTCCGGGAAGTTGACATGTCAAAGCAGGCAGACAAAAAAGAAAAAGAAAAGAAAATGGGTATAAAATGGTCAAAAACTCAAGTGTAGGAAAAGTGGAAGTCAGTCCAATCTAATGATGAGAGACCACTGAAGAGATTTCTTTAGTAAAAGCAGCATCATAATATAAGCATGAAAAGAAACCACAAAAAAAAAAAAACAGATTCTGTCATCAGAGTCTGTTGCTGTGTGACAAATTGTGAGTCCAAGATGGCACAAAATTTGCATTTCTTTCACAATTTCCACTAGTGTTGGGAATTCCTTCAGAACAGGGGCTGGCCCTTCCTTGCTCTCTCCATCCTTCCCACTTCTCCCTCCCTCTTTCATTTATCTTCTTCCACAATGAGCTACCACACATTAAAATGGGCTTCAGATAAAGTGGAATTTTACCATCTTTGCACCCCAGTACATAGCACCTGCTCACTGACTATTGAATGAAATGTGGATAAACATACGTGATCAGCAGAGGTCATGGTTAAAGAGACAGTGAATGGAAAACAGAAATAGAACACTATGCTAGTGGATTATTTTTTTAAAAGATTTATTTATTTATGCATAGAAGAGCTGGGGTATAGGCCAGAGGTGGGGGGATTCACCAGCGACAGAGTGAGGAGCAAAACAGGCGGATTGACTGAAATACATTGCTGAGGGGAGCAGCGGGCTAGGCAGGAGAGGTCTGCTGTGCCATGTGGGTCACCTCCCTGGCAGGGGATCGAACTTGTGCTGCAGTAGCTTGACCCTTTGCACCACCAGGGAAGCCCCTGTATTATTTTTTTTGAGAAATGTGGATACAGTGTAATAGACCCAACAATGGAAATTATTACCAGCTTGAAACACTATCAACGATGTTATTACTTGGTAATTTTGTTTATATCCCCAATTTTACCCAACAATTTTTTGCCTTTTTTGTTTGTTTGTTTGTTTGTTTGTTTTTGCCAGAACTGTGGTTTTTGACTTTCGGCTAAATGAAAATGTACTTTGTTATGCACCTTTTTTTTTTTTTCTATTACTCAACTTTTATTTTGTGTGTGTGTTTACATCTAGGCTTTTTTTTTTTTAAATAATAAATTTTATTTTTATATTCCCCCATACAATTGCAAATGCCCCATTCTGACCCCAATCCTTCCCCTCCCGCCCCCCACCCCCCAAAAAGTGTCTCTGGTTCATAGTTTTCTGTTGATTTTGATTTTCACTTTCTTGTATTCATTTTCCTGGTCCCTTATTTAAGAACTCTAGATTCCTGCTATGAGTGAGACCATCCGGTATTTTTCTTTTTCTTTTTGGCTTATTTCGCTGAGCATGATCCCTTCCAGCGCCATCCATGTTGCTGCAAATTGCATGTGCTTATCTTTTTTGAATGCTGAGTAATATTCCATGGTATATATGTACCACATCTTCTTGATCCAGTCATCTATTTTTGGGCATTTGGGTTGTTTCCAAAGCTTAGCTATTGTAAACAGTGCTGCTATAAACATAGGGGTGCAGGTGCTCTTTGGAATTGATGTTTCTGTGTCCTTTGGGTAAATACCTAGGAGTGGAATTGCTGGATCATATGGAAGCTCTATGTTTAGTAGGTCCAGAAATCTCCACACAGCTCTCCATAGTGGTTGGACCAGTTTGCACTCCCACCAACAGTGCAGAAGAGTTCCTTTTTCTCCACACCCTCGCCAACATTTGTTATTGCTTGTTTTTTTAATATGTGCCATTCTCACTGGTGTGAGATGGTATCTCATGGTAGTTTTGATTTGCATTTCCCTGATTACAAGTGATGTTGAACATTTTTTCATATGTCTGTTGGCCATTTGCATTTCCTCTTCAGAGAAGTTTCTTTTTAGCTCTTCTGCCCATTTTTTGACTGGGTTATTTTCTTTGTTGTTGCTGAGTCTCATCAGCTCTTTGCAGATTTTTGTGATCAGTCCTTTATCATTAGTGTTGTGTGCAAAAATGTTCTCCCAGTTGGTGGGGTTTCTCTTTGTTTTTGTTATTGTCTCTTTTGCTGTGCAGAAGCTCTTTAATTTGATGTAGTCCCAGCTGTTTATCTTTGTCTTCACTATCACTGCTTTGGGTGATGTGTCTGTAAAGATGTCTTTGATGTGCAAATCCCGTAGTGTTTCGCCTATATTTCCTTCTATGTATTTTATGGTTTCAGGTCTTATGTCTAGTTCTTTAATCCATTTTGAGTTGATTTTTGTGTATGGTGTGAGGTAGTGGTCAAGCTTCATTCTTTTGCATGTAGCGACCCAGTTTTCCCAGCACCATTTATTGAACAAACTTTCTTTGCTCCAATGCATAGTCTTTGCTCCTTTGTCAAAGATTAGTTGACCATAAATCTGTGGG
The DNA here is from genome assembly GCF_964194135.1 of Talpa europaea. NCBI lineage: Eukaryota > Metazoa > Chordata > Mammalia > Eulipotyphla > Talpidae > Talpa > Talpa europaea. The sequence goes on from NC_140073.1 coordinate 91,133,462, forward strand.
TTTATTTCTGGATTTTCTATTCGATTCCATTGGTCTGTATGTCTGTTCTTGTTCCAATACCATGCAGTTTTGATGATTATGGCTTTGTAGTATAGTTTGAAGTCTGGGAGTGTGATGCCTCCATTTCCTTCTTTTTTTTTCAGTAGAGCTTTGGCTGTTCGGGGTTTTTGGTGATTCCATATGAATTTCATCAATAATTGTTCTATTTCTTTGAAGAATGCCATTGAGATTTTGATTGGAATAGCATTGAATCTGTATATTGCTTTTGGTAGGATGGCCATTTTAATAATGTTTATTCTTCCAATCCATGAGCAGGGGATGTCTTTCCATTTCTTTGTGTCTTCTTCTATTTCTTTTAACAGTGTTTTATAGTTTTCTTTGTATAGGTCCTTTACCTCTTTTGTTAGATTTATTCCCAAATATTTGATTTTTTTGTTTCGATAATAAAAGGGATGGTTTTTTTGATTTCTTCTTCTTCAGATTTATTGTTTGTGTATAGGAAGGCTACTGACTTTTGCGTGTTGATTTTGTATCCTGCCACTTTACTGAATTGATTGATGAGTTGAATTAGTTTTTCTGTGGAGATTTTGGGGTTCTCTATGTATATTATCATATCATCTGCAAATAGTGATAGTTTGACTTCTTCTTTTCCTATTTGGATTCCTTGGATGTCTTTCTCTTGTCTTACTGCCCTGGCTAGGACTTCCAGTATTATATTGAAAAGCAGTGGTGAGAGTGGACATCCTTGTCTTGTTCCAGATCTTAATGGAATTGCTTTCAGCTTTTCACCATTGAGAATGATACTGGCTGTTGGCTTGTCATAGATGGCCTTTATGATGTAGAGGTATGTTCCTTGTATCCCAAGAATTTCAAGGGCTTTTATCATGAATGGGTGTTGCACTTTGTCGAAAGCTTTCTCAGCATCTATTGATATTATCATATGGTTTTTATATTTCTTTTTGTTGATGTGTTGGATAACGTTGATTGATTTTCGGATGTTAAACCATCCTTGTGCCCCTGGAATGAATCCAACTTGGTCGTGGTGAATTATCTAATGGATACATTGTTGGATTCTGATAGCTAAAATTTTATTGAGGATTTTTGCATCAGTGTTCATTAGGGAGATTGGCCTATAGTTTTCCTTTTTTGTGTTGTCCTTATTCGGTTTTGGTATTAGTGTAATATTGGCTTCATAGAACGTGTTTGGTATTGTCCCTTCCTTCTCAATTTTTTGGAAGAGTTTGTGAAGGATAGGCACTAATTCGTCTGTGAATGTTTGGTAGAATTCATTTGTAAATCCATCAGGTCCTGGGCTTTTGTTTTTGGGGAGGTTTTTGATTACCATTTCAATTTCGCTAATTGTAATTGGTCTGTTTAGGTGTTCTATTTCTTCTTTATCTAGCTTTGGGTGATTGTAGAGTTGTAGGAATTTGTCCATCTCCTCTAGATTATTGAACTTGTTTCCATATAACTGTTCATGGTAGTTACTGATTATTCTTTTGATTTCTGCTGTGTCCGTTGTGATTTCTCCTCTTTCATTGATGATCCTGTGTATTTGTGCTTTCTCCCTTTTTTCCTTTGTGAGCCTGGCTAGGGGTTTGTCTATTTTATTTATTTTTTCAAAGAACCAGCTCTTGGTTTCATTGATCTTTTGGATTGTTTTTTTAGTTTCAATTTCATTTATTTCTGCTTTGGTTTTTATAATTTCTTTTCTTCTACTGGTTTTGGGGTTTTTTTGTTGTTCTTTTTCTAGATCTCTGAGCTTCGAAATTAGGTTGTTTCTTTGAGTTCTTTCTTGTTTTTTGATGTGAGCTTCTATTGCTATATATTTTCCTCTTATTACTGCTTTTGCTGCATCCCATACATTTAGGATATTGGTGTCCTCCTTGTCATTCAATTCAAAGAATTTTTTAATTTCTTCTTTGATCTCCTCGTTAGCCCAGTGGTCTTCCAGTAGTGTGGCTTTTAATCTCCATGAGGTAGGATAGTTCCTTGCCTTCTTTTTATGATTTATTTCTAGTTTGATGCCTTCGTGGTCAGAAAAGATGGTTAGTATGTCAGCTTCATTATTTTTTCCTTGTCCTGGATTCTTGAGAGCTTTACTATTATGTGTCTTGCTGTGTTTTTCCTTTCGTCGTGGAAGTTTGGTGTTCTTCTTGCTTCTTGTATATCAATTTTCAGCTCCTTCTTCGCATTTGGGAAATTCTCTTCAATTATATCCATGAATATTTTCTCTGTTCCTACATCTCTCTCCTCTCCTTCTGGAATTCCTATAACTCTTATATTTCCTTTCCTCATGGAGTCAGATAGTTCCCGAAGTCTTTCTTCATTCTTTTTCCTTCGTACTTCTCTTTCCTTTTCTATTTTGGTTCTTTTCATTTCTGTGTCTTCAAGATTACTTATTCGTTCTTCCATTTCATCTATTCTGCTTTCCTTGCTTTTCCCAGAGTTCTTTAGTTCCTCCATTAATTCTTTGATCTCCTGCATTTCTTTTACTTCCCTCTTTAGGGACTCAATTTCCTTCTTCTGATTTATCACTTTTTTAATCATGGCAATTTTAAATTCTCTTTCTGGAAGGCTCAGAAGTTCTTCCAAGTTGCTGTTGTTGCAATCTGGGGAGTGGTTTTCTTTTTGTGGTGTGCTTTTTTCCTGAGGAGTTGTTAGGTTGTGTGTGGTTCTTCTACTCCCTACTGTCTGTTTTCTAATTTGTCGTATGCGTTGGGACACTGTGTTGCTCGGACTGACTGGCATCTTGGGTGAACTTCTCCGCACCCCTCTGGCTCTTCCAGGAGCCATCTCTGTCTTCTGGGGGAGCTTTCTGCTGGTTTTAGGCAGTTTTTACTGAAGAAATGTCCCTGTTCTAAAATGGCGAAGTGGGATGCAGTCCCTGCGCCTCCGGTTTCAGGCACACTCTTCTGCGCACCCGGTCTGCCCCGGACGTGAGTGCCTGCTCCCTCTGTGGGCTCAGACTGCTGGTCGGAAGGGGTCTGGCGTGGGCTAACTTCCCGGCTGGCCACTGGGTCCTCCAGAAGCCTTCTGCCCTTTTCAAGCAGTCTTAAGAAATTTCCTGTTCTATGGGGTGTTAGTGACTTTTTTTTCCTGGTCGCTAGGTGGCGCCAGAGATCTCTCCTATTGTCCTTGGGGGGCTGTTTTTCGCCTCCCCCCCACCCCGTGGGACAGGGAACAGAGTGGGAATGGTAAGGTACACCTCAACAGCTTTGGGGTGCTGTGTCTGCCTTGTGCCCCACCGTCATGGAGAACCCACGCCCCAAATTTTCGTGCCCCGGGTCTCAGTTCAAAGCCCTCAGTTCCAGGACGCGGGCTGTAGCCCAGTTCAGTGGCACGGGAATGGCGCCTTTTGCAACGCTCCTGTGCCTGGGCGCCTGGTTCCTGCTTACTCAGGGAGGGACCTTCACCTCAGTGAGGACCTCCGCGCATCTCCCCGCAAGCCTAGGTCGCAGGCCTGGGGACCTGGGCAGCCGCGATCCCGGTCTGCACTTGCTTTTTAAGCGCGCCAAGCGCGCTGCTTTTCCGCGCAAGCTTACAGGCAGCCTGGGCTGTGTGCGCGTCTCCCGGGGTCTTTCTTCTTCTATAATGGCGCCCGGAGCCGTTCGCTCACCGCCACGGCGAATCCTGCAGGGTTCGCCTCAGCTCCCGTTCACGGGGTGTGGTGGCTGAAATAGTTCCTTTCCACTCACAGTCCCGCTTGCTGCGTCGTTTGTTCTTGTTGGCCGTTTTGGTTTGTTGTTTCCCTCCTCTCTGCCGGTCGGAGAGTGCCGCCTCTGTGGGCGGGGGAGGGGAGCAGGGTTCTGCGCTTCCCTCCCTTCTGGTCCTCTTTTATGGCCACTTTCTTCTTTGGGTAGTTTGCTGGAGTCACCCGTTTATCTTCCGTGTCCCAGTTCTACTGGGACCTGCCGCTTTTCCTCCCTATTAACTTTTTTTAATGGGAGATCTTACTCGCAGCGTCTCCTCGCCGCCATGTTTATTACTCAACTGTTATGCACCTTTAATCTGTCTCAGGGCTAAGAGTATGACTAAGGCATATGCCTGAATATATGATGTCCCTTACTAAAAGTTATTTTCCTCCTTTCCCATTGAAGATGTTTTAAAAAAAAGTTTTGGTGCTAACTTAAATTGGTAGACCTTTAGGAATGTTGATTTGGGAATGTTGATTTATGGATCTGTTTACATTGTTGGAATTTGTTGATTAATTTATCCATGACTATTTAAAAATATTACCTATAGTATCAAATTTTATTCAAATTAATACTTCTATATGAATCTTAAGTCATTTAACAGTTTTCCAGAGTATATCATCTCACTTCCACTTAAGTTGTTTGAGTTATAGCATAATTTGAATCTATTTATGAAGCTGAAATTAAAATTTTTAACACAAACCACAAGTCCTGCTCATATAACACTAGAACAAGTTTTTTCATTTATCCTTTAGTGTAGTGTCATGAGTCCCATAATGTAATCACATGTTATATATTAAGTTGACTATAAAAAGATTTTTTAATCCTGGGCCTCCCCAGTGGTACAGTGGGTTGAGTACAGCACTGTGAAGCTGTCTGCAGCCTCTGCAGCACAGGTTCAATTCCCGACCGGCCAGGGAGATTCCCACATGACATGGCAGACCTCTTCTGTCTCGCCAGCTGCTCCCCTCAGCAGTGCTTTCAGTCCGTCAGCCTGTTCTGTTCCTTACTCTGTCTCTGGTGAATCCTCTCACCCTCCCATGCCTCTGGCTTGTACCCCAACTCTTGTATAAATAAAATAACTCTTTAGGGCCTCCCAGGTAGCACAGTGGGTTGAGCGCAGCGCTGTGGAGCTGTCTGCAGCCTCTGCAGTGCGGGTTTGATTCCCGGCCAGCCAGGGAGAATCCCACATGGCGCAGCAGACCTCTCCTGTCTTGCCCACTGCTCCCCTCAGCAATGTATTTCAGTCAATCTGCCTGTTCTGCTCCCCGCTCTGTCTCTGGTGAATGCTCTCTCCCTCCCACGCCTCTGTCCTGTACCCAGTTCTTGTATAAATAAAAATAAATCTTAAATAAATAAATAAATAAATAAATCTTTTTTAAAAAAGTTTTTTTTTATCCCACCAAATAATGCTAGCCACTGTAACATCACATTCTCAAACAGAGTTAAATATGAAACCTTTTTAAATTTTTGTTTTCCATCCTTTTTTCATTAGGATGACTTCTTATAAGCTTTGCACACCAACATTAATTGCTGCTGTTTGAAGCCAGTATGTCTTCCCCAACAGCACCTGTGACTCAATAAAGGAATTAAGAGAGTACCTCCTAATAAAAGGGAGTTTATAAATCTAGACCATAAAGCAACTCCCACTTATTCAATAACAGTGGGGGAAAAGCTTCTCATACTTGGAAAAGTACTGTAGGTTAATGGGTTAATGTCCTTTAAAAGAAGAAACCTTTCCTTCTTTATATCAATATGATGATTACAAAAGTAAAAAAAAAAAGGTATATAAAATTAAGGCGTGATCAAAATGTTACTGGACTAAACACAAGTTTCCAGTTGTCAGGTCATAAGAAGGGATAGATGTATTTTCATTGTGAGTTGGAAGGAAGTTCTGTGTTTGTTTATGTGTAATGCCATAATTATAAGTCTATCTCTAATAATTAGAAAGTTGCATGTGGTGAAGAGCAAGAATTTGTTTAGTTGGAGTAAGTAGAACAATTTGAAGAAAAAACAAGTTGAATTTGATTCATGATTTTGATGGCAGAGGACATTAGAGTGCTTTGGTACAATTAGCAATTCTATTTTCAAGTATACGGCCTCCCAGTTTTTCAAATTAAATATATAATTTTCATATTTATGTATGTTTCAGGCTACATTATTGGAATTTTGAAGACATGAAAACATCAGAGGAACCAATCTGCAACATCTTGAATTCAGTTTGGAAGATGAAGAGAAAGTGTAAAGAATGTGGCCTATAAAGGCGGGTAGTACCTGGAAATAATAATTGACTCACATTGAAAAAAATGAGACCAGTTTCTAAGCAGTAGAGTTTATTTAGTCTAACATCAATGTTCAACTAAAAACATTACACTCCTCCCCTCCCCACTTCAGACAGGTACCAGCATTGGTAAATATGATTTTCCTTAATCAGAAGCACTCATTTTTATCCATGTAGACCATCGCTAGGAATAAAATTTTGTTATTTAATGTAGTTTATAATGGGAAACTGATTTTTTCCCACTATGGCAGATTTCAAGGACTTGGTTCCAAACTGAGCCGAAGCTTCCCAATGCATTTTGTACAGTCTGAGAAAAACTGTGCTGCATTGGCCATTTTTGAAGGCCACAATGCTCTGTAATATAAGGATATCATCTTATTGCTGATATCTTTGGAGAGTCCCAAGCAGACACAGAAAATGAATGGAGGCAAGGAGTGTGACGGAGGGGACAAGGATGGAGGTCTTCCAGCTATACAAGTTCCTGTGGGTTGGCAGCGACGTGTGGATCAAAATGGAGTGCTTTATGTCAGGTGAGCCCTTATTCCTACCTGTGTTGCCTGCAAGTTTGCAGTCCCCAAATTAAGGAGGTAGACTTTGTTCCTCTTTGAGGGAACAAAATATCATGACTAACAGCACCTGAAATAATGTCAAATAAATTATCTTCATGCTAGAAATAGTCAGGTGGTTTTGATCTGTACTGTACTATTTTGCAATGTAAATTACCTTAGGTTTCTAGAGAGAATTTTATGCATTTGCTTGTATTTCAGTTATTAGACATCTTATTGCCTGGTATTAACTAAAAGTAATTTCCTCCATTTATTCTGTACAGTTTCTAATCTATTCCCTTGCATGTAATAGTAAAAAAAAATAAAAAGTTATGATGGAGATGGCTCTTATCTTACAAGTAAAAATCATACAAATAAAATGCAAAAGCCTAATCTTTTAAATTTCAGTGGCATATTATCTCTTCTAGAACAAGATAATTGGAATAACTGAACTGTTGGCAAGAAGTTTTAGTATTATTATTAAATAATTAGCACCTAAGTTCCTTCTTTGTAGTTTTCAGTAAGCATAAGAAAGGTTAAGATACCAAAAATCTTTCTTTGAATGTAATTTTGAAACTATTAGAAATAGACATAACTTTTTAAAAGCAATCACAATGCATCTTTCCTTAAATGCTATTACTTTCAATGTGGTTATTTTTATCTCAGCTTCTACAGAGGCCTTCATTTGTGCAAAGATGTATTTCTATGAATGAGGTGTTTTCTGTTAAACACAAGTGATTTCAAGCCCTAACAACTCAGAAAATCAGTTCAGATTCTGTCCTGCATTGTTTGTTTTATGTAAGGTGTTTCTTGAGGTAAATTTAATTACAAACTAAAATTTTGCACTTAAGATTTTGTTTCTTTAGTATTAAACATGTGCCCTATATTACTTAGAACAAGGGGTCAGGAAGTAGAGCTCCTTCCTTGGTGAATAAGATGGATTAGAACACATTATTTTTCCAACGTGTTCCCATTGCTAATACTTTGTTATATAAACAATATAGCAAAATGGTCAGTGTTATTCATATTTATTGTTCTGATTTGTAACAAGCAAATATATTCTTAAAATTACTCTAAAATCTTGATAATTTAATAAATTTTTTACTTTACGTTTATCCCTATGAAAGATAGGTCAGCTTTTTAGATTGCTAAGAGTTAATATTTCGTTAAGTTTGGGAATCTGTCATTTATCTTGTTCATGATTTTCCAAGTCTGACTAGACTTCACTTCTGTTACTATAAACTAGTGTGAATTCTAAAAATCAAATCTGTGTAATAAGATTATTTTAGAAACTAACTTTGCCAAAAAAGGTATTATTTTACCTTCGAGTAAATTAAGCCAGTATGGGTTTGATTCCTCTGTATATAAATGGTTAAATCACTACTTGAAAACATAGCTGACCCTCCTATAGCTGCCTTTTCAATGTGCAGTTTGCTTGTAACTTTTAGGTTAGTCTCCAGCTGTTCCTGCCTCAGGGTGGCATTGAGGCTACACATTAAATTTCCTACCTGCTTCCCATCTTGTAAGCTTTATCTGTGCCATAAGACTTGTAACTATTTTTTATATTAATTATTACTCCCAAAAGTTAATTAAAGAGCTACAGCTGAGAGAAAGAAACCAACTGACTGATTGAAAGGAAGTGTTTTTAAAGTGTCTAGAGAGGAGTGCTCTAATAGAATTCAGGAATTCTTGTCTTCAAGTTTAATCTTACAATTAAATTCCTCTAGGATTCAGTCTGTATGCTTGTTATAACTATAAAAAGTTAGGGCATTTGTTTTTGCAAAATTCATTAATTCTTTACATAACTGTTTGGTGATTTAGTTTTATAAAAAATTACCAAACTTCCAAAAACATCTCATTGCTCCTATTGATGAGGTGGAACTCAAATCTGTAATATAGGATTCATTATTCATTGCATATCATGTAAAAAAAAATTAGCCTAAATAAATTAATAAGTTGACAAAGTTGAGGATTTTGATTGAGTTTTTTCTACATGTATAACTCACCTCTGCAATTGTCCATAAATAACATATGAATTGCATTTTAAAGCTCATTTGTTTATAGATACAAAACTACTACCTATGGTTTTGTAAAAAGCAGAAAGTCTACCCCCAATAGTGTAATACTTTGTATACAAAATGTAGGGTATTTAGATAAATTCTACCAAAAAGGCTTAAGTGAAGGTTTTGGCAAATAGTCATAAATTAAAAAAAAAAAAATTATTGAATGGAAAGTATGACATTTTCAAAGCATCATATGTGGATAAGTTGTGAAATCAACATAATAATAGTAAAGGTCTATATATTGCCCATTCATACAAAATCCTGACATCTAAGTTGAAGTTGATCAGTAATTCATATATCATACTGACTTTTGTGACGTAAAGACTCATGACATAGTATTACCCAATTACCTGACCTACAGCTACTTCTCTCTCTCTCAGCACAGTTTGACTCTTCACTGTCATTTGAACTGGCCACATTAACCTATCTTCAGAGAAACTCCTGGTCAGGGGGAAAAAAAAGAGAAACTTGTTTTTACATCTTGGTTGTAGCTCCAACATTAAAGGGAATAATTTGTTAGCTCCAATTTTTATAGTCTTAGTATCCTTCTGGTTTTCCTCCAACATGTTTTTAAATTTCAGTGTTAACAGTTTTAAAAGTAGATCTTGTAAAATGATAATGATTACTTTCATGTAGTTTTCTTGTTCCTTTCTTGTCTGCTTCTATCGTTTCTTTTAGGAGACCATTTCCCCCATCATTATTATACTCTGTTTTCAAGATACTTTTGTTTAATTTTCTATCAAGATCTGTATTTTTTTCTGAGAAATACTTGGGTTCAAAAGAAGGAATGATAGTGTGAAAGACTAGGGCTTAGTAGCTAATATAAATATTGACCCAAAAAAATGCTTTTCCTGAGAAGGGCAGTAGACTATAATTTGTCTTTTTTCATAAGTATGTACAGTCAGAATTATTTCCTGATGTTTTCTTAAACTATTTTTACAGTCCCAGTGGGTCTTTGTTATCTTGCTTGGAGCAGGTTAAAACATACCTGCTTACTGACGGAACATGCAAGTGTGGCTTGGAATGTCCTCTTATTCTTCCCAAGGTAACATTTCACAGTAGATCTATCAGCAGTTTTTATTTTTCAGGCATTTCAGATATTTGCTTTCCTTTGTTTGGTATTTCATTATTATATTACTTCTTCAATTATATGTATTTTAAAGTTTTTATCTAGTTACATGTCATTTACATGCAATTTTGGAGTGCTTAAAGAATACAGAAAATAGTTCAAATTAAGTTAATTTTCAAACATGACACACCTACATTTATATTGAATATCTCATTATAACATCTTTTGCATCTTTTTATTAGAGCTATACTCATTCTCAACATTTAATAATGCAATATCTTCTTGAACTGCTGTAACTGCTCAATCTACAATATTTTTAGTGCTGATGTTAATACCACTGGTGTTAAATCTTCCACAAATATTCCTAGAATCACAAAATTGAACCCTCCTAACCAAAGCATGAAACTGTTTTTACTCCTTTGCAGGTAAAAAGTTAAAAAAAGGAAATTTAAGTGATAAAATATTATTTATTATAAACATATGTCATTATTCTCTGAATGTCTATCATAGTGCTAATTTTAGAACTAAAGCTTTTTTACTTTTTACTTGTGTCTCATTTAAAAGAAAGCATTTGAAAGAGCTTACAAACATACATAGTAAATAATATTTTGAAATGATATAGCAACAGATTTTTTTAATCAATGAAAAGGTAATATAGTAATAAAGTCAAAGAAAAATTTAATATATAGTAATGTCAGCCTTTAAGGTTTTTCAGTTGTATTTCCTCTGTCATTGTAGTATTGGAACATCAGGAAATATCTAAAATTGGGACCACTGTCAGATATTATACCTTTCTGTATATTTATCTTAGCTATATTAGAATTGGAATAATTTTCACTCTTTACCCCTGAAAGCTGTGAGTTCAACCCAAGTGTTAATTAAGTTATATAAAGTTGCTTTTCTTACATTTAAAAACTTGAGAGTATTTATTCAGATTTATGGCTTAATCTCTGCACAACTTTTTTTTTTAAGAGGATCTTTTTATTTACTGTTTTTTGCAAACATAGTCTAAACAAAGGCTGTGCTTTTTCCAGGTGTTTAACTTTGACCCTGGAGCTGCTGTGAAACAGAGAACTGCAGAGGATGTTAAAGCAGATGAAGATGTCACAAAGCTATGCATACATAAAAGAAAAATCATTGCAGTGGCCACACTTCATAAAAGCATGGAAGCTCCACATCCTTCTCTGGTGCTCACCAGCCCTGGAGGAGGAACAAGTATGTAATATGGTGAAGGGGTTAGGGATTCTCTACCCCTGTTCCTCTCCTAGCAGAGGAGTCACTAGAGAGCACTTTGCCAGGCATTTTCTGGGTCCACTTTTTAAATTTGCACAAGTTTTAAAGTTATATATGTTTGATCATTTATAACAAATAGATTATCTCAGAAAAATCCCCATTAAATTGTCTCCCAAAATTTTTAATCCAAATCATCTAGTTTAACAAGCAGGTTAAATACTGATTAGCACATACAAATGCTATGCAAGTATGTAGAGCTGAGTTAACAAAGGAGAAAGTGCCACTGATTTTTAGGAAACAAATGTGACCCTTTTTCCTAGGTCTAAATTAGAATGTGTGATATCAAACCTCAAAAGCAACTAGCTAAATTGTTAAGAATTAGCTGTGTTATTATTCTTTCAGTCATTTAATAGCTGTTCATCAAACACATAAAATCACCTTGCCAGGAACTTTTTATGCCGCCCCAACACACACACACACACACACACACACACACACTTCCATTTTCTTAAAATTTCAAAGCTGCAAAAAAATTGTATTATCATTGCATATCCATGTTCCCTTCACCTAGATTTACTAATTAACATTTTGCTGTAGAAGTTGCAGATATTGTGGCAGTTAAATATTTCAACAAGTTAAATATTACAGTTAAATATTTCAACAAGGATATTCTCCTACATATACCACAGTCTATCACATTTTGGAAATTTAATACTGATATAATACTACTATCCAATATGCAGTCTATATTCAAATTTCTCCAATTTTCCTAATAATTTATTATAGCTTTTTAAAAATCCAATCTTTTTTTAACCCAGGATGCAAAAATTGTGCACAGCAATTTGTTGTTACAGTTCAGAATCCAGGCCACTTTTACTGAATGTTCATGAGTTTGGATTTGTCATTATACTCAGGTTGAACACATTTTGGTAAGAATACTGTGTCAGTGATGTTATGGCTTCATTAGGAGGCACATAATAGCTATTTATCCCACATGGATGATATTAAATTGTATTGCTTGATTGAAGTTACATTTATCCAGTTTCTCCACTGGTAAGGTACCCTTTCTCTTTATTAATATGGGATTTATACTTGAGACTAAGGAAACCTCTTTTTGTAAGGGCTAGAATGTGGATTCCCTTCAAAGTCGTACAGTCTACTTTGCAGGTGAATAGTAATTCAGAATAAAATATGACTAACTGCCAACATATTTATTTATGAAGGAGAATTGATATTCTTCTACAGAGTTTTGAAAAGTAAGGATAAGTACAATCTGTGGTGATCAAAGAAGGCTTTATGGCAGAACTAAGAATTGAACCAGCCCTGGAAAATGGTAGGGTCTAGAAATATGAGGCAAATCAGAAAACATTTGTCACAGAATGATTGTAGCATAATTAAGGGATGATGTGGAAACAGTCTACTTGAGTGGAAGTTTAAACATGTATAGGTAAATTGGAGCCAAATTATTGATAGCCATAGACACTAAGAGGAGCAATTGTGATATGATGTAGGTAATTAAAGATTCACACTTAGAACTTATATGAAGAGGGCCGGGAGAAATGAATTTGACCATTTTTAATGAAGATCTCCTTGCCAATAATCCTCCAACCTTTAAACTTTAACAGAAATGATCAGAAAAAATTGTCCCACTAAGGTATGTAAGAAAAAAATTTTTTTAGGGAATTTTCCTGTTCCTTTTAGTGAGCTGCATTTTAATTGAAAAGATATTCCAATAATTTAATGGCATGTTTAATAGTAATAAATTATTTAAGACTTGCCATTAGCCTTCATGTTGGTGTTTAAGTGTGTTTTCATGTTTGCTTATTACCTTTCACATGTGTTTATATATGCTCTATCTGCTGGTGTTCTCATACCACATTCTATCATATAGTGTTACTGCTTTATACAGAGTGAGTCTCATTGCCTTCTTAATGGCCTTAACAAAATCTTAATCTGGACCCTTTCCATACCCTATCCATACAAGTTTCATTACTGAAATTAATAATAAATACTGGAAAAGAACAGATATAAGAGGTTATCTCTCCATCCCTTTTTAAAATGGTACACTTTATTGCATTAATTATGATCTTTTACTGGCTTTTAGGTAGCATTTATTTCAATTTCTTAACTTTAAATTCTGCTGTCATAAGGCTGATATTTAAACAATTAGAAGTTAAGAATAAGCATATAGTAGTTTTCACCTTATTTTTTTTCTGTTTATTCTTTTGAAAGATCTACATAAACATACATGAAAGAACTTGATGGATACCTAGCTTTTATATTTGCCAACTCTTGTTAATACCTTACTTCCTATCTGTAACATAGCATCTATATGATTTTTGTTTGTATCAGTGTTCAGTTATTTTATTATTTTAAAGTTCTTTTTTTTTTTAAGATTTATTTTTTATTTATTTATACAAGCACTGAATACAATCAGAAGCGCAGGAGAGTGAGAGAATTCACCAGAGCCAGAGTGGGGAACAGTACAGGAAGATTGATGAAATACACTGCTAAGGGGAGCAGCGGGCGCGACAGGAGAAGTCTGCACGCCATGTGGGACCCTCGCCGGCGACCGGGGATCCAACCGGCGCTGCAGAGGCTGCGGGCAGCTTCGCAGCCCAGCGCTCAACCGCTGCACCACCAGGGGAGGCCCGGTGTTCAATTATTTTAAAGATGTTAACTATTTTTTTCCTGGATAGGGAAAAAGTCCCTTATAAACCACAGCTGCTATCTAAATTATTTGAATTGAATATAAAAATCTTAGTGTCTAAATTTTTAATCATTGCATCATAGGTAATTATATAAATACTCAAGAAGAAACATGTCAGTGGTTTTGTTATTATAGAGAACAGAGCAAATGCCTTAATATTGCTAGTGATATTAATACAGACAACTATAGTCTCACTATATGCCAAACACAGTGACCCAAATATTTTTATACATTATTTCTTTAATTACAAACTTTCAAAATATATTTTAACTATAAATCACTCTATCAAAGGATGTCTAACATGCTAGAAACAGAAAACCCATATTTATTTAAAAAAAAATATATGTTCACTGCATTCTCTTACCTCATAAACACACCCTGTCTTGACTTCTGGGTTCCCCAGATTAAGAACCACTGTCTGGGCCTCCCTGGTGGCGCAGCAGGTTGAGTGCAGCGCTGTGAAGATGCCCGCAGCCTCCATGGCGCCGGTTCGATACCCGGCCGGCCAGGGAGATTCCCATATGGCGCGGCAGACCTCTCCTGTCTCACCTGCTCCTCCCCTCAGGGAGCTCCCCTCCTTGTATTTTGGTCCTTCTGTCTGCTCTGCTCCCCACTCTGTCTCTGGTGGATTATCTCACCGTCCAGCGCCTCTGACCTGTACCCCAGTGCTTGTATAAATAAATAAATCTTAAAAAAAAAAAAAAAGAACCACTGTCTTAGAAATTGTTAGGATATGCTTTGATCTGTATACTACCTTCCAGGTCAGGAAAGTATAGTTAGCTTAAATGTACAATTTTCCATTTAAGTAAATATACCTCTGATGGCAAATAATCCAAATATACATGCTAATATGTTGTCTTAGCATAGAGATGATACCACTCTTCTCTCCTGTGCCTGAAATAAACTCATTGGCATTTTTTCATCCAGCCCAGCCAGAGCCCATCATCCTTTTCAATTCAGCTCTCTAAGCAGCCAACATCAGTTGATGGTAATTGGCATATAAAAATTATTTTCCGGGCCTCCCTGGTGGTGCAAGGGGTTAAGCACCACACTATGAAGCAATCCGCAGCCTCTGCAGCACGAGTTCGATCCCCGGCCAGCCAGCCAGAAACCCACTTGGCGAAGCAGACCTCTCCTGTCTCACCCGCTGCTCCCCTCAGCAGTGTATTTTTGTCCATCTGCCTGTACTGTCCCCCACTCTGTCTCTGGTGAATCCTCTCACCCTCTGCATCTCTGGCCCGTACCCCATCTCTTGTATGCATAAATAAATAAATCTTTAAAAAAATTATTTTCCATCCATCCCTATTTTAGAAGGTGCAACTTTATAAAATAGATATCTGTAGTGGCTAAAAAACTTAAACCTAGAATTCTGACATAATAGTGTGAAAATTCTGTATGATGGGCCAACTTGCTTTTGTTGTTCGTATTCTGTCTGATCTCCAGAAGAACTGAAAGGATTCCAAAAGCCAGGAAGGGAGCAGTGCATTCTGTATAAAGAGAATACTCTATTAGAACCTAGTACTAAAGATTTTAGCACTATAAATTTTGCATAAGAATTCTATCCTAATAAAAGAACTGCAATATTTTACCTAAGTTGGTTGATTAAGGCTGTTTTTAAAGTAATGACTGATTAAGAGCAAAGAAATTGCACGTTACAGACTTAATATGATGCTAATCATGATCGCAGTATCACTGCATTTACTGTTCTCCTCACTCTCATTATAAAAGACTCAGAATCCCACTCACTTAATTCATAAGAATTAAGACTCTTTTACTCTGGGGCCTCCCCGGTGGCGCAGCAGTTGAGCGCTGGGTTGCGAAGCTGCCCGCGGCCTCTGCGGCGCCGGTTCGATCCCCGGCTGCTTCCCGGCCACTGGAGGAGGGTCCCACATGGCGCGCAGACCTCTCCTGCCGCCCGCTGCTCCCCTCAGCAGTGTACCTCGGTCCTTCTGCCTGCTCTGCTCCCCGCTCTGGCTCTGGTGAATTCTCTCACCCTCCCACGCTTCTGACTGTACCCAGTGCATGTATAAACAAAACAAACAAACAAACAAACAAACAAAGAAAACATGCCTCTATAAAAAAAAAAATTAAAAAAAAAAAGACTCTTTTACTCTCCCAATGAAAATGTTAGAATAAGAAAGTTTCTGTAGCTGTCCTGAGGAGGTTTCAATGAGTTGACAGACCACACATAGGCTAACAAATTTTCTGATGAGAATAGCTACTCTTTTAGGTCACCTAAGAAAATATTATGCCACACAAATTATACATTTTATCATATCTGTGTTGTTGAAAAATTCAAATGAAAGACGATTATAGCAAACATCATTTCCGTCAATCTTGATTTTGCATGTTCTAAATAGTATTAGCATGGCGATGTCAGTATGTACTGATTCAGATCCCCATCCTTTCTCAACAGTTAAGAGATAACCAAGCATAACAAGCAGTTACTGAGAACCTTTGGTCAACTAAGGGAGAATAATGTGCATTTTTTAAATCATAGTTTATTGTGGCATGTGTAGTATATTTTTAATTCCATAGAGTCACAAGAGTGATTTGTAAATTTCTACTTTCCAGATGCCCCTCTCTTTCTCACTTTCTCCTTTTCCTCTTTTCCTCCCACAGCACAAAAGAATGGAGACTACTAACAAATTTTTATTCTCTCTTTCACATCAGATGCAACTCCTATAGTACCTTCCCGGGCAGCAACTCCAAGATCCATAAGAAACAAGTCTCATGAAGGAATTACAAATTCTGTAATGCCTGAATGTAAGAATCCTTTCAAGTTAATGATGGGGTCATCAAACGCCATGGGAAGGCTATATGTACAAGAATTGCCTGGAAGCCAGCAACAAGAACTCCACCCTGTCTACCCCCGGCAGAGATTGGGCAGCAGTGAACATGGGCAGAAATCTCCATTCCGTGGCAACCATGGAGGCCTGCCCAGCCCAGCATCATCAGGTTCCCAGATATATGGAGATGGCTCAATCTCTCCAAGGACTGACCCACTTGGAAGCCCTGATGTTTTCACAAGAAACAATCCTGGTTTTCATGGAGCTCCCAACTCTAGTCCTATTCACCTGAATAGGACTCCTCTTTCTCCACCTTCAGTAATGCTTCATGGTTCTCCTGTACAGTCATCCTGTGCAATGGCTGGAAGGACTAATATACCTCTTTCCCCAACATTGACTACAAAGAGTCCAGTAATGAAAAAACCATTGTGTAATTTTGCAACTAATATGGAAATACCACGAGCAATGTTCCACCACAAACCACCCCAAGGCCCACCACCCCCTCCTCCACCTTCTTGTGCTCTTCAGAAAAAGCCATTAACATCTGAGAAAGATCCACTTGGCATTCTTGACCCTATTCCTAGTAAACCGGTGAATCAGAACCCTGTTATCATTAATCCAACTAGTTTCCATTCAAATGTCCACTCTCAGGTACCTGTGATGAATGTAAGCATGCCTCCTGCTGTTGTTCCTTTGCCAAGTAATCTCCCTTTGCCAACTGTAAAACCTGGTCACATGAATCACGGGAGTCATGTACAAAGAGTTCAGCATTCAGCTTCAACCTCCCTGTCCCCTTCTCCAGTGACATCCCCAGTGCACATGATGGGGACTGGAATTGGAAGGATTGAGGCATCGCCCCAAAGATCACGCTCATCTTCCACATCATCAGATCACGGAAATTTCATGATGCCACCTCTAGGACCCCAGGCCACTTGTAGTGGTATTAAGGTTCCACCCAGGTCACCAAGGTCAACAATAGGGTCCCCAAGGCCATCAATGCCATCAAGCCCTTCTACCAAGTCCGATGGACATCATCAGTACAAGGATATCCCTAACCCATTAATTGCTGGAATGAGTAATGTACTAAATACCCCAAGCAGTGCAGCTTTTCCTACTGCATCTGCCGGAAGTGGTTCTGTAAAGAGTCAGCCTGGTTTGCTGGGAATGCCTTTAAATCAGATTTTGAACCAGCACAATGCTGCCTCCTTTCCAGCAAGTAGTTTACTCTCAGCAGCAGCCAAAGCACAGCTAGCAAATCAAACCAAACTTGCTGGTAACAACAGTAGCAGCGGTAGCAATTCTGGAGCTGTTGCTGGCAGTGGCAACACTGAAGGACATAGCACTTTAAACACCATGTTCCCTCCTACTGCCAACATGCTTCTCCCAACAGGTGAAGGGCAAAGTGGTCGAGCAGCACTAAGAGATAAGCTGATGTCTCAGCAAAAAGACTCATTGCGGAAAAGAAAACAGCCACCTACCACAGTGTTGAGTTTGCTCAGACAGTCTCAAATGGATAGTTCTGCAGTTCCTAAACCTGGACCTGACTTGCTAAGGAAGCAGGGTCAGGGCTCATTTCCCATCAGTTCAATGTCTCAGTTACTACAGTCTATGAGTTGTCAAAGCTCTCACTTGAGTAGCAATAGTACCCCGGGTTGTGGGGGCTCAAATACTGCTTTGCCTTGCTCTGCTAACCAGCTGCATTTTACAGATCCCAATATGAACTCCAGTGTTCTTCAGAATTCACTGACACAGAACATACCTTTAAGAGGGGAAGCCGTGCACTGCCACAATGCAAACACTAACTTTGTTCACAGTAACAGTCCAGTCCCAAACCACCATCTTGCAGGTTTAATAAATCAGATTCAGGCTAGCGGGAACTGTGGGATGCTCAGTCAGTCGGGCATGGCTTTAGGAAATTCATTACATCCCAATCCACCTCAGTCAAGAATATCAACGTCCTCCACTCCAGTGATACCAAACAGCATTGTTAGCAGCTATAATCAAACAAGTTCTGAAGCAGGTATGGTTTTATTAGAAAAAAGTACCCAAAGGTACTAAACTTTTCTACGTTTTTTAAAATTTGTACCAAAATATTTATTATGATAAGAAATGGTCCTTTCCCCATTGTGAAATTCTCATCATTTCTTAAGTATTTATAAATTTATTTACAGAATACTAGGGATTTGTCTATTAGAAAAAATAACAGCCAAGGAGATTCCATGTGTTTCCGTTATTCGTTGTCAATCTGTGTCATTTTGAACATTGTTCACTTTTAGTTGGTTGTAAAACCAATGGACTCTATACTACAAAAGAAGCCATAAAAGGCAGGGTTTCCTGGTTCATGAGACATGTACTTGGTCTATGCCAATATAAAAGCCGTTTCCCCCAGCTTTTGTTTGTATTCAGGTAAATGAAGCTCATCCTGGAAAACCCAAAAAGGCAAAAATAAAAGGATTTTTTTTTGTTCTTGCTGCTGACCAGAAATAGGTGAATGGATAGGAATTGGTAACTAGAAGTTGTATGAAATAGAAAGTTGTCTTCTAATGTGTTTTCTTATTCTAGTTTGCTATCCTTTATTATTATTTGTTTGAGAAAACTCAAAAATGGATATTGGCCACTCCCTTTCTAAAAAAAAAAAAAGCTACTAATTTAAGTTTTCTAATAAAAAAGGCTTGAAAACTTGATTTCCAGAATTTTTGATCTTGAAACTGTTTTACAAGTTCCTTGTAGAGCTAAACTATTATTTTTACCATTAATAGTAAGGTTTTGAACCCAAATTTATTGCATCTTTTCATTCACTATTAATGAAGGAGACCATTTTATTTAAAAATAGACACATTAGAAAGAACTGTGTTTTGTGCAATAGAGTCCTCAGACATTGTTATAAAAACTGTAAAGAAGCGCTAGAGAGGTAAATTCACTGAGACATCAGAAATTTTTGACCATGAAAACATTAGAAAGAATACCCAAAACCCAACACTAATGATTTAAGAGATTTGTGGGAAATAATGGGGAAAATAAAAGCTGATTGTAGACAAAATATTATTCAGATATGAAAACAGTGGACATTAAAAACCACATTGCTACTGGATATGAGAAAACTGCTGAAGCTTTTAATAATAAGCTATCGTGTAGATTTGTAGTCTGTATTATACCACCATGTTGGGAAAACATTATAACCTTAATGTCTTTGTTGCTGATAGTAAACTCAAGTATTTTCCTTCCTAGTGTCACTACTTCTACCTGCCATCCTCCACACTTGTGTTATGTGTTATGTTTTGATGTCAGTATTTGATGAAGAATTGTTTGTTGGCCTCTTGTGTAAAAAGAATATAAGGTTGAGAAGATAATTGAAATTATTAGTGCCTTCATGATATTCTTAGTCTAAGTAATCTGATGAAACTGTTTTTTTATCTGTTTAACAGGATCCTTATTCCAAAGGGGCTTCCAATTTTTCAATGACTCATATTCTTTTGAGATAATTTTAGAAATTCCACACAAATGAAAATTTAATCTTATGCATTTAGCAGATTAAAGTTATATTAAATCAGTAACTTTTTTAAATACATAATATTTATTAAACATAGCTTCAATCATTTACATGAGACATTTCTAGTCTCATTGTATATCTTTAAATCTTGATACCCTTTACCTCAATTTTCTTTGTTTCAGGTCTGAGTTCATATTGCAAAGTGTATGTATTTTTTAATGATGTATTTCAATTCATCTATAAAGGAAAAGACCAACATTTATTTATATTGTTTCTTCTAATTGTCAAGCTTAGACATATTTTATATAGTCTTGGACATGTATGTATCTTCTTCTTCTATGCATCTCTGTAAAACATCAGATCTAGAGTGCCAGTGCTGAGTGTCAAAACACACGGGTTGGAAATTTATTAATACAAGAAAAATATTAGCATATAAATGGCTGAAAGGGACAAAAATAAGGGTCCAGTAATAATATGGATGTGACCAATCATGTGTAAGCTAACAGAAAATACATGCATAATTTTAAAAAGTAAATAAGAAAATTTTTAAATATTAAACTTAATGAAATTAAATATTAATTACTGTATATGTGCAGCTGGTTATGAAAATGGATTAATTAATGTAACTCTTTTGATGAGCTGAATATTGAAGGGGTCTCTAATGCCATGTTTCTCCTTGATATGTAGTGAACTGTGTCAATGAATGCACTGTCATTGTAATTGCTTAGCTAATTAGTTATTTATACTGATATTTATTCATTCATCAAATACATGCCAAGGCTGAGCATTTAGGGTGGGACAACAGGACAGTCATAGCTACCCCTACAGGTAGCTACTGTATTCCTAGCATACAGTAATATAGTAGAAGAAAAACACATTCTATTTTTGAAATGCTTCTTAGAGTTATCAGTGAATACATTATGTGCCAGGTAATTTACCTATATTATTTCTAATTTGTATGGTTTCCCAAAATACAAGGTATTGTTGTCCCCATTTTATAGATGAGTAAACTGAGTCTCAGAGACCTTAAATAACTGTCCAGGATCATACATTGCTGAAATTAGGATTTAAACTCAGGTTTATCTCATTCTAAAATCCATTTTCTTCCCAGCTGCATAAATTATTCATCTGAAAAATTTAATGGTAAAAAGACTGTTTTCACTTTCAAAATCTTTAAAAACATCCAGCAGGTAATGAATTTAAAGCACATTGATGCATATTAAAGCCATGTTTATAAACTTCTGATGCACTTTTAGATAAAAGTCCACTATCTCTCTCTGGACTCTAATACAGTGACTTAAAACGTTTGTGTTAGTGTACATGATATGTTCAAAATACCAGGAGAAATTCCCTTCATTTCTGAATCATATTTGGTGATATTTATTTTAATGAATTGGTATCACCTCACTTACTCAAGTAAAAGTGGGTTACCTAGTAGGTAATGTGTCAGTAACTCTTCAAAGGAAATGACTTTGCAGGTGCTGGTCCAGAGCCCCAAGCATGAAAGCACAGTGAAGGTAAAAGAGACCCACATGTAACATAGTCCAGTACCACTGCATGGTAGTAGATCCAGACAGAACTCAAGTGTCTTCCTGCTCAATCCAATGCCATTTTTCCACTTTCCTAAGCAGCAACTGAAAAAAATGTTACATTAATACGAGAATTAAATACAGGAAATCTCTGCTCTGAAAATGCTTAATGAGATTTATTTTCAAAGACTTCTTTTAAAGAGAGTATTTCTATCATAAACAACCCAAATATTGATTTTTTAAAAAAATCTGTATCTGAATGCTGTGTGACACATTTTAAATGTGTTATAATTCAAGTGTAGGGATTGGAGGCAAAGATAGTAAAAAAAAAACAAAAAAACAAAACTTAGATATAAGATACAATGTTTCCTAAAAAAACATTTCTAAAACTTAGGAATATACAAGGTTTTATTAATTCTACTTGGTGTTTTGAAATTGCCTTTCCACTAAAGCTCTCTAAATACTTTGCACTGTAACGTTTACAGGTTTCTATTAGCTTTTTGGTTATCAAATTACAAGTAAAGTTTAATATTTTCATGTAACAGATTTAGAAACTGACCGGTAGGATACTTGGTGACATTCCTCAAGTTCTAAAGCAAAGCTCTGGTGGATCTGGCAATGAAACCCCAAAGTTCCTGATTCTCAGTCCAAACACTGAAACTAATGAAAGCAGGTATGTTCTGAAGTCCATCATTAGTGTACATTTAAAGCAACTTTCAATTTTTGGAGACAACCTTCAGTATTTAAGTGGTTTCAGCACATGTCCTGTGGTGTTTTGGTTGAGGGAGGAATCCAAAATCAAGTGCCCTTGACTTGCAAATTTCCTTAGGGCCCCGTGCCTTCCTGATCTTCTGACTGCTGCCCTCTTTCTGACCATGGAACAAAACACACATGCCAGTAACCTGGGCCTCTGCAGAGGACTTAGCCCTATCAATGTCCACATGAGAACCCATCCCTTCTGTGGCCCTGTGGTTTTTCACAATTTCCAAAGAAAAAGATTTATAATACTCTGCTAACTTAGAAAATGAACCTGACCTCCTCCAATATGATGAAGTTATTAAATATACTTTTTCACTTTAAAATGTTTTATTATATTCTCTTTTATTTCCTAATAGAAAACATTTAATCAACTCTTGTAAACACATGAAAATATAATCCTCTGAAGGGGCAGAGTTTGAGTTTATACCGGAAGAAAAAATCATCCAAACGTTTATTTGCCTTAATTTTTAAAGATAGACATTGACTAACAAGAGTAAAACTGCAAATAAATAAATGTTCATGAATATTTATGTAAATTTTTACCTCTGAAAAAGAAGGTGTTTTCTTTCAGCACAAAACACATTTGATTGAAACTTACAGGCATTGATATGGTAGGTATAAGAAAACAAAGTAGTGAGACCACAAAAGAACACTTTGGGGGAAAAACGGCAAAGTAATGAACTTGGTTTGTTTTTTGGGTTACTTTGGTTTTTTGGGTTTTTTTGTACATATTTATTCTGAGAAGATGTGAGTAAAAAAAATAAAGGGAAATTATTCCCTACACTGAAGTTACATGTGAAGAAAGATTACAGGATAAAAATGCTTAAGGGTGGATTATACTATATAAATGAACCCTCTCCAGATATGGGAAGTTTATGTAGAAATAATCTAGCCTTATATAGAGTGAAAATTGTGATTGAATTAGTAGTAGTTGCTTTGGAAACTTGTTCCATCAAAGTTTTTAAATACCTAGATTTTATTCCCCCATCTCATATATAAACCTTCTAGGTTAAAAGTTGCCCTCTGCTCTTGTTTTCTAAACAAATACCAAAGTTATATTAAATTCTCAATTGTGTGATTAAAATCTGTGTCTTTTAGTTAAATTTTTGCAGAATGAGCCATTTCTTCTTTGCTGTAAGATATTTTTACAACAGACAATGCCTTACTGTTTAAGGTTTCCTAATATCAGGGTTACACCACTTTATTTACATATTCCAGGCTTAGTGTTTTCTTATGTACAAAAGGAGTTAAAATATGTTTGACTTTAGACATCGAGTCTGTGTAATCAAAGGTGATAACAGAACTCAGAGTGGTATGACATGTTTGATGATTCAATGGCCTATCTTGTATCTTTCAAGAAATAAATTGTCCCAGTGTGCAAATTAGAAGAATTTTATTCTATTGCAATACACTAAGCTCACTTACAAAACCACTAAAAAAGCCTTCAGTTCTCTAGGAGATGCCTAAGCTATTTACTAAAATCCAGTGGTCTGAACAAATGGAAACAACTTCTAAAAATACCCAAATTCTAGGCTGTAGTGTTAACTCTACCAAATTTTAATTCATTAAAAATAATGCTTAAAATATCCCTGTGGTGTCATCAAAATAGATTTCATTTCCACATGCATGTAGTTCTAAATAAATCATAAAACCTTCTGGGAACTTACACCAAATAGTATTAATGCCAACCAAGCAAAGAGTAAAAATTATTTTCTAAGAATTATACTTCTTGTAAATTCAAGCAACTAACCTTTTCACAGATTAAAAATGGAACTAACAGAAGTCTGAAGGAGTTGCTGAGATGCTCCTGGGGTTGGAACTAGTCCAGGGAAATTTAGAATATCCAAGACCCACAGTACAAGTTTATGAGAGAGTATCCATCACAGATACCCTAGAGCAGAAGTCCTGTACAGCACAACTCCACATGGACACCTTTTACACTATATTCTGATAGATCTGCTTCCTGGAGCACAGCTCCAGACACCAACCCCTTCAGAGTTGAGCAACTCAAAGGTCTGATCCCAAAGCAGTGTTTCCCCATTTTTTTGTTTTGCTTTTTCTCACATTGAGAAAGTAACTTTCATTTCCACTCCACTAGAGATACATTTCTAATATATGACACTTAATACATATGATACACTGATACTTTCCATCCCATTCTATCCTACCCTATCTTTTTTCTGTTTTTGTAATGACAGTCATACCTACTAAATGACTTTATCACCCACTAACAGAACATGACTACTCATATATGTAAAATAATTTCCACAAAATAATACCCTAACTAAACAATGCAATTTTTCTCTTTTTATGTATCAATATATACTAGTTGGCAGATACTAAAATGATTTTGTAGCCCCCAGTAGGTCTAAATACTGTCTTAGAATATTCATGAGATAATTAAAACAGCAAGTATTTATTGAGCACCTACTTTGCACTACTAGCACTGCAAATAAAATTGTATACAATGGAAAGGTACAAATTAATCTAGAGACTCAGCTGACTCTGCTCATTAAATAAGGAGATAAAATTTCTGATTGTAACATTGATGAAACATTTTGTTACTGTAGTACATACTCAAGGAACAGAAGTCTTACCAAGGAAGAAGCTTAATCTCTTTGTCAACATGTGCTTCCTTAGAACAAATATTAAGAAAAATGTGATAACTCATTTGTAAAACAAAAACAAAAACTGTTACCTAAGTAAACAATGGAAAATTTCAAGCTCTTTTTTGTTTCATTCCAGTGGTTTTCTGCATAAATCTGTGTATTAAGAAAGGAAACAGAAATGATCAGTAGCAAAAGAAAATCACTTTCTCATTGTTGCCACAAGACTGATCCCCTGGATATAGTCATAACTTCTCAGTCAACATATTCAAAGATTCAAGCTACATCCTTTCCATTGTCCTTCCCTCTTCCCCAGCAGGTTGGCCCTTTTGAGCGTGAGGAACACTTCTCGAAACTGCCACTGAGCCCTTGCCCCTCTTTACTTCCTCCTAAGTACTTTAATTTTTGATTCACTCCCTCCTTTCTTTGTGGATAACAAAGAACCACTAGTCCCTAGTGCTTCCTCCCTGCTTCAGGTAAAGGAATGCTAGGAATTTACATAAAGATCCCAAGCACAATGACAAAGATGGATATTTTTTAAAATATTACCAAGCCATCACTAAGAATAGGAGAAATAATAATCTTGGTGGAAAATCTAGAGTTGACATAAAAGTTATCTTTCAATTTATTTATTAATCCTTTAAATACAGAAGATAGAAGTTTACTTATTTCCATAGGAAAAGTGAATTCTACTTAATGAACTCACTAGGGCATGCTATGTTCTCTTGTCTCCAGAAGCATTCAGTCTTATTAAGGGTTAACATGACTTTGCAATTAAAGTATACTTGCCACAGAAATGATAAAGGTGAAATGATGAAGTAGTAATTTTTATATGACTCCTTTCTTAAGTTCTTAATTTTTATAGGTTAAAAAATAGTAGTTGGATATATCAATTTGGAAAAACTTCTAGGATAAAGTAGTACTTATTCAAAATTAGAGACATATATCAAACTGATATAATGACATTTAAAAGGAACCTCATTGGTTCATTTGATATGACCTTTATGCCCTCTCTTTTACATATAAAAAGACATGTAAAAATATTATAACTATTTTTAAGAGCCATGTGTTTAGCATAATATGAACAATGGCTTTTCTCAAAGAATATTGGTAAGCAGGAAGAAGAGAAATAAATATAAATAGCAATTTCTTTTGAATTTCTTTTTATGAGGCAGAGAAAACATCTCAAGAATGAAATTTGTAATTAGAACATCCTTTGAAAACCCTTTAAAAATTTTACCGATGCTATTTCTATGTATGCTCACATACACATGTCACGTCATAGAGTAAATGTATGTGCAAAGAGCACTCCTCACATCAAGAAATCAGTTCTATACAAGCCACTATTGTTGTTTCCTCATTGTACAAGACTTTCACTTTCTAACTGGATGTCTAAGTATGTGATCTCATGCCAGAAAAGTTTATTTGGGTGACTTTCTAGTCATCTACTCTTTGAAAGCAAAAGAGACTATGAGAATAGAAATTAAGCCAATTCATGGTGCTGCTGGGTGGTGTAAAATAATCATTTTTTTCCAACTAAAGGACTTCTTCAACTTACTTAGACTCCCATCTGCTTTTTGGTGATCTAAGTGCTAAATCTCCAGTGAATAGCTTGCTTTAAAAAAGAAAGGGGAAAAAAAAAACCACTAAGCATCCATCCCTTTCATTAGATTAAGCACAAAACATCTTGCCTAAAAAAATATTGGCTTCAAGGAAACGTTTTCCTCCACATGCTTCAATACACTATAAGGTTTTTATGCAGAACTGTGAAAGAGGTTCATAAGACAATGTCTATTCAAGATTAAGTGGCTCAGAAATAAGTGATCTCCAGTTGCCATCTAGCTATGATTTTTCATTAATACAAATTCAGTTATTTCTTTGAATGACCCCAAGCATTAGTGAGTGACTATGCATTCAGAGTACTTTAAGATGAACCTCTTACTCTGTAAGGTGACTCTAATTCCTTGGAACACCTAGGACTTTTCAAAAGTAACTTGTCATCTTCCAGTTTTTTTCTTACCCCTGACATTGGCCCAAAATGGAGAGTCAGTTTTTCCTGTTTGTATTATTTCTTAGTCAGCTTTCACTTTCTCCAAATACATATGATAGTCTCCCCCTTTCTCCATGATACACATGCTCACACTCAAAGAATCAAGTTACTTGATTCATAGAAAGAGAGTGCCAGTTTTATGAACTTCTTAATAGACTCTTTCAACCAACATTTTTCTGAATGCCAGCGATATGTTAGAGGCTGTTTTAGGTCTTAGAAATACAGAAGGAAATAATCTTTTCCCTTAAGAGTTTAGAAAGATGATTTCAAATGTCTTCACTTCTTGTCTAAGGCAGCAGGTTTAACCATGTAGGAAGGCCAGGATGTGTGATAAAGAAACAAGATATTTTCAGTCATATTTCTTGATTCTGAGAATACACAGAACTCTATTACACTTTATTATCTCCTTGTCTTTTTTAAATTAGTTTGTTTCCACTTAGAATTCCTTTCTATGTCTTTTTCATTCTCAAATCCCAGATCAAATGTTACCAATTGCATAATTTCCCTGACACCTTCAGTTTCATTGTCCCCTTGTTGTAACTCTTAGCATATTGTGTTGTTAATACACTAACTACATGAAAAGAGCTTAAAACTTTCCTGGCTCATAATAAGCTCTCAATAAATGTATATTTAAGAGAGGAAAAGGAGATTAGAAGAGCTGTTGTTTCACTTTGCCTAAGCTCTGAGTTTGTTTTGTTTTTTGTATCTATTTCTATCCTTTTGTCTAGCAGAGGATGCCTGCTTGTTGAATTTATTTTTTGAAAATTAGAGAGAAAAAAATAGATACTGATCGTGTTACCCTTAACACGCTTGTGGTATTCACAACATCTTGTTTGTAACACAAAAATATACCCACAGTAGCTACATTTTCTTTTTTTTTAACTTTTTTAAATATATATTTTACATCGTTCTTCATTTTTTTGCAATGTATGCTTTCTCATCTCAGTTATAGTCCCTGTGAAATTCCCACCACCAACTCACCCGTGCACCATCACCATAGTTCCTTGGGCTCTTTCCACGCCTGTTTGATCCTACTCCCTTCTGCCCCCTGCAGATTGTCTCTGGTTTATTGTTGCCTGTATCTTCTTTTGTATCATTCCTCAGGAATATTTAAATGGAGAGAACTTGTAGAATAATGTTGCCAAACAGCTACTGCCTTATATCCTAAATATGAATGCATCTCTCTTACAAAATAGAGATTAAAAAAATAAATAACCTGTAGGGAAACCCTTCATTTGCAAAATCATGTACATGCTAGAGAATTTTGAAAATGTGTTCTGACTGTGGCTAGAGGCATGGTGATCTGTACATTTAATTATGTCACCCATTATTTAACACATAGGGAAAAAAGGCCCAAAGAGTAAATAAGACTTTTTATTAGCTTGTTTTAAAAGACAGTTTCCAAATGCAAATGAAACACAGTATCTATAGAAACAGCAGCAAGATTTAAGAAGCAATGAAATGTTTAGGGTATTCATGTTTTATTACAAATCCAAATTAATATTTAAAGAAGTATATGCCATATGCCTACTTCAGCAATTGGTATGTCTTCTTACCCTAGTCTTATGAGCATAGTCATTATTTCATGCTAATATTTCATAAATATTTATAATTTTCAAAATGGGTTTTTAGAAAAAAAAATCTCATTCTTTAAATGAAACACTGAGAATTTTAAATTAAACGCAGACCATGACAGCTGGGGAAAATTGCAGGCTTGCTATTGAGTCTTTCTAGAAGGTATGTTGGATGTGTTAAATTTAAATTTACTACCATTATTCTATCACGGCTACTAACTACAACTACTAATGATCATAATGTTCACAGTGATAACTGCCTATATTTATACAGACTTTTACACAAGTATTTACCTATTTTTGATTCTCATGACAGTCATGCCAATGATGGAATTTTTCCTAAGGAAAAAATTCCTAGAGAAGAAAGCATCATGTGCAGAAAGATGTTCATTCTTGTGTTATGTATAATGATGAAAAGTCAAAATATAAATGTCAAATTTTATCAGAATGGCCCCTTAAATTAATACAAAGTCCATCTATCAAAAAGGAAAAATTCTTTTGTTCTGTAAGGAAAAAACAGTAAGAATAAAACTTACACTTGCACAACTATAGTAACTATGGAAATATGTCTTTGTACTTGGGTAAGGCCTCAATAGTTATGTGGACAAATGTTAACTTTGTTATGATGGGTGACATAGTAGCAGTGTTTGAATTATTTTTGATTTTCAGTAAAATTGGTATTGTTCATTATACCATATACATTTTTGATAATTCACTATAAAATTAAATGCATATGCTTATAATAAAAATAATTGCTAAATGTATGTATTTCATAAAGCAGTGCATCTCCTTAGGGGAAGAGTTTTGCACAAATTGATTATAGACTCCTTTTCAAGGGAATGTGATTCTTGCCATCCCCACACCACCCTTTTTGCATTTGGGTCACCAGGGGTGATTTCAAAGAATACCACTACCTAAGCTGTACCCCAAGAAATGGTTTTCAACTGGCCTGCAATAGGGTCCAGACTTTGGTGTTTTGATTTTTTTTAAGTTCTCCAGATAATTCTATTGTACAACTTGGATTGAGAAAAACAAAAGCAATTATAATAAATGAGTGAATAACATTATAATAGCAATTATAGTAACAACTGAATTTTATATTTTTAATTATTAAATTAGCTGAATTTTCATGTCTAGCATAAGACTTTCAAGAAAAAGCATGCTACTTGAGTGAAAACTGATGTGATTCAAGAACTCATTAGTGCAAAGTATCTTTATGCTATCAGAGTGATAGACTTTAAAATAATGGTAAAACACAGTGTTGGTAGCAAAATAAATACTGTCATAACACTTTATAGAAATGTAAATTGAATATATGATCAACTTCCCTGGACAGTACATATCCCAAACTTTTAAAATATGAAATTCCTTTTGTCCATGGAATTCTACTTTTAAGGGTTTGTCCTTAGAAAATAATTGAGCAAATTGGCAAAGTTACATTAATAAGAAAGTTTACCTTAGGGTTGCTTACAGTAGTAAAAATCATAGACAATCAAAATATCCATGACTGTGTATTGATTTAATTATGGTCTATCATGCATGATACTAGTAAAACAGTTCTAGAGTTAACATTAGTTAACATGGAATAATACAATAATATTGATAAAGGAGAAAAGTTATATAACAGCATAATTTGGTTTTGTTTAAAAATGTATTCATTTTTAAAAATTGTATATAGATACACACACACACACACACACACACAAATATGCATATGCGTCTCTATACAGATGGGAAAGCCCAGAAAACTATACACCAAAATATTAATGTTTGTTATCTCCATAGGTCCTCTTTGTTTTCTGTTTTACATCTTCAAGAACATTAAAGTTTATTCCCACTAAAAATATGTACTAGTCTTATAAAGACCAAAAACTTCTTTAATGAAAAAATCACAGTTTGAAAAAATGAAGGCTTGTTCCTTTATCTTCCAAACTGAATGAACTACAACAAAGAGTCCCTAATCCTCACTTTTTCTAACTGTAAATAGCAAGTTACTTGATAGTTACAGCTATTTCCTAATATGCTACACTTACACAATATATTTCTTTTCAAAGTAGGTTAGGAAGTATGAAGTGAAATTTAAATTTTATTCGCAAATGTCAAATCATCTCTGATTACAATTTTAATCTGATTAAAATCAACAAAGGGGACATGTAATGAATTAATTGAAATGTAACTCGATGTATTTTTATAGGGTTGTCTTCCTTAACATCCATAATTAATAAGTGTCTCTTTTTCTTCGTTTTAGGCGGCTCGGGACCATCATCTTCCATAGTCATAGCCGGCACCAACCACCCTGCCATCACAAAGACAACATCTGTCCTTCAAGACGGTGTCATAGTCGCCACCGCAGCTGGAAACCCACTGCAGAGTCAGCTGCCCATTGGGAGTGATTTTCCTTTTGTTGGCCAGGAGCACGCACTTCATTTTCCATCCAACAGCACTTCAAACAACCATCTTCCACACCCCTTGAACCCCAGCCTCCTCAGTTCTCTACCTATCTCTTTGCCAGTGAATCAACAGCATCTCCTAAACCAGAATCTATTAAATATCCTCCAGCCTTCAGCAGGAGAAGGCAAGTCTGAGATCAACCTCCACCCTTTAGGTTTTCTCAACCCAAATGTAAACGCTGCTTTAGCTTTTCTCTCCAGTGACATGGATGGGCAGGTATTGCAGCCTGTTCACTTTCAGCTCTTAGCAGCCCTGCTTCAGAACCAAGCCCAAGCAGCTGCCATGCTTCCCCTGCCATCTTTCAATCTGACCATCTCAGATCTTTTGCAACAGCAAAATACCCCTTTACCCTCATTAACACAGATGACAGCCCCACCAGACCATTTGCCAAGCAATCAGTCAGAGAACAGTCGAGCTGAGACCCTTTTAACCAACCCCCTGGGGAACCCTATACCAAGCTTTGCAGGCAGTGACACTACTTTTAACCCCCTGTTCCTCCCAGCTGTCACTGGGGCCTCAGGATTAATGGCCTTGAATCCCCAGCTGTTGGGAGGTGTCCTGAACTCGGCATCGGCCAACACCGCTAATCATCCAGAGGTTTCCATAGCAACTTCCTCCCAGGCAACCACTACCACAACCACTACATCATCAGCAGTGGCAGCACTGACTGTCTCAACACTTGGTGGGACAGCAGTGGTGTCAATGGCAGAAACATTGCTGAATATATCTAATAATGCTGGGAATACACCTGGTCCAGCTAAACTCAACAGTAACTCTGTGGTGCCACAGCTACTTAACCCTCTACTGGGGACAGGTCTGCTTGGTAAGTTAAATTTTTTCACAGATTTTTACAAAAGAAACGTTTTTCTAATTCTACTTTCTTTTTAAAAACTCCATTTTGTCACACTATTTTTAAAAATGTTTTTGTTATGTCACAGTTGCTTAAGGAACTAAATATAACAACACCCACACACACCCATAGTTATACAAACATGAAAAGGACTTTTTCCTTTGCCCCTGTTCTAGCAATACTAAGTATCTGCTTTCTCTTACCTTCTAATTCTGATGCCACCTAAACTTAACCTACCCATCATTCTCTTAAGCCGAGTCTTATTTCTCCAATAATAAAGCACAGGCACATCTTTAAAATAACTTTCACTTGAATTTTAGTTGGTGTGGCATCACAGGGTTAGTATGAGCAGCTGCACTGTGGATGGAAACAGTTCGAGGAAGTGTGTTTTTCCAGGTGATCCCTTAATAAACAAAACTAAATGCTTATCCAGCAAAATAAGAAACAAGGCATAAAAACATTCAGAGTTAAAGGGCCAAGTTCAAGGAGACAGACCCAATAGCAACTGCTAGATTTCCTTAGTATTACTCTTTATTAACTTGTGACTTGAAATCTTCATGGAGACTACCCAATCACAAAAAAGTTAGAAATAATGTCATGTATAATTGACTGACTGATGGAGGTAAATATCATATAAAGTACAGAGATGTGTCCATAATGTCTGGAAATATCGATATATATGTGTGATATTATTGAGATATGTCAATTTTTTTAAGAATATAATGTTTCCAGATTTTTATGGATATCTTTATAATGTAGTATAATTAGTTCTATTTTCCACTGAATTCAGAAGAGTTAAATAATCTAAACATCATTACAGATGTACATGTTTCAAGTTGCAGAACAATTTATATATTCTCAGGATAGTTTTTTTTAAATTAACTTAATTTTAATTTAAATTTAGTTATTACTCCTATCTGATTATACAGTGTTTAGTTTTAATGATTATGCCAATTAATTGTTTTGATTTCTTTACAATTTTAATTTTAGGTGACCAACTTTTCACTTAAAAACAAAATACTTACTTCTAGCACAAATCAAGTTTCATTTGGTGGTATTTATAGATTATTGTGACTTGAGAGCAAAAGTTTGTAATTAAGGCCTGTCCACAGAACCGCTTAGCTTAATCATGTGGTCAAATACTTTGATAAAATTTTATCAATCAACCTTTACTTGTAGGTGCTCTAATAAAAAGAGTTTTAAGGAAATATATGACATTGAATCTAAGGATTGGCTAGTGGATAGAGCAAAGACAAAGTATCTTTCCAAGACATAAAATCATAAAAGTTAATGATGAAAGACAAAATTAAATAATAAAACTACTCTCTCCTTACCAGTTAGTAAGACTTTGAAGAGAAAAAGAGAAAAAATTACCTTGTAAGTATAGTTTTTAGTTTTTGTTTCAGGAATCCTTAGGTACAAAGATAGGCATAGGATCTCCAAAGAATCACATTGACTTACATTTTATGTTTTTCAAACTATAGGTGACATGTCCTCAATAAACAATACTTTGAATAACCATCAACTGACACATCTACAGTCGCTGTTAAACAACAATCAGATGTTTCCTCCAAATCAGCAACAACAGCAACTTCTTCAGGGGTACCAGAATCTCCAGGCATTTCAAGGACAGTCCACAATTCCTTGCCCAGCTAACAATAACCCCATGGCTTGTCTGTTTCAGAACTTTCAGGTACTCCCCTTTCCTCAGTTACTTTAGTGGAAAACAATGTCTAGATTTATTTAAGCATTTCATTTGAGGGAAGAGGCAAAAAGGGAGTTATGTACTGTTTTACCTTTGCTTACTGTTATTTCTCAATAGTGAATATTGTTAAAATATTCCATTATTTTTTGTGAGTTTATTTCATCTTGCTAAAGAATCTCAGTGGTTTTTCTGGAGCTGTTAGTAAGAGCTGATCACATCCCCCCGCCCCCCCACCCCTTTTAAATACTTTGGCAGTTTCCCATTGCTCTCATGACTAAAGTCTACATCCTTAACCTGCCTAGCCTGCCTTGTTCTCCAGCCCCAGTTCTTACAGCCCTCTCTTGGATTCAGACATATAGTCTACAAACTGATTAAGTTCTGAGAGAGTAACGTGAAATGAATATAGGAAGTTAGAAATATATATGTGAATAAATACGTTTATAAGAATATAAGAATATGGGCCTCCCTGGTGGTGCAGAGGTTGAGCTCTGGGTTGCGAAGCTGCCCGCAGCCTCTGCGGCGCCGGTTCGATCCCAGGCTGCTCCCCGGCCACCAGAGGAGGGTCCCACATGGCGCGCAGACCTCCCCTGCCGCCCGCTGCTCCCCTCAGCAGTGTACTTCAGTCCTTCTGTCTGTTCTGTTCCCTGCTCTGGCTCTGGTGAATTCTCTCACCCTACCGCGCTTCTGACTATACCCAGTGCATGTATAAACAAACAAACAAACAAACAAATAAATAAATAAACATGCCTCTATTAAAAAAAAAGAATATAAGAATATATTCTTATATATAAAGTTTTTTAAATAAATAAAATATATTTTCAAATAAATATAAGAAGTTTTTCAAAAATAATCCTGGGTTAGGGAATGTTCTATTAGCAAGACACAAAACAGTAAGTCAAAAAGTAAAAAACTTGAATACATAAGACCTATAAATCTCTGTTTTATCAAACAAAGATTCTAAACAAAGTTAAAGTGGCAACCTGGCAGAAAATACTTGCATACTACATAATGATTGACATCCATAATATAAAAAGAGCTCCTATAAACCAGGAGGACAAAAGATGATTGATTTGAAAAATGAGCAATAAATATAAACAAATAATTCAATGAAAGTAATAAATTATTAATAAACATATGAAAAGAATAATCAGAGTTATACAAGTTATGATATTGTATGTTTATCAGATT
This sequence comes from Talpa europaea, assembly GCF_964194135.1. Classification (NCBI taxonomy): domain Eukaryota; kingdom Metazoa; phylum Chordata; class Mammalia; order Eulipotyphla; family Talpidae; genus Talpa; species Talpa europaea. Next base: position 91,168,049 of record NC_140073.1, read on the forward strand.
GATTGATTATATCCCTTGCTGACAAGGATATGGAGAAATGGGTTCTTTTAGATAATATTCTTGGTCTGTTTATATGCTGGTAAATTCCTTTTTCAGGCTAATTTGGCAGTTTATCAGTGTTTTTTTTAATATATGTAAACCCTGATGGCAGTTCAACTTCTATGCATCTATTTTAAAGGAATCTTCATGTGTGAACAAAAGGACACATATCAGAATATTCATTGCAACCTAATGTATACTGTTAAAAATAGAAACTAAGCATCCATCAATAAGGAAATAGATATGTTATGGTATATCCACTTACCTAGTAAAAATATTTTCTAGCAAAAAAATTAGGTAGAACTATATGATCTTATTTAGAAAGATGAACTCTATTTTCTCTGTTAAGTAAGATGATATACTAAGAGTAATATAATTGGCTTGGTGGAGCAGTTGGCTTGAAGAAGTGGATGAAGATTTAAATAGTTGAGGATCACAGAATTGATGGGAATAATAAAGTCCCAGCAACGTCTTAAAAGTCTTAAGTTCCAATACCATTCAATCATCCTTATATAGATATGGCAGGTAGTTGAACTGATGCAAGATTGAGATTTTATCTGGTAGGTGTAGACAAGAGGATAATGGCAAGAGAATAGTTAATGTGCTGATGGGCCAAGGTCCAAGAAGAAGTGAAGACAGGAAGAGAGTAATTGGTGGGAAAATTCTAAGTATCAAGGTCTGGAGCAATAATTCTTAGAGGAGGTTGATGAAATTAGAACAACCTTGGGTTTTTTTTCAAACTATACTCATCTTTCCTGTCCTGAGCATTGGTATTCCACCTCAGTGGGCATCCCTTCCCTCCCCTTCTTCACAATTGAGAATCTCTTCTGGATAGAGAACCATCGTCACTATTGACAGCTTGGAAGTGTCCCTCCACTGGAAGGCTGGCAAGGTTGAAAAGGGGGGTGTTCTTTTTGAAGACCTGAAAAACGTAGTGTCATATCAGAAATATATTATTGTTAAGGAGTGTGTGTATGTATGTATCTTGTTTTGTTTTATCTGATAATGCATTCGGTAGCAATTAGAAATCATTTTCAAAATCTGGTCCCTTTTGCAATTTAAGCAGTACTAGTGACTGACTTGTTCCTCCCTTTAAGTCTCAAGTTGCAAAACTGTAATACTACTATGTGGATTCATTACATGAAAACATTTTATATTCAACCTTTTCAATCTTAATTTTTCTAAAGCATGGTTAGTAATGGTGGTTTAAAAAAATATTGAATAATTTCAGCCAAAGAAACAGTACCCAAATATAATCAAGACGTGAGCTTTTTTCAATAGAGACTTTTTATTTCATTTTTGAATCTTGTTCTTTCATGATATTCCCTTCCTTGTTAGATTTGTTTGTCTTTTAGTAAATCTTAACATTATGGCCTTTCTTTAAAAAGTGATTTAAAAAATGTTTAAAATGTTTCTGTCTCACACTACTTCTTGTGTATTTCTTTAAGGTGAGAATGCAGGAAGATGCAGCTCTCCTAAACAAAAGAATAAGCACTCAACCAGGGCTCACAGCACTTCCTGAGAATCCAAACACTACACTTCCACCTTTCCAAGATGCATCTTGTGAGTTGCAACCTAGGATTGACCCATCCCTTGGCCAGCAGGTGAAAGATGGCCTCATTATGGGTGGCCAAGGCGATGCTTCTGTAGATGCCATTTACAAAGCAGTCGTTGATGCAGCCAGCAAAGGAATGCAGGTGGTCATTACCACTGCAGTCAACAGTACAACTCAGATCAGCCCCATTCCAGCTCTGAGTGCCATGAGTGCCTTCACTGCCTCGATTGGCGACCCATTAAGTCTCCCCAGTGCTGTCAGTGCGGTCATTCATGGACGAAACATGGGCATTGTCGATCATGATAGCAGGCTGAGGAATGCAAGAGGGGCTCGGCTGCCCAGGAGCCTGGACCATGGGAAAAACCCCAATGAAGGAGATGGGTTTGAATATTTCAAGTCAGCAAGTTGTCACACATCCAAAAAACAGTGGGATGGGGAGCAAAGCCCTGGAGGGGAGCGAAACAGGTGGAAGTGTGAGGAATTTTTAGACCATCCAGGCCATATCCACAGTAGTCCTTGTAACGAAAGGCCCAACAATGTCTCTACACTGCCATTTCTGCCTGGGGAACAGCACCCAATGCTGTTACCGCCAAGAAACTGTCAAGGGGATAAAATTCTGGAGGAAAATTTCAGGTATAATAATTACAAAAGAACTATGATGAGTTTTAAGGAGAGACTAGAGAACACTGTGGAACGATGTGCACATATTAATGGGAACAGACCTCTACAGAGTCGGGGATTTGGAGAATTGTTGAGCACCACAAAGCAAGACCTAGTCCTAGAGGAGCAGTCTCCAAGTTCCTCAAATAGTTTGGAAAGTTCTCTGGTCAAAGACTACATCCATTACAATGGAGACTTTAATGCCAAAGGCATTAATGGGTGTGTGCCTAGCCCTTCAGACGCTAAAAGTATTAGTAGTGAAGAAGACCTAAGGAATCCAGACTCCCCCTCTTCAAATGAATTGATACATTATAGGCCAAGGACGTTCAATGTTGGCGACTTGGTCTGGGGCCAAATCAAAGGACTGACGTCCTGGCCTGGAAAATTAGTAAGAGAAGACGACGTTCACAATTCATGTCAACAAAGCCCCGAGGAAGGGAAGGTATACCAATCTTTATCCATTGTCAAATACTAACCTTTGTTCAGGTATCAATTATTCTTTTTTGTTATCATCACTTTGGATTCTTTGGATTTGAAATTAGGATTCTTCATGACTCAGTGAGGTCTCACAGACTTCTGGAGCACAACATGAAGAGGGGATGGTTGTAGTCACCAAAATTTCATATCATCAAGGGGTGAGTTGTGAAGCATTTGTAGGACTCAGGGGGGACTTTAACCTAGGACCCAGATCTCCAGCGTTTTGTTAATATTGCCTTCATTCCCTGCATTTACCTAATTCTTCATTCCGTGCACAGAGGATGAAGGCAAGTAGCAATGACTGGGTATAAAATCTGGTGGCTGTTGGAGTCCAGGAGTGTGGCAGAGGTAGGCGCCCTCCCAGGAGACAGGAAGTGCCAGGGACAGCCTGTCCTCCGTGTGCTTGCCTGTGACATGTAAAGCTGGGGCGAGGGTGCCTTTGCAGCCATTTCTGGAAGCAGCAGGTAATGTCTGAGTTCAGAATGGTGTCTCCTTTCAGGAAAAGTTCTGAGCCTTTATAACATATGGAAATGTTTAACCTCATAGTCTGGTTCTACTTAACACAGTCTGATCATATAAATTAAATGAAAACTTCTCCATGAAACTACCATTTAATTTAGCAGAAATTAGTAGGGGTCTTCTGGGCTTTTTTCCCCCTCACAATTGATGGAATTGGCTCTCTAGGCAAGACATATGCAGAATGTTTAAAGTAGATAGAAAAATTTATATCTCACCAGGAGGAGATAATTATGCACATTCCTCACACATGATGAAGAAACATATAATTTTTCATCTCCTTAGGAAATGAAAAGTATTCTTACAGATATGTAGTGTTCTCTTAAAGAGTATATTGTCTAGAACTATTTCAACTCTGCTCAAACCTCCACTGGCACTTAGGTTTAATGGCAGGAAACCAAAAGCATTTTTGCCAGCACAATAAAAGGATTGTCTTTCTCCAAATGACCAGGAGGTCCTTAAAACCCGTTGCTTATAATGCCTAATATATACTTGTCAGGATACACTCTCGGTATAATGCTTCTACTTTTGATAAGAAAATGAATTCCATACTTCTGTTCAAGAAACATTTTATTCTCTATACTCTCTGAGACCAGACAAACATTCTTTGGGTTGATAAACCTAAATATTTTTGACAGTTCATTCAAAAAGTAATTAGAAACAGCAAGATTGAGCTTTTAGGATATAAATGGGACTGCTACAAATACAAGATGCAGGCATTGAAATGTTTCTGCAATCTCTGTGCAGATGAAACCAAGTATTTTTTATGTGCCATTTTACAAAAACTTAACTAAAGAAAAGATTGTGGCCTCCCTTTCCTGGAAACATTCATTCATTCAAATGCCTTGTCTAAATATCTTTTTACGTCCTCAGGAGAATAAAGGCATGCACTTTTAACACATTTCACATTAAACAATAGTCCTGCTCTTCTGATTAGTTTGTATTCTTAAATTCCTGAGATTAAGTTACTCACTGATGTTTAAGGAGATGCCCTTAAAAAAATTTTTATCTAAGAGTATAAGAAACATTTATTTTGCTTCATTTAAATAACTGGCTTTCATTCATTATAAAATCATAATAAATGTTTCCAAAATCCAGATTCTTCCTTATTATAAACAGTAGATGAATTTCTAGTAGGAAACATAAAATTGTTTCAGTCAATTCAAATAGTCCTCCTCTCAATGACTGACGGTGTAATTTAGCATTCTCAAAACCTCAATATCAAGACACACTAAAATTATTTTTAGTAATTCAGAAAAAAATAATTTAAAGCACACATTTAGAGATGAAAAATGGAAAACATAATAAAATATTAATGGTAACACATGAAATATTCATCTGTCATTAAAAAGCAAGGTATAACAGCCTTAAGAGCTCTAGGGTACTTACCATTTTTTAAAAACTCTGTTTTTTTTCCAGAACCTACTCACTTTTACACATAAAAACAAAAAACAAAGTACTAGTTCACAAGTGCTCTTTTTTCTCTTATGGTTCACATATCAAGGGATGGGCTTCCTCATACCTTATTTAATGGTGTCCAGTAAAACAAACAGTGTACTCAGTTTCTAACACCAGGAAAAGTGAATTTCAAACACAGGTCTGTCTGTCTTTTGGCCAAATGGCCTTTCCCTTATGTCTTGGGATCCTGGTTCATCAAGAACTTATTTAGCCAAGTTCAATATCTGTATAAGACAAGAATGATCTTTCTGAGAAAGAGTTCCAGTAAAACACTTTTTAGATTTGTTCTCTTATTCAAGTGAACCAATTATAATGTAAATTTTACTTACATAGAAACCCTTAGTCCTCGACAATGTTGGGGAAATAGTTTTATGCAATAATAATCAGACATCTGCTTTTTGAAAAGGAAAGCAGTGCATTAGGTACCATGGCAATGCCTGACATTTTGATAAAGCCAATAGAGAAAAATAGAGACTGACTCCATAAACAGTTTATTATATAAAATCTTACTTATTCCACCTTGCTAATGTGGAGTGTGTGACTATTTCCACTAGTGATTAATTTGCAGTATCTCAAATAAAAGACTTGCTACACAACATTTTTTTATTATATTAAACTCTTAGTTTCTCAGTTTTTCATTCTATTTCTATGTCCAAGTAAAATAATCCAAAATCCTGTCAGTTCCCTCCCACCAGATAAAATCTATGTTAACTGAAATTTTAGAATAGATTATTAGCTTGTCTTTCCCCTTCCCCTACGTCCTACAAACCTATCATTTATTTTCTGTTATGACCTTGATTCTCAGCAAGCCACTTCAAGTTCTCTTTGGAAGCAGATATAGTAGGGGGGAAATGATTAGTTAACAGGATTGCAGGTTATTAATTCAAAGCAAGCTGGATGCCTCTTGCATTTTTCAGTTGAATGAGCAGCTACTACGATGAGAGGTCAATGATGTAATCAGAGCACTGATACCTGCCAATAACTGAGATCTCCGTGATATTCATAAGTTGATACTTTAACTGATTATGTTTGTCGTGATAGTAAATTTATGATCTTAAAAAGGCATTTTTAAATGTTTGGTAGAGTATTAAATGTCGCAAAATTACTAAATGCATTAGAAGTGTTTTTCAGTTTCTGAGATTATTTCCTATAAGGTTTGGTTTCTAAATATCAAATAATGTAACACAGTCTACAGAGAACTAGAAAGCAGGGTATGGCAGAAAGAGGAGTGGGCTTTGGGCATTCTAACATGAAATCAAGCTCACCTCTTCCAGTTACCTAAATAGTCCTTGGTAGGTATATTAATATCCCAGAACTGCAGTTTCCTTACCTTTCAAGTGGGAATGTAAATTTCTGCTCAGAATGATGTTCCAAGAGTTAAATGAGACCATACATAGATTATCTTTTAGTTGTGCAAGTTTCAAGGTAAGCTATGAACCTTTTATCGTTTCAGGTTGAGTAACCAAGACTAAGACATCAGAGCTGTGCTCCAGTATCTAGTCATGACCAGAAAGTTCCATGGCCAGATCTTGGCACAGTATTAGGAATTTCTTGGAAAGGAAAATACTGACATTACACCTATAGACTGTAATGGGTAAGGGTAACCATTGAAAGCCTCTCTAACTATTAGGGAAAACATCTTTATATATTCCCAATAATTTTTTAAAAATAGGAAAAATTATTTTTTTTATTTATTTTGTAATAATCATCTGTCATCTTTGATCTTACAATAATAATTAGCCTAAAAGGGTTGCCCCTCAAGTAGTAATCAACAACTAAAATCCTTATTTTTTTCTGAGTAGATCACTTTTACTCTTCTGAGTAGTATCCCATTGGCCTTCATATTTCATTGCTCTTACATTTGATGTATATATTCTGACTTAAGCCAAATTTGAAAAGATGTATTTCTAGATTGGCACCATAATGTTTCTTTTCAATGAAACATTTGTTATCTTTGGACAGTTAGAGACATCTCATGATTACCCAGAAAAGCTCTACATTTCGGTACAGCACCATCTGATTAAATGAAAACATGTTTTTAAAAGCAGTGAGTAGAGTGTTTCCTCTTTAGACTTACACTTTGACTTTTTCCATACAATTATAAAAATTGTTCTATGGATAGTTAGTCAAACCAGGCAAAAGTCATCAATATTAAAACTATAACCAAATGTATTTTGGAACAATACATTTCTCGATGTCAGCTCAGCATCACACACAAGCGCATTTTGACAGTGTGGGGCATGACCAGAGACAGCTTACAGCACATTCCAGGGATGTGTAACTTAAGTTATTGAACCTAGGATTCAAATTTGGGAAGTAAACTCTCCTGTGATGTTTAAACATTTTACTTTGAAGAACATTCTTTCTGTGTTAGATTATCAGTGTTAGCCGTTTGTGTTCTTCAGTAATATGATTCTTGTTTTAAAGTGTTTTCTGTGCATTTTCTCTGCCTTATATATTTTCTTAACCTATGTTGGAAGTGAATTTCTTCTCTTTACTCAATCAGAATCAGGAAGAGTTAGCTGCATTTTAGAAGAAAGCAAAATAGTGTTTGAAGAGTTATAAAAAGATGAAGCCCAGGCTAATAAAGACTGTGACTGATCAAAATTTGAAAGCCAATAAATATGAAGAACTAGGTAATACCAGAAATGTACTAGAAAAAAAAACTAAATTAAGTAAAAATCCTAGGGCAGAACTGTAAACTTTGCTATAATGAATTATGGGATATTGTGGACATTTTTTTTTTCCCCCTGAGCCAGATTAAAGAGGAAAAGGAGGCTGTCGTGTCAGGAAGCCTATGGAACAGGATTTCTGTGATCAGGGCAGACAGGGTAAAGGAGAGTCCTGGAGCCCTCGGTGGCTTACTCAGGCTTTTATTGAGCTTTTACAAGTAGTGTGGCAAACAGGTACATGGCAGGCAGGGGTGCCGGGGGTGCCAAGAGGCCAGTAAGCCTCCATGCCCCCAGCAAGTCTTCACTCTGGGCTTCCCTGGCCTTCTTTCTCCCCTTCTCACTCCTGCCTCTTCTCTGCTTCTTTCTCCTGCCTCCTCTCCTGCTTCTCTTGGCCAATGTATCAATACTAAGTCTTGGCCCATAGACGTCAACAACACAGCTTACAACAATGTAACAACTGTGGGTACCCCATCAGGCAGGGCAATCCTATTGGTGGGAGGACAGAAAAGCCTGAAAACCAGGGGCCTATCTTCATCCACACAGATAACAGAACCACACATAGTTCTTGAGCTTGTCAATAGTTTCCATATAAGTCGTAGCAAATGGAATCTCAAATCTAAGGCAAATACATCCTTTTGGTACATGAACTTTCAAACGGTGTCTCTTAAAATACAAGTTTATCCAAAACATTTTAATTCCATTAATGTGCTGTGGATGGATATGAAGTTTGTTGTCACATTCAGGATAGATTTACTCTGGTCTTGTAGTATAGTTCTGTAGTACTTAATGTGTCAAAATGAAGAGGAATGAAAGAAAAAAAGAGGAAAGAATAAAAAAGATACTTCATCAGATTAACAAAAATTTAATAATGTGGATTTTGTTAGTTAATTTGAAAAAATTGAAATTCACTGTAGGGACTTTTCCATGAGTACTATTTTTGTATTATTGTTAGGAAATTAGGTTCATCCCTTTTGTCACAGGTGAGTCAACTTTTTACCCCACATTATTGATTTATCATGAATCCGCATGCTTCAAATATATTGAAACAGTACATTTATGTTAGCAGGACATCTTGAGCTTGAAATTTTTTTTTTAACATTTACTGTTTAGTAAATGCTTGATAGGTGTACCTAATAAATACCTTATTGTTCCCAAACCTGTTTTTCTCAGACCTCAGCTCAGTGCATGTGACCTATACTATTACTTAGTCAAAATTTTTCTTTAAATTCATTTGCTCGTTTATTTACTCAACAAATATTTTTGATTCATTATGTGCTAGGCTTGATTCAAGTCACCTTTGAAATAACTTCTTCAGTCTTTTTCTAAGGTATACTATATGTGATATCATAGCTATCATGTTTTTTGTATTTTTCTAATAGAAGTATATGTGATATCATAGGTATCATGTTTTTTGTATTTTTCTAATAGAAGTATTTAATTTATATTAGAATATTTTAAAATTTCTAATATAAATTTAAATGAAGATCTATCCACATTCCACCTAAAATAACTTCACATACTACCTGTGGCACTTTGAGGTAGACTGCTTTGGTATTTATAAAGCACCTTCATGTTCATTGTCTCCTTAGATTATCTCAATGGACCATAAATATGTCCATAATCCCCATTTTACAGATAAGAAAACTGAAACCCTGAGAGGTGGCATTCCTAAGGACACAAATAACAGGCCCTGACCCTGGGTTCCTAACTCTTGAGTTTCTTACTATTTACTTTATACCATTTCTCCAAGGACAGGAGCTGGTGACTGTAGAAATGGAGTGGAGAAGAAAAGAATGAAAGGACCTTGAGATCAGCTGTTTTATCACTTTGATGAAATCTGTGATGTGGTTTATGCTCTGTTCTTCAACCTTAATGTGACAGCTTTGCTTTACCACTAAGTAGCATCAAAATAATCACCTAGAGATTTAATTCTGTTATGAGGATTAAAGTTTGCAGGGAATTTTGAAATCCTCTCTGGATAACTGGCTCCATTCAAAAGTGATCTGGGGTCCTTGAGCCAGTTCTTCTAATATATTCTAGACCCTCATTTCTGAGGGTCAATTTGGGTCTCTGAAAAGTTCTTGTCTCCTTCAATCATGGACTTTAAGTTACTTCTGAGTGCATTACATGCTACTGTGTGAACCCCAAATAACTAAATTACCAAATGTTTAACATGTGCTTTTGTGAACAAAATAAACAACCAGGGATTCAGACTTGTCAGAAAAAAATCTTAAACCTCCTCCATATAATAGTGTCTGTCCTTAAGGGTATGTTACTAACCCTACTGAACTGACTATTGGACTATTTATGTAAAAGAATTGTCACCTAATTATTTGAATGAGTGAAAGAAGGGTTTTAGGAGTCTAAAGTATTTGATATGTGTGTATACTTAATGTATAGGTTATATATGGGAACTACAAATATATATATAAATTTGGGTTTCTTTTTCTATTCTTAAATATCCCATGTGAAAAGAATTCTATACCATGATGGCCATTACTACTGTTAGCAATATCATTACTAGAATGAGAATATGTGGGCAGAATATGAGTAAAGATACATTTAAAATCCTCCCCCATTTCCTTACCAAGATAGGAATTAAATAATTTATGGAACTCCTGACTTGTGAATATACAGGAATATGAGATTATAATTACAGATTAAGGTAGTAAGTGTCTTAAATTACTTGCTCCTTCAGTGTAAGTTTTATTTAAAAATTGAGTGCTTAACCTTTTTGGTGCTACATTTACTTGTTTGATTTCCGAGTACTCTATTCATTTACAAGTTAGCTAAGTAATTTATGAAGGACGTGTTCATTAATTCACTAAATAGGATTTCTATTTGACTAGAAATTTATTTTGTTCTTCTCTGAATCTATATTGGGGGTATTTAAGGAGTTTCTTGACTATTGCAGAACTGTTTGCATATTTCTCTAGAAACAACACACACTTTTCATATATATTTCACAATAGTCAAGTACTAAAATTATGAAACAAAATAAACTAAACATTTACCTCTAGATATGTATGATCTTGTCGTATCAGAAATACACAGTGATGTGTATCTTATTTATATGTAGTTTCAGAAAGCACCACCATTGTTTTCTCTTTTAAGGTCATTGAATCCTTTATAAATAAAATCGTTTATTATAGATTACCTTAAATTTAAATGCAGAAATGATGATAATTCAGAAAATTACCCAAGCATAAAAAATTTTGAAGATAAATTTGGGCAAGTCTCACCTAAATGTCTGTAAAATATATAATTTAATTTAAAATAACTTCATCTAATTTTTTAAAAATCTGTGTATATGCATGTATATATCATATATACATATTTGTGTGTCTGCATATGTATGTATATATATGTAATGAGTGTATATGGGAGTTGGTATGGTAAAGAGAGAGTGAGTGCTGTGGATTCAGTTAGTGTTTCTTCTAGCCATGTTACTTAAACTCAAAATAACAAAAATAATACTGTTTTACAATATTACCATATTAAAGATAAAACAGTGACTTTACATAATAAATGCACAAGAAATGATTTTACTGCACCCCATTATTTAGTTAAAAATAAAAGCTGAAGATTAAAATAATAGTTTGACTTAATTTAGTTCTTTAAAATTAAGACGAGTAAGACAAGTTTTCATATTGTTGTCTTGCTTTGAATCACTGTGAATCAGCTTTCTGTTGCTTGCATCAATCCTTTCTGGGATCTCTCTCTATACCAGTTTGTGTCTAATAGAAGTTTATATTACAAAAAACCTTCCTTCCTATTGTCAAGAAAGTCATCTAAATAAAAGTGGAATTACCTGTAAGTTACATAAATGTAATGTATGAAATATCTTTCTTATGCTCTTTGTGGGAATGAATACAAGATAGAACTTGATTTCTAACATGAATTGCAAAAATGTTTTCAGGCACATTTTAAAAAAATCCACCTAAATCTATTCATCTTGCTTAAACTTTTCTAGTTATCTCAATAAGACACTTTTCTCCATAGTCCCTGTAAAGTGCTGTTAGAATAAAGTTGTCTCTTGTTCTGGCTTGCCATAGATTGGATATCCCCCGAATATGTAAGATTTTTGGAGTCCTCAGGACAAAATGTAAAAGTTGTGAAAAAGAACATGTTTGTATTATTTGACTGATTTTCACATTGAATGATTAGAAATGCCTGTTGTCAGTCTTGGTAATAGAAACCCTTTATTAATTATTACTGTGTAATAAAGTTGAAGGGTTCAAAGAAAAATTATAATTAATATTCACAAGTCGGAAAGACTTAAAGATAAAAAATAATAATAATTTCATTGCGTATTAATCTTATCTTCTTACCCAAAGCATTTTAGCAAACTCTGAGTTTTTGTAGAATAGTGTCGTGGATGGGAAAAAAACTGGGTTATGGGATAGCATGAGGGAATTGCCTGGAAGTTGTGTTTACATAGCAAGCAAGACTGTTTTTACTTAGTTTTTTTTAAGATCAGTAAAAATAGAATGTTTTTCTAGAAGTGTTTTTATTCACAAGTTACATACAAGCATTCCCATTTATTAACTGTTTTTCTTGGGAGAGGTAGCTTCAAGAACCGTCATAGGTTATTGTGTGATAGTATTGAGTGATAGTAAAGGCTACATCTCCCCAAATTCCCCAGCCACCATTTGATGGTCTCACTGTGAAGATGTAACAGGCTTCACAGTGATAAAGCAGCAGGGAGGAGAGGGTATACCCACAAATTGTAGCATCACCTCTTCCCACATCAGTGAGGACTCTGCATGGCCTACTGCCCCACTTTTGTAGCTTCTGCAGAGCCTAACACAACTAGGTAATAATAGCTCCTCTTGGCTTGGCTAAGTGTTGACTTGTCACATTTGAATTTTCACAGCTTTGCAGGAAGGTAGGTTTTATTGTTCTCATTTTAAAGAAGTAGAAACCGAGACTTGGAAAATGTGTTTTACTCCTGCTAGGAAGTAAGGAGGTCAGATTCAAATATCCATCTGTTTGCTCCCAAGCCCACCTCCTTCACTAACCATTGCTCTGTCCTCTTCTGATGGAATCCAGATTTGCAGTCGCTGAGCAGTGAAGAAAGCAAACCAGGATTTCTGATTTATATGATTTTATGAATTGAAGACGATTTAAATTCCAGGTTTTATTCTTAAAATATTTTCAAAACGTTGACAATTTGAAAGCCAAACAGTCTCATTTCCGTCGATGTTGCAGCCTGGAGCCATGGAGATCAACTACTGTTGAGCAAGGACAGGACATCTGACAGGGCAGTGAAAGTTCAGCCTCCCCTACACCAATGAAACTTCTGCTTGTACAGCAGGAAACTAAAAACAGTGTTAGCAATTGCAGGTCTGGGTAATGTGGTTTGGTCTTCGTACCTTCACTCAGGTGGAGCCCGAGAAGTTGAAGACACTAACAGAAGGTTTAGAAGCCTACAGCCGAGCCCGGAAAAGGAACAGAAAGTAAGCACTAATTTTTTTTTTCCATTTTGTCTTTCAAGGATATAATTCACTGGTTTTCCTCCAAAGAGACAATGAAATCTCACTGATTTTGTCTATTTTTGTGACCACCTCAATACCGTTTAATAGTTATCACCAAGCAGGACCATTATGGACAAGCCAAATTAGCTATTGCATAAAATGTTTTTTTTTCTTAACAATTTATACTGTATTTGGGATTTCCCTGTTCATCACCTTTTTCTCACTCTATTTCCATCCCTCTCATTCAGTGGAAAAATGTGATTAATCTCAATTTGTAGCAACTAAATAGTCTTGGAAAATGTAGCAAAAGTCTATCCCTTTGCTACTCAAATTCTTTAAAGTAATATACCCTTAATTATAACATTTAAATAATTTGGGTAGATTAATCAAAGTAATGATAAATAATTATCTTTTCTTGGGGCAAGGGCAAGAATTTCTCTGGAATTTTAGCAAGAAGTTGAGCTTTGGGGCATTATTGTTTGAGTTTTCCCAAATATTTGTGAGTAAATACAGGACAAATAGATAATGTTGGAAACATAATTTCCATAGTAATATAATGTAGTTTCATTTATAGCTATTACTTCATTTTAAGGTAGAAAACTGCAAATGAGTTATTTTGGGCATTCCTTCAGTTACTATTATTTTCATATTATCAAACATCCAAATGTTAGTAGTCTATCGTGTATAAAATGTTTATAAAATTATATCAGTAATATCTGTTAGAGAGCACGTTCTCTTAATAAATGATGTTATCAATAATACTTGCCAGAGATAAAATTCAGCAAGTCCTGGGGAGATATTACTAGAATATTTCATAAAGAGCTGCCAACTGCAAGGAGTAAAGTCATATGCCCACATTATGTTCAGAATTCCTTTGGAAGGCAGCAAATTTGCATTGGTTGTGACAAGGGCCTAGTGAATTACTAGATTGGTTACAGATCTCATAAGGACTGAAGTAACATTTCCTGTGACTGAAGTAACTTTTCCTATGCAGAGCTTATTAGTAGGATAACCTATAAAATTAACACAAGGTCTAGATAAAAGGAGGGAAACCAGAATTTACCTGCAACACAAATTTGCAATGGGTCATTTGCTATAGAATATTCAATAATATTTGTTGATTTCATGTGAAAAATCCCTAAAATCTTTCATCCAGTAAGGTATGCCAGTTAGTTGAATTATGTGTAACATATACAAAATAGGGTTGATAACAAATGAAATAATGCCTTCACATATTATTCCCCAACTTAAGGGGACTAATTTAGCAAAAAACCTATGCCAGGCACAGTGCTATAACAACTGGAAATCATTGTTTAGAGAAGGAAATCAATCTAGAAACAAATAATTAAAATGTTAAATTTGCAGCAAAAATAGTGTGCATAATGTATTGTGAGACCCCAGAGAAGTTCCATCAAACTTGGATATAGGAATGCTTCCTAGAAAAGATGTATCTGAGCCAAGTCTTATACACTCCATAGATACTAGCCAGAGAAAGGAAACAGGAAGTAAGATGAAGTGAGGTGGTCTAGTGTTTAGATGAAATCAGTAATTGGATTTGGGAGATGCAAAGTGTTGGGCAGGAAATTCTAACAGATGCAGTTAAAGGTCCTAAGTAGGGGTTAAGTCTTAACACTAGCACTGCTAGGGCCTGAGTTCAATCCCCAGTAAGGGAGCTAACCCACATGGCGCAGCAGACCTCTCCTGTCTTGCTCACTGCTCCCCTCAGTAGTGTATTTCAGAAAATCCGCCTATTCTGCTCCCCACTCTGTTTCTGGTGAATCCTCTCTCTCACATACACAACCCCCCCCCACACACACCCTCCTCACTTCTGGCCTACACTCCAGTTCTACCAAAAAAAAAAAAAAAAAAGGTCTAAGTAGAAACAAGATTATGAAGGGCCCAGTGAAGACCTTAGGATCTTTTATCTTATAGGAAGTGCCTGAAGGGGACGTAGTTGAATTTTCACTTTAGATATGGCAGTTTGAAGATAAATTCTAGGGGAACAATATTGGACATAGGGAAATCATTTAAGATGTCATGGCAAAATATAAGAGAGGGTGAGGATTTACAAAAGCAGAGGAACAAGAGAATGGAGGGAAAAGGAAAGTGAGCAAGAAATATTGAGGAGGTGAAATTAACAGGACATCATGGAGATTGACTGGACTGTGAAGAAGAGCAATCAATAAAGGACAACTCAGGTTTTTAGCTTAGGTGACTGGGTTAGTGGTAGGGATATTGACTGAAAGGAAGAATCCAAGTGAAAACTAGTGAGTATTGTGTGGGTTGCCTGTGGGATAGGTTGATGCACAAATCTAAAGATGGAAATAAGTGATATTTGACAATGTAGACTTGGCTGTGATCAGAGACACTGTGGCCAGTTTGAGCAGTAGACTAAGTTGAATGCGGAGGCATTTGAACAACTAGAGATGAAGAAGATGGGAAGAACAATCAGTAAAGAGGAGGAAAATCAGGGATAGGATCATAGGGTATTAGCAGAAAAATCCCCAGGATAGTAGAATGATTAACAGAAGTCCACTGAGAGAAACTGAAAATTCTCCTTTGGAGTGGATAATTTTGAAACCATTAGTAATCTTAGCAGAAACAGTTTCCGGTAGAATGATGAGTATAAAAACAAAGTGACCTTGGATTGAAGAGTGAATAAAGTTGCTGAAAAAGATAATATAAACTATGTCCTCTCCTTTCTGAAAATTTCCTAAAAATAACAATGAAATTTTTAAGAACAAAAATTTGACTGCTTTTGGGCCTCCCCGAGGGAACAGTGGGTGGGTTGAGCGCAGCACTGTGAAGCTGTCTGAAGCCTCTGCAGTGTGGGTTCGATTCCCGGGAGGCCAGGGAGAAACCCACATGGTGCGGCAGACCTCTCCTGTCTCACCTGCTGCTCCCCTTAGCAGTGCTTTAGATTGGTCTGCCTGTTCTGCTCCCCCACTCTGTCTCTGGTGAATCCTCTCACCCTCCCGCACCTCTGGTCTGTACCCCAGTTCTTGTATGAATTAAAAAAAAAGATTTGACTACTTTTGTACATTGGTGAGTAGTGGGGGTGGAGAAGAAAGGAAGAGACTGACAAACAAACTGGTATTTGGAACAAGATGGTTAAGAAGTTGGTATTATCCTGAGTTCAAATTTGGTTTCCACTAACTTCAGAGCAGTGTGGCATGAGTATGTTGCTTAATCTCTTTAAGTGTAAATTTCTCACTTCTAAAGTGGGCATATTAATACTTACCTCTTAGAATTGTTATAATATAGCTAATATAAAGAGGACCTTAACATAGTACTTGGTGCATATTTAGTAAACAGTTGCTTTAATTAGAATTGTTATAATATAGCTAATATAAAGAGGACTTTAACATAGTACTTGGTGCATGATATTTATTTTTTTAAATAATAAATTTTATTTTTATATTCCCCCATACAATTGCAAATGCCCCATTCTGAACCCAATCCCTCCCCTCCTGGCCCCCACCCCCCAAAAAGTGTCTCTGGTTCATAGTTTTTTGTTGATTTTGATTTTCACTTTCTTATAGTTATTCATTTTCCTGGTCCCTTATTTAAGTTTTCTAGATTCCTGCTATGAGTGAGACCATCCGGTATTTTTCTTTTTCTTTTTGGCTTATTTCGCTGAGCATGATCCCTTCCAGCGCCATCCATGTTGCTGCAAATTGCATGTGTTTATCTTTTTTGAATGCTGAGTAATATTCCATGGTATATATGTACCACATCTTCTTGATCCAGTCATCTATTTTTGGGCATTTGGGCTGTTTCCAAAGCTTAGCTATTGTAAACAGTGCTGCTATAAACATAGGGGTGCAGGTGCTCTTTGGAATTGATGTTTCTGTGTCCTTTGGGTAAATACCTAGGAGTGGAATTGCTGGATCATATGGGAGCTCTATGTTTAGTAGGACCAGAAATCTCCACACAGCTCTCCATAGTGGTTGGACCAGTTTGTACTCCCACCAACAGTGCAGAAGAGTTCCTTTTTCTCCACAACCTTGCCAACATTTGTTGTTGCTAGTTTTTTTAATATGTGCCATTCTCACTGGTGTAAGATGGTATCTCATGGTAGTTTTGATTTGCATTTCCCTGATGACAAGTGATGTTGAACATTTTTTCATATGCCTGTTGGCCATTTGCATTTCCTCTTCAGAGAAGTTTCTTTTTAGCTCTTCTGCCCATTTTTTGACTGGGTTATTTTCTTTGTTGTTGCTGAGTCTCATCAGCTCTTTGCAGATTTTTGTGATCAGTCCTTTATCATTAGTGTTGTGTGCAAAAATGTTCTCCCAGTTGGTGGGGTTTCTCTTTGTTTTTGTTATTGTCTCTTTTGCTGTGCAGAAGCTCTTTAATTTGATGTAGTCCCAGCTGTTTATCTTTGCCTTCACTATCACTGTTTTGGGTGATGTGTCTGTAAAGATGTCTTTGATATGCAAATCACGTAGTGTTTCGCCTATATTTCCTTCTATGTATTTTATGGTTTCAGGTCTTATGTCTAGTTCTTTAATCCATTTTGAGTTGATTTTTGTGTATGGTGTGAGGTAGTGGTCGAGCTTCATTCTTTTGCATGTAGCGACCCAGTTTTCCCAGCACCATTTATTGAACAAACTTTCTTTGCTCCAATGCATAGTCTTTGCTCCTTTGTCAAAGATTAGTTGACCATAAATCTGTGGGTTTATTTCTGGATTTTCTATTCGATTACATTGGTCTGTATGTCTGTTCTTGTTCCAATACCAGGTGCATGATATTTAATAAACAGTTGTTTTAATTATAAACATACAAATAGAAAACAAAATTATCTGATGTTTTAATCAGTTGAAACATTATCACCATATGAAATGTGAACTTTATAATTTTAATTCTCAATATCCTACCATCAAATTGTACAATAAATAAATATCTTTAAGTTGATGTTTATTATAGCCTAATCACAAAATAAATATTAACATATTTTTGAAGACCCATCTTGGAATTATTTTCTACTTAAACAAGGAAATAGCTTCATTAAGAACAAACTTTCATAGTTTTTAATTATGTTATGAATTTAATCTCAGTGAGGATCAAATTTTCTATTTATATGTACTTATAAATTTACTTGGTAACCTGATTTTTATGATATTGGAAAACCATAGTGATTAAAATATGTTACACTTTCACTTTAAAAACAAGAAGTGATACTAAACATGTTAAATGTACTTAAATTTGCACTTTCCCTATAGATTAGGTTTCAGAGTCTCACCCAAATTTGTTTTTTTATATGAAGTGAGTTGTTTAAACTTGAAACTGACAGTGTAGAGCAAGATCCAATTTCTCATTTCCCTCTCGTTTCTTGTACCATTCACAAATGTGTACCTGTTTTTTTTTTAATTAGCGAAGATAAGGATAATGTGTGACAATATAGGCAATGAAGATGAGAAGTGGCAATTATCTCCATTAATAACTAGAAATGTAATTATATAAACATCTATTGCTTAATCAAGTAGGTTTTAGAGTGTCCATTAGTACAAATGTTTATTATGAAATATCAGCAGGGAATAGAAAATAGTAGAAGAGACTCCACAGGGAGGCCCTCTGGACTGGAAGACTGAATTTTGACTAATTGTTCACTTCATAAATTCAGGGAGTTTTCTCTTCAGCTTGTAAGTTTCTTTCCTGATCTGACCAGTTAAAATTGGTCTGCAGATTCCACATGTGGGACATTCTTTCTTTACCTCTTGATTTTCATGAAGTATTCAAATAATTTCATGTCCCATATCTCTGTATTTACTGTCTGTCTTCCAAAAGTGGTCATTTCTCCCTCAATAAATTAATTTGTTAAAGGAAAAACACTTCAAGTTTAGCTTAAATTAATACCATTTACAAACATTTTAAATATCTTAGGAATGCTTAAAATTATATTTTTTCATGCAATAAGGTCAAATTATTTTATTCTTTAATGATAATGTTATTGCAATTTTCTATACTTAGGTAAAACATTTTCAATTTTACTTTTTAAAAAAATACAGTTTTAAAACTAGTTAAATGTCTACCTTCTTCATGGCTTACCAATTGTTCCTAAAAGGTGATGAATTATTACATATAAACAATTTTTTAATACCTATCTCATAGGATTGTTGCATTGATTAAATGAGATAATGGGTATAAAGATTTAACACAATTCTTAGCACATAGAAAATTTTTCTAAATAATAACTATTTTTATTATTGAAAAAAGGTGAGAGAACCAAAATTCTCTGAAGGTTTTCCATTGAAACATTTCACCTTTTTAGACATTTAGAATTTTATGTAATTCATTTTATTTTTTAATTATGTTTATTGATTTAAAACATTTTATTTGTTTTAGGGGTACAGTTTCATACCTCTAGGAATGTAAGTTATTACATCACATCCAGCACCAGAGCACCAATTATTTTCTACCAGGCCAGTAAATATCCTCTCCACTTTGCTCCCACACTCCCCAACCTCTCCTTCTGGTAGCTTCAGTTCTGTAGTCAGATTTCTAGAGTTTGTTTTGTTTTGTTTTTTCCTGTTCATTTGCTTTGTTTTATATATTCCATCTATGAGTAAAATAATACAGTGTTTGTCTTTCTTCTTTTGACTTATTTATTATAATTCTCTTGGAATTTCATCTATTCCATCCCAAATGGCAAGATTTCATTTTTTAATAACTAAGTAATATTCCATTGTGTATGTATATACTATATCTTCTTCATTTACTCATCTATTTTGGGGCATTTAAGTTGTTTCCACAGCATGGCAATTGTAAAGAGTAGTGTAATGACAATCGGAATGCATATATCCCTTCAAATTTGTCTTTTTGATTTCTATTCTAGGTACTTAGGAGAAGGATTGCTGGATCATGTGGTAGATTTTTTTTAAGAGATTAAAGATACATTTAATTTTTAAAACTTTTTATTTACTCAACTATTTACTTTTAAATATAGGGAAATAGTAAGAGAGGTTGATTTCATTTGATCATCCCCATGCAATGGGCTTAGGACATAGCCAGGATTCTAATCCATGTCTTTTGCTTTTTAAAAGAAAATTGTTATTGAAGTAATATTGGTTTATAACATTATATAGGTTTTGGGTATAGTATTTTATTTTTTAATTTTTATTTAGTTTTTTCTTTTTGTCTTTTTTTGAGGTCACATTGGTTACAACACTGTATATTATTTAGGGGAATATATTTCTAAGCTTTGTTTTGGTTTAGTTTTGTCAGTTCCTTTGTTTTTTTCCTTCTATATTCCACATGAGTGAAGTCACCCAGTATTTGTCTTTCTCCTTCTGAATTATTTCATTAGCATAATCCCTTCAAATTCTATCCATGTTGTCAAAAGTGGCAAGCGTTCATCTTGCTTTATAGCTGAGTAGTATTCCATTGTGCTTATGTATCACCTCTTATTCCACTGCATTGTCATTGAGCATTTAGGTTGTTTCCATAACTTGGCTATTGTAAGTAGTGCTGCAGTGAACATAGGTGTGCATATACCCCTTTAAAGAATGATTTTTTTATTTGGGGAGTAAATACCTAGAAGTGGAATTACTGGATCATATGCTATATCTATTTTCTTTTAGTCCCATTCCCTCTTCCTCTAACCATAACCCCATGTTTTGAATATTTTGAGGAACCTCCAAACTGTTTCCCATTGCGGCTGGACCAATCTACAATCCCACCAACATTGTATTAGGTTTCCTTTTTCTCCACACCCTTGCCAATGCTTCTTGGTGCTGGTCTTTTTGATATGGGCCATTTTCACAGGTGTGAAGTGGAATTTCAATGCTGTTTTGATTTGCATTTCTCTGATGATAAGTAATGATGAGCATTTTCATGTGCCTTTGGCCATCTGTATGTCCTCTTTGGAGAAGTGTTGATTTAAGGCTTTTGCCCATTTTTTGATTGGGCAGTTTGTTTTTTATTTGAGTTGTATGGCTTCTCTGTAATTTTTAACATTGGTCCCTTGTCAAATGTTAATATGCAAAATTTTTCTCCCATTCAGTAGGGTGTCTTTTTGTCTTAATGCTAATTTCTTATGTTGTGGAGAAACTTTTTAATTTGATGCAGTGCCATTTGTTTATTTTTGCTGTGGTTTCCCTCTGTGCAGTCAATTTTAAGTCCATAAAATCTTATAATCAACATGTCTAAAAAATAGATCTCTTTTAAAGCTCCATTTATACTTCAAATACAAAAGAAATAATGAGGATAAATCTACTTAACACGTGACACAAGTGTACTATTATTAGGCAATCAGACAATGCTCAGGGTCCTTGCCAAACAACCCACAAAAAGGGGCCACAGTCCAACCTCAGTCAAACCTGGATGGCCCTGCAGAGTCCTAGGACTATATTCCCATTCAGGCAGCCAGAATCATGCTTCCAAACGCCTCACTGGGAAAATAACTCAGACTGACTGTACAGGATACCCAGGGCGCCTTAAAACCTGAATGAAATTTTAAACAGTATATGAATAGATTATTGGACAATGCTTAAAAACAGTGCAAAACGGGGAATGAGACAAGTTGTAAAATGGTATGAATTTCAGGACACCCTTTGTGTGTACATAAAAATATTTATAAATGATACTGGTACTATTCTTATATATATATATTTGTAAAGTGTAGAAACATACAGATTGATATACAACATAAATCTCTTTGTGAAAGAGGGTGGAAAAATTAAGACCAGGAATTGATTACAAATGGGAACTTGAGCTTCATTTTTTTTAATAAAAAAAGTTATTGAAAGAAATATGTAATTTATTAATAGTTATTCTTGGAAGTGGGTTAGGAGTTGTTAATTTATTCTATGCACTTTTCTGCATTGCTTACATTTCACAAATAAATGGGGAAAATATAAAAGCTAGTTGCTAGCTTATAGGTCAGCAAACGGTAGGTGGAAGGAATTGGTACACCACTGCTATTATAAATTTAATAAAAAGCAACATATCAGTCTTTTCTTTTAGTTAAACTGACTTAAGTGCATATATGTTTTCCAAAATACACTATCACCATGCTAGATTTGAACCAGTCCCGGTTTATGAGAGTGTAATCTGGCAAGAGCTGTGATAAACTCAAAGGCCTCATCTAAGGGCATTCCACTAAAGTTCAAATATGTTTTTAAGCTTGATGCAAGCCAAACTAAATGGGATGATAGGGAGCCAAATTCTTCTACAATTGCAAATTTCCAGTCTCCATGTAAATGCTGAGATAGGACTTAAAGCTTGGAAAGTCATTCAAATAGCCTGCTTGTGAAAAGCCTCTAGGTTTTCTAATAATTGCCGTGACAAGATAAATGAAATTAGTCACCTTAGTACT
Source organism: Talpa europaea (assembly GCF_964194135.1). Taxonomy (NCBI): domain Eukaryota; kingdom Metazoa; phylum Chordata; class Mammalia; order Eulipotyphla; family Talpidae; genus Talpa; species Talpa europaea. The sequence goes on from NC_140073.1 coordinate 91,190,222, forward strand.
CAGAATAATTGAATAATTATTGATAGGCATAAAAAAGAAAAAATGAGTTAACAGTCAAAATGGACAAATGGTGCATAACCAGAGAGCTGTATACTACGGATTTGCCTCATTTTAGTAAATTAGTTCAACAGTTTCCAAGATGTAAGTTTCAATAATGTACCATATGTGTGTTTTTCAGGCCAAACACCTGTAATGGAATGCTGAGTGGAGAGAAAAGGTCAGAGGAGTGATGGACACTCTGAGACCGTCATTCTTAATCTGTTTAAATAGTTATGTCATTTTGGTTTTTGGGAAAATGTGATGAGTTCAGGCATGGCAGGAGCCTCAGGTGCAGCTAGATAAGCTGTTTCCCACCTGGAAGAAACGCACACTGGGATTTCATCCTTTACTTGCTCAGCCAGGACCCTCGAGAGAGGGCAGAGGGAGCTCCCTAGTGGCCAGAGCCTGCAGTTCAGCCCCTCCGTCCTTTCCTGGCCACACAGCGTGGCTGCCTGAGACAAGCCAGAACAAGAGGCAATGCAGGGCAGGCTGGAATCCTTGAGGAGCTGCATCTGTGCAGACTCTTGGCCCAACTTTCTTGCAAAATCACCAGACGAAGGACTAAGCATGTGGAAGGGGAAAGAATCCATTTTCCACAATCATGTGTTCATGTTTCTTTCTTTGGTAGCACTGTGACTTCACAATTAATATTCAGTGGTGAGAATCCCAGAGTATTCTGTCAATCTGCATTTTCCACATGCGAATATAAAGACTTTTTCTGATGGAGTTGAGACTTCTGTTTTCTGATTAGGGAGTTAAATTGAGATTTGGTTTCTTTAGTTTATTAATCTCTTGTGTTGTTTCTTTATTAATTGCAGAAGTGGAAAGCTAAATAACCATTTAGAAGCTGCTATTCATGAGGCCATGAGTGAATTGGACAAAATGTCTGGGACTGTAAGTTAATTTATTTTTCCATTATACTGTGTTTCCTTGAAAATAAGTTGTATCAAACTTTTTGTAAAGTCCTCACAACTCATGAAGTAATACTAAATTACTAGGCTTGGAAAAAGGCTAGTATCAGAAAAGCTTTGGGGTGATTTAAGAAAAAATAATTAACTTTTGTTTTTCCCACATAACATTCTTTTAAAATGTGAAGAGAAAATTATTGCAGTTCAAAATTTGACTCTAAAATTGCACTGGTCAATACAGTTGCCTAAATGTCCAGCACCAGTAATGCAAGTTTCACATTGCCCTCGAACATAAAGGCAAAATTGAATACATAGGGTCAAGTACAAGTGTGTATAGACCTCTCATTTCCTTTCTATTGTTCCCTAGAAATAATTTCGCACAAAATTCTGTGTTTCAATTATTTTACATTATAAATTCTAGTTTTAAAGAAGTGTCCACTTTTTTTTTAATTTTTCTTGAACTGTATAATTGGGTTGAATGTGAAATGGTTAGTCATTATCCTCTAATTCATATATCAACTAGTAAATGAAGTATAACTTTGGTAATCTCTAAACATGTGATTTATCTAAACCTATTCAGCAATGAAGGTAATTTCTTTTACTTTTATTTGATTTAGGTTATCTGGAAACCATCTAGTGGCTTTGGAATGAAAGCTATGAATTATAGATTCATGTAATATTGATTGTATAGGTTTCAGAGATTTTGTGATCTAACCCGTCATTTCACAGATGGGTGAACTGAAGCCTGGAGAGGTTAAATTGCTAGATAGAATTACAGGAAAAGTTTAGAGCGGGGATTATAAACTCAAATGCCATCTAGGATCATGGAAATAATATCAGTAAGTAATATGGGTCAAATATGAGAAAAACAGGATTTTAAGTGGATTGTGGAATTCTAGCCAACATGCACTGGTCAGGGTAGGCTGCCTACCAACTTTTAGTCTTAAAGATTCAACACAGTAAAGGCTGTTGCTCAGTTAGTCTGCTACTAGTGGAGGGAGAAAAGGCTTAGGAATTCAAGTTCTTTCTGTTTCCAGTGTCCACCATTCCTAGGCCTTCTGAGTGTTCCATTCTATTCTTTGGCTCAGCAAGTGAGAGAAAAGCGTACACAGAGCACTGCCAGGATGGATTTTTCTGGATGAGGTCTGGAAGCTCATCATTTCTGCTGACTGTCCACTGGCCTGACCCAATCAAATGCCCTTCCTCAAGTGGACTAGGAAATGTATTATACGATGTGCGTGCTCAGGAAAAAGAGAAAATTGGCTGGGCGTGCATCTCACTAGTCTCTAGCTTAGGACATTTGGCCTTTGTGGCCAGCAGGCAGTTGGAAGTAATAAGGACTGTGCTAACTTGTGAGCATGCTTTCTCCAGAAGGAGTTCCTTCTTCCACACTCCAACAGCTCTCAGCTATATGAGAAACTGAGCCAATGTTACATGATTTTCCCATTTTTCATGAGAAGCTAGAAGACTGGAAGTAAATTTCTCACTTTTTTAGTGTTCACAATTATTTTTTAAATGTTATAACATCATATGACTGAACAAATGCCTTTTTCAGGCCACGGTTGGTCCACAGATTACTAGTTTATAGTCTTGGATAAAGGCTTCTTTGCTCAATTATAAAAAGCTTTCAGTTATGGCTCCTTATTAGGGACTGTTGGTTTTAAAATATATACATGGAAAGGTTAGGAAGGAGAAAGAGATTAAAGCTCATAGATATTATTTTTTAATTTTTTTAATATTTTATATATATATATATATTTTTTTGTGGGACCCTCACCGGTGGCCGGGTATCGAACCGGCACTGCAGAGGCTGCGGACAGCCTTGCAACCCAGCACTCAACTGCTGCGCCACCAGGGGAGGCCGGATATTATATATTATTTACATTTTTTTAATGTAAATATGAATTTTAGAAAAGCTTTCTGCAGTTGTTTCTAAATACCATTGGTTGTTGCTATTATGTAAGCATTTTTAAAAATTTCAGTTGTGCCAATTTATAGTGAATCTTGAGAACTGATTGTGCACATCTCTTCCTAACTAAGTTCTGTGACATCATATTGATAACCTGAAACCCAGCTACACTGGGTTAGTGCCTACCCCTCAGGGAGCTAATTGCCACACCACTGCCTTGGACCCTCCTCTGTTTCTTAGCTCTTGACCTTGACCTCTCATATCAGTAGCTATAGTACAGTGTGGACTACCTGACCTCTTCTCTAGGCCCTCTCCTCTCCTCCCTCTCCTGTCTTCTGTCTGATACCTGGCAATCGTGCTGTGCAGCTGGCTTCCCCCAACTCCCCAACCCTCCCTCCCCACTCAATCTGATACCCAGCCCTAAATGTTGCTGGCTCCTGCATTCGTTTATAAAGATGAGTTGAATTAATTGCTCTTTCCAGACCACACAAGCTCAGATCTGCCAACAGATGGTGGTGGTATTCTGTTTTCCATCCTGCTTCTTCTCATAAATAAACCTGCTTGTCCTGAGTTGTGTGCCTGTTCTTACAATCTTTCACCCATCTTTGTAGTTGGAAAACAAGCAGGGTGCTGAAGCAAAAAAGATAACATGTTTGGTGTGTATATAAGCACTTTGCAGACACTACTGAATTTGGTGATCTAGGGATTGCTGACAGGAAAAGATTTTACTTTGTCTTAAATGTACAGCAGGGATAGCATGTGTACATTGCATTTCCCACACTTGATAGTTTCCTGCTCCTCCTGTGTTTTCCACTGGCTTGGGAGACCCCACAGTGTTTCTCTGCTTATCAGTTTCTAGGATCCCTCACTCTGTAGTTACTGTGGACACACTGCGATCTGAGGTCTTAGTAAAAATTTTAAATACCTCAGGATATCATTGATTGAAAAAGAATGTCAGAATCTGTTCCCCACTCTGTTTCTTTGTCAGAGATCATATGGTATTTGTGATTTCAACCTGTTTTTTTCTACTTCTTTATTTCCAGGTTCATCAAATCCCACAGGGAGACAGACAAATGAGACCCCCCAAACCCAAGAGGAGGAAGATCTCCAGATAACAGGCACTACTCCACCAATGCGCAGTGTTTATTAAAGGAACATGCACAGATGTATCTGTATATAGGTATTGATATAGCTGTTATATCAATATTTATACTATGGCAGATAGCTACCACCACCACAGGGTGCTAAAAGAAACAGTGATACAATATTTTTTGATCAGGAAGTATACTGAATGCTGGTAAAATCAATCATAATCCCTGAATGATGAGAATGATAAATGGTCAAGAGATTACTAAGAAACTCTTTTTCTATAATACTGAAATTGTGATTATAAGAAATAGTCCAAATGTTTCTGAAGAATTTTCAATGTTGTATATAGAAAATACAGAATTTCATGGTGATATCAGAAATGTAAATATTGTACAATATTGTCATGTATAAGCGTACCTAATGCACACTTTATCTTTTATTGTACAAAGAAATAGTGTACAAAATTCTTTGGTTTCTATGGAGTACACCTACCAGAGACTACCAGTGTAAAGTGATAAATAAAAATACAACCTAAATCCTTTTCTATGATAATATAAAAGATGCTGTTTTTGTATTTAACAGCAGAGAAAAGGCATGATGATGTACTGACATACACTGCACACCACTGAGTGTTCATTTATATTGTCTGTTTGGAATGAACCTTGCCTGGAAGCACTGGACTCGATTTTGGGTGTCTAGGAAATCAAAACCTTGCAAATTTCTAAAGGAAGGAGGGCTCACAGGTCTAAATTAAGAATTCAGAAACTGCAACCATTTGTTGCATATTTTTTTTACCTAAGTTTTAAAGTAGAATAGGTTTTATAAAAAAAAAAAAGATCTTAGATGGAATATTTTACTCAATCATTTCTGTAGTTAACGTTTGATAGCCACCTATTGAACTAGATAGTTTATGCTGCACCATCATTGAGACTCAGAGTGGAGGGTTTTGCTGTTTTTGTTTTTTGCAAATGATATTTGACAAGATATAATTTTCTTTTTCTGTACCTGGAGGCAAAAGCCCCACTTTGAAATCTATCAGAAGGTTAACTATAATTCAGTTTTTTTATAGTGGCAAAAATAAATCTAAATCATCAAAGCAAGTTTCATATCCATTCATCAGTATTACTTAAACAGAAGTTAAGGTGGCTTACAAAATTATTAGCTATGGTAATTTTTTATCAGTATTATGTAACATATCAGATTTATTTTATTTAAAGAATTATTTATACCATTAACAGATTCTTATATATATTAATGTGGCTGAAATGTGCAGGTTAAATCTATTAACCAAATTATTTATATTATATTAAGTAAGAAAAAATGTGAAACAAAGGTAGAGAGAAAATACATTACCAGTATACAAACCTAAAACTGTGAGCCATTGTAAAGTACAAGGTTATTAATAAGAAATGTAGCACAACATAATTTTCCGTCTTTTTTTCACAATTTCTTTGGTGGTGGTGCAACCCTATCTTCTAGGCAATGAAGCGAAGTTTCAGGTTTCCAGCCTGACTTCAGCAGATAAACTGTCAAAGGAAGGGATGCATTATCTCTTCACTCTTAGAACCACCAGCCCCCACCCCCAAACCTTATACCCCTTAGCCTGGGGCTCACTCAACAGCTTAATGCTCGGACTGCTGGGGGCCCTCCAATAGGAGTCTCCGGACCTGGAAATGCCTACCACTTCCCTGCTTCTCCCACATCCACCCCCAATCGCCTCAGTCCCACCTCGTAGCAGAGTTTCAGTCACTCAGGAAAAAGGAGACCAAGGTCATTCCTCCAGTTGGTTTCTTAGAGCCACAGCACAGAGCACTCCACCCAGGCTCACTTTTGATAGCAACAGCTTTTAATTCTTCCCCTAGGTCTCCTATGTCTCTCTGTCCACTTCACTCTACCATCACCCCTACCCCTAAGCCTAGTGGAATGCAACTGGGCTCCATGCCTGGAGGCAGGAAGTCTTCCTTCTGGGGTTGGGTTTGTGTTTTTCTTTGCCTAATGGTGGAACTGACTGCCCATCCTTCATGCATTCTGCCTCTAGTAATCTTTTGAGTAGTTTAGTTGACACATTTTTGTTATAAATTGATGTGATTGGTATGTTTGAATCATTAATGTTGTCCTTTCTTTCTTTCTTTTTTTTTTTTACACCAACCCACTTTACTACTGTTTGTCTATCCAGTTACCCCATTGCTCTCATTCACAGATAGCGTGTATGTGTGTTTGTGTGTTGGAGATATCTGCATATATGTGGGGGGAAGTGTGTGTTGATATGTAGATTCTTTTTTAGCCCTTGTTTTTTGTCTTCAGACTGCCATAATGATAACACATTTGTTTGTGTTGTCATGATTGTATTGACCAAGCCTTCTTTTTGATATTTGAAGCTACTTGGGTTTGTGCTTTCCCACCACTGTATACTTTACATCAATAGACCATGTAAAGTATGTTTGTGCCCATGATTCCATTGGTTGCTTATGGCTTTGATGTGGGTGCTAGGTATTGCTGTTTTAGTCTACATGGGCTTGTTTTTTGTTTTTCTCTCTTTCTCTTTTTACAGTTATATGGTTTTGTATAAGCAGTTAATGTAAATATTGTTAGCATTACAGGTCATGCAGTGCTGTAACATTTTTAAAATGTTGCACCTACTTTACAATTAAAAAAATTGGTCACTCATATTTGAATTTTGCCCATAGAACCATGTCTTTTTCTCTGTATTGAAGCCAATTCATTTTTTTTTTTAATGGAGGCTGGCCCTTCTACATTAGCACATTTTTATTCTCTATAATAGGCCTTTTTTCCAACAAATCTTAAAATGAAAACAGATGAAAATTTTTTGCTCCTTTAGAGAACATAATAGTCCTTCCTGGAAAATGAAATTTAATTTTGTTTTGTGTCCCTTACCAGTCTTAGGAAAGCACAAGGAGAATAACCTACACCTTTAAATAGTTCTAAAGATTATTTCAAATGAGTGAAAATTAACTGAGCAGCTCTTGTTTGATTTGTCTTGTTTGTAGCATTAAAAGCAATCAGGGGGTTTATTTATTTAAAGGAACATTTTTGATTAGTCTTTTCAGTCTCATTGAAAATGTAAATGCTTTAAGAATATTCATCCCTTGTGATATCATGGGCCACTTTTAGTCCTTTATTTGGACCCTGCTATTTGCTATGTCTGGTTTTTTTTTTTTTAAGTGACACAACCTTATTTGAATATCATTCTACAGAATTGTGGGAGGAGCAGAAGGTCATTATTTTGCTTTCTGTACGTTTATGAAGTTTCTCAATTGATTTATCCCATGAGGTGATTCTTTTTTTATTTCAGACTGTGAGAACACATTGAAGTTAACTTTGGTAATCTTTCATGCAGTTTATCATGTTCTCTCATAAGTGACAAGCAATTTTGCATTGAGATTTTAAAGTTTAAAATGCTACAGTGACATTGGTCTTTCTGAAAAGAAGCCAAGATTCTAGACCTTATGGAAAATCTGATGTCTTGTTTACTTTGCCCAATTATGTCCAAATGGTGTAATGAAAGACCCAAGAATTTTCAATGTAGTGTGTAAATGAGTTATATATTACCTAATTCTTTGGGGATTATGAACAAATAATATCAACCAGTCAGAACTGTAATATTGAATTAACTTATTTTTTTCTTTCCTTCACTCTATCACATTTGCATTAGCCAAAGAGATAAGAACATTAGTAATTTATATGTGTAAACAACCCAGAAGTGAATATTCAATCAGTGAGCCAAAAAGCAATAAACAACTCAAGCATGGAAATCCTGCTAACCAGTGGGGAGTCGATATAGAAAAAATATATATAAAAAGCATTATCTTCAAATATGAAAGATTAATTTGTATCTACTGTAAATATGTATTATCAGCCTTATTTGCTTTTATACACACTGTGTGTGTACCTCAGTGATCTTTTATAAACCGGAAAAACGATCGATTTAATAATTTGTTATGTAAATACAAAGTTGTCTATAAATTGAAAAATTTGATGCCAGATGGCTTCACAATATACAAATGTGTTTTGTAACATCATGCCTTTATGGATTAAGTATAAATACACTGGATTGTCTGTGTAGAACATTAGTAATTTACATTTTACCTGCATTTCAAATAGATTTTTGTCCAAATGGTTATACTCTTAGGAAAAGAAAATGACCTGAACATTTTTAATGTGAAAAACAGACACGGTTTTGAATTCACCAAAATTTCTTTTCACACTCAAGAGTCTGTTCAATTCCATGCTAGATGCCTTCATTATGAGATTTCCATAAGAGATTCATTGGGATCTATATAGGAAACTTCCCCAAACAGAATTATTCTACTTTAGAGACAGAGATTGCATCTTAACCTCTAATCATAGTGGGGGAAGACAACTTACTGCTTTTTATTCCTTTTTTGTTTGTTTGTTTCTGCTTGTCTTGAAAAGCAATGCACAGATAAACAGAGCCTACTTTTTGTGTACCAAGGTGTCTACAGAGTGTCACCTCAATGCAAGGCTTCTCAGTTCTGGAACTATTGACATTTTGGGTGAGAGCGTTCTTTGTTGTGGGACTGTCTTGTGCATTGTAGGATGCTTGGCAGCCTCCCTTGCCTCTACCCACCAGATGCCAGTAGGACCCCTTCCAAATTGTGACAATAAAAAATGACTGCAGACATTATCAAATGTCTCCTAGGGTAGGGGTGAGGGGCAAAGGGAAATTTGAAAACCGCTACCTTAAAAGAATCAGTTAGGGAGCACATGTCTATGTAAACCTGGGTATGTTTTACATGCTATAATCAACAGGAAACTGATTTCCAAATCAAAATCCATGCCAAAGGGGTGTGTCTCATTCCATCTATAAAGACAGAGTACATTGGCTTCAGCTTCATTTTTAATACATTTGACTCATTTGGCCATAAGCCCCAGGACAATCATAGTTTGAGTGCTCCCAAATTGTGGCTTAGGAGAGTTGCCTGAATTGGGAACAGAATTTACAAGACTGATAACCTTTAAAAAACCAAGGCGATTCAGGTAGTAGAAAGCTTCCTGATGACAGTACCGCAACCCCCTTGGGTCAAGATGAAGAATTTGGCTAAAGGGACTATGAGACTTATATACAGCTTTCTTTAGCAATCTGGCCTAGATATCAGTAGTTTATGTGTGATCCTCTTATAAGTTCTCACAGAAGCAGTTCAGTTGATCTTGGGGATATCGTTGATAAATTTATTTGTTCAATAAATATTTATTGAGTCTCGCTATATGCCACAGCCTGTGCACAACAATGGGGATAAATAGTGAATAAGACAGGCCCAATCTCTGCCTTCTCTGAGCTGCTGAAGAAAGATGCCAATTAAGCATGTAAGTACACTAACGGATGACAAGGGCTCAGAGGAGCACATCATGGGCCTCTGACCTGGTTTAATAGGGATGGGGTCTTGGGTGAGAATCAAGGAAAGAGAAGTAAGAGTCAGTTAGGTAGAGAAGTATGTGGCCTGGAAGAGATAAAAGAGAGCATGTTAGGGGCAGAGAAAATGGCACATTGGAGGTCAGAGGAAGCATGAATGAGACAAGAATGTCTGAAGATGAGAGTGCATGGAGGAGTTTTGAAGAGGAATGGGAGGCTGGCCAAGTCTTGTCAAGACTGCTTTTGAACGGGATGGTAATAGGGAATTAAGGGTGGGTGATATGATCGTGTTTGTGTTTTAGAAAGATGATTCTGACTGCATTGTGAAGAACAGGCATTGGTTGGGGACAACACTGAAGAGTATAATATCTCGTTTTAAGTGCAGCATTTTTAAAAAGCATGCACTTCCTTAAAACTTTTTTTCAAATTCTGGCCTACTTAATTCTTCAAATTACATTTGATGAGCAAGATCCATCCCAGTTGTGAGGTATGTATATAAATATATGTGCGTAAATTCACTGTAAGAGTCACGAAGAGATGCTATTCAGCACATTTACAGTTACTGCCAACAATATCATTCCCTGTTTCTTGATAGAGCATGTGTTTATGCTGCTGCTCAGAGGATAGGAAAGTTTGAAATCCCAAAGGCTTTAGTTATAGTGTCAAAAAGCAAGGCCTGCTAACCAGCATGTACAGGTAAGTATAAATCAGGGATAGGCCTTTGGCATGATCACTTCTTCCTACACACAGAGAATAGCAGAGGAGCACACAAGATGCCAGAGGTACCAGGTGAGCACCAAAGGTTATGAAAACACTGGAAAACAGACCCACAGTGAGTCAGGGCCCAGAACAAGGCCATCTGGCTATAGGGACCTCTGCCCCACAGCAGGGGAGACCACACAGCCTTTCATCATCCATCTGAGCCCATGATTATGTACATGCTCTTCAAAGTATCCCGTACCCCCAATTAGTCACCTCCTACACTCACCAAGTATTGAATTTGAGGGCTTTTTAAAGCTAATTATTGGGTTGTTTTTAAAAAAAAAAAAAAAAAAAGGCAGAGGCAATGCAATAAAAGACATCCCATCCTGAGATCAGCAAATAGCCTTTCCCTCTAGTACAAGGTCTTGTGCACAGGAAATGGAGACTCAACAGGGAGGCAGCCCTTTATAACTGGGCCCTGGAGGGGGATAGTCTGCATCAAAATCTATGCTATGCTGCTGCCGCTAACTAGTTGTTTGACTTTGGGAAAGCTACTTAACCTATTTATGCTTAGTTTCATTTACAAAAGAGCAATGATGATAATGGAAATAGTGTTTCCTTCATGGGGTTGATTAAACATTGAAGGAAATTATGCAGATAAAGCTTCTTGTGTCTGGTACAGAGCAGGCACTGAGGGAATATTTATTGTTCAATGTCAGTATTTATATCAGAAAGGGGGAATTCCTGCCAGGGAAAGGTGTGTCTTCAGTTGCTATGTCTCCCCAGGAAGCCCTTCAACATAAGAGGATGGTTTACCTGCCAAGGTGGTTCTGCCCAAAACAAACAGCAGGGAGACCTTTTCTGGTTCTCCCCTTCCAGCCCAGTTTCTGGATCTACTACCCAAGGTATTTCTTAGATTCTACTGTCCATACTGCCACATGCAAAAAATGGACAAAATATTTCCCCAATAAACTAGTCTGGAAAATGATTTCTCCAAGAAGTGCATTGACTGTGATAATCAGATAGAACTTCTAACCCTCAACCTCAGAGTGAAGTTGAAACTGTGTCGTCAAATAAGTGATTCAAGATGTGAAATTTTTTAAATCAGGCAAATTGGGATTGTGGTACAGGGAAAAGTATATTTTACTAAAGAGCCTGAAATTTGGGGTCCTATTTCTTGCTGATTGGCTCTATAATGTAGAACAAATGACTAAAAGATCCTGGGGCCAGATTCCTAGGGTGTGAATCCGGTCATTCAGTAGCTCTATGACCACAGGCAAATTATCCTCTCAGCAGCTTGGTTTCATTTTCTGAAAGAGGGGAGAATGGTTTGAGAATTACATAAATTTAACGTATGTGATGACTTTATTTTTAATCATTTTTTTTAAAGATTTATTTATTTATGCATACAAGAGCTGGGGCACAGGCCAGAGATGGGGGTGGGGTGTGTGTGAGAGGATTCACCAGAGACTGAGTGGGGAACAGAACAGGCACACTGACTGAAATACACTGCTGAGGGGAGCTGCGGGCGGGCAAGTCAGGAGAGGTCTGCTGCGCCATGTGGGTTGCTCCCTGACCAGCCGTGGGACCGAACTCTTGCTGCAGAGGCAGCGGATTGCTTTGTAGTGCGATGCTTACTCCCTTGCGCCACCAGGCAGGCCCAAACATATGTGAAGATGTTAAAGGAGTGTCAGGTATAGATTAAGTGCTATGGAAGTCTAGTTATTGTTATTATTATTACTACTGTTAACAATAGAGGCTGAGACTCACTCAGTTCCCTCATCCATACAAGGGAAAGAACCAGTCATCTCCGAGGTAGTCACTTTAGAAGATGCTGCTGTTCACAATTTAACTGTTCATTTCTTACCTAATTTAAACACAGGTGCTCATGAAAGGAGTGAAATGTTGAACCAAACCAAAGATAGGAAGTTTCCAGAAGATTTGAGAACATGGAGGATGGGAGGAAGGTGTTCATAACTATCCCAGCAGTAGTTGTACTAAACTAATATGTATTAATTAATATGTACTAATCAATATGTATTGACTAATATGTACTAAACTAATATGTAATAGAGTAGAAAACTAATATGAACATGAAAAGTGAAAGTGCACTGAGACATGTTTTTAAAAGGGAGAGGAAACAACTAATAATCTAAAGTGGTGATATTTTTAAATGTTATTAAGCATTATTTTTTAATGCTTATATAAGTCTAAAAACAAGCATTCTTAACTGGAACTTTATGTCTAAAAACTATTTCTAGACTTTTCAGATTAGGCACATCTTGCTAAAAGAGGGGAACAGAGTTTTCTAGACACTAATGGGGAGGGGAGTAGGTTTATCAGAACACATAGCTCTGAGGGGCAGGGTGTCTTCAGGATTTCTTGTCTCTTCAGCTCCCTGGGCCACTGTGTCATAACTTTGAAATAGAGAATGTACCTGAAGGACTGAATGCGTGGGGCTTTGGTCCCTGGCTGTGACTGAGTCCCACAAAGCATAGCTTTCTCCACCAAGTTACTATTATATAGCTTTCACGACCATGAAATATATCCTTAGGAAATCTGACCTTTTACAAGGCTTTGTCCCAATTTTCCAGCCATGTAGGGATTACATAGAATCTGTAGGTTCCTTCAAATTTCAAAAGCAGACTGATTCTTACTGTTCTGGTTTATTTGGCAAAGAATGAAAAGCAAAAATTCACAAGAACTAGAAAAGAAAGCATAGAAGAATTGGAATAGTGGAAGGCACTGATGTTCTTTGGACAAGCCATCTATCTGAACAAAAGTCAGCAAAGGTGAGGAGAGACTGTTTTCTCCCGTTTCTCTTGACTCTTCCCAAATGTCCAAGGCAATCATAGAGCAGGTGAGGCATTCTGGGAGGAGGGGAAGGTGTGTGTTTTATAAGACAACCAGGTCCACAGAAAGTGATAAAACCATAGTGACTGCCTTTGTGAGGAGTCCACTTTTCTTATTAATAGTCTAAGGTTCTCTGGAAGAGGGTTAGTGATCAGCATGTTATAGCTACTATTTGTTTATGAAGGGATTTTCATAATCCCTTCATAATCTTTGTCAGATTAATTAATCTTTGTTCATCTTTGTCAGATCTACCTATTCATGGACTGACAATGAACAGACAGTCTACTGAAGTTATTATTTCTGTGTAACTTGGGTTCCCACACCTTCCTCCCCTGTCCTGTACTCCAATCTGTCCTTATTATTGGACTAAATTGAAACACACAGATGGCGTAACAAAGAACAGTCCAATTGGTGTGTACACATTGTCCTTATACCTCTCAGCAGGCGATTATTTCCTTCAGGCTGGATTTTGCCTTTCTCTTTTTTACTGCAAAAGATTGTAGGAGATAAAACTCCTCAGGCAAGAAGACAGTGTTTTCTTCAGGACCTGAGAAGGATACTGCACAGGGTGAGCTTTGATGAGCACCCAAATCCCTCCAGACCGTCCCGTGTCTAAAGTTTCCATACCCAAGGGTTACAAATCCCTCTGAGATCATGAAGACCTGATCATTATGGCAAAGATGGGCAGTAAGCTGTCCCAGTGTCACACACATCCTGTCCTCCAAAGGTACAGAAAGGTAGTCTGCCTGTCAGTGTGCCTAAAAATAAGCCCACTTCGATGATGACACACTCCCCTGTGCTGCAATTGTTCTGCAATTATGGCATTCAACCATTATCAAACTAGGAAGTAAGAACATTTGTAAGTGGCACTTCTGTCAAGATTCACCACTACCAGCTCCATATCACCTTTGAGTGCCCTACCCATTGCTAGGAGGCTATCATTTGGGTCTCTGTTGCAGCCAGATACATGGGGCCTGAAGAGTTATAATAATGGTTTTCTCTTCACATGTCCAGTGACGGATTATTGATGCTGACTGTCAGCTGGGACTGACACTATTGGGGGAACACTTACACATGGCTTCTCTGGGCTTCCTTACAACATTGCATCTAGGTTACAAAAACAAGTGTCCCCAGACACAAAAGAAAGAACCAGTTGGAAGCTGTATTATCTTTTCTAACCCTAGCCTCCGAAGTCACATCTTTGTTCCTGACCAGTTAGATTGGCTAGAAGCACAGCCCTGAAGCCAGCCTGTGTTTTAGAAGAGGAAAATTCAACTTCCTCTCTTGATGGAGTGACAAAGATTTGCTGACACATTTAAAACCATTGTACAAGTTTTTAACAAAATGTGTGATTAGAGCATGGTCTCTTTGCTGGTATTTCTATGATAGAAAACAACTGGTAATATTCTGGGACCACTTATCTTTTGCCAAGAACAATGTAGAGCATTCTCCATGCTATGAGAGTTAAATGATGTACTACTCCCCACTCTATGGAATAGGCACTCTTATCACCCCATTTTATAGATCTGAAAGCTAAAACAAAGAATTTAGGTAATTTGTTCATGTTACCCAGGTAGAGAGTGGCAGCCTGGGAGAGAGCCCAGGCTGGCTTCTCCTACGTCCAAGGCTTATCCTAGGTCCCAGTGCTTTAACTGCTACACCAAACTGTCAGGTTTCCTCAGACTCAGTTTTACATATATAAGGTATGGTTCAAGTACATGAAATAGAGTTCTCAACATTAATAAGTAGATATATAACTATATCCAACCTCACACACAAAAGCATATTTGTAAAGTTCATTATAATATAGAGAAAATATCTTCTTGGCAGCTATTACATAATGGTTCTAGAGAAAGGAGATCAGATTTGACAGAAAGAAGCTGTGATAACTCCTTTGTGGAGTAGGGAGAATTCCTTGTCAGATTGGAAGGAAAGAGGGAGCTTCTTGGAAGAAGGAGATAGTGAGTGTTGTGGGGAAAGTATCAAGGAAGAGAAAGTTCCCTGGCCTTCCAGCCCAACTCAGTTCCCAACGGACCACAGGGGGTGATTTAGGGGAGAGGAGACTTATCTAAAAGAAATTTCTTTCTTGTAAAGAAAGATGCTGCGTGCTCTACATGTGACCTCTCCTTCCCACCCACCCCCCCCATGCCTCTGCAAATCTTCAGTGAAATTGCAATAAAACCATAATGGGTCTGGTGTAATTGGAATTATTGTCATAGCTAGTTTGGAGATGGAGAATTATATAATGCCTCAGTATCAGCACAAAATGATAAAGGGGACTCTAATCTCTGTTTTCTTAAATCATGCCCAATAACCAGTACTTCATGTCCCTGACAGATGATCAAATTATTAACTAGTTTCAGTCCTGTTAGAGGACACATTTTCCTTCCACAAAATTGGCATCAAACCCAACCTGTTCCAGGAAGAATGAGTCTCCTCCACTGAGCATAAGCTTACTGCATGCCTATACCCCTTATCACACCCAGATGCAAACAAACCTCAGTAAATCTAACTTCTAGATTGAGGGGATCTTCACATGGCCTTGTCCACTCTGGATACCAAGAATACACTAGAAAGGTAATAGATACATAAGTACCAGTCTAGATACTAATCAAATCTCAATGAGTCTATAAAACCAACTCCAAGTTCTTGGTAAGACTAACAGGACACTGCTGTGAGAACCAGATTAATTTCATTCTTTGGTTTAACAACAAAGGACCTCAGGAATGTCTCTGGTTAGCAAGAGAAGTGACAGTAACTCCTAACCTGTCTAACTAAAGGCAAGTCCAGTCTGAGTTGATCAGTTTGGGTTTCCTATGTTGTTCTTGTCGGGTGTCCTCTGCTGCCTCTTGCCCCAGATTCTTGGTGATAAACTTATTCTTTATACTTGCCCTTGTATAGTACATAGCCATTAAACACCAAGTGCCAATTATTTCCTACAAAATGCTTTGATTTCTTTCATCAAGCTTTAAAAAATCTGGCCCTGATATTGTGGGTTTTGTTGATTCCTGTCGCCATCACCTGCACATTCTGAGGGCTGTTTTGCTTTCCCTGTGGGGAAGGAGAAACATCCATAACAACAAGAGGAATCAGGGCTTTATGCCACTTTTCAAGGGAAGAGTGAGTTATGTTTTGATTGGAGTCATTACTTAAAATGGATCTCTCTTAGTATAGAAATAAGGATGCCACGACATTGCTTGTGCAATACCACTAAGCTTCTCCCTGTCAGTAGTCCCTAAACAGTAGTGTCTGGCATTGTAGAATGCCCTGTCATTCTCACAGTTGCTCACAACTCCCTATTAAAGGACCTCTTTGCCATATGATTTGTAGCATCTTCCCAGTTCTCTACCCTGAGATCATCAGGCTTGGCCCTGGGCTAATTCACTGGGTCAATGAATTATGAGTAGAAGTGACAGAGCTCATTCTAAGAAGAAGCTTTAAAGAACTACTGTGTGCTTCTATCAGATCTCCTGCTGGTTTATTTACCCACAAATTTTTATTTTAGCTGAGAGACATTCCGTCAGTCTACAGTGAATGAGACACTGAGAGCCGAACTGGACAGAGCTTAGCAGAGCTGTAACTGACCTGCAGGAGTCATGAAACATGAGTAAGAAACAAACCTTTGTTGTTTTAAGCCACGAGGATTTGGGAGTTGTTACCACAGCATAACCTAGCAAAAGCAGATGGAAACATTCATGATTTAAGGTATATACTTACCATGCAGAAGCCTGTGTAACACAGCCTTACAAGACACAGTCCCTGACCTCCAGCAGCTTATAATCTAAGACAGAAGATTAGATACCCAAGTGCCTGTTAAAGTAACAGAAGTGGCTAAGCTGGCAAGTGAGGTAGGAGGACCAAGGGGTGGTTAGCAACACAGAAAATTACAAGGGAGATGCATAGAGAAGGGATGATGAAAGTGGGTGTTCAATATGCAGGGAGTTCAAGGAAAAAGACTGAGCAGATGCTTGAGGATTGTGTGACTAGGTGACAAACAGAGGCTTCAAGGAAGTACTTTCAAGTGAGTGGGTACAGTGGGTAGTTGGATGCAAGGAGCTGAAGAAGGGAAGAGTAAGCAAAGTCTTCAAAAAAGATTAGTCTTTCAACATGTTGTGCAATAAGAGAAAATGTAGTGATGAAGGAGCTCAGAGTACTGCAGCTGTTTCTCAGGAGTATGCTACAGGCATATGTGGGGCTCTGTGACCCCCTACACTCCCTTCTCATCGAGTCTTCTCCTGCCCAGTGGTCCTTTGAGTGGAGGGAAAATTAGTTATCTCCATCTTCCAGCCTCCGATAATTGGACCAAGGTGAGCACCTGACTAGAAGAGGCCAACTTAAGTTGCCAAGTGACATGTTGCTTGAATGATCAGGTTTAAAAAGGTGACTGAAGACAGTCAGATTCCTTGTCATTGGAACCCCGAATCAAGAGACACAGAAAAAAGATGTCTTTTGGGAATGGACCTTTGAACTGAATATCAAATAGAGTTGAGAATAGAATATTTGTTGTAAGGCCTTGTGTGTGCCTAAGTCATGAGGACCTCAGGAAGTGACTGGGAAAGAGAGAATAACAGATACAAGGAGAAAAGTGGCAAAGCCATAAGTAAGAGGTAACAATAATAATCTATAGTGCTTCAGACATCCAAGCACTGTAGTAAGTTCTTTATGTTACTGTTACCTCATTTGTTTTTCACAACAATCCTATGAGATGGATGTTACGATCTATGATTAGTTTTGCAGATAAGGGAGCTAAGACAATGAAGTTGTGTGTGACTCACAGGAAAACTACAATATAAGTGAAACTGGCTGACTCTTGTGTCCTTGCTGTTAGCCAGTATGCATTACCTCCTCTCAAAGGGGAGATGGAATGTGCTGTCTAAAGCTCTGGGAGCTGACCCTTCCTAAACTGAGGAACTGTAGTTTTTACTAAATTTCCTGAGGTCATCTAAGTTTATATGAGCCATCCAGAATAGGCTTCAGCTCCTGGGAGCCAAAAGAATCCAAACCAAATTGGAAGGAGAGATTTGCGCTTTCTGTGTGGAAGAGACTGGAGATGCTAGAGAGAGAAAAAGAAGAGATAGTGAATGGAGCCAGCCTGCAAGGAAGTACAAAGTGATGGGGTTAAGGAGAGGGAGAGATTTTTCTTTTCCTATTGCACCATCTGGCTTAGTTTTGCCATTGGGCACTCTCAATGCCACACAGCAAGTCAACTAACTAACCAAGCTAACAGGAATTATAGATAATTCAGTGGCTGTGCCATGCATTATAGATAATTGTGACTCAGCCACTCTTAGAATGGGTGAGGTGAGCCTGTCATGCCTCCTCCTTTCTGAGCCTAAGTTTCTTGGTCAATAAAATGGGGATAATTTTTTTTAATAGTGAGAACCTGACTTAATAGTGTTCTGGGGAGACTGATAGGCCTTCCCCATATGGATCTCGGGTCAGGGTTTCCAGATAATCTCTGAGATGGAGATTTGAGTGAAAGAAGTTTAGCAGGGAATTCGCTCAGGATTGACACCAGTGAGGGGTGAGGGCAGCCAGGTTAAGAAGGGAGAGAAGTGGCTGCAAAGGTGACAGACAATTTCATGGGGAACTCGAGTAGGATTGCCCTTCTGAGTTGTCCCAAACTGAGGCATGATGCTGTGCCTCTGTGCCTCACTCCCATGGAGAAGTTGTTGGGATGCCCTGTTAGGGAAGGCCGCTCCTTTGCATCAAGAGCAGTTCCAGGGAAGAGACTCCGCTATGAGAGCACCAGAGGTGATACCCAAAGAAATGGGGAATAAGAGCCTCTGCTCTAAGATGGGACATGTGGATGGCATGCCATAGCACCTGATACACATGAGAACTGATGCCCACTTCTCAGGGGGCCATAAGGTAGGAGGGCCAGGACTTTGGGAAAGGTGGGGGGCTGAAAAATACCGGGAAGAGACCACCTCGATTCAGCTTTCAAAGGAAGTTGGTTTCACTGTGATTCTTTTGGTTCCAGTTTGGAACTTGGTTAAGAAATCACCACCCAATTTAAGAAAATGAGCAATGCCCAAATCAAAACTAAACACCAGGAAGGTGAAAAAATTTACTGTCTGGCTTCCTTATCTGAAATGTGAGGTGGTTGTACTAGATTTGTGGTTTAAATTTTTTTTTTTTTTTTGGTTAAACCACAAGAAACCTTTCTTCAAAAGAAATCTTACTGGGAATAAGAAACAAAGGAGATAACAATGAGCTGAGCTGCTTGGATCAAAAGGGGTGTGAGTTCCAGAATCCTGCCCATAAAGTTGGAGCTCTGCAAAGCCGAGTTTGCATGGTATTCTACTATCATCTCCCAAATCCTCCTCCAGCCTCCTATCTATAGTTGTAGAAAAAAATTGGTATTCTCACACACCTGTGGACGCAGCCAGTCCACTCCTCCCCACACCGTAGGGAGCAGGAAACTAGAACAGAAGCGGGGAGAGATCTTCCTCTCCCAAACTCATCATTCCTCCACTTACTCCTGCAGGGGTGGCGGGCACCAAGTGGGGAGAGAAGACAGGGGATGAGGTCTTGCTGAAATTCCTCCACAGGAAAATAGGACTGAACCCAAATCATACATCCCTTGGGGATGCAGGGGAAAATTCTCCCAGCCTTCTGTGGTCTTCTTGGGCTAGTCAAGAAAACAAAGTAGTATCAGACAGATTAGTTGGAAAAAGAGATCAAGTTCAAAGGCATACATATGCAGAATTTATATAATTATAAATTCCAGAGTCAATGGGCTAGACCAAGGGCTTTTATCCTTGAGTCTAAGATGGGATAAGGGTCTGGGGCA
This sequence comes from Talpa europaea, assembly GCF_964194135.1. NCBI lineage: Eukaryota > Metazoa > Chordata > Mammalia > Eulipotyphla > Talpidae > Talpa > Talpa europaea. The sequence continues at coordinate 91,209,910 of NC_140073.1, forward strand.
TCAAGGAGAGAGGAGAGGGTCTCACACGATGAGGAGGGAATGACTTCATGTGACAAGTCCTGCCTCTAGATGTTCGTGCTACTGTAAGATAGGTTTCTCCTATAAAAAGGTTATTTCGGGAGATGTCCCTAAATCTGGGTGACCAGCATTCTTTAAGGTAAGGGCGACAGTTTCTCAAGACCTGAAGGGCCTCAATTCACCTTAGCTCCATATTCCTGGACCTCTTGGTCCAGGAAGGGCAAAAAACTTGGGAAGGCAAAAAACTACCTGAACCTTAGGGGAGAAGCTGCTCCTATAGTCCTATAGCAGATTGTGAGGTAAGCAAAGGGGAAAAGCCTCAGTCTTTTCCGCCCTCCCACAGCGCATGTGCACTCGGCCAAATGGTGTGGTGCAGCACGGCGTGGCGTGGTGCCGGCAGACGAGTGCAGTGGAGTGTGGAGGGATGTGGCAGAGTGTGCAGGAATGTGGCAGATTGTGGCAGAGTGCAGCGGAGCGCAACGAACAGCAGAGCGCAGGAAAACACCAACACGGCTGCTAGAACCGGTAATGAGCCTGCCTGGTATGGGATGGTTGGGCTACGCGGATGCAGGAAATCACCAATAAGAACTCCAAGAGAAAACTTCTTTGGGCCTTTAAGGTGCCATCCTTTCCTCCTGAATCCTCTTGCAGAGAAAAAACTTACATCTTTCCTTTAAGACCTGTCCCCCATCTGTACCCTTCACCCCTTGCTTTACCAGTGAGACTCCTTGGCAGTTATCTGAAGAATCAAGGAGCCCAGGGACACCTCTCCTTGCCCCAGGTCAAAAGGGCAATCTGCTTTTCTTCCCTTGGGCTACTTAGTCCTCTTATTTCCTAAGAGACACCGAGGCACTGCTCTCTCTCCTCTCTCATTCTCCTCATCTGCCCTAAGGCCTAGACCCTTACAAAAGCAAAGGACTTGGCCAACTGCTCATAAAAAGAAAAAAGATCATTGTTCACAATGATGTAAGAAAATAAAAAAAAAATTTAAAAGAGAAACTGCACAAAATAGGAGGAAAAACATAACATTTTCCTCAGTCACCCTGTCCCCAGCATCTTATCCCAGAAGATATTATCACATTACACCTTAAAGGGAAGATTGAAATGATCTTATCCTGTTCCATTCCCCGTACCAAAGCTCTGTTCGATGCCCCAATGCAACACCATGGAAAACGTATGCTGGTTGGGAAAGACAAGGTGTTCCAGGGGTTAGGCCAGGGCCTCCAATTAGTAAAGAAGGAGCCAGTGGTGGTTGCCTGCTTTCCTCCACCCTGCCTTCATCCCCAAGAAGACAGCAAGACCAGGATGTGTTCATGAGGCATCTCCTGGGGAGGAACACGAGAGGGCAGGCCGTGTAGACTGGGAGAGAGGACCATAATGGCGGGGGGCATGGGGGTGCTGGAGGGGCCTGGCATCTCTGGGGGAGGCAGAGATGAAGTGCCACTGAGGTTGGTGCAGTCTGGCCTCTCTAAGGGGTCAGTTCACCTACTGGTCCTCATTCTGCTCTCCCCCACAGTGGTCCAGGAGATGGAGAAGGGGAGAGAGAAAGGGCAGCTTGACACACGAAGGCTCAGAAAAGACAGACTTTGCATCCTCTGGCTTCCTTGCTAAACTGGGTCTGCTCCTTCATTCATACCTGGCGCCCTGGCATCTTCTTAACCACACTCCTCCCTGACAGTGTTCTAGAACAGTGGTAGACCTGCCTCCACCCGAATTGACCCAGGCTCCAAAATTATTTAGTTCCCAGGGCCCAGGGCCCAGGAGCACACATCTTCTGGCTCCATCCATGAGGATTGGGGTGGAATGGGGTAGACCATGGGGGTCCTGCTACAAGCCAGGCTCAAGCCAGAGGGAAATCCCATGTTTTTCAATTTAAATGCCCATCAACATAGTGCTGGCTAAAAAAAAAAAAAATATTTTCCAAAGTGTGGCTCACAGATCACCAGCTCATTTACATGCAAATTTCCTGTCACACCCCAATCCCCCTCCCCACCCTGCTACAGGTCAAGATCCCTGGGGTGGGGCTTCAAGATCTGGGTCTGTATCAAGCTTCCCATCCCAGGGATTCTGATACACACTGGAATCTGAGAACTGCAGGGACATCTCTGGACAACCTGGTTCTGCTCTACTGCCTCTCTCTCTCTCTCTCTCTCTCTCTCTCTCTCTCTCTGTGTGTGTGTGTGTGTGTGTTTGCCATTCTGTATCTGCTCTCCTTCCCTTTGCTGTCCTTTCCCGACATCACCAGTCAGAGTTGGATTTGTCTGCACTCTGGGAATGTGCCCACCGGGAATGCTATGCCTTCAGGCTCTTGTTGATATGAGCTAAAAATGAAACTGTAGATGCACTCAATTTGAGATTAAACTATTCCTGCCTTCATGCATTCCCTTGCCAGTCAGCTGCCTTCTTCTGTGACCTCTGGATGTCACAAACAAGTCAGGGTTCTGTAGCTGCTGGAGCTTTCAGAGAAGGGCGCTCCTCTAGCCAGAATGAGGAGGCACAATAAGTTCTAAGCTCTGCTCTGAGGGGCCTCTGAGCACCAGGCAGCAGGTGCTACTGTACCCCAGGGCCCAGGAGCACACATCTTCTGGCTCCATCCATTTAGGATTGGGGTGGAATGGGGTGGACCATGGGGGTCCTGCTGCAAACCACGCTCAAGGCAGAGGGAAATCCCATGCAGACCCCCAAGTCAGTAACTCAGCAGGGAAGGGGAAAATAGAGTATCCCCTCCCCCATCTTTTTATGAGTTATGAAGGCCTCATTTCCTGTGCTTTTGCAAGACACACACAAAAAAAAAAGAGTCAAAGATATGAAGGAATTTTAGATTGTACCCTCTTGCTCTCCAGGCTTCCTACTGCCAAGTAGCAGGGCATGGAGGGCACACATCCTATGGATGCCAGGGCAGTGACAGCACCTCCAGAACATCTCACACATTCATTTAACAAATATTTATTTAATGTCAACTACATGCCAGGCTCTGCAGCACTCTGAATAGTAATACTAAGGGCAGTGATCATGCAGTTGTTTGTGCAGACCAGGGGCTTGACTAACACATCACTACAGGGCAAGGCAGAGGCAGGAGAGGCAGAGGCTGTTGTTACCCCTGGTGAATCTGCCACTTAGGAAGGGCCATGGGGGTGAGTGGGGAGCTGGGTAGAGCTGGGAAGGAGCTCTGGTCACAAGGCCAGGCCCTGCTTCATGTGCTGTTTTACAAGTAAGGAAAAGAGGCTCAGGGTAGCTCAGTACCTGTAGTTTTCGAAGATTAATGAGCCATTAGCTGTGTTAGGCAGGATTTGAATCACATTCACCTCTTGTACCTGAAAGTGCACCTGCTTAGAGGTGGGTGCCCCCACTTGGAGCCTTACAGGGACAATGTCAGTAGTCGGTAAATCTGGCTCAGGAGGGACAAAGGCCTGTGTTGGAGTGGAGAAGATAGGGGCTGGAAAGAGAGGGTGAGGGGAAGGAGGTGAAGTCTGGACCCAGCTCTCCAGGAAGAAACAACTTTTTTCTTTTTTTAATTTTAATGTATTTTATTTGTATATATTTTACATAATTGTTCTTTTTTTTTTAAAGATTTATTTATTTATTTATACAAGTGCTAGGTACAGTCAGAAGCACAGGAGGGTGATAGAATTCACCAGAGCCAGAGTGGGGAGCAGAACAGGCAGACTAACGAAATACACTGCTGAGGGGAGCAGCGGGCGTGGCAGGAGAGGTCTGTCACACCATGTGGGACCCTCGCCTACGGGCCGGGGGATCAAACCGGCGCTGCAGAGGCTGCGGGCAGCTTCACAGCCCAGTGCTCAACCACTGCGCCACCAGGGGAGGCCCATCATTGTTCATTTTTGTACAATATATGCTTTCTCCTCTCAGATGTAGTCCCCATAAAATTCCCACCACCAACTTACCTGTGCACCATCACCATAGTCCCTTGTGTAGGAAGAAGCAACTTTATAGCCCAGACTCTGCATAGGGCACAGACCTGGGTCCAGCCATGTGATAATGTGCTTCCCCAGTGGTTGGGGCAGATGTAGCAGAACTTCTGTGTGTATTGTGCCAAGGTAGTTGGAAATAAGTTTGGGAGAGCAAGTTCCACTGGATTAAATGTCTGCCACTGAGAAGAAATAGAGGGGCAAATATTTGGTGACTCTGCTGTCTAGAATGGTAAGGTGGAGACCAAGGAGGGTGTCACGTACATGTGGGCCCTCTTCTCCACAGAGTGTTACCTGGCAGAGGCACCTGTGATCCTTGGCCCGATAAAGGATTCCATGCACATGCCTACTGGTGATGGCCTCACTGCCATCTCTAAATCTGAAGGAAAAATGATCAGCAGTTATATTAAGAAAAGGGTTAGAGAATAAAAGTCATACTACCAGTTGATCTGGAGTGAAGGTATATTAGTTTGCTGGGGCGACTGTAACAAAATACCACAGACTGGATGAGTTAAACTAAAAAACTTATTTTCTCACTGTCCTGGAAATTGGAAGTCTGAGATCAAGGTGTCAGTCAGTAGTTCGGTTTCTTCTGAGACCATCTGCGTGGCTTAGAGGCCATCTTCTCCCTTTATCCTTACATGGCCTTTCCTTTTTATGTATCTGTGTCCTAATCTCTTATAAGGATACCAGTCATCTTGGGTTAGGACCCCCTCAAATGAGCTCATTTTAATTTAATTACCTGCTTAACAATTCTATCTCCTAATACAGTCACATTCAATGGTACTGGCAATTAGGACTTCAGCTTATAAATTTTGAGGAGGACACAATTGAGCCCGTGACAGAAGTATTTTCTTTTCTTTTCTTTTTTTTTTTTTAAAGATTTATCTTTATACAAGAGTCGGGGCACAGGCCAGAGGTGTGGGAGGGCAAGAGGATTCACCAGAGACAGAGCGGGGAACAGAACTGACAGAAATACACTGCTGAGGGGAGCAGGGGGCGAGACAGGAGAGGTCTGCTGTGCCATGTGGGTTGCTCCGAGGCTGGCGGGGATCGAACCGGCACTGCACAGGCTGTGGACAGCCTCACAGCACTGCTCAACCGCCTGCATCACCAGGGAGGCCCAGAAGTATTTTCTTAACTTTGGTAAAATGAAGCAATGGAAGAGGGGAAAAAGCCAACCAACTTAACCAGAAGAATGGCCCCACTTGGTCACTTTTGCCCAAATCCCAGGAGTGACTTACTGCCACCAAAGGTAGCAGCTGATTTAACAAACTCTACAGCAGCATGTTGCTATGGACTGAATGTTTGTGTTCCCCTAAATCCATGTTGAATTATGTGGTGGCATTTATTTTATTGAGGCAACATTGGTTTGCATGGTTGTTTGTTTTAGAGGTACAGGATCTCCCCTTTCAGGTGTGGCTGCTACAACACACCTACCACCAAAGCATCCACAGCTATTCCCCATACTCCATTGTGCTCTTCCCACACTTTATTCTCAGTAGCCTCAGTTTTATAGTCAGCTTTCTACTGTTTGATGTGAGTTTGATTTTATCCAACCCTTTTTTGATTTCTCTATATCCCACAAAGGAATGATACTATTCAGTTTTTGTCTTTCTTCTGATGTGAAATAAAAGATGGTTTTATTAGGAAGTACCTTTGGGTTGATTAATCATGAGGATATAAATGTCTTGAATGGGATTAGTATCCTGATAAGAAGAGACATGAGAGACATCTGTCTCTCCCCTCTGCCTTATCTCCCTCCCATCTCTCCTCTCCTTTTCTCTTCTCCCTGCCTCTCCTCTCCTCTTCTCTCCACCTTTCTCTTTAATGTACAGACACCAAAAGAAAGTCATCTGCACACTAGGAAGGGGGCCTTCACCACAAAAGAAACTGCCAACATCTTTATCTTGAACCTCCCAGTTTCCAAAACTATAAATACTTGATATTTAAGCCACCTCTAGAGCTTTGGTATAGCAGCCCCAGCTAACTAAGAAGACATATAGCGAGGATTCCAGGAGTGGGCTGACCCAGACACACTTGTGATGAGGAGGGTCCTCCTTGATCCCAAACAGTTTTGACCCCATTGCTCAACATGGTGTAGCCGTCTTTACATAGCAACTATTGGAGGGAACCCTGAGGGGTATGACCTTGAGGTAGGACTTCATTGGGGCAGGCCCAGATGCTGCTCTTTATTACTCAAGTATGTGCCCATGAATTCTTGTAGCCCCGCTGGCCCTTGGACAGGTTCCTTTTTCAAGATGTGGTGCCACTTTTGAGAACTCCATGCATTCAGGTTTTGAAAACACTTATCACTATGATGGCCTTGTCTCTGAGGGTCAGTGAAGAGGAAGCTCTTGCTGGTCTGGCAGTGGATGTTTTTCTGGTGCTGAACACCGGGAGGCATTTGTAATGCTGGTAGCCTCTCTGTGTGACTCTAATCTGGTTTATGCAAACCTAGTCATTTTGCAGCCCACAGGAAGGCTGGGAGGAGGGATCTGCTTTGATCTATTATCAAAGAAGATTTTTCGTTTATGTGGGACTGGCTAATGCTAAAAATATTACTGTTTGGGAGAAACAGAAGCTAATCTATGCCCTAAATTCAGATATTTAAAATGATAGAGAGGCATCTTGGAACACTCAGCATTAAACAAACAAAGGTGAAACTCACTGTTTCATTCTTCAAATAAAGATCAAATGAAGAACGGGCCAAGCATCCAGGGCTTATGCAAGTTTCCTGCCTGTTGTCTGGAACCACAGTTCTCCATGACCCGCTGCTCCACTCTGGCCATAGCTGCCAGCAAGCAGGGGAATGCTTTCCTGTTTGAGGGCCCTGGCACAAGGCTTTGCACACAGAGACCAGGCTGGGAAACAGTGTTTTGGAAAGAAGTTTCTTGCACATTCTGCTCCAAAGGAATGGGATTTGAATCTGAAAGACTGGGCCCTCATCTGAGTGCTGCCACTTACCATCTTTTTTTATATATGTATATATATTTTACATCATTTTTCATTTTGCACAATGTATGCATTTTCATCTTGGTTATAGTCCCCATACAATTCTCACCACCCTTGTTTTGATCCTATTCTCTTCTCCCCCGCAGTGTGTCTCTAGTTTATAGTTGCTTATTGATTTTGATTTTTACTTTATTATAATTAGTCTTTTTCCTGTATCAAAAAGATGTGGTGCATATATACAATGGAATATCACTCAGCAATCAAAAAAGATAAACTCATGCAATTTGCAGCAACATGATGGAGCTGGAAGGGATCATGCTCAACGAAATAAGCCCGAAAGAAAAAGAAAAATACCGGAGGGTCTCATAGCAGGAATTGAGAAAACCTAAATAAGGGACCAGGAAAAAGACTAATTATAATAAAGCCACTTACCATCTTTAAGGAATTAGCTTGGGGAAGCTCTCACCCTCTGCATTTGGACTTCTTTGTTTGTAAAATGAGAATAATGGTATTTTGACACCCCCCCCCCATGGAATTTTTGTGAGGAATCAGATGGAACAGTGCAGGTGAAGGCACTCGTAAACAACAAAGTGTTATATATACCTGGCAGGGGTTATGTTTTGGTTTTGTTACCTGTGGCCCTCCTAGTAAAAGTATAATGATTATATTAAAGCTAAATTTCTTCTGGACAACCAACCCCATCCCATTATTAGTCCCTGGGCTATAGGTGTACTTGACCCTCCCCCCAGTTCCAGAAACTGGGGGTGTGATTTTGGCATAGCCCAGGAAAGCCGTAAATTCTCTCAGTCTCCTTCTATGCTGAATTGGTCTTCAGAATCTTTCACAACTGCCCGCTGGTGTGCTACCCTTTATTGCAAAGGCTGGACAACTGAAAGCTACCTTCCCACACTCTTATATAGGCAATGATCTGAATAAAAAAATTTTATTCAAAAATTTCACTCAAACTAGATTTGAAATACAGAAGTGTGGAAGAGATGGTTTCCCTGTGACTTTCACATTTTGTATAAAATGTGTGTTCATGGAGACACTTCCTCCTGCAGCAGTGCTCTGACATCTGGTTAATAGTGTCGTGGTTTTGAGAAGCAGCTCAGTGGCAAAGCAGTGAACTTGAACTGAACCGTTCTCATAGTAGCCTCCTGACCTCCCCTCCCCCAACACCTTCCTAAGCATTTCAGGAGTCATTGCTCTCCCTAGCAGGTCCATTCTGCTGTGTTCTGAGAGTTATTGCTAAAGATTCAACGTAGAACTCCCTCTTTCTGCAGCCAACAATTTTGCAAGCACCCAATACTGATGTTAAACTTCTCTCTGATTTAATTATCTAGAGTGGCTTCTTAACTTGACCAATGAATCTGCCCTGGTATAGATGAAATTGGTGCTTGAAACCTCATTTGGACAGAGACACATATCACAAAATCTCATTCAAACAGTTGAGATATAGAGACTAACTTTCTTATGGACTTAGAGTTTACAAGGCCAGGGCAGTTGGTGGTCAGCTTGCCTTCACAAGAGAATTTGTCCAAGAAAAACACCAACATGAGAGGGGCCACAAAAGGAGAGATGCCTAATTTTCACACCACTGGAATACCTGATTCCAGCAGCATCTTGGCCAAACCTATGCTGGACTTGCAAAATACATGAATCACCAAAGTTCTGCTTCTGTCTAAAACAGTTGGACTTGGGCTAGCCCACCATTTGGCCAATGCATTTCTTACTCAGGTATGACAACCATCACAGGAGAGAAACCACAGGGCAGTATTGGTCAGATGGCTGCAGATCACTTATTTCCCATCAGAGAGCCACATCACAATCACCTGGGAATGTTTTCCAAAATACAAGTGGCCAGTTTTCAGCCTAGGTCTTCCATGTCATACAAGGAACACATGTGGGCAACTGAAAAATTCCCTAAGGTGTGGTGGTCCCCACGTGCACCCTGGAGGGTATGTCTGCTATGGGCCCCAAGGCAGGGAAAGCAAAGCAGTGGCCACTGCTTGCAAACAATTGAATATTTGAGTCCTAGTTTTAGGCACTGATTTTTTTTTTTAATTTTGATTTTCTTCTTTTAGGGTTTAAAAAAAACAACTTGCATTAAATCTCTCAGTATTGTAACCACCAGATGAGAATGCTAGCAAGTGAAATCTTTTAGCCCAGCTTGTGTAAGCCAAAGCAGCTGGGCCATTTTTTAAAAATTGTAATAAATAAGTGAATACATAATCAATCCCTCGAGTGCCAGCTCTCTGTTCTGTGTGCTCCCAAAGCAGTGCTTTTTCATCTTTATTCTATGGCCCCAAAAAGAAAAGCAATGCAGGGAAAATTGTTGACAGAATGTTCTCTGTGACGTCAACCAACAGAAAAAACTAAACCATTGATGCTCATTCCAGAAGACATTTTAATGTGCATTTTAGAGGGCACAGATTTAGAGAAACCCTGCGTTTTCTGGTAGAAGTATTAAGTATTTAATACTAAAAGCCTGAGAAGAGAAGGCAAGTGTTTTGATGTCTGCAAAATATATAAGACACAATGGTGATGGAAACAGCCCTATGAGGTAGAGTGAATAAATACACAACAGAATTCTGATCAAGCATTTCCCAAGTGCCTGGCCAGGCCTTGGATACCAAAGATGAACCAGACATGCTCTCTTGGTTCAAGAAATTTATAGCCTACAGAGAAAAAGGCTTGGTGAAAGAGTACAATAATTTGATAGAAGATTTTATCTTTGGAATCAAACAAAAATTATTCAAAGGCAAATCTAAAGAATAAGTTGGGTGATCAAACTAACTGACTTTAAAGTATGACTCATAGGGTGGCTTTAAAGTCAGTTCCCAAAGATGATTTGTGCAAATATTGTGAGCATCTGGAATGCATGTGTGGCCACCTAAAGTACTACTTTGAAGGGACAAATCATTTGATGTATAAGTACTAGGCTTTTTTGTTGTTGTTGTTGTTGTTGCTTTGTTTTTGTTTTCAGAAACATATGAGCAAAAAAAAAAAAAATCTGGTAATTAAAGGCTTGGTTGATGGAATTTTTCTCTCAACTAAATTTCCCCAAGCCTTCCCTGGATGTCAATCGTTTGGAGGCCATATAAACATTTAGTATTAAATTATTTTGGTCATTGCCTCTACCCTGGCATCCCCTATAAGACTCCCCCTGAGTAGTACTTGGGTCTTCTCTGTGTGAAAGGGCAAACTCCTCTCTCAGGAAGGACCTTCTGCCCTGCTCCCTCATTGCTTTTTGCTACCCATGAAGCCACTTGCGACCACTTATGGGCCAGGATCCCTGAAAGCACTGCCTCTTCCCTGAGCCTTTAGATGCCCTGTAGATGCAGGAGGTAGACTTTCATACCTGTGTTGTATTTCATCCACTGGACCAGGGTCTCAAAATTCCCTTTGCAAGCAGCTCATTGAACTTCTTGCAGCTTCTTTCTCACCCTCTCTTCCACAGACAAAGGGTACAGATATCATAATGTCCAGCTCCATCCCCCTCCCCATCAAGCTCTGAATTGAAGTCCCCACCACCTCCTCTCTTTATGCAAATAGATCCCTGAGGAGCTGCCCAACTGCTCCTGCCTCTGAACAAGGAATCCTCATCAGACTCAGATACTTCTAAAATAAATATCAGGCCACCGTCCTAAGAAGTTAAATTTCCTCCTATCACTTCACTTAGTTTCTGACAGAACTGACTTCAGGCCAAACCTTACATTTAATTAACAGAATGGAATATGGGCAGGAGGCCCACACTCTCCATTAAAAAGGTAGGGACAGTGTTTAAAGTGACTGTACAATTGAGATACACCTCACAGTCTCCAGGGCACAGCGATGGCCAACAACTCATCAAGCCCAGTGAAAATAAAGGGACCCTAGGTACTCTTTGCAAGGGTTTCTTTTAGGGAATTAACATCTGTGGGATGTACTCTTATTCTGCTATATAAAATCTGTATTGTTTTGATTCTTTTATAAAAAAAAAAAAAGCTCTGCCTCATAGGGTTTTGGGAAGAATTGAATAAAGTTCCAGATGTGAGGTGCCTAGCCCTCCCTCTCCTTCCTTACTTCCCAGCCCCTTTTACTCAGCAACATCCTAGAACTGTAGATTTTTTAACATTTGAAAAAGTAATACTTTTATATTAAAGCAAGCATGAATATATTATGGAGCAAGATGCAAAAATAAACATGATTTTTTAAGACAGAATGAGGGACTTAAAAGAAATTTCATCTTGGAGTCTCCCTGGGGGTGCAAGGGTTAAGCACTACACTGTGAAGCAATCCGCAGCAGCCTCTGCAGCACAAATTCCACAAATTCGATCCCCAGCCAGCCAGGGAGCAATCCACATGGTGAAGCAGACCTCTCTTATCTTGCCTGCTGCTCCCCTCAGCAGTGTGTTTCAGTTAGTCTGCCTGTTCTGTACCCTACTCTGTCTCTGGTGAATCCTCTCACCCGCCTCGTCTCTGGCCTGTACCCCAGTTCTTGTATGCATAAATGGATAAATCTTAAAAAAAAAAAAAAAGAAAGAAAAGAAATTTCATCTCTGCTGCTCTGGGGCATGTATTCTCTCTCTTTAGGGATACCTCAGCTGAAAAGTTGCAGAAGTTCCAAAGTGAGTGTCCTCACCAAGGACTGACAGGATCTGCTTGTGTATTGGAGAAACCACTCTGAAGGCAGCCTGCTGAGGTAGGAGGGATGGAGGTGAGATTCTTGTGCAAGTTTGTCTGTGTAATAATTGTGCAAGTTTGTCTTTTGAATCTGGAACCTCCTGTGTGCTAGGGAGTCCATACACATTTATCTTCATGTCTGTAAGACCTATTACCAAAGGACAGTGAGTCTCAGGAGATGTGACAAGTTCTCAGTCTGAATTTAAGCCTGGGCCTGCTGACTTTTGCCACCTGCTATATCTTCTGACCACTGTCCCCATGGCTCCCACCTTCTGGCCTTCTCCAGCATCTCTAGGGCAGACTTTCAAGGTCCCTGTGGCCAGGCCCGCCTGTAGGAGGCATCATGACTTAGCAGACTGGACTGGGTCTAGAAACCCTCTGGTTGGGCCTCCCTGGTGGCACAAGGGGTTAAGCACCACACTATGAAGCAATCTGCAGCCAGAGAGCAACTCACATGGCGAAGCAGACCTCTCCTGTCTCGCCCGCTTCTCCCCTCAGCAATGTGTTTCAGTCAGTCTGCCTCGTTCTGTTCCCCACTCTGTCTCTGGTAAATCCTCTCACCACCACTCCTGCATCTCTGGCCTGTACCCCAGCTCTTGTATGCATAAATAAATAAATCTTTAAAAAAAATAAAAAAAGAAACCCTCTGGTCTCTCTTGGCCCTTAGCTCGCCCGCCCTGTACCTAACTTCCACTTCAACGCCCATCCCTATAACGCCTATTCCCTAACACAACAGTCTCAATCACTCTACATCCAACTATAGGGTAAAATGACTCCATGTTTTTTTCAGAGGGCTCTGATTTTCTAGTGATTGTGTTTACTCTGAGAAGGGAGTGTTCTCGTGCCCAGAGTGGAGATGAGGTTCATGTGACCCTGCAAAAGGAGACCCAACAGCCTTGTGTGAAGGCAGAAAGGTTTACCCTTTGAAGTCAAATCTCCTTTCAGGAAGTTGAAATACTCCAGATGCCTGTTTCACTGGGTATCTCCCACCACCACCAGTGGCTCCCACCTAAGGCCCTTCATGTGGACCCCATCTGTTGACATCATAGCTGTGGCTTCTCCTACCAGCCCTCTCCCTGCAGCCCAGAAGGGAGAGAGAGCACTGACTTGAGGACTCTAAAGGCTTCTTTTCTCCCAGGAAGCAGGATGGAGACAAGGACACTCTCTCCCCTGGTGTGTACGGTGGGTGAACAGGAAATGACTGTAGCCTTTCTTCCTCCTCTCAGCCATTGCTGTTTTAAGGCTGTAGTCTGTTTCTTTGAGTCACACAAAACGTTTTAGAAGAGTAAGAAGCAAGTCTGCTTGAGCGAATGTCCTGAATTCTAATAAGCCATTTTCTCTCTGTAAGGTGACACCACTGATTCCAGGTTCCAAAGTAGACTCTGGTTTATTAACTGTTTCTGTCCAGGCCCTGTTTCCAGGGAGAACTTGGTAGATGTGAAGCTCTACCAAGCAGAATAAGCAGAATCTCTATCAAGCAGAATATTCTAAGAAGCAGAATAGAGTCTCAGAGGGTAACAGGGGCCATGCTTTTAGGACACCTCAGCAATGGCTATGCTTGATAGGCACCCAACTGGTATTTTTTTTACTAATTGCCAATTATGTGCCAGGACTGTGGAACGGAGTGTGGAGCAAAGTGGATAAAATCCCTTTCCTCGTTAAGTGTAATATCTAATAAGGATGAAAGACAGTAAGCAAATGTTTCCAATTATATTGATTGTTAAGAAGGAGAAAGGTAAGATACTTCAGGCACATGTAAAGAAGTCTTGGTGGGGCTAAGAGAGAAAGAGACCTCCCGAGGCAGTGACATTTACGGTAAGACCTAAAGGAGTTGGCTACATGAAATCAGGGAGAGATGAAGAGCAGACAGCTCCAAAAAAGAATCAGCTTAGGTGGAAAACCCTGAGGTGAAAGAATGGGGTGTGGTTAAGGAGCACACCGAGATGTCTAGAGTGGAGAAGACAAGGAAGGAGTGGAGGGGAGGTGGGAGGTGGGCAGAAGCTGGGAGAACATGGTTGGCAGTGAGCAGCAATGGACAGGACAAGGAAAGACACCATCAGATTTGCATTTTTAAAGGATCGCTCTGGCTCTGGGGAGAATGGAGCTGGAAAGAGGCAGCAATTGATTCAGAAAGATCATGGAGGATATTGCAATCATTCCCATGAGGTGAGTGACTCCTGGGGTCTACCAGGAGTTCTGACTGGGCTGGGTACTATAGGTGCTGCAGGGAATGAAAGTTGTAGATTTTCAGAACATTTTATTGTGGAAAAGTTGCAAACATATAAAAAGTAGACAAAACAGTACAATAAACTCCCATGTACACATTGCTGAATCCAGTAACATATTGAAACTATCTTTTTTATCTGTTTTCCTCCCTTCTTTCTATCTCATTTCATTATGAAGCAAATCCCAGACATCATATTATTTCACCCAACATTATTTCAGCATGTATCTTAAAAAAGACAAGGGAACTTTAAAATATCAAACCGTATCATTATCTCACTTAAAATATAATTAATAGAGATTCCTTAAGATCATTAAGTTATCTAGTCGGTGTTCAAATTTCCATTTGTCTTAAATGTGACAAAAATTCTTTTGCAGTTTGCTCAAAGGCAAGTTCTTAGAGATCAGCCTCTTAAAACTACTTATCTTACAAGATAAGGAGACTAAGCTCCAGAGAGTTTCAGAAATTCACTTGAGGGCCCTCAGATTTTATTTTATTTATTGCTAGTCCTATCCTACCTCTTTTGATGTTTTTTTGAGGGAGGTGGAATATCCAACCATTTATTAATTTAGTGAATATTGCTGAGTAGCATCCAGAGCACTTGGATATACAGAGGAACTGAACTTTGAATCGTAGGTTTCCTGCCTATGAGATTAGGCAAGTCTCCCCATCCATCTGTCATGGTGCCTGAAGTCATGAGCAGAGACTCTCTTTTGATTAGGGAGCTGTCTTGAGAGGCCCTTATGAATATTTTATTCTATTGAACAGTTGTTCTTTTGGGCTGCCTACATTAAACTGTTCCTATTTGGGAGGAACCCTAAAATAGAAAAACATGCTCCCCTTTCCACTACAGAAATGAAATTTATGGTTGCAGCTCCCCCCACCCCCAGACAGCTGGAGAGACATGGGACCTGGCACTCCAACTGAACACTCCAACCTGGGACTGTCTGTAAGAACAGCATAGAGGCGAGGGCCGACTAGAGGTCATCTGTCTCTTTTTCAAATCTGCTGAGGGGTGACCCTAAAGACTGTCTGTGTTTCACAAAGACCTGTGCTAGTGTTCAGAAGGAGATGATCCATGGTCCTCTAGAACCCCAAAAATAAGTGGATAAGTCCACTTCTCTCACCCCAGCTCTTGCATTCCTGGCTGGAACTATGGCTAGATGCCCTCCACGTAGAGAGGGGCAAGGTGGTATGGGGGATTCTAGCCGACCATTAAGAATAGTGTGCCTTCCTATGTCTGAGGGGGTTGAGAGGACCAGACTGTGCTCACTCCCTGGTGTAAGGCAAGAGTAGTCAGTGTCTTGCAAGGCCCCTGGTTCAGCTCCCACAGGAAGCAATTCTGCTCCTCTGGGCAGTGCTGCCAGCCCCCTTGCTGGGGTGTCTATCAGTCTGGTCTTGGGTCTACATCTCAAGGGACCTGGCTCAAAATGTCATAACCTTTTTAAGCCAAAATGAAGCAGTACCATGAGCTTGTTGGATAGAATGCCCATTGCCTTTTTAACTTCACATAGGAAGTTGCTAAATGAACTCCAAAATAATAACTCACAAAGATGAGATTTCCCATATTGAGTCTGTGGTTTCTTGTCCTTCAGAACAGGCTTCTTGTCTTCCCTTCCATGCTTCTCGCTGCCCATGTGTCTTCCTGAGTGTGCTCCTTCACTCAGCCTCCCCTCCCCTTATTCTTACCTTACTTCCCCCCACCCCTTCATTCTGCTCTGCTAGATTCTTATTTCTCATTACCTTGTGTACATGACTGTTTACTTTCTGAAAATATTTCAACTTCAAGGGAGTTTTATGGACATTTATGGTTCGCTTTGGGCACACATACCTTTGGCCCTCATCCCATTCCAATATAATGCTGTAATGGTTGAATTTTGTTCCCCGATAGAGATATGTTAAAGTCCTAAAAATGTGGCCTTATTTGTAAATAGGGTCATTGCAGATGTAATGAGTTAAGATGAGGTTATACTGACATAGGATGGCACTTACTTTTAAGGACCCAATCCGATATAACTGATAGCTGTTTATAAGAAGATGATCATGTGAAGACATAGAGACACAGGGAGAATGCCATGTGAAAACAGAGACAGAGATAAGAGCAATGCACCCGCAAGTCAAGTAACAACTACTAGAAGCTAGGAAGAGGCAGAGAAGGATTCCCTCTACAGGTTTCACAGGGTGAATTTTCATACTGACGTTAATGGCTGACTCCAAGTCTCCAGAATTGTGAGACAATGGATTTCTGCTGTTCTAAGTCATCCAGTTTGCGGCACTTTGTTATGGTAGCCCTAGGAAACTAATACCCATGCCATTGGGAAGATTTCAAGAGCGAATAAAACTCATCTGCAGGGGCAGAGGGAAGGTGAAAGAGTTAGGAATCTCAAATTTAATATTCAAGTACCAGGGAATGAAAAGCCTCTTTTTTCATTTCCCTGAGGAATTCAAGTGAAAGATGCAGAGAAGTCAGGGCCTTCATTGGTTCTTTTCCATCTTGTGATCTCAAATTCTCTACTGTTGAGAACCTCAGAATATTTGACTCTCAGTGGGACCCCACTTGCAGAGACAAACCAACTTGCACTTCAGTACAGTATCCCAAGAGCCACCTATGCCTGTGGATCTGATGGTTCCAGAATGGATCAAGATGGCTGAGCAAGAACCCTGCAGGATTCATGGAGCCCACAGTTGAGTGGTTGGAGGACAAAGCATTCTCCCTCTAGGCACAAGAGCTGTACAGGCAATGCAGCTTTACCACAGGTGGAGCCCCTGTTCTTATAAAGTATGGTGCCAGTCATGATGGTCTTGGGGATGAGGAGAATACCAAGATAAATATGCCAGCGCCTGTGCTCTAAAGGTGAAGCTCTGTCTGGGTGGCAAGCTAACACCTGTCCATAGAAACACATTAACAATCCCAAGGCAGAAATTGGGCCATGGAACTTGGTGCCATGGCAGCTTGGTAAGGCTACTGGAGCTCAGAGAAAAAAGATGGGAGTATTGGCAAAGGGAGAGAATGCTTGGTAGATGTCAAGGAATCTAGAAGTAGGCCTTAAGAAATAGGCGTGGAAGGGCATCTCATGGGGGTGTAGTGTGAGCAGATTATGAGCTTGGCATTGGGAAACACTTAGAAGACACCCTCTGACCGTGCAAAGCCAACACATGTGCCTTCTCATGTCAGAATAAAAGTGTCTAATGCCCACATAGATGCAGAAGGACTGGATTCTGAGTGAAAGAAGGATACAGCGGCCTTTTTTCTGCTTGAATAAATAACATCCTGATACTATGGTAATGGGTAATTCAAATAAAATACAGTGACAGAGGTAACATAGCTTCAGTTATGTTATCATTAAAAAGGCGGTTGATGGCATCATTGGACCAGAAATATGATTCCCCTGAGATGCTGATGTCACCCACTGCTGGCAGAGTTGCCTCTTGGTCTCTGGCTTATCTTATTTCCTCTGGGTATCTACAGGATAAGATGAACTGTTTAGGTGACTGACCAATGGGGACCCCGCTGAGAGCTTGTCTCAACACACCTTCTTCCATGGCCATTTGGAAATGGGCAGTATAAGTTTAATGAAGGAAATGTGATGGAGGAAGAAAGTCAGTAGCATGTGAATTATCTTATGATGGTGTTAACAAGGAATTTCTGTCCAACGGATGAGCATGTACCACCAAGGGCAACATGAAGGAATAATATTTGGATACAAATCTTAAATCTCTTAAACCAACCATGTTCATGGTAGATGATTGGTTTTCCTCATGACAAATATAGGCAAGTTGACAACGCTATAGAACTTATCAGTTGATGTTTTATATATCATGCCAAGGAAGAAAATATATTGCTGGCTTAAAGTTGTTCTTCTGAAGATCATCAAGAAGGCATCCCTTTTGGCAAATGAAGTGCCCACATTTCTGCAGACTTAACTCATCCATCTTCATTTTCAACTCAATTGTTCAGCTGCTGTCTATCTCTGGGTCTCTTTCACCTCCCCCCAAGGCAGACTCCATCTAGACACTCATTTGATCATTAGCTGTTTAATTACTGCCACTTTTGCCTCTTCCTAGCAATTTCAGGACCCTCTGTTAGAAAGTAGCCACATGTATATATCAAGGCTGAGTGATTTATATGCTAATCCCCATCCAAAAGATGTGTATAAACTGCTTAGTAAAGTACCTAGAATGTAGCAACAATTGATAAATACCTGCTACCTTCCTGGAATGACCAAAAATAGTGAAGGAGCCAGTGAATATAGTAGAGATGTATCGTACACAGATGCAGACTTGAGAAATCAACTGCAAATTGCTGGAGCAAAAATGAGGAGCAGGAAGGCTTTTAAGTATCCATTTAAATGTGCTCAGTGCTTCTGCTCATCAGGCCATCAATGATCATTCACACTGATATGAGAGAGACAAGAGAAAGTGCTTGCTCTGCCTCAGGGGTCTCAACTCCCCCCCACATACACCTTTCATTGTGAGCACCCCGCACACTGAGTATGATTCCTAGTCTAATTAAATAAACTTTTCAGAAAATATAGTTCTTAGATAAAAGTCAATTAGATAAAAGTCAATATACCCTTACTTAGTCAAGAGGAAAAAATGGGGTTCTGCATTAGATATGTTCAGAAATGGTGTCTTGGTCTCCAACATGGCACATAAATTCCTTTGTGGGCTGTGTTCAGAGGTCAACTTCAAAGACTTTTTTTTTTTAAAGATTTATCTATTTATTTATACAAGCACTGGATACAGTCAGAAGCACGGGAGGGTTAGAGAATTCACCAGAGCCAGAGCGGGGAGCACAACAGGCAAGCCGACGAAACACACTACTGAGGGGAGCATGGGTGCGGCAGGAGAGGTCTGCACACCATGTGGGACCCTTGCCCAGTGGCTGGGGATCGAACCCGTGCTGCAGAGACTGCGGGCAGCTTCACAGTTCAGCACTCAACCGCTGCGCCACCGGGAAGGCCCAACTTCAAAGACTTTTAGGAGTAATTTTGACTAGTACATGCAACCTCATCTCATGAGCAATCCTCAGGTCAGCCACTATGACACCATTAGAGGGGACACTCTAATCAACCCTTAATTATTTAGACTACTGTCCACTTTGATGCACAGTCAGCCAGAGTCCAACTCCTCATATTCTAGTGAACTATGATTCTCCAAATCCACCTGTATTCTATTTCCCATATGAATTGATGAGATGGATAGAGGAGGAGGAAGTGCTGAAGAGAGGAGGAGGAGGAGATGAAGAGAGGAAGAGTTGGAGCAGAATCTACTCTTAAAAAAAGGAATTGAGGGCCTCCTTGATGGCCTAGGGGTTAAGTCTCAGTGTTATCACAGCTGCAGGCTGAGTTTGATCCTCGTCCAGGCAGCTTACCCACGCATGGCACAGCAGACCTCTCCCGTCTCACCTGCTCCTCCTCTTAGCGGAGTATTTCAGTAGATCTGCCTGTTCTGCTCCCCACTCTGTCTCTGGTGAATCTTCTCAACCCCTGCACTTCTGGCCTGTGCACCAGTTCTTTGCAAATAAATAAATAAATAAGCATAAAAAGGAAGTAAGTCTGGTCTTAGTGATTCCTACCAAGTGCTGGATGAGGGCAGCCTGTTTTGACCCACTCTGCTAAAGAACTGGCTTTAAAATTCAAGACAAGAGAGGCAAACTTCTTCAGAAGAAACCTAGGCAATAGTTCCACCTTAGTGACAAACCAACCTTGGAGAGCAGCCAGAGTCCTTTGGTAGTGACACTAACAGGACCACCTTGCTTCAACCCTAGGAGGACCAGAAAACTGACCTCTGCTTCCTTTTTAGCAGGTTTCAGTGGAAACCCCCACAGCAGCTGCAAGAGCGGGCAACCCATTACAAGTCCAGCTTCCATCTTCCTAGGCCAGCTGTCTCTGACTGGGCTTCAGGTATGCTTGAAGGTCTACCGTTTTCTCAAGGAGGTAATCTAGAAATGCTGCTTCCAGAGTGTTAACTTCCCAGTAAAGTTTCTAAAATCTCATAAAAGTTCCTGCGTCCCTTTACCCATCATAATCTCACCGTGGATCTTTTCTCTGGGGTATGAAAACCTCCTTAAGTCAGAGAGAGAGCTTAAGCAAGAGATTGGTTTCTGGGGATCTTCTTTAATGACTCACTAAGGCATCATTTCCTCTCAGGGCTTCCTGTCTTTCACTGTCTTCTACATATTTCTGTTAAGGGTAAAGCATGGCCCACATTCAGATGCTCTCAATTTAGAACAAGTAAAACAGTATAGGTTAGTGGTGTTAAATTTTTTACACCATTTCTTTCACATTCAGCCTGTATTACTCAGTAATTAAACCTGTCTTATCAAACCGTCTCATGAAATATTTATTCTAATTATAGTTAGTTCTTATCTTATTTCATCTTATGAAATGTTTAATTTTTTATAACTCCTAACAAAAATAAATTTAACTAAGGATGAAGCATTTAGATGTCAACTTTAATTTCTGTAAGGGGGTTTATATTTCTTTAAATTTGCTTTAGGAAGTTCATGTGCAAAAATATTTGGAGACATGGACACAAGGAATTGCCTACCCTGCCCTCCTCCCATTCATGTAAGCTCCTCGTACTTCCTAAAGTTGTACTCTCCAATAAGTAGCCACTAGTCACATGTGGCTATTTAGGAGTTGAAATGTGGTTAATATGGGGGCCTCCCTGGTGGCGCAAGGGGTTAAACACCACACTATGAAGCAATCTGAAGCCTCTGCAGGGCGAGTTCAATCCCTGGCCAGCCAGGGAGCAACACACATGGCGCAGCAGACCTCTCCTGTCTGGCCCACTGCTCTCCTCAGCAGTGTATTTCACTCAATCTGCCTGTTCTGTTCCCTGCTCTCTCTCTGGTGAATCCTCTCACACCCCACATCTCTGGCCTGTACCCCAGTTCTTGTATGCATAAATTTTAATTTAGTTTAGTTTTAAAACTAAATTTACATTAGTTTACTGATAATTTTAATAATCACATGTGACTAGTGGCTGCTATATTAAATAGTACAGATAAAGAATATTCTCATCGTCTACAGAAAGTTAAGTGGAAAAGCACTGTTCTAGATTATCCTGGAAACTAATATAACCTCTAGGGGCAAGAATTGCTCCAGGAAAAGTTGTGACATGGTCAAAAATATTTAATTATTTAGTTTTTTGTAAAGGTAGTTCAAGTTCATGACACAAAATTCAAAAGCTATAAAATGGCTCTTAGGGCAAAGTTAGTCTCTTTCCTACTCTTGTACCGATTCACCTAGTTGCTCCCCTTAATAGTTTCTTGTAAGTTCCTCCAAAATCATTCTACTCAAACACAATAATTAACATGATACATTAAAGTGTATATGTCTTTGTTTCAGTTTGAAAGCATAGTCACAAATACAAAATATTCTTTTACCATCTTCACCATAGAGAGGCGAGGTTTATGTCCTCTCTCCTTGCATCTGGGTGGGTTTTTATCTAGTTCAGCCATTATATTAGGGCAACACTATGTGACTTCCCAACCAAGGTGATAAAAGACCCCAGAGCTTCCACTTGTTTGCTGGAACACACTCTGAGAGACATGATTTGTGATGTAAGAAGTTCACCTATTCTTTTACCACCATGCTGGAGAGACCAATGCAAGCACAAGGGTCAACCTTGCTTGGTGAGCTATATTTTAGCCATAACAGTCAAAGTTTCGAGAATGAAGAAGCCATCTTGATTGGTTATCTGTGACTCATGAGAAGGATTTTACAAGTTGAAGGAAAGATTAGTAACTTAGTAACAGATTCTTTAAATATGAAGCAATAAAAAAGAGGTAATTAGTAACTTCAAGAAGGGCAAAGTTGACCCATTAAACAATAACATACTATATGGTTCAACTGTGTGTACTTATGTCCCAGGAATGCAAATACTTAACATTGATTTTGTCAAAGATGGTGATACAGCTATACTGGGAGAATGGAAGGAAGGGGAATGTGCATGAATCAGATGCAAGAAGCAATGAAAAATGTCTAAAATTGAAGAAACTAAAAATAGCTGTATTATTTAGAAGTAGAGATATAAATTACAGAAGAACAGATGGGAGATAGTAACACATGCCAATGGGAATGATCCAGTTGAAAGGGAGACACCAATGGGGAAGGGCTAAATGAATGAAGAGAGGCCACTCAGAGCACCAGCAACCTGATGGGCCTTTGATGGAGGGGATGAACAAATCCAACCACAGGGAGGGAGGAGAGGCTGGTGTGTGCAGATGTGCACATAGGCTTAAACTTGGGAAAATGAGGAGGTTCACATTTCATAGCTTCCCTTCCCTCAAGGAAATATGAGGAGAGTTCATCAGCTGAGAGTAAGAAGCAGGAAGGTTTGTGAGAGTTCTAAAGATGAGAAAGGTATATAAAAAAGTCATCTCAAAAAATATGAATGCTGGTTTATCAGAAAAGCATAGTAATATTGCCCAGCAGTTTTGTGTACCCCTCTGAGGTCTATGATCATGAACTTAAACTGAAAGCAAATTGCTTATATGGTTTTTCCATAGTGACACTATTTAAATTATTTGAGTGCAAGAATGAAGAAATGGGTGGTTTGGTCCACCTAGTGTTTTGTAGAAGATTGTTCTGGATTCTGAGGATGAGCGTCTTTGAAGGGAATGTTTATGATGATGGACCATGAACCCTAAACAATAAGAGTGGACACATCAGTGGCTGGTGGATGGTAAAAAGTGGTGGAGACAAATGAAAAGGACACCTGGACAAAGTTGAAGACTTGTTGCAGGGGGTGCTTTAGCAAGTACATTAAAGTAGAAAAAGCTATATAGAGAGTGGGCATTTGGGTTTGGGGAGGCCTCAAAGTTTCTGGTGGTTACAAGTATCAGACTTGACCATGAGGTAGAATAGAGGAAGAAAAGGTCATTTGCAATGCAGGGTTCAAGGAAACTGAGAAGCCAGGTTGCTGTTGGCCATCTGTGTGGTCCACTGCACTAAGATTGAAAAAAAGGGGCTACAGAGAGAGGAAGAGCCATTGGCATGGTCTCCAGTAACTGAGAACATGTGGCCAGGCAGCAGGACCCTCTAATGGGCAGGGGTTTTGTAAGAGTTAACAGGAGTTGTGGTCTAGGTACAACAATGGAGAACAAGTAGGCACCAACACTACCCCCAGGTCTTGAAGTTCATGGACTAGTAGCTTGGAGCAGCCTTTGCCAGAAAGAGCTGCAGGAATTCAATATCCTTGATATGGTAATGAAAGGCAGGGAAGGCTGAGGATGTACAGGCATTGTAGATCAGGGAATTGAGGCAGTTGCAGGGAGTTGATGGGTAGTTGGGGCTCCAGAAGACACAATGGAAATATTTGGGAGGAAATGGATGGGAAATTGAGTCAAATAATCAGGTGATAAGCAAAGAAGGAAAGGGATGCAAGTCTAGGTGATAATGAATCTCTGGAAAGATCTCTTCTGGAAGTTACAAAGGAAAACAAAAATCAGGTTTTGTCACTCCCCTGCTTAAACTCCTCTGATGACTTTCCATCACACTTACAATGTAACTGAACTCCTTACAAAGCTCTACATCAGTGTGTGGTCCCTGAGCCCGCAACATCAGCTGAGAGAACAATATTGAAATGCAAATTGGAAATGCAAATGCAAAACCCCCAGAGCTACTGAACCAGCTCTGGGAGTGAGACCCAGCACTGTGTTTGGACAAGCCCTCATCCAGGTGATTCCGATACACACTAAGTGTGAGAACCATTGGTGTACATAATCTAACCCTCCCCTATTTCTCTGACCCCAAAGTTTCCTAGTTTATTAAGCTTTAGCCACACTGATCTTTCTTTCTGTTCCCAAGATCATACTCATACTCTCTTTGAGGTCTTTGCGGTAGCTGTCCACTCTCTGTCACGAATGTTCCTGCCCAAGCCATCATGTGCCATCTCCCACTCCCTTACTCGTAGGTTTCCATTCAGTCAGACCTTCCCTGTCCATTGTACCTCACCCCAAACTCCCAGTCATCTTGTAATCTATGACCCCCTATTCCTTCAAACATTTACCACTTCCTGTAAACAGTGTGAGAATTAGGAACTTCTCTAATTTTTTATCACTACATCTTCAATAACTAGAAAAGAATCTGTTGTGTACTAGGATACTCAGTAATTGCTTGTTGAATAAGTGAATGAACTAATGAATGAGAAATGTTGGGATGAATCTGCTATACCTTACACTTGATATACAAGTTTAATAAATCACTTGGGAGTCTGTGTAAATGCAGATTTTGCTTCAATCTGGGTTAGTGCCCTAGATTCTGCATTTCTAATACACTCTCAGCTTCTGGTTCAGAGAGTGCATTTTGAATAGCAAAGTTTTAGAGTGAGTCCTTGGGTCTATCTCTGTGGTCTCAAATCCTCAGTAGTTTGTTGGCTTCCAGACAACATCCTGAACAACCACTTACATCTGTGATGATTCTATTTGAACTATTTTCTGGCCAGGAACAATAGCAGTTTTCGTGAACCAGCTGTCCTTGGGGAGAAGAGATGTTTGGACTCTTTCCAGAAATTGCAGAGTAATGAAAAGAAGCTTATGAAGGAGGCTACTGCTTTTAAAGAAGCCAAGTTTTGCTGAGAATAACTGAGTGAAGTCCAACTTCCAGTTTTTCTAGATTAACAAAAAAATGAAAATCTAGATCATTGCTAAATGTGGCTTAGCTGCTAACTGAAAAGCAAGGAATTGTTTAAATCTATTTAAACTAAAGCATTTGCTAGGAAAGCCAACAAGAAATGGCTAAGCATCCAGTGCGCATTTGGCTTCTTCTCTTCTCTACTCACATGCAATGTTGTGGCCACTTAGCTAGGGAAATGGCAAAAGAAGAAGATATAGGACTATATCATCTGAAAAGTCAGAAAGCAAACACTGCAATGGAAAATCATGAGCAGTGGATAAGCATTTCTCAGAATACATAGTTGAGAGGTGATCATTCACATGCACCCAAGAGGTGTTTGATCAAAAAAAAAAAAAAAAAAAAAAAACCTTTGCAAAATGCTAGGCTGCATAACTGCAGGACTTCTCAGATGCATGAATGTGAAAACTTGCTTGGAACTTTAAAGGGCTTTCTTTCTTTTAAAGATTTATTTATTTATTTATACAAGCACTGGGTACAGTCAGATGCGCGGGAGGGTGAGAGAATTCACCAGAGCCAGAGCAGGGAACAGAACAGGCAGACTGATGAAATACACTGCTGAGGGGAGCAGCAGGCATGACAGGAGAGATCTGTTGCGCCATGTGGGACCCTCGCCGTTTGGCCGAGGATCGAACTGGCACTGCAGAGGCTGTGGGCAGCTTTGTAGCCCAGCGCTCAACCGCTGATCCACCAGGGGAGGCCCTCTAAAGGGCTTCCAATGCACAGTATTGTCAGAGCATTTTGTAGAACCAGTGTTCCATAGACCAAATCTGGGGAGAGTTCATTGAACAAGGTTAGCTTATAATTAGACTTTTTTAAAAATTGAGGTAACGTTCGTTCACAACACTGTGCATGATTTAAGGGAATAGGTTATACCTCTTCAGATGTATGTCACCACACACATCCATCACCAAGATAACCATAATCTTCCACCATAGATCCTCCCCATTCTGTCACTCATCTCTACCCTTCCCTTACATAGCCTCCATTCTACCATTGTATTTTAAGGGTATGTTTTGGTTTACTTTTGCCTGTTCCTTTGTTTGTGTCCTTATATTCCACATATGACTGAAATCATCCAGTATTTGTCTTTCTCCTTCTGACTTATTTCACTTAGGATAATCTCCTGTAGTCCTATCCATGTTGTCACAAATGCCATAATTTCATCTTTCATAAAGCCAAGTAGTATTTCATTGTGTATATATACCATGTCCTCTTTATTTACTCATTTGTTGTTGGACACTTGGGTTGTTTCCATAGGTTGGCTATTTAAATAGTGCTGCAGTGGACACAGTGCATATAGCCCTTTAAATTAGTGTTTTTGCATGGTTTGGATAAATACCAAGGAGTGGAATTGCTGGATCATATGATAGGTCTAGTGTTAATATTTTGAGGAAACTCAATACCATTTTCCATAGGGACTGACCAGGCTGTGTTCCCACCAGTAGTGTAGCAGGGTTCCTTTTCCTTTTAGCCATACCCTTAATAAAACTGGTTGTTTCTGTGGGGTATTTTTTTTCCCATATGAGCCATTCTCATAGGAGTGAGGTAGTATTGCATCATGGTTTTGATTTGCATTTCCCCAATGAAAAGTGATGTTGAACATTTTTTCATATATAATTGAGCATTTTTAAAGGAGGCTGGCTAAGTAACATGAGAAACAGAACTAAGGAGGAAGGCAAAAGAAATTTGTCTCCAGACCCCTTATTTGTCTTTCTTCACATCAGGGATTTCTCAATAGGAATATCCCACCCCTAACGGACACCTCCTACCCCAAATAATAGTCCCTTAATCTCTCCCTTCTTCATCCCTTATGTCCCATTCTCTCAGAGCTCTGTTGAGAAACAAGAAGATTCACCCATTTTTGTGATGATGAGCTAACCCCTCCCAAAGTACCAGTTTAAAGAGGATTATGGAGTGGTCAACTTGACCCAAAAGAATGGATTTTAATTGAATTATCAGGCTGGTGACAGTAGTTTTTAATATATATATTTTTAAAAACCTCTCTGTACTTAGTGAGAGAAGTCTACTTCATGGTCCTGGAATTAAGATTCAAAAGTGTTAGCTGGTGAAGAAATGACTCTATCTTCATCTGTTTTATTCTGTCAAGTTTGATGGACAGGTGCAGCATACTACGATTGGTCCCCCAAGCTGTCAGCAAGTTCTCTGGGAAATACCTGCTATAATTCCAAGGAATATCTTACAAGCAGAAGATCATTTTTAGCATTTTGGGATAAAGATCAGTTTTGTCCCCATACCTGGTCTGTGATATTTCTGAATCAAATTCCTTTCTATTTTTTAGCCTTTGAAATACCCTTGTTTTGGCTTTAACAGTACATTTCTCATGAAGTATATAATCAACAGCAATACAGAAAGTAAACAGTATAAGTATTACTGGATAAACAGTTTTGAATCCTTTTTTATAATTTTCTATAAAATATAAGAAAGAAAAAAAGATTTTTTTAAAACAATTTATGAACAGAACGTGGCCAGCATCTATATAACATTTAATACCCTTGATCTGAGTGTCTAATATACAACAGTTTAATAGTGATTTGCTGAATTGAATATACCAGTTGTATTACACAGGATGTTTTTCCTTGTTGCTATTATTTCAGATTCTCTCTCACTTAACATGGTGGCTCACAATAAATCTACACATTTTCTTCCCTGTTATTTGCCAACTAAATGTGAGCAAATTGTATTGTCATAAAATAATTTTAATCAAAGCTTTTCAATTTTTGAAAGCTTTTTTTTTTAAGGTGTTGGGATTTATAAAACCATTTGACATTCTCTGCCTAAGGCAACATGTAACAATCTAATTCTTCATCATTTATTAGGTTTCCAGTCACTAACATAACCCCAAATCAAATACAAATAAGCCATAGAGAAAGGTAATATTTCACATGACTTCAGAGTTGGACCACCTCTGGGGTTGGTACATTTATTGGCTCACCAGCTGGCTCAAACTGGTAGCAACTGCTACAGCCTTTGTGGCCAGAGAGGCAGCTTTCCAAAGGAAGGAGGGGGATGGAGGACAGTCTCTTACCATGACTCTCCAAGGAGCAAGGAATTGTCCCAAAAGCTGCAGGTTTCCCTCTGATTTGGCCAGAGTTAGGACATACCTACTCTTGGGGTCAGTCACTTGCAAGGGCAATCAGATTACTATGACCGCCTGGGCCAATCAGAATCCACTCCTGGACTTGGGGGTGGGTGAGCTTGCCTAGGAACACCTGCTGCACGCAAGTGAGGGCAAAACCCATACCAGACAAGTTCCAGGCAGGAGACAGATGGTTCAGGACAATTGGGTAACCAGAGGAGGGTTTGACGGTGGGAGTATTTACGAAAGTATGAAAAAGATATAGGAAAACCACCCAAAAATACCATAGCTCCCAATCTCCCTCTTAGGTCTAGTAACAATGGACATACCGTAACTCCCTGTATTTAGTTCCCTGTGATTACATTACAAATTACTACCAATAGGGTGGCTTAAAACAACAGAAGTTTATTCTCCCACAATTCCAGAGGCTGGAAGTCAGAAACTCCCGCTAGGAACTTTCAGGAAAATCCATTTCTTCCCCTCTTCCAGGCTCTGGTCATCCCTGATTGGTGGCTACCACTGCAATTCTGCCTCCCCTAGTCACATTGCCACCTTCTTTTCCATTGAGTCTCCCTTTGTCTCTCTCTCTCTTATGAGGACACTTGTCATTGGATTTAGGGCCCACCTAGATAACCTAGAGTTAGCTCGTTATCCTTAATTACATCTGCAGAGGCCCATTTTCCAAATGGGGCCACATTTACAGATTCAGGGCTTAGGATGTGGACATGTCTTTTGTCCCACCCCCATTCAGCCCAACGCACCATCCAAGGCTGGGGAGAGGAAACCAGAGACACAGAAAGCTGTGTAGAGAGGGCCTTTTGAAGGAGCCACAACCTTCAAAAGAGACACAGCTAACCCACTGGGAGGAAACCGGGAGAATCAATACTAGGCCTTATGCTCCTGTCTCCCTTTGATCTCCTGCTGGTGCCTCTATTAGCTGAATCCAACTAGAGCTTTTGATGTCATACATAAAGGTGGGCCTCCCGGGGCTCAAAGTGAGGAAGAGGGAAGCAGGAAGAGGGTCTAGAAGGGCAAATGGAAGATATGGAGTATGATACAGATAAAATTGAAGTGCTTGAGGAATGAAGAAGGGGAAATGGATGCTTTTAGAGAGTAACAGTCATCTCCAAGCCCCCACCTCATTGGCCCACACCTCACTGACCTGACACTTCCAATACCACAACCAGTTTAAATAGAACCAGAGCTACCATTTAAGTAAACACTTCTGGTCCTTTCTATTTACAAAAGCAAGGCATGTTTATGATAGAAAATTGGGAACATACAGAAAAACATAAGGAAAATAGATATTACCCACTTGCCCTACACAGAGCTAACCAGTGCTGATGTGTTAGTGTCCTTTCAGTATACCACAGCTCCAGTGTGTGTTCAACGAAGAGAGTGGAATCTCCATGCATTGTTTATAAACTCACAGCTTTTCAATTTCAAATGTATTGATAGAATTTCCCCATATACTTCAGTAGTGTTAAAGAACAGTATGGGCTTTTTAAAAATAGTGTGGTTTTTAATGGCTTTGTGGTATTCTATTACATGGCTACACTATACTTGTCTAGGGCTTCAGGTTTTGAAACTCCCCAGGTCCCCACGGCCACACTGGCCCCTGAGAGCTCAAACCGTCAGCAGTGAATCGTGTCTTGTCACCTTTTCAGCCCTGCCCTGCTCTGCAGATCAGGATGCAGTCTACACCCCATGACTGGCTTCCAATCCAAGGCACCACGAACAGGTACCTGGGCTGGGGCTGGGGCTGGGGCTGGGTTGCTACTTAGCTTTGAACTTTATTGAACTCTGTAGAATAAATGAAATGGCCAGGCTTTTACGCCCCTGGCCTCTGTGGCTATCACCTGTGGCCTTGATTGCAGCAGACACTTGGGAGCATGTGCTCAGTGTACGTATGCCTGATGGTGGACACCTGGAACATGGTGTGGGCATGCAAAAGTGGCCACACCTGAGCCTGGAGGCTTAGTATATAAGGGCGGCAGAAAACGGAAGGACAGCTATGGGGGCAAGGATGGCTATGAGAGGAAGAGACCACAAGAGAACACCAGAGAAGGCCCAAAGAGAAAAGCATCAGATTCGCTAGAGGGTGGGAGGCCTGCCAGCCTCCTGGCCCCCTCAGCACCCCTGCCCGCCCTGCCGCCTGTCTGTACTACAAAATCCTTTTTCTCTTTTGCCCTGACTATCCTGAATTACTCCTCCAGAGGTTTTCATGCACCCCTTCCTGTGGCATCCCTTAACCAGGTAAACTTTGGGACTCCCCTTTTATCTCCACACCTCTCCCCACCTTTGCCAACTTCTCTGTTAGCTGTACTGCCAAAGAACCCAAACAGTCTCCATATACTAAGGTGTTCTCAGATTAATATTACCTTCCCCTGGTGTTTTGCAGCTGGCAGGAAGTGTTTAATATCCCAGACTTCATTTCATGAATTTGGGAGAGAGGCAAGGAACCCATATCCCTCTGTACTGGTGAAGTCCTAGGCTCTTTAGACTGAGAACTGTCCCAAACATCATTCCTTGAATATAGGGACAGATATGTGCCTGAGACCTGTCCAGGAGGCCTGAGAGGCCAAAGGTGGGGGGTGAATTCCTGGTTCCCCCTCCCCCAGGCACCTTCAGCTTCTGCCCCCCACACTTTGTAGTGATGCTGCAGGCCATGGTGCAGCTCCATCAGGATGCAGCAGCACTTGCTCTGTTCCCAAAGGTGTTCACAGCGGGCCTCATAAAGAGCTCAGGTTTCAGAGTCTTCTCAGAAAGTTTGAACAAACTCAAGACCTTGCACAGCTGGGAGTCATTAACTAGGAATCAAAGAGCAGAATCAAGGACAGGCGGGGCCTCAACATACTCAGCCCCCAAGAGTTGACGAATCAGCTTCAGGCAGAGTTAAGGGCCCCCAGCTGGATGTCAACATATGCGCGAAGCAGCTCAGGGCCAAGGGGTCGTCGCAGTCTTCCATCTTCAGAATGGGTGACCCTGAAGAGATGGAGCAATTTGCCCCGACTCTTCTCTTTATCCCTTTGGTACTTACCAGTCCTTAGACTAGAGTCAAGCTCATTACCTTCGCTAAATCTCTCGGGTCTTTCAAAAGGTCAAGAGAAAGCTGACCCTTGCAAAAGCAGGACAGGTCAGGAGGGCCCATTTGGAATCAATGCTTCAGGCCAGCAGCCAAAGTGCACATTCTATTTCCTGGGGCTTTTATGTGGGCCTGTAAAGAGTTCAGCTGACACATAGCCTTCAGTTAGGCCTATTTGTATTATTAAGAAAACTAGGTGACTCTTGACTCAGTTAACGTTTTCATGTTGCCTGACTGGAAGCTATTATAGTTCCACGTTCTCTTAGGAATAGTCCCCCAGAGACCTCAGCTGGCAGACGTCCGTCCCCTCTGTGGCTGCCTCCTCTTCTACCCTCCCCAGCAGCTCCCTCTCACACCCCAGAGACTGCCCTGTCCCAGCATCTTTCCAGAAAAACCTTCTCAGCAGCCTGCCCCTCCCCTGCACGAGGATTTCCCTGGAGTCCAGCTTACATGAAGTTGCTAACTGCCCCTTTTTCTCCTTGCCAGGAATCATTAGAGCCCCTTAAGCTCAGAAAGCAGCTGCAAGCAGCTCCTCTTTGTGCCCCCTCATGAGGGAGAAGCAGGAGGGCCAAGAATGTACTGTTACAGACCAGACTTCCTGCCTCAGGTGCCCTCTGACCTTCAGTAATTGCAGCTTCGGAAGTGGTTGGCTCCCCATCTAGAAAATGGAGATAATGAGCCCCAACTTCTTGGGGCTATTGAAGATTTAATTGATTCATGGTGGTGAAGCAGTTGGCAATCCTCACCCGG
The DNA here is from genome assembly GCF_964194135.1 of Talpa europaea. NCBI lineage: Eukaryota > Metazoa > Chordata > Mammalia > Eulipotyphla > Talpidae > Talpa > Talpa europaea. The sequence goes on from NC_140073.1 coordinate 91,241,279, forward strand.
AATTCCGTGGAGGCTGCTCTGGCAACAAGGTAAGGGGGGCGCTGAAGTGGCCCCCATGCAGCAGTCCTGAAGTGGGGGAGCCAGCTAACTGCTCACCTCTCTCAGCCCATGAACCCCCCCTACCCCAAAATTCTTCAAATTGTTTCTAAGTGTCCTACTACCAGAACCCCTCTGTCTGGCCAGGGTGGTCTATCTCTGGCCCTTTCATCCTACCCCTTCCCCCACCTGAAATGCCCTCTCCACATTTCCCTGTCTAGTTAATTCAAATCATGCCCTGCTGAAATCCCACCTTGCTTGCAGTCCTTACTGCTTATGCCATAAGTCCTACTTGATTCCTTTTTTTGTGAAGTTCTATAGGCTAGGCTTCTCACAATCTAAAGAGTATGAAATACGCATCCTGATTCAGTAGGTCTGGGTGGGACCTGCATTTGTATTAAGAACTGTGTCAAGAGCCCCGATGGTCTAAATAACACAGAGGGCCAGGTTGTGGATCTTATGCCCTGTACCAGAGGTTTTCAAACCTCTTTTTAATATAGGCACAGGCTTTATTTTTTTTCCGAAATGAGATCAGAATTTCATGAATTCAAACTTATGGGTTCAAAGTTACATTTACTTTTAAAGTCCATCAATTTGGCTGTTTGGCAAATATGAGACATGAGATTTGAGTGTTGTGGATGACAGCTGTAGTCTTGTATCACCTTCAGCTTCCAAATTTATTTCTGCATTTTATTGAAAAAAGCATGATACATACAGGCAAGTAGTTAGAAATGGTTAAATTTTTTAAAAAGTAGTCAGAAATGGTTAAATTGAAAAAAAAACGCTCATCAAAATCTTCAGCTATTCAGCATGGTAGGTAATCTTGTTAAGAAATTATTCTCCTTTATAATCACTGTGCCAGAAAGATTTAGTCCAAGTTCACCACAATAGCATTTATTTGGCAGCACAAATTAATCTTTTGGTGAGTACAATGTGTTAAAATTTAGTGTGTAGTAATTTTCAGGGTATCTGTTGTTTTATCACTATTTTAAAATTAAACTCAAGTCAAGTAATCATATAGTCCTAGAGCAACTTTCTTGACCTTGATGCTATTGCCATTCTGGGCTAGATAATTCTTTATTGTGGGGAACATCCTGTGCCTCTAGGCTATTTGGCAGCACCCTTGCCCTCCACCCACTAGTCAGCAGCAGCACCCTCTCCCCCCCAAAGTCTTAAGAATCAAAAATGTCTCTAGACACTGCCAAATGTCCGCAGGGAGTCAAAATCATTCCTCCATTTGAGGACCATTGCCCCAGAGACACTAGAATGTTGGAAATAACCTTTGTAAATGAATGGTTGATAGTATCTATGTAGCACTTGGCGCACCAGCCCTCTGCTGTCCCATTGCCCCTGTCTCCACTCTTTGCGAAGCTCTAAACACCTTGGAGGGGGACCATGAATGAAACTTCAGCAAACACCCTATGAACAGTGACCCTATGTCAGTGGTGACCCCCAGCAGATGTTTGCTCATAGACTGATAGAAACATTAGGCTCTGCCTTGGCTGCCTCAAGTACATATTCTGAAGGATTCTGAGATGAGGTATGTGAACATGCTTTGAAAGCATGAACATGCAGTAAATGTATAGTGTTAATACTACCAAAGTGCATTTGTTCATCCAAATTTCTTATCAGCCTATCTTCCTCACCCCAGAAATAGGAACAATGAAAAATTCTTTCCTGAAATTTTCTCTATTCTTTAAGAGTGCTATGGGTTCTACCATTATTAACTGTGAGGCTTTTAGCATATTACTTAATCCCTTTGAATCTCAATTTGTTCATCTGTAAACTAGAAATGATAATATTCATTTCATGAAACTGTTTTAAGAATAAAATGAGGTAATATAAGTAAAGTACTCAACCATCCAAAGAAGCAACAAGGGAAGCACTTAGTAAACATTAGTTGGATGTTCTGCCTTTGGAGTCTCTTTAAATATTCCCTCTCTAAAGAAGAGGAGATGTGACAAAGATAATATAAAACAGCAGATAAGCTAAATGCCTTTTCCATTTAGCTTCGGAAAGTGTTTTTCACTAATTCCACTCCTTTACTCACATATGCACACCTTCCCCCAGACACTCAGCCCCTCCTCTCCATCCTAGAACCAAAAAGAAAGTCTTATTTCCATTGTGCTTGTACTATCTCTTGAAGCACCCTCATGCCTTCAGCACCCAAACCCGAACCCAAGGAGTATCACTTTTCCTTCTGGCTTCACTTCCACAACATAAATCACCCCACCTCCTGCGTTCCTTCCGTGTTAGCAAGGTCTTCACAGTCCTGCCTAAACAGGAGGGCTTGAATATTTTTCCCACTGTCCAATTGCAGCCCTTTTAAAATCATTCTCCAGTGTGTTTCTAAGCTGACATCTCTTTGCTCAACAACATTCAGTGATTGCTCACAGCTTAGAAAGATCATGTTCAAGTACCGGGGCAAGACTCATTGTCCCTCCCTAGAACTTGCCCTCAGCATCATCCTCCGGTAACACCCTATCACTGTTGCAGTCCACACAAACCATGCTGTCTTCACACTTGGAATGTTTGACAGTCTTCCCTCTGCTTGACTTGTCTGTTCCCTCCTTGCTTGTTCACCTGAAATTTCACTGGTCAAAGGCACCCCCATCTAGGTAATCAGTGGTACAGAATATAATCAAATAACCTAGTTCTCCCTGTCCAGCATTCTTAAATATGTGAAAGGCTGGGTTGATACTTTTGCTTCATTTTTACAGTAAAAAAATATGTAAAATAAAAATTTGAAAAAAAGAAATTTTATCACCAGAACATTCTGCATATTTTATAGTAACATATGTAAAAACAGGTTTCAAATGTAGGCATTGACTTTCTTGGGGACCCACTTTTGATGCTGCATTATCTCCTGTGATATTGTGGGGTGTCTGTCCTCCACACTTCTGAGAAGCTTCTCAGTCTTCTCAGAAACCCTGTTAATGGTCTCATTTTTGGTTCCTATGAGACCCTGGCAATGCATCTTCTTTGGAATCCACAACTCACTCCTTCTCAGGGGAGAAGCCTTTCACTTGACCCAGGGACACACTTGGAAGACAATGCCATCTGCCCCAGGGCTCTGCCTCTGCTTTTCCCCTTCCTTCATTCTTCTAGCCCCATGTTTTTTTCTTTTCCTCCCTCATCCCATCTCTTGAGTTTTGTTTTTCATCTACTTTTATGTCTACCTGGAAAGACGAAAAGATTCCTTTTACCAGATGGATGTATAAACTTGTCACTAAGTAATGTTTATGGAGCATTTAATATACACAAGGGACTGTGCTAAGAGCTTCAAGCACATTAACTCATCCATTCCTCACAACAAGCCTGTGAAATAGGTACTTATGTTTCTCTTACTTTTATAGATGAGGAAATCCCAGCGCAGAGAGATGAAGGCATTTTCCCAAGGCCTCACAGCTAGCAAGGAGCAAAACCTAACATCTATATTTGACTCCAGGGTCCATACTGTCCTAACCCTAACAGTTTTGTGGATTGTATTTCAACTTCACACTCAACTGCCTACTGTCTGGGGGTTCCTGACTACTTCTCCTTCAAAGAAAAAAAAAAAACAAAGAATAGAGGGGAATAAGGATATTTTAACTTTTCCTCTATGCTGCTTCTGCACATGCTTTTAACACTATATGTATCACACCAAATGGTGGAGCTTTTTTCCATCCTAGGTTATCACAGAGAAGTTTGTCAAGGTAGAGAGATTTTTCTAGAAACAATCTAATCATAAAGTGATCTCTTACCAGCTCCTTCCACTACAGCGGTGATCTTGTTTCATCTCTTCCATAGGCCATTGGACTTAGAACATAGGACTGAAAGAGGCTGTAGGACGTGAAGACAGTGGAAAGGCTTCTGATGGAAGGACATGGCAAACAAGATAAAGGTACAGAAAAATGTTCAAGAAAATGCCTTTGCCTGTGGTGAACCACAGCCCTGTCTCCTCCTGTTGAACCAGAAAGCTTTCTGAATCTGAGGGTGGGCATGTTGTCAGATTGCAACAATCCTCATGGGTTAAAATAGTTTCTCAGTGAAAATGAAATAAAGCTTTCTGGACTCCAGTATAAAATATCTCCTGGGGTAGGAGTGGGGGGCAAGGTTGCCAGACCAAGGAGTGAGCAGATGAGAGCGGCGTGGGTGTGTGAATGTGCTGCTTGGCTTACGCCACCCAGCACATGTTGAGAGTGCGTGGTGGGATTTCTCAGCATCACCACATCCTGCTTGTTAGTGCACATAGGTCATGGTGCAGAGGAGCTTTTCAGTAGGGCTAGTCTGATAAAAGAAGGTTTCTAGGCCTTCTGAAAAAAAAATTCCCATCCCAGCTTCTAGGAAAGGGGTCAGAGAATAGTGCTAGGGAAAGAAGAAAGGCGGGTCAGGGTGGGGAAGAGCAAGGGATACAAGAGCAGAGCAAGGCTCCAAGCTACTTGTGCTTATGCCTTGAGTAATCATCTTCCAGCCTTGAGTAATCATCTGCTGGCGGAGATGCACAATTGCTAACTCAGCCTTTGTAAGAGAAAAGAGGACAGTCAGTTCATCAGGAAATTGTTCAGTCAATGGGACATTGCATTGATGCTTCTTGTGGTAAACAGAACTTTAGTGACCTGAATCTTCTCAGGTGGTACAGACAACACCCAACTTACTGATCAGTCCTTCCTTGTATGACAGGCATCCAGGGACTGGCTGAATTAGTACCTCCAGTCATCTTCTCTGTGCACCAGTTGACACAACGCCCTAATTTCTGGCTGACAGGAAAGAATTAAACCAGGTGCCAATCTCCTGTCATTATTTCCTCTGACCTGGAGAATGAGTCTCTGAGAAGGCCCTGGGGATGGAAGGGACAGAGACAGAAGCAGCCCAATGTCTTTTAGCCTATTAAATGGGCCTGCTCTCTCCAGTCCCTTTTGTATGATGATGGCAGGGGAGAAACAGCAGTGACACTCCACTGACAATTTCTTTACTCTTATAACTGACATGTGCCCCTACTGCACTGTGACCTTAAAATCTAAAGACTTTTACATTTGGGACTGTGGAAAATCTGGCTAAAATATACACAGCCCAATTCTCACCTTGTGCTGGGTCCCCAAACCACAAGGAGATATCATCTGATTCATTCTTTGTCACTCGAACTTTATTTCTGGTCTGCTCTAAATGTCTTCGGGGTGACTAATAGAATATAAGGATGCATTTTAAAAGTTGAAGAAAATTGAAATGTGAAGAAATGATTTTGAGGTTGATAAAACTTCCTTCTGGATAAAGCTACCTTTTACTGCGGGCTGCTAAAAATATATCGTAAAGGAAAGATGTTAAGCCACATCCTGCTTGAGAAATATCCCTTAGTTTCTCTTTGGGGAGACATTTGAGAGCAGAGTGGAAGCAGCATTTTTATTTTCATTCCTTTTGCTGAGTGCATAACAGGAGGCTACTCAAAAATGCCCATGAAAGGCATCATCAAAACTTGCATGAAAGAGCGAATAAGAAGGGTCCTTGGACCTCAGTTTCCAGGAGAACCACTGAGAGAAATGTCTGAATTTGTAGAACTTCTGGCTTCTCTCCTGTTGCTGCTGTTGCCCTGAATATCCCACTACTAGCCAAAGGTGCAAGGGGGTATTTCTGAGATTTCCCTGCCACCTTTCTGCAATTCCCACCCCTCAGCTTCCCTTTTGCCTCTCAAGGCAGCAATGGTTGGTAATCACAAAAAGCTAGTGGAGTCAGCTCCTCACAAGTCCAATCACCAGTGTTGTAAGTTTGGTTTCCTAGGAAACAGATTGTGAGATGCATTTTTTTGTATGCAGGTGGATTATTGGGATGTGAGCTCTGGAAAAAAAAATCTGTGAGGGAGTCTGGGGGACAGGATGACAGAGGGAGATGTGGAATTGTGATGTAGTCACAACAGAGGCCTCTGCTCTGAAGAGCTGGCCCTCCAGAAAGGTCCCAAATGGAGGCAAGAAGGCCAGGCCTTTGGACCCTCATGTTAACTAGAACCTGGCTAATCAGCAAGGGTATACTCTTCTGGGACCAGCAAGGTAATCCCCTTCAGCCAAGGGCAGTTCTTGGGCGCCAGGCCCCCAACAAAACAGCAGCACCCAGCAGCTGGAGGAGTGAGTGCCCATGTCCTGAAGAGGAATTCTAGGGAGTGCACCATGATGTCTGCTACAGTCCACCTCTATGGGTTCGGATCTACTCAGTATAACAAATTCATCTGACTAGGAATATGTCCCCCTGGATTCCTCAGTTCCCTGGGGAAACTTAAAATCAGGTTAATGACACAAACCACAGCCACAGTTGTTACAACTGAACTTGATGGTAACTGTCTACTACGCATTCTCAATTTCCCCCAGCCTCCGCTGGCACTACTGCTGGCCTGTTGGGGAAGCAGGATCTTTATCCTTGAGGTTTATTTTTCTTTGTCTACTTTTAAAATATATTTTATTTTTTTAATTGAGGTAACATTGGGTTACAATACTGTATGTGATTAACCTGAGGTTTCAGCATCCCTGGTTGCCATGCCCTCTCCATGCACTTGGTTTATCATCACAGTCATTGGTCATTTTGGCCGGGGAAGAATCCAGACATACCCAGCGAATTACCAGGGAGTCAAACAAAATATTCCCAGCCCTGCTGTGTAAAAGCAGTCCACTTTCCTCCTGATCAAGGCAAGTCGTTCCTACTTAGAGACTAATTCCTCTGCTTCCTCTACTTGGTCTGTTTGCACAAGGAGCCCACAGTGAGCAAGAACAAGCAGTAGTATCATTGAATGGGATGTTTTCTGTGACTCCTGGTAGTAGTTTCTCCCTCTGAGAACCAGAATCTCTAACATTGTAGACAGGTTTTCTGGAGTCAAAAGCATAAATATCCTGAGTGGGTCGCTGGGAATGATGGTATGCATTGTCTTTTTCTCCTACCTTCCCCCTGCCCCTTGACTCCTGGACCCATGAATTATACTTACTGGGGACACATCCCTACTCAATGGTCATTTTTTAAGGGTGCAGACTGCATTCTGAATGATGGTATCCCTTCTAAGCTGGCACCGTAGCATCAATTCATTCCATTAATGAATCTGGCTGGCAATTTCTGGAGTAGTCTGTAATAGGATTAGTGGATCCAATGGTCATATGCCGATAGCATGCCTCGCTGTCTGTAAAGTGAATCCCTTGATCCTTTGCGATGCTGGAGTGTATGTTAGTAGAAGAAGCATTCTGGAAGCCCTTGGGTAATGGGGCTAGAAAGACAAATCAAACCCTATAATGTATGTGTCCGTTCTGGTCAAGAAGAATCACTGACACTTAGAGGATGGAAGGAGTCCAATGTCACCAACACCACCAATTAGTTGAATGGTCTCCATGAGGAATGGTGCTCAATTAGGTGTTCCTGTTGCCAGTAGGTTAGACATACATCCATGACAGTAGATAGGTCAGCTCTGGTGAATAGATACCTATTACATTTTTTATTGTTAAATAATCTGTTTTCGTGTTTATATTAGTTTTAATGTTTTGGGTTTATGTTTTTGTTTTTGATTTTGTTTTTTGCTTTAGCATTTTGCAATTTTGTTGCAGTGACTATTCTTCCCTACCCCACCTACCCGTTTTTTCAGACAGCATATCATAAGTGGCTTGTCACAGAAAGCTCTTGGGTTAGGTTGAGCCAAAGACTACAGAGTCTGCTGCCTCAAAGGCCCAGAATGCCTTCTTCCTTCCCTAACCCTCCTAAATAGTGATTCTCCAGATGTGTAATGTATTCATCTTGCTCTAATTCAGGGAGACCAAATTCTTTGTCAGCAGGGTATCCAAGTTCCTTGCTAGAATAAGGTCTGATATACTTTCTGTGATTTGTGTGTAAGTGGAATCCAAGAGGGAGTTTTCCCTTTGCATTCTGGATCCTGCCCTTGACTTTAAAGGCAAGTAAAAAGAGAGCATTATTTGGGCAGTGAATCCAATGAGTAGCTCTCTATCAACCCCATCAAGTGGATGAGGGTATTTCAGGTTGTCCTACTACTCTTCAAATTTCTGCAGTTCAGCTGGGGAGGATTTTCCTTTAATATGTTTAAACCTCAGTTTCCTATTCTATAAAATGTTTTTACTTGGTCACTGTGGGAATTAAATGCTATGCTTAGCACAGTGCTTGGCACTTAGTACTTGCTCAATATATGGTCATTATTGGGGATAGTAATAGGCCTTCTGACCTCCTCTAAGCTTCATCTTAGTCACATCATCATCCAATTGAACAGTGAATATACTTAGTAAATATTTGTGGCAGTCAATTGAGTAATTTCTGTGAGAGAAATCTGGTATCCCTGAAACATGCGCAGATCTGAATTTTCTGATGCAGTGCTGTGCCTGGGAGTTGTTAGCAAGTATCCTGCTCAAAGACAAATTCCATACAGAAGCAATTAATAATAGTGTTATTAATTGAATTTCTACCACAGTCTCATTGGTCTAATCAGCCTAGGTAGGTTTGTTTGCATGGCAAAAAGCCAGTCAGATTCCATTTTATTCATAATTGCTAAAATGGAAGCAACGAAGATGCTCTTCAGTGGGTGAATGAATAAGTAAACTGCTATTTAAAAAAAAAAAGCTGTCAAGCCATTAAAAGACATAGAGGAAATTTAAATGCATATCAGTTAATAAAAGAAGTCAAACTGAAAAGGCTACATACTTTATGATTCCAACTACATGACAATTTGGAAGAGGCAAAACTATAGAGACAGTAAAAAGATCAGTGGTTGCTATGGAATGGAGGAGGGTGAACAGAAAGAGCACAGAGGATTTTTAGGAGGCTTAATCCATCCTTTTTGATACCACAATGGAGGATACTTGTCACCATGTATTTGTCCAATTCATAGAATATATAATACTGAAAGTGACCCTAATATAAACTATAGATTTTGACTGATGGTATATCAACATAGATTCATCAACTGTAGCAAAAGTACCATTTCATGCAGGATTCTCCCTAGTGGAGGAGGTTATGCATGTATGGAGACAGGAATATGTGGGGACTTACTATTAAATTTATCTGTGAATCTAAAGTTGTGCTAAAAAAAATAGAATCTATTTTTTATAAATGTCATCAGAATGACTGAGTGATGGATATATGTGATGGAGATCCTGTGTGATTCTTGTGATAAGCGGCATATCCAGGGAGGCAGTTGGGGGAATCAGAACTTTTATGATGGGCCCCAATCTTTTCTTATAAAGGATCAATTCAGGGAAAAAAAAATTGGGAGAGAAGCATTTTAAAAAAAGGAAAATGGTTACAGCCACATCTTTTTCAAAATCATTCAAAATAAATAACTCCATTGACTCAGACAAACAAGCATATTCTTACAACCAATATTACCTATTTTCTCAAAAAGAAAAAGGTCAATAAGAAAATTGGCATTGACTTTGCTTTTTAAATTTTATTATCTGATCATATTTACAAAGTAGCAATGTGGAGGCAGATATCTAAGTTTTCATCCTGTAATCAGATTGTTGGCTCTCAAGGCCCAGCAGATCACAGTTAGTTCAGTTGGCCTGTTATTGTGCTAACCACAGTTGCATTTTCACAGAAATTGGGGAAGCCAAATCACAAGTTCAGTAGAGCTTTGAAGAGTTGTGAGGAGCAACTGGAAGTAGTGTGGTTAGAGTGGTAATTTGTGAAGATTATTTTGTCAAGTGAGACAAAAATAGATTCAGCCAGGAGAGAAATGAAGGCAAATAATTCTACTGCATGATGTTATGGCAACAGATGAGAGGTGATAAGGACCCAAACTCTAGTGAGAGCCACAGGATTATAAGAAAGGAGTACACAATGTCTGGATAAGTGAAAAGTCAAGACAATTAAGGAGAGAGGCTGTAGTTAGGCACTGGGTACAGATATATGGCCTCTCTTGGAAAGGTGTGGTGAAAAGCCTGAAATGTAGGCTCAATATTATGTGCTGCCCTAATAACTGGTAAAACTGGGAGAGCCTAAAATGGCCTCACTGCAAGTACCCCTCCCTACTCTGCTCCTGTAGAGAAGGTTCTCTAGCCAAACTGCCATGCCCTTTACTAAAGACCGGGCAGAGTTCCTGCTTATCCCTGAGAAGGGGGCCCCTTTCCTGCCAGTCCACCAAACATTTCAAATAAGCCAATCACATCTTTCAATGGGAAATGGGTTACCTCACCCTCCTGATACTGCAAAGCCTGTCGCCCACAGCCAGCGGTCATTTGTTCTGTTCCCAGGTGTAAGCCCTGGGTGGCCTTGCCATGGCCTGCAAGTGCTTTCCCTCCCCAGGGGTCTGTACATGTGACAGTATGTATCTGCACATGCCTGGTGTTGGGTGTCCTCTGTCATTCATCCCACAATCCCAGGGCAGGAATCCCTCTCTCATCAATGAAGTGAAAAATAGGTGGTTTAAACAGGAGGCAGCACAGAAAGGGTGAGCCAGAGTTCAGTGCCACACAAAAAGACAGAGAATTTCAAAGCTGGATAAACCTGTCTCACCCTCTAAATAAGGAAACAGACTTAGAAGTCAGGGATTCTGACTCTCCATACCTTTCCACATCTCAGCAGGAGGATTTGATGGGCAAGGATAGGTAAATATTATTGAATAACTGTATGAAAACTGGTAAAAGTTTTGGATATTGTCCTTCAGAGGGGATTTACTTTGGCTTCTGGAAGCAGTTAGCACTGTTCACCCTAATCCAGACTTGGGTTATCTGATCTGAAGTTACCTAAACTCCCTATAGCTCAGCTCCCCCTTAATTAAACTGTCAGGATATCACAGGGTCATTGTGAGAACTATAGAACCAAAGCACCTCAATAAGAATTTAGAAAAATAAAGTGAAATTCAGCTTTTTTGGTTGTGTTTAAGTTAACTGTGATAGCCAGAATGAAATTCTATTTAATAAAACATTCGTTGAACCTCTACTGTCTGCACTGCCTTGTGAAGCTTTTGTGCGTAAAAGAGAAATAAGTGACTCATTCTCTAACTTTCATTCATGTGGGAAGACAAGACAATATGTGAAGTAGTTACAGCATACTACAAAAAGAGTAAATAACTAGTGAGTTTTAATCACCCAAGAAAGTCTCCTTTGTTCAACTCCTACACCAGAACAATAATAAAACTTCCTTGTCAATCCATAAACACACATGTGCAGGTGTATGTTTCTATGCACAGAAACATACTATTTATTAAAAGGAGAAACTGAGTCTGGGTGGAAGACCCTGAGATCAGAGTGTGGATGTGGTCTCTGCCTCTGTCCAGCTAGTCCAGTGGATTGCAGTGAGAAGTGTCCTGCAGGAAGTTTTGCATACAGAGAGAGGCCTCAGCACTACATGCTACTTTCCTTTTCTTGCTTTGTCTTTCTCTTCCTGTCCATTCCTTCCTGCCTTTGAACCAAGACAACATGCAGATAGTTTTTTTTGAAATGGTAGGAAAATTTACTTCCAAGTGACCTATAAAGCCAAAAGTATTGTAATTCTGCATTATCTCACTAAATATTTACCCTCGAGACAAGAATTATTTTCCCCATTTGGCAAGTTCAAAAAGCAAACTTTGAGGGTTTGTAACAGGGTGGTCCCCAGGAAAGGGGGAGGTTCCAGGTTCCCTGCCCCACCCAAATGGAGGGTGGAGCTGAGCAGGGAGAGAAGAAGCTGCAGAGAAGACTGAGGAAGGAAGAAAGCAGGATGGCAATCCAGAAGGAGACCTGGAGGAGGCACATGGGGCATAGAGACATGTGAAGAAACTGTGCTTGCCTTTTGGTCATGGACTGGATGACACAGATGTGGATGAGACCCGTGGAGAGGTGACAATGGCATCTTTTATCTTGATTTTGATTTTGCTCTTTTCCTTCCGGGCTTGTCTGGTTGTTTCTGACCCTTTTCTGTGGGTCCCCACTGGAAGATGCTTCAGACCTGTGGCAGGCTTCGAGGCCTTGCTCTGGGCCAATCCTGCTTGGGTGGACTTTTACCCACAAGAGGACGGGTAACTTTGGATGCTTGATTTAGAAACTAGATTCTTTGCCTCCTGTATTGTTTCCTAGTTGTATTAAAGTTCCTTCCCATTAAAGTCTCATATGTTTTGTGTTGATTCGGTGGATGGTAAAACCCATTTAGAATAGGCAGGTTTGCGGGGTTTGGGCTGCCCCTCTCTCTGCCCTGTAACAGATTCAGGGAGACTAAATCACAGTTGGTAAGAGGCATTTTTATTCCAAAATGGATGCCATGCCCAATGTTGTGGTTTTTGGAGTCTGCGGGTTTGGATTGCGGGGCCTTGGGGTTCACTATGGGAAAGGTTTCACCAGAGCTCCCGTTTCAGTGACACGCGGTGAATTTCCCAGGCAAGTTTCTCCACGAGACAGAGATGTTAGTTATATTTAAAGGGCAGGTTTATTAGGGAAGGAATAAAACAGTGAAAGACACTTGCATAGACACACGCGGGCAGAAAGAGCTGCCCCAGAAGGGACAAGTTTGCTAAGAGAGGCCTGCGTCGTTGCAGGCGGGCGGCCTTGATAGGTCACAGGCAGACAGGAAGGTGCTGCCCTGCAGGGGGAGAGAGCTGGTGGAAAGAGGATCCTGCATGGTCACAGGTGGGTAGTGGGAGTGCTGTTCCCAGCCTGTGCAGACACCAAACTGAAATAAAATAGTCTTCTTCTGTTTGGGAAGGGCTCACTCCTCAGTTGGGTGCTAATTTTGGATAACTATGTAGAATTTGAAAGGGACCAGAGATTCTACAATGGGCTCAATCTCCATAACTTTACCTTTGGATGCACCTCCTGATACCTGCTTGGATGTTACGCTTTGTAAAGTAGGCATCCAGATCGCCTAAGGATACTAGTCTGAGCCTAAGGATAAACTATGTCATCTGCACCTAAGGATCTTGGTTTCCATAGCTGTGTCAATGGCTATGTTAATCTCTTCTACCCCCACCTCCTTGTGAGCCAGGTTTCCTGTCTTGTGGTGCCTCCTTTTCAGTTTTTTTTTTTTTTTTCTATTCTCGTCCTCCATCACCCAACACACCCAAGTTATGCCTTCTGCTAAATCTTGTCAAACAAAATGTGCTTTCTTTCTTTTATTTATTTATTTTCTTCTTAGTTCCCCTGCTTCCTCTAGAAATCACCCTTCCGGAAGTTCTAACACCCAGTTGTATTGGGAGATGATTTTCGATAAGCTTTTTCCAATCTCTGGTTTTAACTCAGTTAACTTACAAAGTATCCTGAGGCAAAAGTACCTGTTGTTTTGGTTGATGTCAGAACACAAAGATTGTAAGTGGTTTAGTTGTGAGCAAAGTACTAGCTTTTTAAAATGTTGCTTTGTTTCAGGAAACCAAAACAGCCATCTAACCACTGCTCAGCTTTGCAACTTTGTTCCCTTCAGTTTCCCAGAGGTTCACCCTGGTGCTATCTCCTCTGAATGGAAAGGCCAACAAAAAAACATCACCCGCAGGCTGAGAAACTGAACTAAAACTTAAAGCAGAATTTTCTGGATGGCTAGTGGACTCTTCATTTACTTTCCATCTCATGGAAACTCACCCCCCTCCCCAGGTGTGGCATTTTCAGCTCATCCCACTGACCTCTTTACTCACAGATAAGCTGGTCTCTGGGTTGGGGATTGTCTTCCTCTGCTGTAATGGCTGAGAAGGACAAAAGGTCCACAGCAGGAAGGCTCAGTACTTTTGCTATTTAAGAAAGAGAACTGGGTAAGCTGCTCCCTTGGCTTTCTGCAAAGCAGCAGGTAGTGACTTAAGCCAAAGTGACTTCTGAAGAGGGTCACAAGAAAATGTCAGATGGGGTTATAGCTGGGGAGGGGCTATGGGGAGGGCTGAGGAGGAATAGGAACAAGGATGTACAGAGTGAAGTGAGGTTTTGTTCTCCCATAGGGATGATGGGCAGGTTCTTTGAAATCAAGTCACTATTTTCACACTCCCCAGTTATGACAGTTCCCTTTAAAGGATGATACTAAGTGAGACCATTGTCATATAGTCAAAAGACAGACTGAAACTGGGAAGAACTGCCCATTGTCTATTAAGTCTGCTGCTGAGAAAGCAAGATATAGCCTAGTCTAGCCATACACAGCACAGAAAAAGTAATCCCCTATAACGACTGGTATAGTGTCACCACCACCTCCCAATTTGAAATGCTAACTCCTAGAATCTCAATATGTAACTGTATTTGGTGATAGAGTCTTTACAGAAGTAAGCTGGTTAAAATGATATCATTAGGGTGGGCTCTAATCCAATATGACTGGTGTCCTTATAAAAAGGGAAAATTTGGAAACACACGCACACACACAGAATGTCACATTGTTATAGGGCAAGGAGAGGGGCACCCCAGACCCCCCAAAACCTGCCAGCTCTAAATGGGTTCTGCCATCTGCCACATCAACACAAAACATATGAGTCTTTAATGGGAAGAAATTTTAATACAACTAGGAAACAATACAGGAAAGGCAAAGAATATAGTTTCTAAATCAAGCACCCAATGTTACCTGTCCCCACGTGGGTGAAAGTCCACCCAAGCAGGATTGGCCCAGAACAAGGCCCCAAAGTCTGCCACAAGTCTAAAGCATCTTCCAGTGGGGACCCACAGAAAAGGGGCAGAAACCACCAGACAAGTGTGGAGGGAAAAGAGCAAAACCAAAATCAAGACAAAAACCGCCATGGTCACTTCCCCACGGGTCTCTCACCCACATCTGTGTCACCCAGTCTACGACCGAAAGGCAAGCGCAGTTTCTTTACATGTCTCTCCATTCCATGTGCCTCCAGGTCTCCTCCTGGCTCTCCATTGTGCTTTCTTCCTTCTTCAGTCTCCTCTGCAGCTTCTTCTCTCCCTGCTCAGCTCCACCCTCCATTTGGGTGGAGCAGGCAACCTGGAACCTCCCCTTTTCCTGGGGACCACCCTGTTACAACGTGACTTAACGATAAAGGCAGAGAGCAGGTGATGTTTCTGCAAGTCAAGGATCACCAAGAATGCCAGCAAAGTATCAGAAACTAGGAGAGAGGCTTAGAGGAGACTAGAGGACTTCCAACCTCCAGAGCTGTCAAACAATACATTTCTACGCCACCATGTTAGGCAGCTCCAGCAGAGTATTACATATGTCCCCTCTAGTTTCTAGTGTCTCAAACACAGGTGTTAAATTAATTAAACAATAAGGCCATTCAATGAGGGCAGGGCCTGAGGGGGAGGCTCTAACATTATGGGTATCTCTCTGAGTCTATAAATGCCTCTTGGTCACAACATCAAAATGCTAAGGAAAATCAGTCTCAAATAGCCACCTATGCTTTCAGCTATGGCCAAATAATTTCCTTTCTTTGCTTCTGGCACTTTCTGTATATAAGTTGTTCCCTTAACTCCTGTTAGTGAGTATTCTGAACGTTTGGTTTGGCGCTGTTTGACTTGAATCATCTTTTGCTCAAATCAACTCTTGTCATTTTTAATGTCTCAGTTTATCTTTTAGCATAGTCCTTAGAAAAAACCAACCCTGCCAACACCTTGATCTTGGACTTCTAACCTCCAGAACTTTCAAACAATACATTTCTGCTGATAAAGCTGCACCCTGTGGTGCCACTATGTTAAGCAGCTCCAGCAAAATATTACATATGTCCCCTCTAGTGTCCACCTCTAATTCTCAAGCATATTTCTTTGGTGATTGAAATCATCCCCTTTAGTAAAGAAATTAAGAAATTATAGCAATGTGAGAGGGGGAAAAATCAAATTATGGACAATATAATTCATCTTTTCTAAATAAAATCCCAGCAAATTTTGAATCAGGAAAGTGAAGGCAATAAGATTGGTACCTCATCTGATTTTCTTCATCATAATTATTTTACACCAGTGGGTGGAAAGAGTTGGTTTGAAAAATGGTTGGTTGATAATTTTGTAGATGCTGGATCAGTAAGAGATGGGCTACTACAAAATCACAAGAGGAAGGAGCAAAGAAATTCAGTAGAAATAAAGAGGTACACTGGTTGGCAGGTGAATGAAGTGAGCTGTAATAGCAAAAAGTAACAAGGAATGAGATGATGGAGATCTGTGTATTTTTATATGTAGCATAATATATATTTATAGCCTACAGCTTCATTCTGGAAATCAGTTGCATCTTTAAATGTAATCAGGACCACACTAAGTGAAGGCTTGAGTAAAGCCTTTAGTGAGAGCTGGACCAAGCAAGAAGGCAAAAGCTGGAAAAGAAATTGGTTAATTTCTTCATCTCCTACAATCATGCCACCCTACAGAAGTGGACCCTTTTCCTGTAAATGTCCCTCATTTCCATATGGTATCATGGAACAAGGCCTCTCTGAATTCTGAGGACCTTCTGCTGTCCTGGCAGAAGTTCCCAGAGGTTACTCTTTGCCTATCCAAGAAACAGTGGTGCTTCCATTTGAACAACTATTTTTTTAAATATTTATTTATGCATATAAAAACTGGGGTGCAAACCAGAGGTGCGGGGGGTGGGGGCGGTGAAAGGATTCACCAGAGACAGAGTGGGGAGCAGAACAGGTGGATCTACTGAAATACACTGCTGAGAGGAGCTGTGGGCAAGACAGGTGAGGTCTGCTGTGCTGTGTGGGTTGCTCCTGGCCAGTGGGGATCAAACTCATGCTGCAGTGGCTGGTGATAGCCACACACACCAGGCACACAGATGAAGATCAAATAGTGGAGACTTCTTTAGCATATTGGTATTCATGGAAGAGACTGACCTCTACACTAGAGGTTGACAATATCAGGATATGTCTTTTATAGTATTGTAGGCTAATATTATAGGTGAAACAATTTGATAACCAATATATCCAAATCTGTGTAATAGATTATATTATATTGAGATGCTCCTTTGGTAAGAACACAATGTCATCATCTTATGTAATATGTACCCAATCAGCAAATATGCTACACTGATGCTGGCATCACAATTTGTTCAACAGAATTCTTTTACAGATAGCATTTATACCAACTTATTCACAAACATGCATAATACCCCTCAGTCATGAACATCTCAGTCATTGCCTAAGAGTTCAGCCCCACCCTAGTCAGTCATATCAAAGAGGGATGATTTTATACAAATGGCAAATGTTTGACTCTAAGAAAACAGAGAAGATACTCTCACAGCATAATTCAGTCATTGGCTCCTGAGTCCATGGAACTCTTTCTTCTCCTGTTGTGCTAATGTGTCTGATTCTCTCCCCCACCCCCCACTGACCTCCTAACCTGATCTTCCTGCCTAATCACAACTTGACCCTGGCAGTAGGCGCCTGGATGAAACAGGGGAGGGTCCAAGCACCCTGACAGCTGCCCCAGAGATGGGCTTAGGGCTCTTCATTGAATCTGTGTCAAAGAACAAATGCTCTTCATTTGCTGCTGGGGAGACTGGTGGTAAAGACTCACATTAAAAAAAGTTGTAGAGGGGCCTCCCCGGTGGCGCAGGGGTTAAAGACACAGTACTGTCAAGCTGTTGTCAGCCACTGCAGCACAAGTTTGATCCCCAGCCAGGGAGCAACCCACATGGTGGCCAGGGAGCAACCTACATGGCTCAGCAGACCTCTCCTGTCTCATCCGCTGCTCCCCTCAGCAGTGTATTTAGGTGGATCCGCCTGTTCTGTTCCCCACTTTCTCTGGTAGGTCCTCTCGCCCCCGCTGCCCCGCCATGCCTCTGGTCTACACCCCAGTTCTTGTGTGCATAGATAGAAGATCTTTTTTAAAAATTAGAAAATTGAAAGAGTTGTAGACAGGAGAAGAAGTAGCAGAAGATCTATGCCTTCCGGTTTCAAGGGAGTAAATGTGGCTCTGTTAGCTCATCATCATTCCATCATTAACTGAAACCTTTTTTCCACCTAATAAACAGGTATTAAGCACTTTGAGATGTGCCTGGCAGCCTGAGTATGGCTTCACGAAGCTTCCCAGGCAGCTCTTCTGCCCACCGGTGACTATGCAGGTGCTTCTCTTCACAAGCCTCTTCCCTTGCCAAAGCAGCAACGGCAGCAGCAGCTCTTTCTGTCCTCCTGTATCTGTGCAGGCTTCTTCTCCTTTCCTTTTCCTAATAAATCTGTCCTTTTAAAATTTAAAAAAGAAAAGCTTCCCAGTCATCATCATTGAGATTCTCAGCACATATTTTTTGATTATATGCTGTGATAAGTTCTAGAAATATAAGACCTGGCCTGTGTTCCAAAGAATCTTAAGGAAAGAGGTTCTATATTATTTACAGTGAAATCTCAGTAAATTGACCACTCTGTCATTCATATAGATGAATTTAATACAGTACTTTATATACACATGCTTCAAAGCAATACTTCTTCACTTTGATCCATAGGCAGATCACCTAGAGAACTTTTTTCAAACTCATGTCCCCACCCCAAGTTCAAACAATTAAAATTTCTGGGAATGAGGTCCAGGCATATATTTTTTTAAGACTGTAGATGATTCTGCTATACAGTCAGGGTTGAGAATCATTAAGTTAAAATTTCTGTCTTAGATACTTAAAGTCCAAAATAACACAAAACACATGGTAGGTCATCTATCATATCTTGTATGCTAATATTTTTATCCACCTGTGTATCTAACAAAGCTCCCAACAGAGTGTCTGATACAGAAAGGGAACATAATAATTGACTGCTCTTTTCCACCCTCCCTTTTTGCTAGAAAGTACCTGGAGAAAACTAAAACACAGTAAAATATTTAGAATTTGAATTGGACTTGTATGTCCATATTGAGGACAATAGCTTTAAATAAATAGCTTTACTCTTATTCATATGAATATATTACATGAGATAATATTGTAACAATAACATTTCATCACCCACAATAGCAAATGTTAACAGGCTAACTGGAAAAACTTTGAATATGCTGATGAAATATAACAGAAATCAAACCCTGGCAATATTGGGACCTGGTATGTTTTGAGTTCAGAATAGAAGCGTAAGAATAAGGAATTTGAATAAAACAATTTTCTCTTATATCTAAATATTTAAGTATGGCACACTTAAAAACATACACTTTCCATGGTTATATGGAGCCACTAGTATTTTGTTTTCTGATTGATTCATTCCATCTGCCCTTCTTCGTATACAACTTTTGCTTAATCACTGGAAATGTTAAAAGTGGTTTTGATTTTATTCTATTGATAAGAGGGCAGAAATTGTGCTACCAGCCATTGGCAAGATTTGAGAGTTTCCAGAGGGGCTGAAAGGAGTATAAAGCTTTCTAGGCTGTTGACTTAAGGGGAAATAACTTCATTCATTCATTCACTCAATAAATGACTTGTTGAGTAGTGAGTAAATGAAGTAAGTAAAAAATAGGGATCCTGAGATCAATAAAGGGATCTTCTGTGCTAATGTTTTCTCATACAAATGCTGATATTTCTCCATGTTAAAACAAAAAGACATTTTCTTTCTCATGTGAATAAATTTCATGTGAATCAATATTTTCCTTCAGGAATCT
Organism: Talpa europaea; assembly: GCF_964194135.1. Taxonomy (NCBI): domain Eukaryota; kingdom Metazoa; phylum Chordata; class Mammalia; order Eulipotyphla; family Talpidae; genus Talpa; species Talpa europaea. The sequence goes on from NC_140073.1 coordinate 91,260,703, forward strand.
TCATCAATTAATTGTTCACACTGAGGCTTATGATTTTACAATGTAGTACAGATGTGGCTCTGGACCAGCAAGTGCAAGAAAGTAAGACAGTAGAGTTGGTCAAAGAAGGAAAAAAATGAGTCCTATTTTCATCTGATTCTTAGTTTTAGTCAGCTGGAAGATCACAAGTTATAGCTTGGGGTTTTGATTTTGGTTTAAACTGATGGGTTTTTCCCTCCTAAATAAATGTTCACTTCCTAAGTCTTCTGTGTAATGTGGCATCCCTCAAAAGTGGTAGATGTATTTAATCTATCAGGGGCCACAGATCCCCTTGCTGCTTGGCCTGGGATGTATTCTTGAAGGACCATTTTCAGATAAATAGTGGCTGATATAGACTTGGACTTAGAGCAATGCTTCTCAAACTTGAACATATCTATGAATTGACTGTGATCAGGAAAATTATAGATTCCAATTCAGCAGGGGCAGCAATAGTTAGGACCTGAGAACTTGCATTTTTAACAAGCTTCTAGACCATACTAATGTCCACCAAATGTATGTGAATAGCTAGGGCTTAGAATATCTCCAGCTCTTAGAAATAAAGAGTTTGTATAGTTTCTAAAATCTTTTCTCCTCTAAGAGAAATTCCCAACCCATTGAAAACAAATTTGTTTTCCTTATTTCCCAAACAAAATCCCCCCAAAATATTTGAAACTAGGAATAGATCTGAACTCCCTCATGTATGTTTCTAAGAGATCTGATAATTTTTGCCAAAATAAAGCTAATTAATCTTCAAGCTCCAGTGACTGAGATACAATTATTTTTCATTAAAATTCATAAAAATAACAGGACATATTTTTTGGTACTTGAAAGTTTGTATGATTTTTTTTTCTATTTGTCCATATGAGTCTTAGTCCTTAGACTATAAACTTTGGAGGACAGACTGTGCTCCCTCAGAACCATAAAAACACCACAAACAGCAGCCAGGAAGTCACCTAGGGAGGAGCTAGTTCAGTGTGTCCAAGCACATCACAGCTCTCACTAGGGCTCAGTGAGGTGATTTTTAAGTGGAACATGAGCAAGCATTTCACAGTTGTTATTAACTGTATATATCTTTTAATATGATTCAGGGAAAGAAATAACTAGCATATCTTGTCCAGGATTTCATGGATATTATAATGAGGAGAAAACTGTAATTACTTATATTTTACAAGTGAGTTTCTGTAAAGACAAATATGACATGGAGATCATTACTACAGCACATGCATGTGGCAAAAATTGTGGGTGTTGCATGCAAATAGCTGCATTTTTTTAAGATTTATTTATTTATGAATACAAGAACTGGGGTACAGTCCAGAGGTGTGGAGGCAGGGGTGAGAGGATTCACCAGAGACAGAGTGGGGAGCAGAACATGCAGACTGACTGAAGAACACTGCTGAGGGGAGCAGCGGGTGAGACAGGAGAGGTCTGCTGCACCATGTGGTTTCGCTCTCTGGTGGGCAGGGGATTGAACTCTAGCCGTGCTGCAGTGGCTGCTGCACCACCTTAACCCCTTGCACCACCAGGGAGGCCCAAATTGCCCTGTTATTTTATCTCTTTGAGAGTATGTGATCTTCAGCCATCCAAGACAATACTCTATTTCAGCAAAGGCAATAATCTATGCGCTTATCAATGAAACCTTACCCTGTTGCCTTTCATACCACAGTCTCTCTCTCTGTCTCTCTTTCTCTCTCTCTCCTTCCTTTTCAATGACAAAGAGTAATTGCCCTACTGAGAGGTCCCTGGGCTTTTTGGGCTTTATCAGTAGCATTTTACTGAAATGGCAGAAAGAGAAAAACATCTTGGGAAACAGAATTTTCTCAAGGCCGGTGATACTCATGGCCACTGCCTTCCTAAGGCTAAAGCCACTATTAACTAGACCTAATAAAAAAGAAATAAAGGTAGATTTGTGGTTGCCAGGAACTGAGGTGATGAAAATATTCCAGAATTAGGTGGTGGTGGTAGTTGCATAGCCTTATGAATATAATAAAAATTGCTGAATTGTACACAAAAGGATGAATTTTATGATATGTGAATTATATGTCAATTTAGAAAATGTTTAAGGGAAATGAAAAGCCAGAGAGGTTAAATAACACTTCAGAGAGACTTCTCATTGGTCATTGTTGGATTTTCTTTTCATTTTTATCTCCAAAATTGTGGAGTTTTCTAGCTCATCAGAAATGTGTTGGATGGAATCAGTTCACTCCATAACAGAATTTCTATTAGTAGTCAAAGCTTTCTCTCCTGGAAGAAGATAGCTTCTACTATTGGTAATTGTGGTTAAGTCAGTCTCCACGAAATTAACAGAGTTATAAACTTTCTCTTTGGAATAGTGTCAACTAAATCAGGGTAGGAAATTATATTTGGCCTTTGCAATAGGATTCTTCATTTTGAAGAAGTCATTTCATTGTGTTTTCAGAGAAAATTTGTACTTGTCTTTTAAAATATTCTCTGTAAAGGTTAAAATCCAATTAAGAGTAAGAATGAGAAAAGTATTAGAAGGTAGTTCTCCCTGCAAAGGTTTGCAGAAAGTATAAGGATGCTATGAGATCACTCATTCATTCATCCATTTGCATGACGTACATTCTGCCAGGAACTAAGGAATATTAGGACCTACTGGACACATCCCCTGCCAACAGAGAACTTCAAGTGCCACAGCCCATGCTGTGTGTACTTTGTGTATCATCTAGCTCTCTGGACTGAGCTGATTTTTTTTAAAGGTATGATCTGTTATTTTAATTTCATAATCGTGGAAATTAAGCTCCTGGAACTTAAAAAAAAATACAAATACCTTTATACCTTATTTAAGAAAAAACTGCTCTCAGAGAGGCCCCCCCCATCTTTCCTTCAGACCTCTTTGAGTCCAGGGGTAACTGAGATATTATTCATGTTAGTACAAAGAGAAAGAAGAGTTGCCAAGTCTGACCCTCATCCACGCCCTGTTCTGCCATTTTCTCTGCATCATATCATTATATCAGTGACTCCATTGATTAAAAAAAAGAAATATATACATTATATGTAATAGACAGTACATTTATTACATATGCATATAATGTATGTATGTGTATATATGCATACACACACACACACACACATATGGGGGGAGTCTAAAAACCTACAACAGGAATAAGAAACATTTTTATCATTATACCAGGAATTCTCAAATTCATGTAATGTAGAGAACCCTTAAAGGAAATAATTCTTTGGATATTCATTATTGGCTTAAAATTTTTAATCCTAAATTTTACTTTAGTGCAAGTACTACAAATAAGCATACTCTTTGTGCTTTTAGCATTAATTAGAGGATCCTAGAATGTTAGGTCATTAACAGAATATAAATCCAAAGGCAATTTATAAATGGCAAAAATGACTATGTAATAAAAGCTCAAATTGATAGGTGATGTTTTGCTAAAATGAGATCTCTGATAAAATTATAATTATAGAAAAATGTAATGTCAGGTTCAAGTTTATATTAAATCCTTTTACACTTGACTTTCAGTAATATTCTTTGTTATTATACTATAAAAATATTAAAGACTTCAAGTCTGTTTGAATTCAAGATAATCAGACTAGATTTAAGTAAAACCATGAAGAAATTTTAATATGACACTTGAGAACTCGACGTTGGTTTTAGTCCCTTGAAAGGAAGGTTACTACTACAATATTTTTAAAGCATTAAATATTTTGTAGAGCAGGGACATTTCTGAAACTGCTCTTTTTTGCATAGCTTGAAAAAAATTCACAGTTAAAATTTGGAAAGAAAATGGTAAAAACTAGAAATGAGTAGTTCATACCATTTAGAAAACAATCACAATTCAAGTTTTCTTATCATGGTTTCTATTTTGTCTGCAACTGAAATCTTCAAACTGCTACCAGCTTGATGTCCCATAGCTTTCAAATGACCCAAATGGCACTATTTTATTAAGTCTACTTCTGCTCTTTTCTCCTTCCACTTCATTAGTTAAAATACTACATTACTCATTTTAATTATGTTAATTTTCAGGATGTCAACTTGAATTGTTAATTTTTAAATAATTTTTAAAACTCGAGTTTTTATATATGAAAATGCCACTCAAGTGCAAATTATCACAGCCAAAGGAAAGCTTTGTCTTGATAACTACAAAAGAATTCAACAGACGGGTGACTGCTGTCATTTTGACATTGGGATCCACCAATGGCAATTAGACTTTGCCTTCCAACTTATCCGAAGGTTAACAACCAGCAAAGTTTGGTCAAAATGGTTAGCACATGAGTAGTAGGATTTGAGTGATTTTTGCTTTTTCTATGTTCTTTAGTGTGTTGTTGCAATGTTTTTAAATGATCATGTTTGTTTATATAAACTTAAAAGTAAATAAGAAAGCTCATTTCAATGTGGAAAGAAATGAAAAGGTAAAATGCTTTCACTTTATCATTTAATTCCCTAAGGTTATAAACAGAAAATCATAGGGGATAAGTTTGATGTCTGGTTTTGAGTTGAATGTGATCATCTTTCAGAATCTGAATTATGACGTTTTTCATATTGAATCCTTGGTATGTTTATCTAGATGAATAGCTACAGCGGCAAATAATTTTGTGTAAGGAACTTATAGGTCTCAGACAACATATCCAGAATCCCTAGGGGTCCTTAGACCTGGCTGAAGAAGTATTTGCATCCTTCTGTGTTGTTTCAAGTTTTTATATAATCAGAGAGACAAAAATAATATGTTGCCATCTGTAGTGACCTACCTCTCACCATACTCACATTCTCCATTTCCTTTTAGGGTTTTCCCTACATCTCTTGTGTGTCTACTAGAGTTTCTTTTGTCTCACAGGATGGTGCTTTGCTACACTGCTAGGACTGGTGTGAAATTGGAGCATGCCCAAGATAGAAAAGAGTAACAGACCAAAGACTGAGTTCAAGTAGGAAGCCTGGTATAGCAGAGTCCAGCTGGGCCTGGGGGAAAGAGCATAGTTTTAAAGTGACGATGCGTTAGGAAAGTGATGTCTCTGAGTTTTGCTGATGGGCAGCCAATTGGGCTTGCCTTAGGGAAATTCTGTGCCCCGTAGAGAGGCTGGCTGTGTCTACCTGGGCATGGAAAGTTCCTAACAACACTGCTGTGTGGGTGGTATACTCCTGTTTGGATTTTGAAGCCCTACCAAGCTTGTGGGTTAGATGTGCCTATGAATTAGTCAGCTTCTAGAAGATGGTTTCAACTACCTATTTCCAAGGAAACTCAGAAAGGTAGAGGAAACCCTAAAATTTGTCAAGTCTAATTTTTTTCAGATGGAGAGAAATGAGTCTCAGAAAAATTACTCTTTGTCCAGTGGATGGATAAGAATTAAAATCCCATTGTCTTGACTCATTCAGAGCTGTTTGAGGTAACAGTGCATTGAAAATTCATCTTAAATGAGATGACCACCTTTCCCCTCTCTGAAAAACATCAACAGCACAGAGTCCACATTCAGCAAGACATGGTTGATGGCACCTCCTAATCCTGTGTTTTATCAAATGGAGTTGCTATTTATGAAACTTTCTCCATGCTTCATTTCTTTTAGACTGTATTCCCCCAAAAAGACAACTCTTGAGACCAAGATTACATGTCCCCACATGTTAACAATGTGCTCTGAAAAACCCAAAAGAAAATAGGACAAGCAGAACAGAAAAGGGAGAGAGTCAAGCAGGAGTGTGATTCTAGCAAATACCAGAGAACTTCTGTGTGACCCTATAGGACACCTCCGGAGTGGAAATTTTGCTTCAGAGTTTTGTCCTTGTGACTTGGGTAAGAGTCATATCCCTGCCTCCTGCCAAGGAATCTGCCTTGAGTAGTTGACTCCTGGGTACATCTAGCTCCTGTGCAGATAGACAAGGCCACTCCAGGAATCCAAGGAAAAGCCTTTTCAGAAAGCTACAGGTCATTGGAAGGCACAGATGTCAGAAGAGAGGCATGAAAAACAGGACAGAGGATCCCAAGGGGTGTGGGGAGCACAGAGTTCCTGACACTCCCAGCATATCAGAATCCAATTCTATATCAGAGCATTTATACAAACCAAATAAAACAAATACACAGGCTTGAGAACCATGCATTATAAAAATGAGTCCTCTAGATCAAAGGCCTGTGATCTGTCCCTATAAAGATTAATATTTTAGGCTCTTGGGGCCATAAGATGTTGGTTGCAACTACTCAGCTCTTCCAAAAGCAGCCACACGCAATATAGAAACAAATGAGTGTGACTTCATTCCAATAATTTTTTACAAACACTGAAATTTGAATTTTGCATAATTTTCACATGATAAAATATTCTTCTTTTGATTTTTTTCCCATTTAAAAATGTAAAAGTCATTCTTAGCTTGCAATACATACAGACAACACCAGCAAGTTGGATCTTGCTCCTTCACCATTGTTCACTGACTTTAGCTCTACATCAACAACTTTCAGACTGTGACTTTAAGAATGGTATTTAATTTTATGCTATGACCAACCTCATCTCTAAACACATATACACAGGTGTAATTAAAACTCAAGTTTCATTAACAAATCATATGTTTTCTATGAACTGTGAACCTGTGTGTTATACATTTTATCCTACTTGATTTTGTTTCTAAATGCTGTCATGATCTGGACCCACCAATCAGTCACTCCAGCTCCAATTTGAAAAGCTGCTCTAGGTCACTCAAAGTCTGTGCTGTGGGCGGTGGGGATAATGCAGTCATTGCGGCTGTTTCACATGCCTCAGCACTGAGTGCTGATGTTATTTGGAATTTGCCAATAAATAACATAAAGATCAAAAAAAAAGACAGGATCACAGACCTGTCAGGGGCAGCACGACAGCACTGCCTGCCTCGACCTGCCTGCTGCCAGGTGTTTCAGGAAATTTCAGATGGCTCCTTATCTTGATGCAGAAAGCATAAATTTTATTTGAACTAAACAGAATTCAGAGAATAGAGAGAATTTAAAGGAACTGCAAGCCCCAGGCTGAAACCTCCAGTCTGGTAGTTTCAGAGATTTCGGGCTATGTGTATCAGGGCCCTGCTTGTCACCAACTGAGGTATCTGAAAGTGTGACAATTTCTAACAGCAGCTGCCTGGTATAACTCAGCTAAACATTAGACCATGGTTGGCTTTAAAAAGAAAAAAATGTCTTATTGGGCTTGGAAAACAAAAAAGAATGCTTGATACTTTTACCTAATCTAGACCATCTTGAGCCCCTTCACCTTACAGTACCTTCTGGAAAACAGCGACTCGGGGAAACCTGCCTCTGTCATTTCCCACTCTACATTTCCCTGAGCACTCTGCTCTGGCCTTCCTATGTGCCTTCTTGTCAAGATTTTATTTTTTTTTAAAGATTTATTTATTTATGCATACAAGAACTGGGAGCAGGCCAGAAGTGTGGGGGGTGAGAGGATTCACCAGAGACAGAGTGGGGAGCAGAACAGGCAGATTGACTGAAATACACTGCTGAGGGGAGCAGCGGGCAAGTCAGGAGAGGTCTGCTGTGCCATGTGGGTAGCTCCCTCACTGGGAATTGAGCTCGTGCTGCAGTGGCTGCAAATAGCTTCATAGGTTGCATCTTAACCCCTTGTGCCACCAGGGAGGCCCAAGCAAAATTTTAAAGATGAGATGAGAGAGCTGGGGAAGGAGAAATTTGAAATTCTATTAAACATCTTCAGGGTAATCCCTTACTTTGACACCCTTCTCCTCACCCTCTACTTTTCCCCCAGGGCCAGTGGCTAACAGGGTCCCTTCTGTCTCCTTATCGCCCCAACTTCAGTTCAGTTCAGAAAACACCTATGTTGTGCACATTGCCTGAACCAGAGCTTAGAGACACAGCAGGTAATGAAGTGGGGGCCTGTTCTGGAAGAGCAGAGAACAACGTTAGGTCCCTCAGTTCAGTGAGGTGAGATGTACGGAAGTTCTTTTTTAGTTAGAAAATTATTGATAACTGTGGAATGTCAGCAGTTCATCATCCTGCACAGGCACAGCACCTTCTGTGTAGTTAGATTATGGTTCTCTAGCAGATGCCTTTTCTTCCAAAGTCCCAGCTCTTTTCTCTTAAGTAGAAAAAGATAAAAGTCTCCAATGACCATCTGAGAGAGGAAAAACAAAAACATTAACCCATGCTAAACTAGTTATTAAGCAATGCACAAAAAGAAAGACAAAGGATATCAGAGTATCCTAAATGGCAATTCTAAGAAATTTTCTCTAGTCTTCTCTTTAACACATCTTAAAATACACCACTATGTACACATTATGTGTTGAGCTTTCAAGATATTCATTAATCTTATGAATAGTGATGAATTTTTCTGATTATAGAAGATTCAAACATTTTTGTTTTTAATATTTTAAATGATAGTTATAAATAGAAAGTAAAATTTCCTCCAAATCTCTATTTCCACATCCCCAACAAATATTATTAATACTTCAGTGTGTCTCTCTCTAGTCCTTATTTTTGTAAACTGATATGCATATATACATATATTTTGGACAAAGATAGGATCTATTTGTAAGATAAGATATGTAGGTTTATCTATAATGTAATATTTTTAAAAGATTATAGCTATTATATAATATATATTTTATGACATGAAACATATACTCATTGTGCTGTTATATATAGTTATACATATATCTATATATTTGTGATAACTATTTTTAACATTACACCATATTAGGAGCATCTTTCCATATAAACCTATTTATTGTTTTAATATTAGCTTCATACTTGCTAGAACAGTGAGGAGCAAGCTCCCAGTTAGTGAGTGTAGTCATAACCAATTGGATGGTAGAAGAGGAACTTTCCAGACTCCACCCCTGAGGGGGGGCGGAGTTAATGAGAATGAGGGGGCTTTGAAAGTTAAGCCAGCAGCGAAGAAGGGTGTCTATGGCTTCAGCTTGGCCCTGGGTCTCTACTCAGCAGACACAATCCGATGTAGGACAGACGGCATCTGACCATGTGCCAGCTGTGCCTTCTCGTGCTCCCTCTGCCCTCTACCTTTCCCCACTTTCCTCCTCTCGCTTTTCTTAGTCCCTGAGAAAATAAGCCCTGTTATTGTCGTTTATCACCATGTGACTGCTTTGGGATCATGCTATGCTATGCTGTCTTTTTTTTTAATTAATTAATTTATTTATTTATACAAGCACTGGGTACAGTCAGAAGCGCGGGAGGGTGAGAGAATTCACCAGAGCCAGAGCAGGGAGCAGAGCAGGCAGAAGGACCAAAGTACACTGCTGAGGGGAGCAGCGGGCAGCAGGAGAGGTCTGCGCGCCATGTGGGACCCTCCTCCGGTGGCTGGGGAGCAGCCGGGGATCGAACTGGCGCTGCAGAGGCTGCGGGCAGCTTCGCAACCCAGCGCTCAACCACTGCGCCATCAGGGAGGCCCCAAGCTATGCTGTCTTAAGTGAGCAGGGAGGACTCACCAATTGAATCAACCCCAGTCCCCCAGGTTTGTCCTGTTTCAATATGGTTGTACAATTAAATCACTTCCAATTTTTTACTCTTAATAACAGTGCTACAGCTAACAGCTTTGAACATTTATTCATAAATATATATATATATATATATATGCAAGTACAAGCATAGAAAAAATTCTTGGAAGTGAGATTATTTACAGTATGAACACATTATGCCTTAACAGGATAAAAGAGTTTTGAAGCCATGATGTGTGCGTTATAAATCTTTACATCTTTGCCAATCAAATGATGGAAAAATTAATCCTAATTGTTGTTTTAATTTGAATATTCAAGATTATTAAGGAATTTGACCATCTATTCCCATGTTGACTAGCCATTTCCTTTTTTCATTTTTTATTGTGCTATGCCACAAAGTTCACCATTTTAAAGTATAAAATTCAGTGATTTTTAGTATATTCACAAGATTGTACAACCACCATCTCTATCTAGTTTCAAGAAATTTTCATCACCCAAAAGGAAGCCTCATACCCATTAGCAGTCACTCCCATCCCCCACCCAGCCCCTGGCAACCACTAATAAACTTTCTGTTTCCATGGTTTTGCCTACTGCTGACATTTTCTATAAATAGAACAGTTACCCAAACCCAGCCATCTCACTGGTGGGTGCCAGCAGGAGCAGTGATGTCCTTTCTACCTGCTGCTCCACCACAAGTCAGTTGTGACAGTTGCTCCTCAGAGCTCAGCAACTGCCTTTGTAATGGACCGATCAGGTGCGAGCTACGAGCTGGTTGGTGCTAAATGGTCCCATCAGACTTGTGGGTGAAAGAGGATATAAGCCAGGGTTGGAGGGAGCTGAAGGGGCCTGCAAAGGAAAGGGGATGTCAACCCCAGCGCCGAGAGAAGAGGACAAGGGAACCCCCAAAGAAGGAGAGACAATGCCAGCCCCTGAAGAAAAGAAGACGGTTCCAGCCTCAAAGAAAGAAGAAAAGAAGCATCCCGTAGCCGCCCTCTGAGGAGGGAAGAGAAGCTGAAGGAATCTGTCATGGACTGGGCCTCAGTCCTGTCTCTGACATTGCCTGAAAAGAGCACCAAAGGCCCTGCACCTGGTGTCTTAAAGAGCTGTTTGTTGTTGGGATAAGCCGACAACTCACAAAGAGCTGTTAGCACTGTATGTCTCTGACACCGCCTCTGCAGGACCAGTCGTGGCCATCACTGCTGGCTAGTGCTGTCCTGCATGCCTGGAAACCATCACTGATGGTACCTGGGTGAGATAGCTGTCACTTGTGGGTACAGTGAGCTCTTTGTTTCCCCTGTTTGTAAAATAAACCCTGTGGTTGTTGTTCCTGGAGTCTAAGGTCTCTTGCAATGCTCACAGGGCAGTGACCTGTCTGCTTATCGGGCACTGTCCCTTGTTAGGCTACAGCTCTTGGCTTTGGTGTTTGGCCTTTTGGGGCTTTCCAGTTGGCTCTCTGGTCCAGATCCTGGGCAGGTGGGTGGCCATTCCACCTGTCTGGCCTCCTGCCCTATGTCTCCTGCCCTGTGGAAACTTTGAATCCACCAGCAGAGGATCCCTCCCAGGTGGCCTCCCTTGTGAGCCTCCCCGTTCCGGTTTCAGAACAAAGTGATATGAGACCTTTTGGGTCTGCTTTTCTTTTACCTAGTGTAAGAGAAGGCATCATGAGGCATGAACTACCTTTGGGTTTTCAAGTATCATCGCTGTTGTAGCATGTCTCAACACTTTATTCCTTTTTATGGCTAAATAATGTCATTGTATGGATACACCATATTTTGTTTATCTATTCATCTATTGATGGATGCTTACATTGTTTCTACTTTTGCCTAATTTGTTGTTGCTATAAGTGTTCATGTAAAAGTTTTTTATGAGCATATGTTTTCATTTCTTTTAAGTGTATACCTAGGAATAGAATTGCTGGGTCCTATGAAATTCTGTTTAACTTTTTGTGGAAGTGCCAAACTTTTTGCACAGTGGCTATATCACTTGATCCCTTTCATTGTGTGACAATGGGGGAAAAAACACAGAGAAAATAAGAGGGAGCAAAAGGTCTAGCAAATTTACTTTCCAAAAATGAGAAACATGGAGAAATTTTGCCATGATTAAAGGTTAAGAACCAGCAAGAGATTGCTGATAAGAGTAATGATTTAGGAAGCTTAGTTAATCCCCATGCTACTGGAATTTTAGATCCTAAGAAATTCTGAGAGCTCTCAGTGGAAGGTAGAGGAAGGAAAAGGCCACCCATTTACAAAATTGCTTGTGTTAGTTTTAGTCTATAGGAAGCAGACTCTGAGATGGAGTTAGGAGTACACAGGATTATTGGGTGTAATGCCTGTAAAAGATGAAAGGAAAAGGAAGCCACGTTGATGAGAGAAAGTCTTTGGCCCATGATGTGGATCTGAAAACCTCCCTCTCAACCCACAGTGAATTCTGAGGTCACATTAGACTGAGGTTGTGTGGATATAAAAGCACAAAGATAATGGGTGAGGATGATGGCAGTGGAGATGATAGAGGGTCAGATTCTGGATAGTGTCAATAAGATTTTTCTGATGAATTAGATGTGGAATGTGAAAAACAAGAAACATTAAAGATACTACTTGTAATAGTTCTCTATTACTCTGTAACAAACTACCCAATACCTACAACTGTGAACTGTGAGCTAATAAGTTAGTATTGTTTTAAGCTGCTAAATCTCTGATGTGTTATAGCAGCCATAGAAAAACAAATACACCTTCCCAAGAAGCTTACTCTATTTTTGAATAGCTCTCATTGTAAGAAAATGTTTCCTTATTTGTTGCATTAAGATCTGTCACTCTGTTCTTTTTACCATTTGGCCTAATTTTATTACTTGAAACCATGTAGAAAGCCCATTCTATACTCAAAGATACCTCTTCCAAGCTTTCCTTTCTTAGGACCAAAGATTCCTTGTGCATTATCCATTCCTGTGCATTTTCTCTAAATGTATTTTGGTTTGTTTGGTCCCTGAATTTGCATCCTAGGTAAATGAGAATTGATTGTAACAACAATGTGTTTGAAAAGCCTTTGCTGATCTAGAGTGTCTGACTCTTCCATTATAGAAAAGAGATTCGTATATTTCTCACCAAAGATAAACATTATTTTCTGGACGATCAACCATTCCATTGTCCATAATAAAAAAACACCATTTATAATGATCTGGAATTGAGGGAAATGAAGTAGAAAACTGTTGGGGAGCTTTCAAGAGTGTGAATCTGTGAACATTATACTCTGTGATACTTAGTTAGGATTAAAATTCAATGCTTAAGTAGTTAACAGAAACTTCCCCAAATAAAGTAATCTCAATGAAAAGAAGCAGCACTAGGAATTAATTAGATGTATTTTATCTGTCCAGCTGAGCATCTGATTGGAACAAGGTTGCTTCCTTGGTTCTTGGAACATGGGACAGTGCCCAAAGCTTTGCCAAGACACCAGGGAAGGCAGGTGGGCTGGTTATTGCTATGATCCTCAACCAATAGCTCCTGGAACCTCCCAGCAGCATGATTCAAACCCAAAAGAAAGGAGAAAATGAGAGAGAGAGAGAAAGAGAGAGAGAGAGAAAGAAAGAGAGAAATCACCTTACGTTTGGAAAGTCAAGGGAAACCTAGGAGGAGGAACAATGTCTGAATGTTATTAAAATTATTAACTATCCACAAAAAGATGATTTAAGTGATAAACTAACATGAAGGAAATGAGGCTATTGGGAATACTTGGAAAGTGACCAAGAAAACTAGATTTCTTAATGAGAGAGAGTGAATAATTATCCTGTTTGCATTATATTGTCATTGGATTGTTTCCTGCTTCAAGTACATGTCGGCATTTCCCTCAAAATCTTAGCCCTTTTGGAAGAATGAATATGTCTTTTGGTTTCTTTGAATAATATATATAGCAAGTATTTGGAAAATACTCAGTTAGTTGAACAGAAAGGAATTGCTTGTTGACTGGCTGAAAAACAAATGAAGGCAGCTAACGTTGTTCTGCTACCCCTTGGGAGAAAGCTAGACTGAGTCAGAAAAAACCACATGTTCCTGATTCTTTCATCCTTCCTCCTTAGATGACCCACAGTTCAGAGTGTTTCTCAAAGTGTGATCCAAGGACTTCTGTGTTAGAATTGTCTAAGCATGCTTATTAAAATGGAGAACCCTGCATCCTACTGTCCTAGCTCACTGGATCGCAGTTTGGGAGGTCGAGGTACTTGCCTTTTTGAAATACCTGAGGTATACTTTATATATGACTGAACTGCTCTTTCACAACAGTCTCTTCCCCTCTGACCAGATGCAGGGTCAGATGTAGGAGGACTGTTAGCCACTAGAGTTTAGAAACAGGGAGTGAGGGAATGGAAGGACAGGGGCCTGTGGGCAGCTGTACGTGCAGATGCTGGTGGTGAACATTTGATGGAATATAGATCAGGAATTAGGAGACTCCTAGAGGTGCTGTTAGTTCATGTTTTGGCATTTACATACCTCTGCTTTTTTCACAGAAAAAAAATAACAAAATGGTGTCTCAATAACCTGTATATGCAGGGTGTCTACAAAGTATAGGAACATAACACAAACCTATTTTTAAATAATGTATTAAACATTTTCAAATAATATACTCGATATTATTGTTCCCTCACCTTTTCAGGTAAAATTCTTCTAAGTTTCAGTATACTATAGAGCATCCCAAATAATCTGGAAACACAGCATAAATAAGTTATCAGAAAGGGTTTAGATGGCAATTGGACTTAGAATTTTAAATTGAGATGCTCTTCATCTGAAAAACTGTCTGAGGATTGAAAAAAGCATATATGGGCATGGTGTTGGGAAATATAACCACCATGCTGTTTAAATAACATTTGTGCTATGTTGCTCAATTTTTCTAACACCCTCTACATTGTTCATTTAACTCTGGCAGCAAGTGAGGACTTACCAGGTTACCCAACTTGCCCGCTGCCTTCCAAGTGTCCAGGGGCAGAGCCAGGGTTTAAAGCTCACCTGTAGGAGGCCCAGGTCCACCTGCTTTCCTCTTCAGGACGTCACCACTGAGCTCTGATTTCCCACAACTGGTTGTTTCAAGACCACAGCACTTTCCCAATACCTTGACTTCAGCCTTAGCCTATGAAGTCAGTGGCCCATCAATTCGTGTTGTAGACTTCAGGAAACTTTTTTGAGACATCAATGAAAATGTTGAACCCTCTCCCAGACAGCTTCAATTTTGCAGTGTCAAGGTATGCACAAGACTGTGGAGTTCTCCCTGGATTACCTGGGGACCATGGATCCAGGCAAAGAGCCACTGCTTTTGTCTGCAAAGCCCTTAAAGACAAAGATCAAGGCTTCAGTTTTCCTAAGTCCATCATTACAAGGCTGGTATGTGGAGTTTTGGAAATTTTTGTTCTTATGTCAGAATGTTTTTGAAATGGTTGGAGAAAGTAAGAAGTCTATGAAACAGCAGGAGAAACCCTTTCTGATAACAGTGATGTTATAGAGTAATAACAAAGCTCAAAAAGTGATAGTTTTTTTTTTCCATTTCAACAGATTCTACATAAAGGTACACTCACAAAGCAGTAGATGCTGCTTGTCTTCTTCCTGTCTGCCCTGCCTCCATGGAGGCATAAATGAGTGCCCATATGTACACTCTAGCCTAACTGGCCCTTCGGTGGAGTCTCAGGGGAAGACAGACATGGGCATATGAGTTTCTTCTACTGAGGTACCCAGGAAGTTTGGAAGCTCTATTTCTACCTCCTATACAAGTAGACAACTATACTTCTTTGAAGTACTGGTCTAGTTCTTACAGCTGAGAGTCAGAGGATCTGTTGCTATCTCTAAATTCCCAGGGTGGAAAAAAAGGTACAGTATTAAATCAACTTTTGCAGTCCTTTGAGTATAGAACACCCACTCCCTCCAAGCTCAGAAAATACAATGAGAATGAATAGCCCCCAAATTTTCCTCTTGAGTGCTCCTCGTCCCCATCTCTCTCCCGCCAGAGCTCCAGCATTCCCTACCATGCCACATACACCCCATTCTGATGACTTTATTGTCCCTGTGGTGAGCATTTCTCACACTCAGAAAAAACCCACAAGCCATGCACTCAGTTCACACATCTTTGTGTGAGGTGCTCATTCACTAATGAATGCCTCCCTCGGGCTTCATGGACAGTGAAGGCAAATGCAGGACTGGGAACCAAGATGTGAATTACAGATCTCTTGGGTACAAGTGTCTTAATGAAGTGAGGATGAGCCGGCAACTAGCCCAAGCCTTGGAAAGTCATTTCGAGCAGCATTGTTTACATTTTTAACCAATGTGTTCTGCCCAGCCTCACATCAGATGCGGTAGACTTCTGGCTGCCCACATGAAGAGACAGCTTGAGAATCAAGAAGCACATTCATTCAGGCATGCAAAATCAACAATTGAGAGTATTTACACTGTGCTAGGTACTATGCAAAGTGCAGCGGATGCCTTGAGCTCATGGTCTAGTGAGGCACAATGAGCATCTCTACTGGAAGGAAACACGGGGACTTGGAAACAAGTAGGAGGAACACTGCCCCCTGGCAGGTGACAATAGCTGGACCATGGATTGATCAGTAGGAATTAGCCTGGAAGTGGGGTGGGGGGTGGGGATGATTGAAAGTGTGTTGGAGCCTGCTTCTGCCTATTAGAATTTGGATTATGCACTGACTCTCCTTCCAGCTCCATTTTCAGTGACAGCATGTTAATATCCTGAAATGAGTTATGTTGGGAATATTTGCACCATAGAAATCAGGCAGACATGATTCATCAAGGCTATTTTTTAACACCTGATGAGCCAGTTGGTAAACATTTACCAAAACACCATTGCTTGCAGTTGATAACTTGTCAGTCTAGGAGAAACTGCCAGAAGGTCAGCATGGCCTCTGATAATGAGTTTGGTTAGTTGTGACAGGTGTGGCTGGGTGGGTTACAGGAGTCAGGACAATGAAATGCCTCAGTATCATGCAAAGTAATATGGGAGTGAGATTATCATACTTTAATTAGATACAGACCAAGAAGCAGCCCAAAACCCCTTAACTCCAACACTCTAAAGGGGTTCAACCATCCATGCATATGAAGGCAAAACATATTTAGTGTAAAAGAACTCTACATAGGACTAGTGCACAGAGAAAAGAGGAAGAAAGGACAATATTTCACAACAGAACACCCAAAGTTTCCCATCCTCTTGTGGGTTAGTGCCCAGCCAAACAAGGTTGGCTGGAAGTAGACCACTGAGGCCTGAATGCTTGCCACAAGTCTAAGGCACCTTCTGCCAGGGAGCCATAGGAAGGTGAGGAAAGGAACCAGGCACGTTTGAGATGAAAGGTGCAAAATTAAAGTACAAATCAAGTTAAAGGTTGTCATTGTTAGCTTCCCCACATGCCTCTTCCAAGTATATCTCTGTGAGTCTCAATTTCCCTATCGCCTCCAAGTCCCTCAAATCCCTGATATAAGTCCAAGGCTAAGAAGCAAGCAGGGTTTTTTTTTTTTTTTTTTCATGTTTCTCTCTTGAACCCACCTTCCTTCTGTGTTATATAGCTTCACCTGGCCACTCAGCTCCCACCTCCTAGGCAACTGTGTGTAAAAGGTGGGGAGGAAAATGGTGCCTCCCCCTTGTGTGAGACGCCTGTTACATTGCCAAGATACTTGCTATGAACATCTGTTGTTTAGGCTGGCCCAGTATCCATTTCTCTTTCTTCTGGTAAAATCAGCCCTCCATCTAATTGGGGGCAACAGACTAGATGAAGAGACATAGGTCATGGCAGCCCTTGAGGACGCAGGGAGCAAGCTCTCATCTTCCAAATGCGGCCCCTTATAATCTCACATTTGTGCTGTGTTGATTAGGTGGGGAATTTGAAATGGAAGGTCTTGCAGTTTCAGCTACAGCAGTGCTTAGCAAAATGTGGTGCTTGCACCGCTCACATCACAATCACTCAGCATAGTTGTTTTCGAAGATGAATCCTGGGCTCTATCCCAGAAATGCTCAATCAGGGTACCCGCCAAGAATCTACATTTTTAACGAAACAGGCTTATTGTTAGGTACAAAGCTGGGGGTCTAAAGATTATGTAGTATTTTTTTTTCTTTCATGCATTCATTTTTATTATTTTAGTTTTTTAAACATTTATTTATTTATACAAGAACCGGGGTACAGGCCAGATGTGCGGGAGGGTGAGAGGATTCACCAGAGACAGAGTGGGGAGCAGAACAGGCAGGCTGATGAAATACACTGCTGAGGGGAGACAGGAGAGATCCACCGCACCATGTGGGATTCTCACTGCCGGCCAGGATCGAACCCGCGCTGCAGAGGCCGCGGACAGCTTCACAGTGCAGCGCTCAACTACCTGCGCCACCAGGGAGGCCCTGCATTCATTTTTAAGATGATTGATTTATTAATTCATATGTTTAACAGCTATTAGGCATTGGGGAATAAAGCCATGAATAAATTAGCCAAGTCATTGCCTCCAGGAGTTTTATAGTCTGGGGGGGCAGGAGGAATGAGAGGTAATACATTCTTTTTTTTTTTTTTAAATGCAATTTCAAATAATAAGAACTATGGAAGAAATAAAGCAAGTGATAGAGAGTTCGGAGCAAGTGGCTCAGTGTTTTCTTTAGATTGGATGGTCAAGAAAATCTCCAGGAGGAGGCAATATTGCAATTGTGATGGTTGTTCTGTGGTATTTTTTTTCCCCTAAGAATTCTTATTCAGGATAAAACACACACATATACATACACATGAACTTTAGTCTTGTAAACAAATCAAATGAAAAGAATATAACATAAGTTTAAATTAAGAGGATTTTTTAAAAAGATTTATTTATTTACACAAGAACCGGGGTACAGGCCAGATGCGCGGGAGGGTGAGAGGATTCACCAGAGACAGAGCGGGGAGCAGAACAGGCAGACTGATGAAACACACTGCTGAGGGGAGCAGCAGGCGAGACAGGGGAGGTCTGTCGCGCCATGTGGGACCCTCGCCAGCCGGCTGGGATCGAACCCACGCTTCAGAGGCTGCGGACAGCTTCACAGCGCGGTGCTCAGCCACCTGAACCTAAATCAAGAAGAGGCCCTAAATCAAGAAGATTTTTATCTGAGTACTCATGTTTATTTTCAACATCAGTCACGGTCCCCTCCAGTGTCCGCAGGAACTATCCCTCCACTGCCCCCAGGCTAGAAACTGGGCCATGTGAACCACTCTATGCTATTCTTAGGTTCCAAATGGCTACACCCAAGGCAATCAATTCTTAGGGTAGCCAGCAGTGTAGGAAAAGGTGAGATAAGCCATCAGATTCTCTTCCAGAACCTGCAATAAGGAAACACTTGGTGAATGATGCAGAAAGAAAAAGCTGAGGTCAAAACAGTATGCTGAGAGAAAGTGGAAGTCATTCTTGTGTCCATGTGCAGCCAGAGAAGTTAGGGAAAACAGAAACTATGAGTAAGATAAGGAAGTTAAAACTCTGAGAAAGCAGAAATAGTGAGATGGAGATGCAGACCCACAGAGTTGCAAATGGCACATGAATGGCCGGTCACCTTTGTGAGGTGGGACAAGTCTGTTTTCTCCTTTTTATCTGACTTTACTCCAATTCATCTTCCTCTCACTAAGGTATTTGTTCTCCTGTGTTCCCACTTTTTAAAAATCACCACCAGCAGCAGTGGAAGCTCTGCTCCCAGAATAATTTTTTTGTTTTGTTTTGAGGTAACTTTAGCAGATCTGTCACTGAAAACTATTTATAGTCTTATTTTGAATGATGTAATTATAGCGTGATTGTGGCTAAATACACACACACACACACACAAACACACACATTCACACAGCTTTTTTTTTGTTCCTGCTTCCTGAATGTGAAGGAAGTGAGAAGGCCATATTCTTACTCATTTAGATATAACACATCCCTCCCAAAAGGTCATGACTGTTGAGTGCCCCTGGCCTTCTTGCTTACTCTTCTGCAAAGAGACAGGCTTCTCTCAGGGGTCTGCTTTAAGATTTGGATTTTATTGATCCCAAATAACAAAAACACTTGGAAGTAACTCCCCTCCTTTCTGAATTTAATCTTATTCTGATGAGCCCTTATCAGTGACCAGTCAGTTGTTCGCTAAAAATAGTTTCTGAAAAGGCTTAAGAATTGACTCTTTCCCTAAATAGAGAGAAACAGAATGTATAAATGGAAAATGCATCTGATATTAGGGCCTATCACTGGTCTCTTTGAGGAATATGAAAAAGAAATGTTTCGGAGCAGCAGATACTTAGCTCTGAAAATTAGCCAGTAAGGAGCTACTTGGATAATGTTGAATTTTTTTTTCACAACCCCCCCTTTGAAATAAACCAGACAGAGGTTCCTTTCACTTCCATGAGAGTTTTCAGCAAAAGGAGAAAGGAGGACTTTATAAGCTCGAAAGAGCTTCAGAGGCCATTCATAGCCTCCCTAGCATTCTCTGCCATTTCCCAGGCTGAAGGCCCTGAATGTGGCTTCTCACTATGGTCATTGTCCCTCGTGGGCACTGGCCTGGCAGCTGAGCTCTCTGAAGGTTTCGCCTTTGGGATATGGGAAGAAGTTACCATCAGACCGGTTTATAGTCTGTGCAGAGAAAAAGATGAGCCAGGAACTGTGGCGGTGGGGAGAATGAAGAATGTAGGCCTATTTTCAGTCCTCCTGAATCACACTTCCTACCTCTTGTGCCGAGAACTCCTATAGTGAGCCCAGAAAGTACCCTACTGTGGGGGACCTAGAGAAACCATCCAGACCAGCAGAGATTTCTCTGTCTCCCTGCAAGCTGCCTCCAGGAATAGAACCTATATTGCCCACTTCTTCAAAATCTCCTCCCTGCTCTATTGCTGCTAACATTCCACTAACTTGGTGATAAGAATTCCCAGTCTTGGGCCTCCCTAGTGGTGCAAGGGGTTAAACACCCCACTATGGGGCAATCCGCAGCCTCTGAAGCATGAGTACGATCCCTGGCTGGCCAGGGAGCAACCCACATGGGGAGGCAGACCTCTCCTGTCTCGCCCGCTGATCCCCTCAGCAGTGTGTTTTGGTCTATCTGCCTGTTTTGTTCCCCTGGCTGTCTCTGGTGGATCCTCTCAACTCCTGCATCTCTGGCCTGTATACCAGCTCTTGTATGCGTAAATGAATAAATCTTAAAAAAAAAAAAAAAGAATTCCCAGTCTTCGGGGTGGGAGTGGGTCATAAGCAGATTCTAATGACAGCCAGATAATGCCAACTATCACACTCTAGTTCACTATTTCTTCTCCTGGAAAAGCCTTGTTCTCTTATTTCTTGTTTTCTCACACATACCATGACACATTTTTTTTTTTCAAATTGTGTTTGAAATGGTTATAGGTACAGCTTCCAGAGAACCCTACCACCATATCCAGTGATTCCTTAGCACCTCTGTCATATTTGCCAACTATGAATAAATTTCCCAGATAGCCTTTCTTTAAGCATCTAAAATAACTCAAGAGAAAATAATCCTAAGAATAATCCTAGAAGGATTCTAGTGATATTGTGCCTCGAGAAGTACCCCATGAGTGGGATCTCAAGATGAATGAGTCCCTTTAAGGAGTCAAAGTGATGTCTATCCATGTTTGATTCAATTATGTGGCCAAACAATTCCACACAGATAGAGGCGGAAGTCCCCGGACCCCATAAGATCTCCTCTCCTCTTCCATACTGCCTTATTCTCACTATTATATATGGTCCCTCTTATTCTGAGCCCTGTCTTCTTTGAGATTAGAGCCCAGATGGACTTTAGGTAACTGTAGATTATTTAGGAAACTTTGAAAAATAGCTGCACTTGTAATATATTACCCTCACTGTGTTATATAGGAAGCTTTCTTAGGTTTCACATGATAGAAAAATATAATTGTGGTTTAAGCAATTTTTATTGGTGAGAAGCAAGTACAGGGTTCAATCACGCTATTGACACAGCCATGCACACTCTACTCTTCCTCTCAGACATCTTCAGGGAGCCATTTTTCTCCTGCCTGCCTATTGCCTTCTGTTCACATAGCAGTAGATCCTCATACCAAAGTGGATGGACAGTGGATGTTTTATGATCTGAGAAAGGAAGCCAGAACTCAGTTCTATGCCCACCAATAGACCTATCCTTGGCAGAGGACATTCATATTACCATGGCAGACCAGAGCAATGATAATCCATCCCTGGAGCTAACTTAGGTTTGGGCCCTGCTTTCCAAGAGCCAAGAATCTAGTTGTGTGATGAAAGAAGAGAGGCAAAGGCAGGGTGGATGGTCCTTGGGGAGGAAGCCAATCGTGTCTGCCATATCCATTCAGTCTACCAATGCCTGGAGTCACAGTTTTCTTCTTGGTGTTTTAACTCAGCAGAGTTTCTGCCCTGTGAAAGAAAATCCATGACATGTCCAAGACATTTATAGTGAGGAAATAGTTAGTTCATCACAATATTTTAGAATGATACCACAGAGGAAATTGAAAAGCAAAAAAAAAAAAAAATTATTAGATACAGTACTGATGTGCTTGTAAATTGTTAGCCAACAGCTGAAGAGGAACCCTGATTTATTGTTGGATGTTTTCCATAATGTAAAACTCTTACCATGGTTGGATTCAAGCTATTCATGGTTTTGCAATTAGCAAGCAAAGTTCCTGAAAATGTAATAGTCTGTTCTTATGCTCTCATTCGAGTTAACTCAAGAATAAAGCTAACCTATACTAACCATATTCTCTCTCTACTCAATTGTGCTGTCCATGTTTGCCTGTGTAATATCTCCATTAACCTAGCACTTATACTGCATTGTGAAGTAGTTATTATTGCATTCCGCATCGCATTTCACTTAGTCCTCAAAGATGTTAAGTGTGTTCTGAATTTTCTAACTCTAGCCATTAACAGGAGGCCTATGAAAGCTTAAGGCTAGGACTCTCCAGATGCTGGCACTTTTACCCAGGTACCAAACAAATACTTATTACTAGAACTGGGCACATTGCCATCTCATAATGCCCTTGGACTAATAAAGAGAGAGAGACAAGCTGAAAGTTTCTGGAAGCCTTTATTCTTGTTTTGAACAAAAGAAAAAAGAAAAATGTAAAGATCTCATCAGAAACAACCAAACAGAATACCTTCTGTTCTCATTGTGAATGTTCTACATTTGGGAGAAAGGTTAGGTTCCTTCTCGTTTTTTGTAACATCAAAAAGAAATTTTTCTAAAAGCACTCATATTGGCATTCATTTCTACCTTTCACTTTGCACCAAGCAACAAACTTGTGGCTTGAATGTATGGGCAGCTTTTACAACTGGTCTGTTTCCTGATTATGGAAACAACCCCGGTGTTTCTGTGAGCCGCAACATTCACTTTTCCTTTTGCCCACCTCACAGTGAGATGCAGCTGGGGAAATGTGAAATGGGGAAATGTTCCATAACGGTGAAATGCTTTTGAAAATGTAAGGCACCATTGTTTTTGTTTTAATTAGCTGCCTTGGTTTGGGCTGAGTTTTCTCCAGTCAATGAGCTTTTCCTCACAAGCAGAAAAACATTCCAGCTCCCACTCCCCTTTTTCTGAATGGCTCATATTTCATAATCTTCCCCTCCTGCCTATTGACCCAGCAGGTTGGGAAAATTCTCTTAATTGCAATTCTTCAATTGGGGTCCGTGTCGTCCTCTACAGGGTTGGGTACATGAGGCAGCAGCTCATGCAACTTCTGCAATTTTACAGCTATGTCTCCTCAATGCTCTGCCTCCACTGGCCACACCCCCTCGTAATGTCACAGACTCACAGACCTGGGGCTAGAGCAGTTTTGGTGCAAGCCTCATCACAGGGTTGGGAGCAGTACTGCCCAGGAGTGATCAGCCAGGGAAGATGCCCAAAGGACAGAAAATCTTGTTTTCTCTGAAAACAAATGGCATCAATGTGATAAATATGGCCTGTTTCACCCACCCACTTCACCCAGATCCTACCTGGATTACTCCCTCTCCAAGATCCTTTGCCCTGGAGTCAGTCTCGTGAACACAGTGTCCTGGGCTTTTCAATTTACACAGGAGATTTAAGAGGTGGATTCTGCCTTTGACTGTTGCTTCATCGTGAACAACCCACTCACCTCTTTCAGAGAACAACTCTATGACTGCAACACCCTTTAAAGGAATGATTATGCTCTTCACTTTTAAAATAAAGCCCACTGTCCCAAATAAGTAATAATCTTTCAAAGTTATCCTCTCTAAGATGTCATCAGCATTTATTAATTACCCACCGAACACTGCCATAAGGATTTTGGAGAGAGAAAGAAAAGCTGGAGTGAAGCTGACCCAAAGTGGGATTCAAATCAATAGGTGGAAAGCAACCAAATTTGTGTTAAAATATAAATTCTGGTTGCAAATAAGATATCTCCTCCCTGATTGACTCTTGCATTTCCCCTCAAAAGCACTTATTTCTGTGTTCTCCAAAAAGTAGGAATTAGAAGAAGCCAGAGGCATGTGGCAACCATCACGACTATTCTTGAAGCATACTTTAGGCAAAGAAAACCAGATTTTAGAATCAGCACCACTATAATATAATGTTTGTGTCCAGACACTTTACAACAATAACAACAAAATGCTTATCTTGTCTATAAGCGTGCCTCTCCTGTCCCACGTTCTTTCTCATCTGGTGGATTTGGAGCCATTTTCCTTTCAGGCTTAAACTGCTTTACAAGTGTATTGTCTGGTCACATCATACTGGAAGATAATGCCAGAGTGTTGCAGAAGGTCTTGGGAAGTTTTGTAGCAGGTAATTGATATAGCTGTTCTCAGAGAGTGGGCTGCAGAAAACTGGGAGACTGCAAGACACTTTTGGGGAATTAGAAAGGTTAAAACTATTTCCACGATATTACTTAGATGCTATTTGCCTGTGCTGCTGTATTGACATTTGCACAAATGGCGTGAAGACAATAGCAAGCAAGCTTGCTGGTGCCTTTACACAAGTGAAGTGGCCACCCCAGGCGGTAGGCATATTCTTTACTGCCACAAGCTCACAGGAAAAGGAGGAAGGAAAGGAGGGAGGGGGATGGAAGATCAATTTCAGTTAAAATTTCCTTGGTAGGTCAGCAAAAATTATTAACTTCATTCAGTCTTGACCCTTGAGTGTATGTCTTTAATATTCTGTCTGACACCATGGACAGTAAGCATAAAGGACTCTGTGCCAAAGTATAATGTAGTTCAAAGAAAAACATTGGGTGATTGCTTTGTGAGCGAACCCATCATTTTTTTTTCATGGTTACCTTGTAGGCCTTTTCTTGAAAATGGGCCCATCACTACTGAGGAAAATACCTAATCATATTTGTTGTCAATGATAAAATACAAGCATTCAAAATATTACTTAAATTACTAATTTTGGAAAACTTGTATTTGCCACCATAAACTTGGAAGCTTCTCAATACCAAACACTTTTCTGACAATATCTGTAGTGATACTATTAAAATGTTTAATTTTTTATGCTGTATAAAAAATGTGTGGATATTTGGAATATGTGCATACTCAGGAACAATATTCTCTAAGTGACTAAATATATGATATTACAAAACCATGCCTGTGTCCATTCAAAGGACAAGGTAGCAGAATGGATGTTAATGGAAGAAAGATATTGTTTGATATGGTTTCATATTTCACATTGAACTGATATTTAAGAAACTACCAGTTGTTGAATTTTAGTATATCTGGCACATATCAGAAAATATATCATTTATATTTACAATTTGCTGAAAAAGTTATTAATATGCTTTTTCCTTTTCCTACCACTTATCTGGGTGACACTGAATTTTTTTCCCATATACTTCAACCAAAACAGGATATCAAAAGAAAGTCCATTTTTAGGTGATATAATACAAAAATATTTTTCATGTTTCTTAGTTTTAATTTTCAGCATGGTAAGTATTGATAGGTATAATCCTTATTATAAAAGTTCTTTGAGGATCCTCAATACTTTTTTTAAAAAATAAAAAAAATCTTAAGACCAAAAAGTTTAGGATACTGGACTAAACTAGACATATTGGAAATCTAATTAGAAATCAATGAAACTAATCTTGAACAGATGTGTTAGAATTTATGCAAACCAACTGAGTCATTCCCTGTAGATGCTGCTGCAGATCCCTGCCATTGGGTGATTATTAGAACCGCTCTTCTGCAGCTTCTGTAGGACAGAGACAGTCTTACTGCTTTATAATCACCAGGCATTTGAACAAAAGTCCTTTATTTTGGATTTGGATACAAAATGTATCCAAATGGACTCCACACATGTTCCTCTAGCCTCTTGCAGCCCCAGGTTCTCTTAAGTGTCACAGTTGCTGCCACTGCTTTTCATGCAGATAGAGTCGTGTCATCCAAACATGGATGATATTATAACCCTCCCCGCCTGTAGTCCATTACATGAGACTCAGAGCCCTTCTGGGCACTCCTTGCAGACGCAGACTCCATGTTTGCAAGTGTCCATTGCTTCATTCCCCCATTGTGTCTCATAAGAGACTTTCCTACCATGTTAATTTCATCACTACACATCATTATCCTTCAATATACTAAAAGAATATTATTTACTTTCTTGTTTGGCACCTCTGCCCTCCCTCAAGGTGAACTCCACAACTGCGAGACCAAGGGGCTTTGTCCATGGTCCATGCCCAGACCTGGTCCAGAGCAATCCCATCTCCATGCTGGGGGAGGTGGCCAGCGCTCTGAGAGGCACGATGATTGCCTTCCTGTCTTCAGAATAACCCCCCCGTGCACACCTCTTACTGGCTTATGGACGAATGGATCCATTTAGCAGGGGAGTGACATGGAGGGTGGGAATATCCACGGAGATATTGGTTGGGGTCAGAGAAGTCACGGGAATGGGCAGAAAACCATCTCAGCGGAGCCTGGGGCCGTGCAGGTGAACTGATGAAATGGAAATGACCGAGCGGACATCTCTTGCTTGAGGTCAGCAGTGGACACGATTCCGCTGGTCATCCTTCTACT